>NC_134530.1:19033688-19669938 GCF_050624435.1 Tenrec ecaudatus
TAAGTCTCTTGATCACAAGTGATTATAAAAAGAAGCATTTCCTTTTAATCTATAACTTGCTTGTGTTTTATTGTGAATTATGTGGTCTAGAGACATGACCAGCATTCAAGAGATCACAGATTCTAATTTAATTCGCCTGTTGCAAATCCTGGAGTATTGTAGCTTATCCCACTGTCTCTTTGTGTTTCCTATTTCTATTCCTCCTTCTTTCCTAACCCCCTGAATTTTGTTTAGGCAAATGCTGCCCTCTTGAATTTACATACTGGATTATTGGCACATGGAGGAGAGTTCTGTTCCAGACATGACTGCTGTTTGCATGCTGTACGAGTCCATTGGATCAATTGTCTTTGTATTTCCATCACTCTTCCAACCTCTGTAAGGGAAGAGTCCAATGTTTGCATCTTCTGTTGTTCACATCAAATAAGGTTAAGAATTTTTTTTCCATTGAAATTCCCACACTTTCAAGAACACTTGGCAGAACATATTTGGTCAAACACATTTCTTGAATGAACAATCAAATTTTTAAGGAATTTGTAGAGAAATATAATATTCTAGGGATAAGATGGTATTAGAAAAAAGGACAACTAGACAGTTTGAGCAACAAAGAGAATATTGAGCACATCAAATTCAAGCACACGAGATATACAGATATGGATAGGGATTAATTAATTGATTGTTTAAATTATCAATGACAGTATATCCCTTAAACTGTTGTTAACAGGTTATGGCAGAGTTTGCAATTCTCTTGTCTCTTTCCCAGTAGTGTCATCAGCTACATGGAATCAGGAAACCACACTCAGTTTCCAGAATTCATCCTTCTGGGGCTTTCTGAAGTGGCAGAGCTGCAGCCCCTCCTCTTTGGACTGTTCCTCTCCATGTACCTGGTCACCTTCACTGGGAACCTGCTCATCATCCTGGCCATCACCACAGACTCCCACCTCCACACACCCATGTACTTCTTCCTCTCCAACCTCTCCTTTGCTGACATCTGTTTCACCTCCACCACTGTCCCAAAGATGCTGATGAACATCAAGGTGCAGACTAAAGTCATTTCATATGAAGGCTGTATCACACAGATGTACTTTTTCTTGCTTTTTGGGGCCTTAGACAGCTTCCTATTGACAGTGATGGCCTATGACCGGTTTGTGGCCATCTGTCACCCTCTGCACTACATGATCACCATGAACCCAAGGTTCTGTGGTCTCCTGTTTCTGGCCTGCTGTGTATTGTCATTTCTGCACTCTCTATTAAATAGTTTATTGGTTTTGCGACTGTCTTTTTGTACAGAATTGGAAATCTCCCATTTTTTCTGTGAACTTAATCAGGTCGTCCAACTTGCATGCTCTGACACATTCCTTAATGGCTTAGTCATGTATTTAGCAAGTGGACTTCTGGGTGTTATTCCACTAAGTGGGATCCTTTTCTCTTACATGAAGATTGTGTCCTCCATTTTGAAAATTTCATCAGCTGGGGGCAAATGTAAAGCCTTTTCCACTTGTGGTTCTCACCTCTCTGTTGTTTCCTTGTTCTATGGTACAGCTCTTGGAGTTTATCTTAGTTCTGTGGTTATTGAAAACTCTAGGGCCTCTGCAATAGCCTCAGTGATGTACACTGTGGCCACACCCATGCTGAATCCTTTTATCTACAGTCTGAGAAATAAAGATATAAAGCAAGCCCTAAGGAAACTTTTCAGTTGAGAATCATTCTATACAATTGAAACATACGCTTAAGTTTAGAGAGTTCCTTTTGAAAAACAAACTTTAAAGTAATAAAAATTTGTATTATACTTTCCTCAGTTCTAAATGCCCTTGTATACATAATTCAATCTCCTTAATCTTTCAGATATAGTTTGATAAATTGAAGACATAATTTGAAACTACTTCCAATGTATTTTGTTAAAAATGTATTTACTCATTTGCAAATGAAAGTAGCCCTATTGACCACATGTATTTTTGGACCTTTCAGTAAAAATGTAAATCATTCTACTAAAAAAATGTATTTACTTTAACCAAATCTTCCCCTCAATGAGCAATTTTTTTCAGGGTGCTTCAGCTTTCATCAGGAAATAGATTTTCATCACTCGCCACAGAGGAATAGCATGCAGTTATCACAGGGACCAGTGCTCATTGTCATCCTGAACCATTAAAAACTGGGACAGCAATACTATGATTTCTATTTTGTAAAATATTTTTCTTGTGATTATATCTGTCATGAAACCTTCAACCCACCTGTGTTATTTTCTTTATACCAAAGTCGTGTTGAATATCTTGAGCATGATGTTTGTAAACTTGTTCTTATTAAATTATTCAATGCACTGGTGGTATGTTCAAACATTGGAAACGGCTTCCAGAACCACACTGAAAACCAGACCAACTAAGCATGTTGATACCCATTCTATCATCAAAAGGATGGTAGAATCAAGAAGACTGAAGTTATTGACTCCCTATACATGACTAATCTTCTGCTATCCACATAGTAGGAATTCCTATTGTAATTGTTAGTTGAAAACCATTGGTTTGAAGACCTCTCTAGACAACCATTTGTTTAACAAAGGTATGCATATCCCTTCTTAGCTTCAGTGATACTAATGGAAATTTGTCTTTATTGTTTCAAAAGAACCCAGTGCTCTCCATTTATGCTTGACTGCAAAATTATCTTCACCAAAGCATCTGCCTCACTTGTGCCCTTGAGTTTCTCCCTGCAATCTGTTCAACATCTCAAATAACTACATGTAAAACTGTTGGTTTTCATGATCCCTATATTTTCTCTTCACATAGGATGCAGTTTTGTAGAATTAAGTTTTTTATGACTTGAAAGGTTGGATTTTCAAACCTATTCACTGCTCAGAGGGAGAAAGATGAGACAATATGTTCCCATTAAGATTACAGCTTTGGTTTTCTTGCATGTTTACACTATCGGATGTCTTTGTTCATCCACTTTTCTGTTGTCTGTCACCAATGGAGGCGGTTTTATTGTAAATCATTGTGATTGAGTCCCTCTTTCTCACCCACATTCACCTTACCATCCTGGTATCTCTACTCTCTTTATTGGCCCTAAAGTGTTTACCTGTCCTGGATTCCCTGTGCTTACAGCTCTTCTGTGTACCAGTGTAAGGTAGAATTGGGATCGTGGTAATGAGGGGGGGAAGCATTAAGGAACTAGAGGAAAGTTGTAGGTTTCACTGGTGTCATACTGCATCCTGACTGGCTCATCTCCTTCCTGTGACCCTTCTCTAAGGGGATGTCCACTTGCCTACCATTGGCTTTTGGGTCTCCACTTCCAACTCCCCGTAATTCACAATGCTATGATTATTCATTATTTGATGCCTGATACCTGATCCCATCGACACCTTGTGATCACACAGGCTGGTGTGCTTCTTCCATGTGGGCTTTGTTTTTCATTTGGATGGCTGTCCACTGATCTTCATGTTTTTAAGGCTCCAGATGCTGTATCTTTTCATAGGTGGGCACCATAAGCTATCTTTACAATATTTCCTTATGCAACTGCTTTGTTTTCAGGAATTCTGTTGGGAAGGTGAGCATCATGGAATGCCAGTTTAATAGAACAAAGTGTTCTTGGATTGAGGGAGTACCTCAGTAGAGGCCCAATTTCCAAATGCTACCTTTATACTAAACGTATAAATATATGCACATAGCGCTATTTCCTAATAATGATATATAAATACATTCACATATGCAAATGCCTATATTTAGACCTCTGTAAATGCCCTTTGGCTCCAAGGGAGTGAGGGTGAGGAGAGTGAGTGGCTAAATGAGGAACTTCTACCAAAGGTTCAAGTAGAAAGAAAATGTTTTGAGAATGATGATGGCAACAAATGTACAGATGTGCTTGACACAATGGATGCATGTATTGATTGTGGCAAGAGCTGTATGGGACCCCAAAAAGTGATTTATATTAAAAAAATTGCAGCTTTGTAAACTGTATCACACAGTTTAGTCCAATGAGTCGGACTCACTTGATTCAAGGGGAAATGAGTTGGTCACACAGGAATTGTGAGTTTCCTCCCCAGCCCCCATTCCTTCAATGAAAAATGTGACAATTTAAAACCCACTGTCATGGGGTCCACCTCACAGCACAGACAGTGATGAATAACTGCCTCAGGATGTCTGAAATTGAAATCTTTACACAGAGGGAGACTGTCACGTTTTTCAACCAGAGAGCAGGTGGTAGATTTGAATTTCCATTTTTGGTTAGCAGCCTTGCACTTTAATCAGGAGACAGTCAAACTTCCTTATATCATGAGTGCACAAGTTCATTGAATCCACATTTCCTTAAGATTTTTTCCACGTTTTTAAAAAAATTTTTTAAAGCTTCTTATTGAAGGCTTGTATAGCTCTTATCACAATCCAAATATACATCCATTGTGTCAAGCACACATTTGTACATTTGTTGCTTTCGTCCTTTTCAGAATATATGTTTTCTACTTGAGCCCTTGATATCAGCTCCTCTCTCTTTCCCTTCCCTTCCCGCCCCCCTCTCTCCCATGAACCCTTTATAATTTATAACTTATTAGTATTTTGTCATGTCTTACACTCAGCCATCATGTTATTTTTAAAATCATTTTACTGGGGGCTCATACAGCTGTTAACACAATCCATGCAACCACTCTCATCACACATTTTAAAAAATCATTTTATTGGTGGCTCTTACAGCTTTTATCACAATCCATACATGCATCAATTTTGCCTACCACATTTGTACACATGTTGTACATAATCATTTTCAAAATATACATTTCTACTTGAGCCCTTGGTGTCAGCTCATTTCCCTCCTCATTGACCCTCCTTCCCTCCTGAAATCTTGGTAATTTGTTATCTTTTTTAAAATGTCTTACACTAACTGCTGTTTCCCTTAACCCACTTTTAGTTGTCTGTTCCCCTGCATGGGGGCTATATGTAGATCATTGTGATCTGTTTCCCTTATTTTGACCCACCCTACCGTTACCCTCCTGGTATTGCTACTTTCATTATTGGTCTTCAGGGGCTTATCTGTCCTGGATTCACTGTGTTTGGAGCTCCCATCTGAATCAGTGTCCATAATCTGGTCTTTGTGGTTTTGTAAGGTCAAGTGTGTCATGATAGTGGCAGTAGGGAAGCATTAAAGAAATAGAGGAAAGTTGTATGTTTCATCCGTGCTATACTGCACCCTGACTGAATTGTCACATACTTGTGATTCTATTGTAATGTGTTGGCCAATTATCTACAGATTGGCTTTGGGTCTTGACTATGCTATCCGCCTCATTTTGATGTTTCCACTCAAATATGTACAGTTAGTTCATGATTTCTTCAGAATGGATGCTCTGTGGAGTATGCAGTGATTATTAGAAAATACCAAAAAAATCCAACAAAACAAAACAAAAAACGGACTGCTGTGAAGTCAATACCAGCTCAGCAGCTCTATAGCACAGGATTGAATTGCCTCCATAGTTCTCAAACCTGGAACATAGTTCTCAAACCTGGAATTCTCCAAAGGAGATGGGGCAAAGTATCATGGGGAAAAGTGGCTTAAATCACTCATAGAGATTCACCAGCACCACCACCACCTGCTTAAGTGAATCTGATTGGTTAGCTGTGAGTAAACAAACATTCAAAGCCCTGCAGTGTGAGCTGGGCTTTGAATGAACAGTGGAGAAACGGCAATCACTCGCGAGATGTTACACCTCTATACTCCTGTGAAGCCTAGTTTTTTGCACAAAAAATGTGCTGAAAAACTTTGGTTCGGCTTATACATGGGTCAGTAGTACCCCAGGGAGGTATATGGTATTGCTGACCTGCGAATCTGAGCGATCCATTTCATAGAACGGTATTTTTTAAAAGTTCCCCCCAAGTTTAGCCAAAGTGCTGTCTGCCTTCGACCACTTCCCCACTGTCCATCCCTCTAGGAAGGGGTTACACGCAGACCTTGTGATCAGTTCCCCCTTAATGCTCCCACCTTCCCCTCACACTCCTGGTATGCTTTTTCTCTTTGTACTTTCCATTTACGGAAAGGAAGCAGCCAAAGAAACAGTTCCCTTTCAGACACCACTTAGCATATCACAGGTGCCATTGATTTGAATTAGGAAACCATTCTCTTAAATAATAATATAACCCTAAGAATATAGGGATATGGTATGTGAAATGGTATATTATTTATTATTATATGATATGATAGGAAATAAAATTTCCATGTAATGTATGAACTTTCTTGGGGACATTGTCACATTTATGCTTTGAATCTATTATGGCCTGTAGATATGTAGACGCTCACTGAGATTATCCTATCATGCTGACTGTCGACATCCTCCGTGCAAAGACAGCATTCCATTTACTCAGCATCTATTGTCAATTAATTGAAATAAAAGACATGGTAAAAATACAGTAGTGATGTGGTGGGGCTCTATGTGATCAGAAGTGCTGCATAAAACCCTGGCATCTTGGTAAATGATGTCCAGCTGTGTTCTTTAGGACTCTGGAGAAGGAAATGCATCTGAGAGTTATCATTAGTGATTACCCTGCATGCTGGAGACACAGCACAATGTAGATGACCACCTTCTGGGGAGAAGCAGTCCAATGGGAGAAAGCTGTACACGGAGCTCCACATTGTTTCCCAAAGGGTCAAACTGGCACACATATTAATTTTGTTCTTTTAACTGCACAGAAATAAAATTCTCAGGGAAGGTAAGACAAAAGACTACCTCCTTAATGAGGCACAAGGGGTTTCATCCACTAGAGCCAAAGGACTGTAAATACTTCCTCTACACTGACCCAGTTCTACTCGATTAATCTAAGGGGATGAGAAAACACAGTTGTACTTCTAGAAGCCTCATGAGTGGGTTCATCTTCATGTTCTTCCTGGGGGCACAACCTCTAACTTTAGCAGTGGAACATGGGAGAACCAGCACTGGTGAAGTCTTCTCTGGATGAGCTACAACATCATCGCGGATGCCCAGAGATTGGTCGTGCGTGATGGTCCTCCCTTATTGGCAGTATCTGTAGGCATATCAACAGGTATAACAAATGAAAACAATTTTAATAGATAAAGTCCTGATGAGTTAGAGTCCCTGGTTCTAGAGACTGATTCTGGCTACATGACAATGTCTTCTTTCTCTCATCTGTCTTCCCCAGTGCTGGCTCTCATTCCTGCAACCTCCTTCTCTCAACAGCCTTCCTTGCTTCACTGCATTAACGTGTCTGCTAACCTCATTCAACTACTTATTCACATAGTAACTCACAAAACTATTATTTAGCATTAAATTTTAGTCTGGACACAAAGAAATGAGTAGACATTTTCCCTTCTTTACAGTATCTTACATTCTCCACCAGGTAACAGACGGTAAGTTCGTGCTTATCCCGCCTCTGCAATCCTACTGAAATGGATCATAATGTTGTTGCCCTTCCTGGGGACTTTTAGTGAAGGTTTCACAGAGAGATGATGGTCACACTGAACTTTGAAGGTGGAGACAGGAGGGGAGTCAAGATGAAATTAGTAAAACCATAAGTTGTGAATTGGAAATTGAACATAGTAATTAATACCTGATGAACAAGGAAAGCAAAGAATTGAATGTGAAAACACGACCATGGACAGGTAGGCAGTAGCCATGTAACACACAGCTTTATATTTTGTCTCAGGAAGAACAACTCTGAAATTAGCGGAGAGTCAAGACAGAATTAGCAGCACAGTCTGTCTGCAGTCAGACTTGCCTTTGGAGACATTGTTTTGTCCATGTGCAGAGCAGACTCCTGCAGCTGTGAAAACCTCAGAGAGATGAAGAGTGGAGAAAGCACAGTAGAAGTGGGAGATGAATCTGTGAGGTTTTGAGTTATTATACATCTAAAAAACAACCGAGTAATATGTGGCAGCTTGATATTTTAAATTATTTAGTTATTTTAAAATTTCAAAAAGTTATATATACTTTAAACTCATATAAAATTGGCATCATAATTTGGGTTTAAGAGATGCAGAATATGGGAGTTACATCAATGATTTTTCAAGTCCAGGTTTGTAGTGAAGTCTCGGTCAAATTCACAGCTTGTTGTTTACAAGGTATTTGCATAGGACTAATTTTTAAAATTTGACTTAACTTTAGTCTTTCAACAGTTTTTCTAATGCTAATTTATTTAAATGTATTTTTCTTTCTTTTAAACAACTGTGTTAGGACCCAATCGAGACATCATACCATTCCATGGTTTAATCATATCAAGCAATGCTGTATATTATCAGTTTCAAAACATTTTTTTCCTTCTTGTGCTTCTTGATATCAGATCCCTCTTATCCTTTTTCCTTGCCCCCATCTGGACCCCCTGTCACTCCCTGCAAGAACTCTTATTGTAGTTATTCTGACCATAATTGAAATATAGGAATAACCTGGTTATCCAACAGAGTATTGCAGAGATAACCATAGTAGATTAAAATGATGAATTTGACTTCATTGGTTAGAATCTTGTCATTTGAGCTCTCTGCTTTGTGCTTGATCTTGTTGTTAGAATTTTTAATATTTTCTATTATTTCATATAGAGAATTATCTCTGTTGTATTTTGTCATTGTTGGTAACTCTCTTGACTTTTGGTTATATATTTTCTTATGTTCTTTGTGACATAGAACCCAGCATGGGTGAAGCTCTAGAGATAACAGGTTTGCTTAAAAAAATTACAAACACATTAAATGTATTTTCCATAAACCTTTAACTGAGATGCCTGTTATCATCTCTGTCCAGAGTCCTACATTATCTATCAGTCTTCCGTGGACTCCTGTGGCTGTGACAGGTTCCCTGATATTTCTCCTTGTTTGATGACTATGCAAGTGTTGACGTGTGTCGGTGAACTACTTTATAAAATGTCTCTCACTTGGTATTTGTCTGATGTTAGTCTCATGAGGAGATTGGAGTCAGGGAGTTAAAAACTTTTAAAATTTTGTTTTATTTGTTTGGGAAAGAAGATCACAATGGTTAAGTATCAACTTCAACCATCATTTTGCCATTAGCTATAAACTGTTTAGATCTTGATTAGCAGTATATAAATCTATTTGGGAAGACTTTATATTTCACAGTGTTACTGACCCTTTCAGTTAGTGAACAGAGAATATTTATGGATTTGGTCCTTTCATTTCTCTCACCAGTATTATGTAGTTTTTAGACCATTAATTTTGTTTGTATTTTGATCTCTTATTGCGATGGCCACAGAATTTCACTTTGATGGGTTACTGTTCATTATTGGTATGTGGAAATTTATTGGTATTTTATCTTTATTTTGTAAGCGATCATTTTGTTCTCCTTATTAGTTTCAGTATTTTTCTCTTTATGGCTGTTTCTTTGGGATTTTTACATAGACAGCCATGTCTTCTGTGAACAAAGACACCTTTATTTCTTCCTTCCTAATCTTTGTTTTTAATTTTAAAACATTGGCGTTATTGTGTTTCTTAGGACTTGCATTTAAATAAGAGTGTTAGAGGGGATATCCTTGCCCTGTTATGAATCCAAAGGAAAAATGTCTAATTTTCACCATTAAACACAACCCTAGTGGTAAGTTTCATAGATGTTCACCATAAAGTCAACTTTTTAAAAAACTTTTTTCAATACTTTTTGGAAGAAATGAAAATGGAAGCACTAATTTTGAATGCTATCAAATGCTTACAGTGACTTGACTTTATGGCTTTTTTCTTTAGTCAATGTTTATTTTTTCTACATTTAATTTTTAACTAGTTAATGTAGGATATTATGAAAACTAATTTTCAAATTTTGAACCACTCTCTAATTGCTGGAATAAATACCACTTAGTTGTAATATATTATACTTGTTCATACAGAATTGGATTCAATTAGTATTTTGTTGAATAGTTTTATTTATCATCATGGGTAATATTGAATGGTAGTCTTCCTTTGTTACATATGTGTACCTGGTTTTGATATTACTCACTGATTTTGAAACTATTCTGACTCACAGAGATCCTGTAGGACAGAATATAACTGTCCCCATGAGGTTCCAAGACTTTGACTTTCGATGGAGCAGAAAGTCTCATCTTTCTCTCATGTAGCGGCTGGTGATTTCAGACTGCTGATCTTGCTGTTGCAGCTTAATGATAATCCACTCTCCAACCAGGACTACTGGATTTGATATTAGAATACTGCTTGCGTCACAGAATGAATTAGGAAATATCCCCTCTGTGCTTGCTTTCTGAAAGGGGTTATAGAGAATTTATAGAATTACTATTTTTTAAGGCTTGTAGAATCCACTAGCATGTCACTAGCATATTAAACAATCACTGCGTTTAATGTCAAAATGCCTCCTAAATGCACAGAATTTAGGATAAGCTATTAAATGTTCCTTTTAAAAGTTCTCTTCCATTTCTCTATATATGATTACTGAAGTTAATCACTAGTATTTTAATATATTTATCATGTGAGTTTAGGAATTCATTTAGATCACCCATATAAAAATATGTATCTACTTGGGTAATTCTACTATTTTTACCTTTATGTGTATTGTTGGGTTTACAACTAGGTAATATAACTTTCCTTTCTCTGATTCTTACATAGTTTGTAATAATATTTTTTCATTCTTTTTTGTCTGCTTCATTACTTCCTTCCTCTCAGTAGACAGATTTTCTATCACATGGCAGAGGATGGCCGCAAATAAATTCTCTTTCCAAGGGTTTGCCGGTCTATTACTGACTCTCAACTCAGTTCTCACAGGAGAGCAAAACTGACTTTTTTTTTTAGTACTTTTTTGTCATTGAATTGGCTCAGCCTTCATAACACACCATCATAGATTAATGGGGAGAGAGCAGGAGCAGTTACCAGTAAATGAGAAACGTGTTGAATAGAGACCTTAAGCTGCCATCTACAGTCCAAAAAGGGAAATAATATACCGCCTGGAAATGGAGAGGAGAGCAACTTTGTGAAACGCTGAATTATATACCATTCATGTACATTATATTAGCATATACAAATAACACTACACTCTATGACATAACAATGTTGATGTTGTTAGGTGGCACCAAGTCAACTCCAATTCTGAATGAACCCACATGTGCAGAGTAGAACTGTGCTTTGGGATTTTCAAGGCTGTCACCTTTGGAAAGCACATCACCAGGCTTTCCTTCAGATTCCTCCCTGTTGATTGTAAATGCCAAACTTTTAGCTAGTAGTCAAGTGCCTGCTCATTTGCACCACCTAGCGGCTCAGTAAAATACAATAGGATATGATATAATGTGGTGTGTTATTTTAATACATATAAAAGTATAAATGACCTTTAAGTGCTTTATCATGGAGTCTTCTACAACCTCATAACAATCTGATTCCATATTCCCATCTCTTTTAAGAGCAACTTCAGTCCAGGTTCCTTTTTTGTACCTCAGTTACACCATCCACCGTGGTGTCAGAGGGGTGAAGAATAGTCCTGTGTCGGGGGGAGCACAGGCGCTGTCTCTGTACAACGTGTTCTTCTCATGACTAGCATCCTAACTGCATTCAGGTTTCTGCTGTAAGCCTCTTTATCACAAGTGGTTATACTAAGAAGCATTTCTTATTACTCTGTAACTTGAGTGCGTTTTACTGTGAATATTGTGGTTTACAGACATAACCAGCATCCAAGAGATCACACATTCTGATTTAACACATCTATTGCCATTCCTGGAGTGCTGTAGCTTATCCCATTGTCTTTTTGTGATTTCTATTTCTATTCCTCCTTCCTTCCTAACCCCTTCAGGTTTGTTCCTGGGCAAGTGCTGTCCTCTTGAGCTTACGTAGTTGATCATTGGCACATACTCCATGAGTCCATTGCATCAATTGTCTCTGCATTTCCATCCCTCTTCCCACCTCTGTAAGGGAAGAGCCAAAAAGTTGCATCTTCTGCTATTCACAACAAATAGGAGAAAATATTTTTATTTTTTTTCACTGAGGTTCCCACAATGTAAAGAAGACTTGGCATAAAATATTTGGTCAAAGACATTTGTTGAATTCACAATCAAAGTCTTACGGAGTTTGTAGCAAAATATAATGTTTACGGAAAAGATGGTATTAGAAGAAAGGACAACTAGACAGATTTAGCAACAAAGAGAATATTGAGCACATGAGATACAAGAACATGAGATATACAGATATGAATAGGGATTAATTAATTGATTGTTTAAATTATTAATGACAGTATATCCCTTAAATTGTTGTAAACAGGTTATCGCAGAGTTTACAATGCTCTTGTCTCTTTCCCAGTAGTTTCATCAGCTGCATGGAACCAGGAAACCACACCCAGTTTCCAGAATTCATCCTTCTGGGGCTTTCTGAAGAGGCAGAGCTGCAGCCCCTCCTCTTTGGACTGTTCCTCTCCATGTACCTGGTCACCTTCACTGGAAACCTGCTCATCATCCTGGCCATCACCACAGACTCCCACCTCCACACACCCATGTACTTCTTCCTCTCCAACCTCTCCTTTGCTGACATCTGTCTCACCTCCACCACTGTCCCAAAGATGCTGATGAACATCCAGATGCAGACCCAAGTAATTACATATGAACACTGTATCACACAGATGTATTTTTTCTTGCTCTTTGCGAGTTTAGACAACTTCCTATTGACAGTGATGGCCTATGACCGGTTTGTGGCCATCTGTCACCCTCTGTACTACACTGTCATCATGAACCCAAGATTCTGTGGCCTCCTGCTTCTGGTCTGCTGTGTATTGTCATTTCTGCACTCTCTATTAAATAGTTTATTGGTTTTGCGATTGTCTTTTTGTACAGAATTGGAAATCTCCCATTTTTTCTGTGAATTTAATCAGGTAGTCCATCTTGCTTGTTCTGACACATTCCTCAATGACTTAGTCATTTATTTAGTAAGTGGGTCTCTGAGTGTTGTTCCACTCAGTGGGATCCTTTTTTCTTACATGAAGATTGTGTCCTCCATTTTGAAAATTTCATCAGCTGGGGGCAAATATAAAGCCTTCTCCACCTGTGGGTCTCACCTCTCTGTTGTTTCCTTGTTCTATGGTACAGCTCTTGGGGTTTATCTCAGTTCTGCTGCTATTGAAAACTCCAGGGCCACTGCAGTAGCCTCAGTGATGTACACTGTAGCCACACCCATGCTGAATCCTTTTATCTACAGTCTTAGAAATAAAGACATAAAGCAAGCCCTAAGAAAACTTTTCAGCTGAGAAACATCCTATATAACAAAAACTCATCCTTAAGTTTAGAGAGCTACATTTGAAAAACAAAACTCAAAATAATAAAAAATTTGTATTATACTTTCCTCAGTTCTAAATGTGTTTATGTACATAATTTATTCTCAATGTTTAAGACATATCATAAATTGAAGACGTAATATGAAATATTTTCTGTAAATTTTGATTAAAATGTATTCACTTTAACCAAATCTTCCCTTTGAGCAATTTTTTTAGCGTGCTTCAGCTTTCACTAGGAAATAGATTTTCCATGACTAGCCATAGAGTAATAGTGTACAATTATCATCAGACCAGTGTTCATGATTATCCTGAACCATTAAAGACTGGGACAGCCATTCTATGATTTCTATTTTGGAAAACGTTTTTCTTGTGATTACATCCGTCATAAAACCTTCAACCCACGTGTCAGTTATTATCATTATACCAATATCTTGTTGAATATCTTGAGCATGATATCTTAAAATTTGTTTTTATTAAATTATTCAAAGCACTAGTGAAATGTTCAAATATTGGAAAAGGCTTCTAGAATCACACTGAAAACCAGACCAACTAGGCATGTTGATATCTCTTCTATCACCAGAAAGATGGTAGAATCAAGAAGACTGAAGTTATTGACTCCTATACATGATTAATCTTCTGCCATCTAGGTAATGGGATTTTTTGTTATAATTATTGGTTTAATACCTTTAGTTTCAAGACCTCTCTAGACTTCCATATGTTTAACAAAGGTATGCGTATGCCTTCATGGCTGCAATGATAGGGCTGGAAATTTGTCTTTATTGTTTCACAAGAACCCAGTGCTCTCCAATTAGACTTGACCACAAAATTTTCACCAAAGCATCTGCCTCACATGTGCCCTGGACTTTTCCCTGTAATCTAGTCAGCATCTCAAATAATTACATGTGAAACTGTTGGTTTTCATGATCCCTATATTTTCTCTGCACATAGGAAGCAGCTTTGTTAAGTTTTTTTATGACTTGAAAGGTTGAGTTTCAAACCTATTCACTGATCAGAGGGCGAAAGATGAGACAATACGATCTCATTAATATCACAGTTTTGGTTTCTTTACATGATTACACTGTCCGATGTCACTTTCATTCACTTTTCTGTTGTCTGTCCCCAAGTGAGGCGATTATATGTAGATCATTGTGAGCAGTTCCCTCTTTCTCCCTCAGTTTCACCTTGCCATCCTGGAATCTCTACTCTCTTTATTGGTTCTGAAGGGTTTATCTGTCTCGAATTCCCTGTGTTTCCAGCTTTTATGTGTACCAGTGTAAGGTAGAATTGGAATCATGATAGTGGGGGGAGGAAGCATTAAGGAACTAGAGGAAAGTTGTAGGTTTTGTTGGTGTTATACTACACCCTGACTGGCTCATCTCCTCCCCTTAACCCTTCAGTAAGGTGATGTTCACTTACCTATCATTGGCTTTTGGGTCTCCACTTTCCACTGATATGATCTTTCATTCTTTGGTGCCTGATATGTATCCTATCGACACCTTGTGATCACACGGGCTGGTGTGCTTCTTCCATGTGGGCTTTGTTGCTTCTCAGCTGGATGGCCACTTGTTTATCTTCATGTCTTTAAGACTCCAGATGCTATATCCTTTCATAGGTGGGCACCATCAGATTTTTTCACCATATTTCTTTATGTACCTGCTTTGTCTTCAGCAATCATGTCGGGAAGGTGAGCATCATGAAATACTAGGTTAATAAAACAAAGTGTTTTGCATTGAGAGAGTACTTCAGTAGAGGCCCAATTTCCATCTGTTACCTTAAAACTAATGCTATAAATATATGCACATTGATGTATTTCCTGATCGGTATATATACATATATTTACATATGCAAATGCCTGTATTTAGACACCTATAAGTGCCCTTTGCCTCCTTGGAAGAGAAAGTAAGAGGAGGGAGGGGAAAAAGGAGGAGCTGCTACCAAGGTTCAAGTAGCAAGAAAAAAGTTTTGAGAATGATGATGGCAACAAATGCAAAGATGTGCTTGACACAATGGATGTATGTATGGATGTGATAAGAGTTGTATGGACCCTCAATAAAATGGTTTATATAGAAAAAATTGCAGCTTTGTAAACCCTAACAGGCAGTTGTGTCCAAAGAGTCAGACTCACTTGATAGCAGGGTAGTGAGTTGGTCACACAGGAATGGTGAGTGCCACCCCCCCCATTCCTCCAGTGAAAAATGTAGACTCAATCCAAAACCCACTGCCATGGAGGCCACCATGCTGTCCCCACACAGTGATGAATAACTGCCTTAGAGTATGTCTGAAGCTGTAATCTTTACAGAGATGCAGACTGTAAATTATAAAGGGTTCATGAGAGAGAGGGGGCGGTGAGGGACAGGAAAATCTGAAGAACTAATATCAAGGACTCAAGTACAAGGCATATATTTTGAGAATGATGAAGGCAACAAATGTTCACGTGAATTTTTTTTTGTATTTGGATGTAAAACTGTTTAAATATCTATCAGGTCAATTGTCTAATTTTAGTGTTTACATCTATAGCCTCCCTGCTGAGTTTCTTTTCCTGTGATCTACCTTTCTCCAAGAGCGATTCATTGAAGTTACCCAGTATAATGTTTGATGCTGTGATTGGTTTTCACCTTTTGGAGTATTTGGTTGACATATTCAGCGGGTCTCTCATTTGGGGAATATATGCTTACAATGATTAGTGGTTCTTTGTCTACTATTCCCTTGAGCTTTATATAGTGTCTCTCCTGGTCTCTTTTTATAGTTTTCACTTTGAGGTCAATTTTATCCGAGATTAGGATAGCAAATCCTGGTGTTTTTTTTTTAATTTCTTTTTGCTTGGTATGACTTTCTCCAGCCTTTGATTCTCAGCCTATTTTTGTCTGTAGCCTTGAGATGTGTCTCCTGTGGGCAGCAGATTGATGATTTGTGTTTTCTAAGCCTGTCTGCTATTCTTGATCTTTTAATGCCTGAGTAGAGGCCAGTGATATCCATGGTTATTATCTCCATTTGCCATTTGTTGTGCATGTGTGTATCATTCTTAACTTCTTTCTATCCTTAAGCCAATGGCATCAAAGAGAAAACAGACCCCCATAAACCTTTGGGAATGATGGCTTTTTGCATTGCATTGTTTTAGAGGAGCCATGTGTTATTTTCCAGAGAGTCAAAGGCTCTCTCTGGGAGTCTTGTAGGAATGCTTCTTCAAACTGCCTACAGCGAATTTCACTATGGAATTAACCTGCCACTTTATCATCCTGTGGCTTCCTTCTCAGAGGAGTTTCCCAGAAGGCTGGTGAGTTGCCTGCTTTGGTGTTACAGAATGTGGGCAGAGGTTCCTGCAGCAGCTTGGAATGTTGATGAGTGCTGGCCAAGCTGCCTTAAGCCCCCGGCATCACCGGCAGGAATTCCCAGGTAAGAAGTTGGGCAGAGTATCCCCTGGTTGAGGTCGGAAGGACTTTAGTTATCCTTGGGCTAGCTCCACAGGGTGGAGCTCACCTAGCTGGGTGTGACACAGGCTTAAAGGCCCTAGGCTAAGGGGAGAAGTCTGGAGGTCAGCAGTGGAGTGTGAGAGAACAGGAAAGAGACAAAGAGGAGAAAAAATTAATAAATAAGCCAGCTGAGACCATGCTGGGATATAGAGAAAAGAGGGAAACAAAAGCATCAATGTTGCTGAGTCCTGATCACCACCCCTGGAGCTACAAGGGTTTAGTTCCTGCCCAGAGGCAGTGGTAGCATGCTGTGGCTTCCCTGCGCAGCCCTCCAAGTCTGTGGGGGGATAGAGAGAAGAGATGGATACAGAAGCATCAATTTAGCTGAACCCCGATCTCTGCGTATAGAGCAGCAAGGGTCCAGTCCCTGCCAGGAGGCAGGCAGCAGAAATCTGCTTACAGGCTCCAAATGGCCCTGGCTCCGGGAGAGACTGTTGTGGGGTCAAGGTCAAACCCCAGCCGGCCTCCACTGAGGTAAGTTCAAAGTCCACAGACCCTCAAAACCCTGTGGGTCTGTGCCTATTTATCTTTATGATGCTCCTCCTGTATTCCAGCAATGTTGACTTTCCATAGAACAACTCCCCTGGGCTGAGTTCTGCAGAATACTTCTGGTATGTTTCACAACATTGCCATCTTCACGGAAGTCACAATTTCACTAATTTCTTAACGGTCATTTTCAACTTTGGATCCACAATCCTCGTAGGACACTCACACGACACATTCTCTGTCACACTGCACCTTCTCAGTCACAGGAAGTGGATTCTGCAGGAAAATTCCATCTATCTATTTATCTATGTATCTATATCCCAATTTTACAAGTGTGAGAAATTCCCTGGGTGTATATATTTTTTCTGTCTATATATCTGTATCTCTATAGCCATATAGATAGATAGAGAAGTGAGTAAGCACAATCTGGCTCAAATCTTTGGGTCAGATGTTAAACTGGAGTCTTAACATGACCCATTAACTGCTGTGGTTGGCCAACCAGGAAGTAAGAAGACCATCCACGAAGCAGAAAGACCACAGGTTGGTGTAGGTAGAGGCAGAATATTTCAAGTTCCACAGGTCAGGCTTCAGGCCAAAGAGTAAAAAAATCCAGTGTTTGCAGTCATTATGGCCGGCCAATGATAGTGCTCAGATTGTCAGGAAATATAGCAGCCTGTTGGCTCAAACCCAAAACACCAGGATCAGATATAGATGTAGGATTCAGAGCCAGCAAGGAAGAAGTGGCAAGTCTTCAAAATAAGTCTTCTGAAATATTAGTAATTCACACCCCTAAGGAAACTCAATTGCAGCACAATTTTGACCTGGGTGATGAGGCTATCTCCTCCCTAATCTTCTTTCATCTGATTTACTGGTCACAGAAAATTCCATCATGGAGTATAGGTTTGGGTATATCAGGGCAACCACCAATTGCTATATTACTAGGAATCCTGGTGTAACCACCTTGACACAAAACCAAATTAACACAGTTGCTAACCTAAATTTCAGTCGTTTGAAGTCTCAAGTCAAAAGCTATTCTAAGAGAGACAGATTTGGCAGTTTGACGTAAAAGATTCCAGCCTGGGGAACCTCTGTGGAGTTCTGCTCTACCCCACACGTCACTCTGAGTAAGAACTGACTCCATGACAGTGAGTTGGATGCGTTTTCTTGCCCACTAAGTGTAAGTTTCCAAGAATCACCTATTCTGTATTATGTAATATTGCTTCCAGGGTTTTCAATTACCAACAGTCATCTATTTTATGTCAAGGTCACCTTGTGTTCCTCTGTTGATGGACATTTGGATTTTTTCTAACAGTTAGTACTTGTGAATACTGCTTCTGCAAGCATTCATATAGCAATATTTGTTTAAGTACCTCTTTTTAATTCTTTTTGGGTAGTAACTAGTAGATGAATTGCCAGTCATTTGCTGAACTTAGGGCTAGCATTTGGAGGAACAAACGATCTGTTCTTCACAATACTTGCACCCTTTCCCCCCACCAGCAACATGTGAGGGCTATATGTGAGTGGTGGAAAAGTTCGTGGCAACGTTCCATTAATCATTAATACAAATGTTCCACATACGTTTTGAAGCACCCTAAATTTTTCTTATGTATAAAATCATGCAAAGCAAAAAAAAAATGAATTGCAAAATAGAAAGCAACACAGGATGTAATGCCCTGGGTATTCACGTACAAATCCTGAGGATCCTTCGATAATAGACCTTTTTATTCAGGCTCTATGTTGGGGCTGATCCACATGTTTATCATCCTATGGTCTGATCAGGTATGTATGACTTTCATTGATGTTAATCGACCAAACCAGAACAGTGAGTGGTGGAGTTCAGCTGTAAAATGTACACAAAGCTCCCTGAAGCAGATGCCAATCAGGCCAGAAGAGCCTCTTCCCTGGGACACGGCTTCCACTCCCCATCCTCCATCTATTGCCTTAAGTGGCTCCTCCTCAGAAAGATTTTCCTCTTCTCTCCTCACGTCTTCAACTAGAGTGGGACCTTCTGCAACACGAATTCAAACTCTTTGTACTTTGTTTCCTCTTTCACTGTTTTATTGTTGGCTCTTGCAGCTCTTATCACAATCCATATATCCATCCATTGTGTCAAGCACATTTGTATATATGTTCCCATCAACATTATAAAAATATTGTGTTTCTACTTTTGCCCTTGATATTAGTTCCTCATTTCCCACTTGCCCTCCCTACTTCTCTCCTGAACCGTTGATAATTTATTTTAAAACAGTTCCCCGTGTCTGCCTTCAACCACGGTCCCATTGTCCATCCCCCTAGGAAGGGGTTACACGCAGACCATTGTGATCAGTTCCCTCTGATTGCTCCCACCTTCCCCTCACACACCTGGTATGCCTTTTCTCTTTGCACTATCCATTTACAGAACAGAAAGCAACGAAATGAATGGATTCCCTTGTAGATACCACTTAGCATATCACAGGTATCATTGATTTGAATTAGGAAAACATTCTCTTAAATAATAATATAACCCTGTGAATATAGGTGTATGGTATGTGAAATGGTATATTATTTGTTATTATATAATGTGATACAATATGAAATAAAATTTCAATGTAATGTATGAACCTTCTTGGGGACATTGAGACACTTAGGCTTTTTATCTATTATGACCTGTAGATATGTAGACACTCACTGAGATTATCCTATCATGCTAACTCCAACACCCTCCCTAATGGGATGGCATTCCATTTCCTGAGGGTCTATTGTTAATTAATTGTAATAAAAACATGGTAAAAATATAGTGGTGAGGCTGGAGGGGCTCTATGTGATCAGAAGAGCCTCACAAAATACTGGAATCTATGTAAATGATGTTCAGCTCTGTTCTTTGGGTCTTTGGAGAAGGAAATGCATCTCAGAGTGATCTTTAGACTTACCGTGCATGCTGGAGACACAGCTCAATAGAGATGACCACTTTCTGGGAAGTAGTCCAGTGGGATAAAGTGGTACACTAAGTGCCACGTTGTCTCCCAAAGGGAAAAGTGGCACAAGTTTCATTTTTGTTCTCTTAACTCAAGAGAAATAAAATTCTCAGGGAATGTAAGACAAAACGATACTTCATAATGAGGCACAAGGGATTTCATCCACTAGAGCCAAAGGACTGTAAATACTTCCTCTACACTGACCCAGATCTACCTGATTCATCTAAGGGGAAGAGAAAACACAATTGTACCTTCTAGAAGCCTCATGAGTGGGTCCATCTCCATGTTCATCCTGGGGCCACAACCTCTGACTTTAGCAGTGGTACATGGGAGAAACAGCACTGGTGAACTAGGATCTAGATGAGGTACAATGTCATTGCTGGTGCCCAGAGAGTGGTGATGCTTGATGATCCTCTCTTATTGGCAGTTTCTCTAGGCATATCAACAGGTAAAACAAATAAAAGAAATTTAATGGATAAAGTCCTGATAACTTAGGTTGTGGTTCTCGAGACAGATTATGACTACATGAAAATGTCCTCTTTCTCTAATGTGCCTTCCCTTGTGTTGGTTCTCTTTCCTACAACCTCATTCTCTTCTTAACAGCCTTCTTTGTTTCAATGCATTGCCTTGTCTGGTAGCCTCATTCATCTATTTGTTCACATAGTAACCCACAAAACTCTTATTTAGCATTAAATTAAAGTCTGCACACAAAGAAATGAGTGGACATTTTCCCTTCTTGCAAGTATCTGACATTCTACGGAACAGACGGTAAGTGCGTCCTTATCCTGGCTCCTCAATCCTACTGAAATGGATCATAATGTTGTTGCCCTTCCTGGGGACGTTTAGCGAAGACTTCACAGAGAGATGACAGTCACACTGAGCTTTGAAGGAGGAGACAGGAGGACAGTAATGTAGGGATTATTAAAGCCATAAGGTATGCATTGGAAATTGTGCATAATAATTAATAACTGATGTACAATTATAGCAAGGAATGGAACGTGAAAGATGAGTGTGAACAGGTAGGCATCAATCATGTAACACATAGCTTTATATTTTCCTAAGGAAGGACAGCTTTGAAATTAGCGGAGAGTCAAGGCAGAAATAGCAGCACAGTCTGTCTGCAGTCAGACTTGCCTTTGGAGACCTTGCTCTGTCCATGTGCAGAGCAGACTACTGCTCCTGTGAAAACCATAGAGAGATGAAGATAAAAAAAGCACAGTAGAATTGGGAGATGAATCTGTGAGGTTTTGAATTATAATGCATCCAAAAATCGACAGAGTAATATGAGGCAGTTTGACATTTTAAGTTATTTAGTTATTTTAAAATTTCAAAAAGTTATTTATATTCTAAACTCTTATATAAAATTGTAATCAGGATTTGGGTTTAAAAGATGCAGAATATGGGAGTTAAAGCTGTGATTTTGGTAGTCCAAGGACGGTAGTGAAGTCTCGGTCTAGTTCACCGTTTGTTGTTTACAAAATATTTGCATAGGACTAATTTTCAAAATTTGACTTAACTTTACTCTTTCAACAGTTTTTCTAATAGTGATTTATTTTAATGTATTTTTCTTTCTTTCAAACAACTGTGTTAGGACCCAATCCACACATCATATCATTCCATAGTTCAATCCTATCAAACAATGTTGCATATTATCAGTTTGAAAACATTTTTTTCCTTCTTGTATTTCTTGATGTCAAATCCCTTTTATCCTTTCCTCTTGCCCCCATCTGGATCCCCTGTCTTCCCCAGCGAGGACTTTTATTTTAGTCATTGTCTCTGACCATAATTGAAACACAGGAATAACCTGGTTATCTAACAGAATATTGCAGATATAACCATAGTAGATTAAAGTGATGAATTTGACTTCAATGGTTAAAATCTTATCATTTGAGCTCTCTACTTGTTGTTAGTATTTTGAACATTTTCTATTATTTCATATTGTGAATTATCTCTGTTGTATTTTGTCATTGTTGGTAACTCTCTTGACTCTTGGTTATGCATTTTCTTATGTTCTTTGCGATATACAACCCAACATGGGTGAAGTGCTAGAGATAACAGGCTTGTTTGTTTATTTAATAGAAAAATTAGAAATATAGTAAAGACATTTCCCATAAACCATTCACTGAGATGCCTCTTTTCATCTCTATCCAGAATCCTGCATTTATTTGTCAGTCTTTCTTGGACTCCTGTGGCTGTGATATTTTTCCTTGTTTGATGACCATGCAAGCGTTGACTTGTGTTGGTGAACTGTTTTGTAAAATGTCTCTCACTTGGTATTTGTCTGATGATTGTCTCATGAGGAGATTGGAGTTATGGAGTTTAAAATTAAAAAAAAATTTTTTGGGGGGGGAGAAGAACACAAATGTTAAGTATATACTTCATCCATCATTTTGTCAATAGCTATAAACTCTTTAGATCATGATTAGCAGTATATAGATCTAGTTGGGAAGATTTTATATTTCACAGTGTCACTGATCTAATTCATGAACAGAGAATATCTATGTATTTTGTCTTTTCATTTCTCTCACCAGTATTATGTAGTTTTTAGACTATTAATTTGTTTGCATTTTGATCTCTTTTTGCCATGGATGCAAAATTTCATTTTGGTATGTTACTGTTCATTATAGTTATGTGGAAATAGTTAGCTCTCCTTATCAGTCTTAGTATTTTTCTGTTTGTGGCTGTTTCTTTGGGTTTTCTACATAGATAGTGATGACTTCTGTGAACAGAGACAACTTCATTTCCTCCTTCCCAGTCAGTGTGGTTTGTATTTTTAAAATTTGCGTTATTGTGCTTGTTAGGGCTTGCATTTATATAAGAGTGTTAAGAGGGGATAATATACTTGTCCTGTTAGGAATCCAAAGGAAAAAAATGTCTATTTTCTCACCATTAAACATGACCCTAGTTTCATAGTTTTACTCCATCAAGTCAACTTTTTAAACTTCTTCAACTTTTGTGGGAAATTAAAATGTAAGCAATAATTTTGAATACTATCAAATGCTTACTGTGATTTGTCTTTTAGATTTTTTTCTTTAGTCTATGTTTAGGTTTTCTACATTTAATTTTTTTAACTAGTTGATGTAGGATATTACTTAAACTGATTTTCAAATTTTGAAAAGACTCTCTCATTGCTGGAATAAATACCACTTAGTTGTAGTATATTATACAGGTCATACATAGTTGGATTCAACTATTTAGTATTTTGGTGAAGAATTTTCATTTATTGTCATGGGTAATATTGAATGGTAGTCTTCCTTTGTTATATATTTGTATCTGGTTTTGATATTACTCACTGACTTTGTACCTACTCTGACTCATAGGACAGGGAATAACTTATAGGACAAAGAATAACTGTCCCCATGAGTTTTCAAGACTTTTACTGTCGATGTAGAAGCCTCATCTTTCTCCCATGCAGTGGCTGGTGATTTCAGACTGCTGGTCTTGCTGTTGCTGCTTAATGATAATTCACTATCCCACCACCAGGACTCTTGGACTTGATATTAGGATACTGCTGGCTTCACAGAATGAGTTAGGAAATATTCCCCCGTGCTTGTTTTCTGAAAGAGATTATAAAGAACTTATAGAATTACTATTTTTAAAGCCTGTAGAATCCACTAGCTTGTCACTAGAATATTAAACAATCACTGCATTTAATGTCAAAATGCCTCCTAAATGTGCAGAATTTAGGATGAGCTATTAAATGTTCCTTTTAAAAATTCTCTTCAATTTTTCTCTATATGAATATTAAAGTTAATTACTAGTATTTTAACATATTTATCACGTGAGTATGGGAATTCATTTAGATCCCACATATAAAAATATGTATCTGCCTGGGTTATTCCACTATTTTTAATTTTCCAGGTATTGTTGGATTTAGAACTACGTAATATAGCTTTCCTTTTTATGATTCTTACATAGTTTGTAATAATATCCTTTAATTCCCTGTTGTCTACTTCCTTCCTTCCTTCCTTCCTCTCAGTAGACTGGCTTTCTATCACCTGGCAGAAGATGGCCACAAATAAAATCTGTGCCCTAGGGACTATTGGTCTTTGAAATACACAAAGACCTGGTTTTGGATTACTAAGTGTAAACTCAGTTCTCACAGGAGAGTGAAACTGACACTTTTTAAATACATGTTTGTTGTTGAATTGGCTCAGCATCTATAATGTACTACCATCATGGATGAATTTGGAGAGAGTAGGAGCAAGGTATTAATAAATGAGGTAGAAATTGAGCAGACACCTTAAACTGCATCTACAATCAAGAGAGTGAAATACTATACAACCTAGAAATCGAAGGAAGAGTAAATTTTATGGAAGGCTGAATTATATATCGTCCATGTACATTATATTAGTATATACAAATCACACTACACTGTATCACATAACAATATTGATGTTGTCAGCTGTCACCAAGTTAACTCCAACTCTGGGTGAACCCACATGTGCAGAGTAGAACTGTGTTTTGATATTTTCAAGACCGTGACCTTTAGGAAGCAGATCAACAGGCTTGCCTTTAGATTCCTCCCTGTTGATTGTAAATGCCAAACCTTTAGCTAGTAGTCAAGTGCTTGCTCATTAGCACCACCTAGCGGCTTAGCATAATACAGTAGGATATGCTATAACATGGTGTGTTATAATAATACATATAAAATAATAAATGACATTTAAGATTTATCATGGAGTCTTACAATCTGATCTCATATTCCCTTAACTTTTAACTACAACTTCAGTCCATATTCCTTTTTTGCACCTAAAATACACCATCCACTGTGTTGTCAGAGGGTGTGAAGAATACTCCTGTGTCAGGGGATAACACAGCCGCTATCTTTGTACAACGTGTTCTGCTCATGGCTAGCACCCTAACTGCATTCAGATTTCCGCTGTAAGCCTCTTTACCAGAAATACTTATACTAAGAAGTACTTCTTTTTACTCTACAATTTGCTTGTGTTTTACTGTGAATTATGTCTTTTACAGACCTGAGCAGCAATCAAGAAATCACACATATTCTGCTTTAACTCATTCATTGCATTTCCCCGATGAACCATAGCTTATCCTGCTGCCTCTTTGTGTTTCCTGTATCCATTCCTCCTTCCTCCATTGTCCTCTGAATTTTGTTTAGGCAAGTGCTGCCCTCTTGAACTTACATACTTGATTATTGGCACATGGAGGAGAGTTCTGCTGTGTGCCTGCTCCATGAGTCCATTGGACCAATTATCTTTGTATTTCATCCACTCTTCCAACCACTTTAAGAGAAGAGCCCAATATTTGCATCTTCGGCTGTTCACATCAAATAAGGATAAGAATTTTAATTTTTTTTCATTGAGGTTCCCACATCTCTCAAGAACACTTGGCATAAAATATTTGTTCAAACACATTTGTTGAATGAGCAATCAAGTTCTTAAGAAATATTTAGAGAGATATAATGTTTTAGGGAAATGATTGGTATTAGAAG
The DNA here is from genome assembly GCF_050624435.1 of Tenrec ecaudatus. Taxonomy (NCBI): domain Eukaryota; kingdom Metazoa; phylum Chordata; class Mammalia; order Afrosoricida; family Tenrecidae; genus Tenrec; species Tenrec ecaudatus. The sequence continues at coordinate 19,059,222 of NC_134530.1, forward strand.
AAAGGACAACTAGACAGTTTCAGCATCAAAGAGAATATTGAGCACATGAGATGAAAGAACAAGAGATATACAGATGTGAATAGGGATTAACTAAAGATTGTTTAACTTATGGCAGTATATCCCCTAAATCATTGTTGGTAGTTTATGGAATAGTTTGTAATGTACTTTTCTCTTTCCCAGTAGTTTCATCAGCTACATGGAGCCAGAAAACCAAACTGGTATTCCACAATTCATCCTTCTGGGGCTTTCTGAAGAGGCTGAGCTTCAGCCCCTCCTCTTTGGACTGTTCCTCTCCATGTACCTGGTCACCTGCACTGGGAACCTGCTCATCATCCTGGCCATCACCACAGACTCCCACCTCCACACACCCATGTACTTCTTCCTCTCCAACCTGTCCTTTGCTGACATCTGTTTCACCTCCACCACTGTCCCAAAGATGTTGATGAACATCCAGATGCAGAACAAAGTAATTCCATATGAAGACTGCATCACACAGATGTTTTTTTTCATGCTTTTTGCGGCCTTAGACAACTTCCTATTGACAGTGATGGCCTATGACCGGTTTGTGGCCATCTGTCACCCTCTGCACTACACGGTCATTATGAACCCAAGATTCTGTGGTCTCCTGCTTCTGGCCTGCTGTGTATTGTCATTTCTGCACTCTCTATTAAATAGTTTATTGGTTTTGCGACTGTCTTTTTGTACAGAACTGAATATCCCCCATTTTTTCTGTGAACTTAATCAGGTAATCCATCTTGCTTGCTCTGACACATTCCTCAATGACTTAGTCATGTATTCAGTAAGTGGGTCTCTGGGTGTTATTCCATTCAGTGGGATCCTTTTCTCTTACATGAAGATTGTGTCCTCCATTTTGAAAGTTTCATCAGCTGGGGGCAAATATAAAGCCTTTTCCACCTGTGGGTCTCACCTTTCTGTGGTCTTCTTGTTCTATGGTACAGCTTTAGGTGTTTATCTCAGTTCTGCTGCTATTGAAAACTCCAGGGCCACTGCAGTAGCCTCAGTGATGTACACTGTAGCCACACCCATGCTGAATCCTTTTATCTACAGTCTGAGGAATAAAGACATAAAGCAATCCCTGAGAAAACTTTTCAACGGAGGAACATCCTGTATAACTGAAACTCATACTTAAGTTTAGAGAATAACTTTTGACCAAAAAAAACACCCCAAAATAATAAAAATCTGCATTATACTTTCCTCAGTTCTAAATGTGCTTATGCACATAATTCAATCTCTTTAATTTTATGACATAATATGATAAATTGAGGACATAATATGAAATTACCTCTAGTGTATTTTGTTAAAAATGTATTTACTTTAACCAAAACTTCCCTTCAGTGAGCAATTTTTTTCACGTTGCTTCAGCTTTCATTAGGAAATATATAGTGTACAATTATCACAGGGACCAGTGTAAATTAACATTCTGAACCATTATAACTGGGACAGCCATTCTATGATTTCTATTTCAGAAAATGTTTTTCTTTTGATTACGTCTGGCATAAATTCTTCAGACCACCTGGGTTTTTTTTACACTGCAGTCCTGTTGAATAATTTGAAGATGATGTTGTAAACTTCTTCTTATTAAATTATTCAATGTGCTGGGGGTATGTTCAAACATTGGTAATGGCTTCCGGAACCACACTGTAAACCAGACCAACTAAGCATGCTAATACCTCTTCTATCATCATAAAGATGGTAGAATCAAGAAGACTGAAGTTCTTGTCTCCGTATACATGATTAATCTTCTGCCACCCAGATAATAGGAACTTTTGTTAAAATTTTAGTTCATGACCATTAGTTTCAAGACCTCTCTAGACCTCTATTTTTTTTTAACAAAGTTATGCGAATCCCTACTTGGCTTCAAGGAAACTGCTGAAAATTGTTTTTATTGTGTCAAATGAACCCAGTGCTCTCTAATTATGCGTGACCACAAAATTATGTTCACCAAGGCATCTGCCTCATTTGTGCCTTTGGATTTCTCCGTGCAATCTGATCAGCATCTCAAATAATTACATGTAAAACTGTTGGTTTTCATGATCCCTATATTTTCTCTGCACACAGGAAGCAGTTCTGTTAAGTTAAGCTTTGGGCTATTTGAAAGGTTGGATTTTCAAACCTATTCACTATTCAGAGTGAGAAAGATGAGACAATATGCTCCCATTAAGATTACAGCTTTGTTTTTTTTACATGTTTACACTGTCTTATGTCTTCCTTCATCCACTTTTCTGTTGTCCATCCCCAAGGGATGGGGTTATATGTAGATCATTGTGAGCAGTTCCCTCTTTCTCCCCTATCTTCCCCTTACCCTCTGGGTATCTCTACTCTCTTTATTGGTCCTGAAGGGTTTATCTGTCCTGTATTCCCTGTGTTTCCAGCTCTTATGGGTATCAGTGTAAGGTAGAATTGGGATCATGATAGTAGCGGCAGGAAGCATTAAGGACCTAGAGGAATGATGGATGTTTCATCGGTGTGATGCTGCACTCTGAGTGACTCGTCTTCTCCCCTTGACCCTTTTGTAAGGGGATGTCCACTTGCCCACCATTGGCTTTTGGGTCTCCACTCCCTCTCCCCCTCATTCACAATGATATATTTGTTCATTCTTTGGTACCTGATACCTGATCCCATCGACACCTTGTGATCACTCAGGCTGGTATGCTTCTTCCATGTGGGCTTTGTTTCTTCTCAGCTGGATGGCTGCCCATTTATCTTCGTGTCCTTAAGGCTCCAGATGCTTTATCGTTTCATACATGGGCACCATGTGCTTTCTTCACCATATTTCCTTGTGCACCTGCTTTGTCTTCACCAATCATATCAGGTAGGTGAGCACCATGGAATGCCAGGTTAATTGAACAAAGTGTTCATGCTATGAAGGAGTACCCGAGAAGAGGCCCAATTTTCATCTGCTACCTTAATAGTAAACCTATAAATATATGCACATAGATCTATTTCCTGATAGTCATACATAAATATATTTACATATGCAAATGCCTATATTTAGATCTCTGTAAATGCCCTTTGGCTACTAGGGAGGGAGGGTGAGGGGAACGAGTGGATAAATGAGGAGCTGCTACCAAGTGTTCAAGTAGCAAGAAAATGTTTTGAGAAGGATGATGGCAACAAATGTACAGATGTGCTTGACACAATGGATGTATGTATTGATTATGGTAAGAGCTGTATGGGCCCCAATAAAATGATTTATATAAAAATATTACAGCATTGTAAGCCCATCTCATGGAGTTCAGTCCAATGAGTCAGGCTCACTTTACACCAGGGGAAGTGAGTTAGTCATACAGGAATGCTGAGTGCCACCCTCCTATTCCTTCAATGAAAAATGTGACTTGATTCAAAACCCACTGTCATGGAGGCCACCTCCCAGCACACAGACAGTGATGAATAACTGCCCCAGGATGTCTGAAACTGTAATCTTTACAGAGAGGGAGACTGTCACGCTTTTCAACCAGGGAGCAGGTGGTAGATTTGAATCTCCATTTTTGGTTACCAGCCTAGCATTTTAATCAGGAGAATGTCAAACTTCTTTATATCGTGAGTGAACAAGTTGATTGTATCCAAACTTCCTTAAGATTTTTTCACGCTTTTTTTAATTTTTAAAAAATCATTTTATTGAAGGCCCGTACAACTCTTATCACAATCCAAATATACATCCATTGTGTCAAGCACATTCGTACATTTATTGCTTTCTTCATTCTCAAAATATATGCTTTCTACTTGAGCCCTTGATATCAGCTCCTCACTTTTTCCCTTCCCCTCCTGCCCACCTCTCTCATGAACCCTTTATAATTTATATCTTATTATTACTTTGTCATGTCTTACACTCACCCATCATGTTATTTTTTAAATCCTTTTCCTGGGGGCTCATAAAACTCTTAACACAATCCATGCAACAAATCTTATCACACGTTTTTTTAAAATCATTTTATTGGTGGCTCTTACAGCTTCTATCACAATCCATACATGCATCCATTGTCTCTAGCACATTTGTACACATGTTGCCATCATCATTTTCAAAACATATATTTCTACTTGAGCCCTTGGTGTAAGCTCATTTTCCTCCTTCTTGATCCTCCTTCCCTCCTGAAATCTTGATAATTTATAATCCTTCTTTAATGTCTTGCACCAACTACTGTTTCCCTTAACCCACTTTTATGTTGTTTGCTCCCCTGCATGGGGGTTATATGTAGATCGTTGTGATCTGTTCCCCTTATTATCCCCCACCTTACTGTTACCCTCCTGGTATTGCTACTTTCATTATTGGTCTTCAGGGGTTTATCTGTCCTGGATTCACTCTGTTTCGAGCTCTTATCTGAACCAGTGTACATGCTCTGGTCTAGCTGGTTTTGTAAGGTGAATTGGGGTCATGATAGTGGTGGTGGGGAAGCATTAAAGGAGTAGAGGAAAGTTGTATGTTTCATCTGGGTGATACTGCACCCTGACTGGATTGTCACTTACTTGTGACTCTACTGTAATGTGTTGCCCAATTATCCACAGATTCGCTTTGGGTCTTGGCTATGTAATCCACCTCATTTTCATGTTTCCACTCAAATATATACAGTTAGTTCATGATTTCTTTAGAATGGATGCTTTGTGGAGTATGAAGTGATTATTTGATAATACCAAAAAATTCCAACAAAACAAAACAAAAACTGACTGCCGTGATGTCAATACCAGCTCAACAGCTCTATACCACAAGATCAAAATGCCTCCATAGTTTTCAAACCTAGAGTTCGCTACAGGAGTAGAAGAAATCTTTCTGCTGTGCAGCAGCTGGTGGTTTTCAACACCTCACCTCAGGAGCACAGTCCAACTCTGTCATGTATTCTTAGATTCTCCCATTTTAGGACAAATAATACTGGGGTAAAATATATAATATGAAATTAACAATTTAAACATTGTGAAAACGACTCCTTGAGATTATGTCAAATCTTGCATAGTTTATTTTTTTAATTTGCAGTTTATTTCCACTCATCTATTTCTAACCTCTTCTTAATGTGTCTGCCGTCACTTAGAACATTGCCTCCTGTGTTCCCATTTCCATTCCTCCTACTCTGTGAGCCATTCTTACTTTAGGATCTTAAATTGTTAGTTTTTCTAATATGGGGCGATTTTAATGCCAGTTCTTATAGGTCAGTAAAGGCTATCAATCTCTATCCAACCAACACGTCTTATAATTTTAGCTCTGTTCCACATTCTTCTCTTACTTCTACAGTAGTTTACATAACGTATAATTTATGTGAGTACCTTCTAGAGTGAACATTTTAAGAGTAGTTGGTTTTGGAGTCAGGAAACCATCCTACTCTCAAAAAAATGGAGACTAATTTTTCATGGTCCCTTGTTCCACTGGTCTGTTTCCATGGGTTTTTCAGTTTTCATCACTTTTATTTTCTCTGGATGGAAAGAGATAAATATTTGCACATGACATGCTGCTTATGAGCACTTAGGATTCCAGGTGCTAAGTACAAATTGGACACAGAGCATTGCCCTTGCTCACTCTGCTTTGCCAGTTGACCTTGGTGAGTCCAAGATGATGGTTCTGATTGCCCAGGCTCAGGGTCTTCTTTCCTCAAGGTGTTTGTTTATGTCTAAGAGCTTTCCATAACCTTACTCCTCTCATGTCCCTGTATGTTTCATCAAAGAAGGAAACTCTTTGCCCACCAGAAAAAAACCCCTTCCAGGAATGAAAGTTAGAGCGAGTCTGAGCTTGGTGTGTGCATTATAGTCACCTGGATCCACTTACTGAGTGGAAAGAGGGGAAACGCAGCAATGAAAACAAGGACTGATTTGGATATGTTCCATTGTTACCTGTTGACGTGGTCCACAGAGGCTACAGATGAGAGAGGGAAAAGGTGAGAGATAAGAGAACTGGCTGTCAGAAAATTTAAAAATATATTCCACATTTATTTTTCTATTGTTTCTAATAGTGGTAAATACAGTTATATACATATCTATGTTAAATCTAAAAATATTCATGGTACACTGCAAGACTCCTAGATCATTCAACAAGCAATCATATTTCACTACTACTATGTAGGGTATTTTTGAGGAAAAAGAAATAGATTTTAGTATTATTCCAGAGAACTATACATGCTTCATTGATATCACATCCAAACTTGACAAATGCTGGTTTCATCCATACTTTAAAAAAATACTCTTCCATTAAAATCAATTGAACTTTTTCACTTATAATGGAATTTCCAGTTAACCATCCTTGGAAATTTTTGGCTTACCAGTAATACATTACCCATTTCTTCTAAATGCTGGCCTGTGATGTTATTCAAAAAGTATCATGTGTTCATGCCACCATCTATCTCAACTGAAGAGAAGATGGTGGCAGGAAAGTTTTCCCCATAATCTAAATCTCTGCATAAGAACATATTTTTTAAAGGATATTTGAAAACTCTTTGAATCATTTTATTGGGGGCACTTAAAGCTCGTGTCACAATCCAAATATACATACATTCCGTCAAGCACATCTGTACATATGTTGCCATCGTCACTTTTGAAACATTTTCTTTCTACTTGAGCCATTCATATCAGGTCCTCATTTCCCACCACTCTCCTTCATGAAGCCTTAATAATTGGTAAGTTCCCCTATGTCTTACACGGACTGCTGCCTCCCTTCACCCACTTTTCTTTGATCCATCCCCCTAGATAGAGGTTATAGGTAGATAATTGTGTAGGGTTTCCCTCTTTCTCTCCCCACTTTCCCCTTACTCTCTTGGTAACTCTATTCTCATTATCTCACTACTTGAGCCCTCGATATCAGCTCCTCTTTTTACCTTCCCCCTCCTATCCTTGAGACCCTTTGATAAATAATAAATTATTTTCATGTGTATATCCTATACCATCCCTGTTTCCCTCCCTCTGCAGTGTCATCCCCCCTTCTCCCCACCATTCCCCTACCCTCTTGATAACCCTACTCCCATTTCTGTTTTTGAGGGGTTTATCTGACCTGGATTCTGTGTCCTGTACTCCTATCTGTACCTGTCTACATGCTTTGGACTAACTCACAGTGAAAGGAAGGATGGGGGTCATGATAATGGGGGAGAGGAAGCTTCATGGAATCAGAGGGATAGTGTAAGTTCTATTGGTGATATACGTCACCCTGGCTGACTTATCCCTTCCTTGCGACCCTTCTGTTGGGGATGTCCCAATGTTTACAGACAGGTTTTGGGTTTCTGCTCCAATGCCCCTCATCCTCAACAATGTTTGTATGTTTGTTTGGCTTGCGTCTTCTGATGCCTGTTACCTTGTCCCATCGACACCTCTTGATTGCACAGGCTGGTGTGCTTCTTTCATGGGGGCTGGGTACTTCTCTGGTAGATGCCCGCTTATTTGCAAACATAGGACCAATTGTAAGCATGGTGCAGGGCCTGGCAGTGTTTTGTTCTGGATTGCATAATGTCATAACTAATGTGATTTATTATTTCATACGATGATATTATGAAATAAAATTTGAATATTACGTATGAACCATCTTGTACACATTGTGACATGTAGTCTCTATGTGTTTTTTACCTTTCTTTTTCTTTTAAAAATTTAATCTTTTTTTTTCAATTTGTACATAATTCTTTTGTTGTTGATGTTCAGGATCTAATAATGTTTGGGGTTGGAAGGGAGGTGAGGTTGGGCAATTTGATGACTTAGCTGCCATCAGCCGAGGATGTCCTCAGAAGTGACTTAGATTGGTATCCCAAACCAAGGGAACAAGAGATCTGTTCTGGATTTCCAGTCTGCTCTGAATTTCCAGTCTGCTCTGGATCCCTGGCCTGCTGCAGATCTTCAGTCATCAGTTACATGTTATCAGTTGGCAAGGTCTAGTCTCTTTATTTATGGTGACTTGTACATGTGTAGACAGTCTTTGAGAATATCCCATTTCCTACTGACAGGGATGCTTTATATATATTAAGTGTCTACAGTTAATTAATATAATAAAAACTCAAAACTCACTGCCATGAGTTGCTGCCGACTCATAGCTACCCTACAGACTAAGGTAGAATTTCTTTGTGAGCTCCAGGGATCCAGCTTATTTTTATAGTAGAAGCAGTGTAATTAAGCTGATGAGCTGCTGGTCGTTTTGAATTGCTAACCTTGCAGATCACAACCCAACGTGTAAGCACGCTGCCACCAGGTCTCCTAACCTGGTAAAAATAGAGTGTTGAGGCTGTGTGGGGTTGTATGTGGTCAAAAGTATTTCATGAGATTTTGGCAACCTGGTGAATTATGTCTACCTATGTCCTTGAGGTCTTTGGAGTAGGAAATGCATCCTGCAGCAAACATTACGAGGTTCCCTGTGGTCTAGAAACACACAAAATCAGGGTCATCACCTCTTGGGAAGAAGGGGCCCAATAGGATCGAAGCTGCCAACTGTGTCCCAAGGGTCACAGGGACATATATTGTTTTTCTAGCTCCAGAGAAACAGGTTTCTCAGTGGGTTTAAGACAAAAGAATGAAGAGTTAAGGAGTCACATGGAAATTTATATATTTTAAAGTTATTGACTTGTATATATTCCCACTAATCAACTGAAATCTACCTTTCTAATTTCAGGTGAAGAGAAAATGTGATTGGATTTTCCAGAGGTGTCATGAGTGGTTCCGTCTCCCTTCCCTTCCTGTGGGATCAGAATGTTCCTTTAACAGCTGAACAAGGAAGGAATATTATTGGTGAATTCAGAATCTTACATGCTAAATTTTGGATGAGTTATAGCAGCATCACAGTGGAGGGGAGATTGGTGAAGAGTGAGGTCCCTTTGTTATTGGTAGTATATGTTGATGTATTAACAATAACAAATAAAAGCAAATTTCATGATATAAGATGTTGCTATGGTGTGGGATACTGAAAGATTTCTCCAAAGTTGTCTCTCCCAGATATATGCCAAACCTAGCTGCTTGCTACACATGGCAAGGAACTATACACTTGGAGGTCAACAAAAGCAGGTCAGAGGTTATTCTCCCTAAGGGTTGTCAGCCATCTAGAGATATCAGACTGTATAGACTGTCCCACCCTAAATAGGATCCACTCCCTTCTGATAAGGATGGTAGATTGTTTCCCTGAAGAGAGCCCAGGGAGATCAAGGCCACACAAGGGTGACCAAGGTTAGGCTTCCATACTGAATCTAGGGTCTGCCCATCTTGTCACATACACACCCTACTCCCTTCTCTTCCTATTAAATGAATACCCCTAGCTCATCCCCTTCCTGTCATGCGTATGCTTATTGTACAGCCCCTTCCTGTGACGTGTGTGGTTACCTGTTATCAAGCCGCTAAGTATATATGGGCCTTGGGCCGAAATAAAGAGGGTCTCCTTCTGCCCTCTCTGCCCACACTGTGCGCAGACATGATGATGAGATCTTGGCTGTCCAGGAGGTGAGCATGCTACCATGAATTGTGCTGACTTCCTTGTTTTACTCTCCTATCTTTATTGTTCTCTATCACTTTACTATAATAGTTATATATTTTTACTGTACAATTGAGCATACTGGAACCATGAGAGTGTGAGGGGCTGGTTCTCCCAAACTATGTTCAAGTCCCTGTCCAGTGATTCTGAATACATGAAAATGGCTCCTCTCTCTCTTATCTGTCTTCTCTGGTGCTGGCTCACATGCAAGCAGTTTCCTTCTGTCCCCAGATCTTTCCTCGCTTCACTGCATCACCTTTCCACACCATTGATGTGAGTGTCTGCTGCCCTCATTCAACTCTTTGTTCATCTAGCAACTCAAAAAGCACTTACTTAGCATTAAATTAAAATCTGGAAACGAAGAACTGAGTAGACATTTCCCCTCCTCACAAGTATCTTACATTCGACACAGTGTAACACATGATAAGTAGATGCTGTATGAGATGGCACTGCGCTCCTTCTGCGATGGATCACATTGTTGTTTTCCTTCCTGGGGAGTTTTCGTCGAGGTTCACAGAGAATCTTATGGTCACACTGAGCTTTGAAGGAGGATGCAGACATGGACTAATGTTGGAAAAAGCAGAGTAGATGTGGGGGATGAATCTGAGAGGTTTTGAATTATAATGCATCCAATAATTCACGGTGTGCATTAGGAAGCTTAATATTTTAATGTCATTATTTTTGTTTTAACTCTCCTTTAAAATGGGCATCAGAGTTTGGTTTTAAGAGATGAAGAACATGATAGTTAAAGCTGTGGTTTTACTTAAACAAGGCAGGTAGTGAACTCTGGGTGAAGCTCACAGCACGCTGTTTTCTTTTATTTTAAAAAAAACATTTTATTGGGGGCTCATACAACTCATCACAATTCATACATATGTCAATTGCATAAAGCACATTTGTACATTTGTTACCCTCATCATTCTCAAAACATTTGCTCTCCACATAGGCCCCTGGCATCAGCACCTCATTTTCTCCCCTCCCTCCTATCTCCCCCGCCACTCATGAACCCTTGATAATTTAGAAATTATTATTTTGTCATATCTTACACTGTCAGACGTCTGCCTTCACCCACTTTTCTGTTGTACACCCCCCAGGGAGGGGGTTAAATGAAGATCCCTTTAATCCGTTAGCCCTTTCTACCCCACCCTTCCTCCACCCTCCCAATATTGCCACTTTCACCACTGGTCCTGAAGGGATCATCTGTCCTGAATTCCCTGTGTTTCCAGTTCCTATCTGGACCAGTGTACATCCTCTGATTTAGCCAGATTTGTAAGGTAGAATTTTTATGATGATAGTGGGGGTGGTGGGGTGCGGGAGGAACTAGAGGAAATTTATATATATTTCTTCATTGCTTCACTGCACCCTAACTGTCTCATCTCCTCCCCGCGACCCTTCCTTAAGGGGATGTCCAATGGCCTACAGATGGGCATTGGGTCCGCACTCCACACTCCCCCTCATTCACAGATACGATGTTTTGTTCTTTGATGCCTGATAACTGATCCTTTTGACACCTCATGAGAACACAGGCTGTTGTGCTTCTTCCATGTGGGCTTTCATGCTTCTGAGCTAGATGGTCGCTTGTTTACCTTCAAGTCTTTAAGACCCTAGATACTATATCTTTTGATATCTGGATTCCATCAGCTTTCTTCACCACATTTGCTTATGCACCTCCTTTGTCTTCAGTGATTGTGTCAGGAAGGTGAGCATATTGGAATGCCAGTTTAATAGAACAAAATATTCTTGCATTGAGGGAGTAATTGAGTGGAGGCCCAATGTCCTTCTGCTACCTTAAAACTAAACCTATAAATATATACACATAAATCTATTTCCTCATCCTCATATATAAATATATTTACATGTGTTCATGCTTCTATTTAAACCTCTATAAATGCCCTTTGCCTCTAGCTCTTTCCTCTATTTCCTTTTACTTTCCTCTTGTCCCACTCTCATGCTCAGCCTTCATTTGGTTACAGTAATTCCTCTCGGCTACATTACCCTTTATCACACCCAAACAGGCCTCCTATACCCTCCTCACCACAGATTTGGATCACTTGTTGTTCCCTTGTCCCTGGGTTTGTTAACACCACTTCCTTTTCCCCCACCTCTCCCTCTCCCATGTCCACCCAGACTGTTGGTCTCATTGTTTTCTCCTCCAGATTGTTCATCCAGCCTATCTTATTTAGACAGACCTGTGGAGATAATAACATCTACAAAAACAAGACAGAGCACAACCAAGCAACAGAAGAAAACAAAACAACAAAAAGCCAATGACAGAAACCCCCCACAACACATGAACAACAAAAAAGGAAAGTGTAGTTAGTTCAAGGACTGTTTGTTGGCCTTTAGGAGTGTGTTCCAGTCGAGCGTGCTGGGGTGCCAAGCCCTGGCCCCAAAGTCTATTTTTGTTATTCCCTGGGGACTTCATGCTCTTTTCCCCTTGTTCAGTTGCACCCCCTTAGTGTTTTGCATTGGTTTGGTGTGCTCAGATCAGGTGCAATTCCCACACTGTATCTCTAGTGTTGTTTGTCCCCTGTAGGACTATGGGTCAGTGAGGGATGTTGTGTCTCATAGTGGGGCTGGCCATGTGGTCTTCCCTGTGGATTGACTGCTCTGAGTGGAAATATCATCGTCAAGGGTTGGTGGGCCAGGATGTGCTCACACCACTTAGTACAGTGACACTCTTCCTGACCTGTTGATCCAAAGGCATGAGAAGTCCAAAGTGCCCAGGGGGCATTCTCAGCTGCCAGTTCAGTGGAATCTGTGCTGTGTTTCCAGGTGGGAGAGTTCCTTTCTTCAGGACCGGGACCTCCAGGCCTGAGGAGCACAGGGTTGCTGGGAGAGGAAGCAAAAATGCTGCAAGTGGATCATTTTGAGTAACAGTGAATGGTGCCATTCCAGCTTCCACTGAACTGGCAGCTGAGAATGCCCCCTGGGCACTTTGGACTTTTCATGCCTTTGGAGCTACAGGACAGAAAGAGTGTCACCGTACTAAGTGGGGTGATTGATCCTGAATACCAAGGAGAAATTGGGCTGGTACTACATAATGGAGGTAAAGAAGAATATGTCTGGAATCCAGGAGATCCCATAGGCCGACTCTTAGTGTTACCATGCCCTGTTATTAAAGTAAATGGTAAGTTACAGCAACCCAGTCCTAACAGGACTTATAATGACCCAGACCCCTCAGGAATGAAGGTCTGGGTCACCCCGCCAGGCCAAAAACCACAGCCAGCTGAGGTGCTTGCTGAGGGCAAAGGTAATACAGAATGGGTAGCAGTAGAAGGTAGTTCTATCTATCAATTACAACCATGTGATCAATTGCAAAAGCGAGGCTTGTAATTGTCAATGTATGTTCTTTGTATGTGACTATTGCATACATTTCCTTTGTTCAAGTATGTTATATCAGATATAATTTGACTCAGTGTGTTTTCATTTATATGTATGATAGATGATTGATGATAAGTATAAATGTGATTTCATTAATATCTGGAAATTATATAAGTATGTATGGGTAAAGAATTATGTACAGGTGCAAGGTTGGCAAGGGGTGGATTGCGATAGTTTATTGTGCCAGCCTGGCCGATAAACACAAGTAGGATTAACTGAAGGGCAGAGGGATAAATGGCTCGGTGAGCCTCGCCTTGCTTGTTATGTGCCTCAATTTAAAGGGGTACACTACCTGTGGGATGCCTAGCCTGTGGACTGTGTCTCTGTAAGTTGAGGTCCCTTTAATCCCACACGATTGGAAAGTTCATCTCTGGGGCTGGGGACCGACAGTTGGTGACCTGCCTTGCTGTTTGCTGCCTGGGTTTACATAGCCCAGCTCGTTCTACAGAAAGGGACTGGCAGCTCTCAAGCCTTAAAGGACTGCTAGTGTCTCACTGCTTTATAATTTAACTGTTAATTTCTTGTATTATCTATCTGTATATAATTTAATGGTTCATTTCTTGTATTATATATCTATATTTATAAATATATTTATATATAATTACTAGCAATCTGGTTTGTCTCTCTGGAGAACCCTGTCCAACCTGTCTCTTCCTCTGCCTTCATTTGCTCATGTGTGCTCTGATCAGATATGTGCTCTCCCTGAGTTGCAGCTTCAGTGCTGTCCTCTGAAATAAATTCTTCTCGGGGGAGGGGCAGCTGTCCAAGTAGTTGGGATTGGGGCCAGCCCCTCAGACCTCTCTTCTGGTTCCCTAGTCCATGCCGGCATGTTGTGTTCACAACTTGGAGCACAGGGTTGAAGTATGTTCCTGTTTCCCTTTGGAGATGTAAACAATACCCTCCCCTTGGGTGGGTTACTGCCCTGTTCCCCCGCTACCCATTTCTTTTTTTTCTCGCCCACCCCCCCTCCTTTTTAGTTGGCTACCATATGTATCCCTGGATTTGGGTTGGCCCCTACCATACTACCTGATCCTCGCCCCAGGAATGTTTGTATGCAGCAGCTTTTTCCCTATCCCCTTTTGCATTTTTAAAAAAAACTTACTTCAGTGGACTCATGTTGTACTTGTCCTTTTGTGCTTGGCATACTTTGGTTAGGATGATCTCCTCCAGTACTTCCCATGTTGCGATGTGCTTCATATACTCATCACTGCTTTTTAGTGATGCATAGCACTCCATTGTATGTATATACCACAGTTTTTTAATCCACTCATCAGTTGATAGAAATTTGGGTTGTTTCCAACTCCTTGTAAATATTGGAGCACAGATGTCTGGCCGTGGTTTGTTTCTTGCCTCTTCTGAGTATATTCCCAGTGCGGGATTGCTGGATCGTGGGGTAGCTCAATTTACACCTATTTTAGAAATCGCCAAATCGATTTCCATAGTGGCTGTACATACCTACAGGTCCACCAGCAGCGGCTGAGAGTTCCTATCTCACCACAGCCTCTCCAACACTTGTTGTTTTTTGATTTTTTAATTGGGCTATCTTTGAGGGTGTTAGGGGTATGTCATAGTTGTTTTAATTTGCATTTCTCTTATGGCTAATGATCGGGAACATTTTTTCATATGTTTATTGGCCATTTGTATTTCAGACTCTGAGAAACTTTTGTTCAGGTCCTTTGCCCACCTCCTCAGGGGGCAGTTAGTATTTCCTCTTACTGTACACTTGCAAAGTATCGTAGATTTTAGTAATAAGGCCTTTGTCTGATGTGTCATTGCTAAAGATGTTTTCTCAGTTGGTGGGCTCTCTTGGTGAATTCTTTCGATGTACACAGCTGTTTTATCTTCCATATATCCCACATGTCAATTTGTGCCTCCTCTGTGTTTATTCCTGATAGCCTATGTATTCCCTGTGCCAAAGTTCTCAAGTTGGTCCAATCCCTTCATTAATGTCCCAAGTAGTTTGGGGTTTTACTTCAAGGTCTGCGATCCACCTTGAGTTTATTCTCATGCATGGAGTGAGATAAGGGTCTTGCTTCATTTTTCTGCAGGTACATATCCATTTTTTCCATCACCACTTGTTGAAGAGGTCATCTGCTTCCCATTGGATCTTTTGGGGGCCCTTATCAAATATCAGTTGTATGTATGCTGATGATTTTATTTCTGGGTTTTCAGTTCTTTTCCATTGGTTTGAGTATCTGTCATACCAATACCATGCAGTTTTGACAACTGTTGCTGTATAATATGTCCTAAAGGCAGGTAAAGCAAGCCCTTTCACTGTGTCCTTCTTCTTTAGGAGTTTTCTGCTAATTTTGGGCTTCTTCTATTTCCATATGAAGTTGGTAATCAAAATAGAGATGATCACTTTCTGGGAAGAGGTAGTCCAGTGGGATAACACAGAGCTCCACGTTGTCTCCCAAAGGATAAACTGGCACAATAATTTTTCTTCTCTTAGCTCCACAGAAATAAAATTCCCAGGGAATATAAGACAAAAGAATACTTCATTAATGAGGCACAAGGGATTTCATCCACTAGAGCCAAAGGACTGTAAATACTTCCTCTACACTGACCCATATCTATTGATTCATCTAAGGGTCTGAGAAAACACAGTTTTACCTTCTAGGAGCCTCATGAATGGGCTCATCTCCATGTTCTTCCTGGGGGCACAACCTCTAAATTTAGCAGTGGCACATGGGAGAAGCAGCACTGGTGACATCTTCTCTGGATGAGGTACAACATCATCTCAGATGCCCGGAGATTGGTGATGCGTGACGGCCCTCTCTTATTGGAAGTATCTGTAGGAGGATCAACAGGTAAAACAAATAAAAGCAAGTTTAATGGATAAAGTCCTGATGAGTTACTGTCCTTGGTTCTAGAGACTGATTCTGGCTACAGGACAATGTCTTTTTCTCTGATCTGTCTTCCCCGGTGCTGGCTCTCATTCCTGCAACCTCCTTCTCTCAACAGCCTTCCTTGCTTCCCTACATTAACGTATCTGTTAACCTCATTCAACTATTTGTTCACATTGTCAATCACAGAACTCTAGTTTAGCATTAAATTATAGTCTGGACACAAAGAAATGAGCAGACATGTTCCCTTCTTTCCAGTATCTGACGTTCTCCGTAAGGGAACAGACGGTAAGTGCGTGCTTATCCCGGCTCTGCAATCCTACTGACATGCATCATGATGTTGTTGCCCTTGCTGGGGACTTTTAGTGAAGGTTTCACAGAGAGATGATGATCAGACTGAGCTTTCAAGGAGGACACAGGAGGGGAGTAATGTGGAGATTATTAAAACCGTATGGTGTGCATTGGAAATTGCACATAATAATTAATAGCTGATGTACAAAGAAAGCAAGGAATGGAAAGTGAAGCATGTGGGTGGACTGGTAGGCAGCAGCCATGTAACACACAGCTGTATATTTTGGCTAAGGAAGGACAACTCTGAAATTAGCGGAGCGTCAAGGCAGAATTAGCAGCACAGTCTGTCTGCAGTCAGACTTGCCTTTGGAGACATTGCTCTGTCCATGTGCAGAGCAGACTCCTGCTCCTGTGAAACCCGCAGAGAGATGAAGAGTGGATAAGCACAGTAGAAGTGGGAGATGAATCTGTATTGAGTTTTCATACATCCAAAAATCAACTGAGTAATGTGAGACAGCTTGACTTTTCAAATTATTTATTTATTTAAAATTTAAAATTTAATTTAATTTTTTAGTCTCTTCTATAAAATTGGCATCAGACTTTGGATTTAAGAGGTGCAGAATATGGGAGTGAAAGCTATGATTTTGCTAGTCCTAGGCAGGTGGTGAACTCTGGGTCAACTTCATAGCTTGCTGTTTTCCAGGTGTTTCCACATGACTGATTTTAAAATTTTTACTTAACTTTACTCTTTCAACAGTTTTCTAACACTAATTTATTTTAATGTATTTTTCTTTCTTTTAAATAATTGTGCCATGACACAGTCCAGATATCATACCATTTCACAGTTCAATGACATCAAGCAGTGTTGTACATTTTCAGTTTCAAAACATTTTTTTCCTTCTTGTACTTCTTGACCTCAGCTCCCTCTAATCCTTTTCCCTGCCCCCATCTGGGTCCCCTGCATCCCCAGCAGGAACTCTCATTCTCGTTATTGTCTCTGACCATGATTGAGATAGAGGAATAACTTTGTTATGCAACAGAGTATTGTAGAGATGAGCACAGTAGATGAAAATGATACATTTGACTTCAGTGGTTAAAATCTTGTCATTTGGTCTCTCTACTTTGTGCACCATCTGGTAGTTAATATTTTTAATAGAGTCTATTTTATCATATTGGGATTTATCTCTGTTGTATTTTGTCTTTGTTGGTAACTCTCTTGACTCTTATTTATGTATTTTCTTATGTTCTTTGTGACATGCAACCCAGCATGGGTGAAGCTCTGGAGATAACAGGTTGGTTTGTTTTATTTAATAGAAAAATTACAAATACAGTAATGACATTTCCCATAAAGCTTTCACTTAGATGCCTGTTATCATCTCTATCCAGAATCCTGCATTTATTTGTCAACCTTCATTGGACTCCTGTGGCTGTGACAGGTTCCCTGATATTTCTCCTTGTTTGATGACCATGCAAGTGTTGATGTGTGTCAGTGACCTATTTTGTAAAACGTCTCTCACTTAGTATTTGTCTGGTGATTGTCTCATGAGGAGATTGGAGTTATGGAGTTTAAAATTATTTTAATTTTGATTTCTTGGTTTATGGAAGAAGACCATAAGGGTTAAGTGTCAAAGTCATCCATCATTTTGTCAATAGGTATAAACTGGTTTATATCTTGATTAGAAGTGCATTAAGTATATGGATCTAGTTGGGAATATTTTACACTTCACAATAGTGCTGATCCTATTAGTGAACAGAAAGTATCTATTTATTTGGTCCTTTCATTTCTCTCACTGGTATTATGTAGTTTTTAGACCACTGATTTGTTTGCATTTTGATCTATTATTTCCATGACTGCTGAATTTCATTTTGGTATGTTATTGTTCATTATTGTTATGTGGAAATTTATTGGAGGTTATACCTTTATTTTGCAAGCTATCATTTTGCTCTCATTATTTTTAGTATTTTTCTGTTTGTGGCTGTTTCTTTGGGTTTTCTACATAGATAGTGATGTGTTCTGTGATCAAAGACAGCTTCGTTTCTTCCTTCCCAGTCTGTGCGGTTTTTATTTTTAAAATTTGCATTATTGTGTTTGTTAGGAATTACACTTAAATAAGATTGTTAAGAGGGCATATCTTTGTCCTGTTATGAATCCAAAGGGGAAAATGTCTAATTTTTCACCATTGAACACTACGCTAGCGGTAAATTTCTTAGATATAGTCTATCAAGCCAACTTTTCAAACTCTTTTCAACATTTTTGGGGGAAATTAAAATGTAAGTAATAATTTTGAACGCTATCAAATGCTTATTGTAATTTGACTTTAGGATTTCTTTTCTCTTGTCGATGTTTATTTCATCATTTTTTCTTTAGATAGTTGATGTAGGATATTACATGAACTGATTTTCTTATTTTGAATCACTCTCTCATTGCTGAAATAAATGCCACTAAGTTGTACTATATCATTCTTGTCATACATAGTTGGATTCAATTACTTAGTAATTGGTTGAAGAATTTTTCATTCATTGTCATGGGTCATATTGAATGAGAGTCTTCCTTCATTATATATTTGAATCT
This sequence comes from Tenrec ecaudatus, assembly GCF_050624435.1. Classification (NCBI taxonomy): domain Eukaryota; kingdom Metazoa; phylum Chordata; class Mammalia; order Afrosoricida; family Tenrecidae; genus Tenrec; species Tenrec ecaudatus. The sequence continues at coordinate 19,077,745 of NC_134530.1, forward strand.
GGTTTAGATTTTTACTCATTGCTTCGAATCTATTCTGACTCATAGAGACCCTATCGGACGGCATGAAACTGTCCCCATGAGTTTCCAAGACTTTTACTGTCGATGGAGTAGAAGCCTCATCTTTCTCTCATGCAGTGGCTGGTGATTTCAAACTGCTGATCTTGCTGTTGCAGCTTTAGGGAGCAATCCACTATCCCACCAGGACTCCTGGATTTGATAGTAGGATACTGCTCGTGTCACAGAATGAATTAGGAAATATTCCCTCTGCTCTGCTTTCTGAAAAAGATTATAGAGAATTTATATCATTACTATTTCTTTTATAGATTGTAGAATCCACTAGCATGTCTTTGGTATATTAAATAATCAGTGCATTTAATGTCAAAATGACTCCTAAATGCACTGAATTTTGGAAAAGGAATGAAAATAAGTCCTTTTTAAAAATTCTCTTCCATTTTTTCTACATATGAATATTTCAACTAATTACTAATATTTTAATATTATATGTATAATTTGAGCACAGGAATTCATTTAAATTGTATATATTAAAATATTTATCTAGTTAGGTAATTCCACTATTTTTACTTTTCTGGTATTGTGGGGTTTAGAACTCAGTAATATAACCTTCCTTTCTCTGATTCTTACAAAGCTTGTATTAATCTCCTTTCCTCCCCTTTTCTCTCCTTCATTCCTTCCTTCCTCTCAGTAGACTGTTTTTCTATAACATGGCATAAGATAGCCGCAATATAATCTCTGCCCAAGGGATGGATTACTGGTTTTTGAAAAACCCAAAAATTTGATTTTGGATTATTGACACTCAACTCAGTTCTCAAAGGAGAGAGAAACTGCATTTTAAAAATATTTTTGTTTTTTAATTGGCTCAGTCTCCATAATACACCATGTCATAGATTAATGTAGAGAAAGAATTAGCAGTTAATAGTAAATGAGATACACGTTGAGCAGACACCTTAAGGTGGCATCTACAGTCCAAAAGGGGAATTCTATACCAAATAGAAATTGAGGGAAGAGTAACTTTTGTGAAAGGCTAAATATACCGTTTATGTACATTGTATTAGTATATACAAATACCACTACACTGTAGCAGTCAGTAAACAATATTGGTTCTGTCAGCTGTCACCAAGTCAACTCCAACTCTGGATGAACCCACATGTGCAGAGCAGAACTGGGCTTTGGGATTTTCAAGGCTGTGACCTTTGGGAAACAGATCACCAGCCTTGCCTTTAGATTTCTCCGTGTTGATTGTAAATGACAAACTTTTAGCTAGTAGTCAAGTGCTTGCTCATGTGTAATACCTGGTGGTTCAGTATAATACAATAGGATATGATATAATGTGGTGTGTTGTTATAATACACATAAAATAATAAATGATGTTTAAGTTTTAATCATGGGGTCTTTTGCGACCTCATAATCATCTGAGCCCATGTTCCCATCATTTTAAACTACAATTTCAGTGCAGATTCCTTTGTTGCCCCTCAGGTACACCATCCACCGTGGTGTCAGAGGGGTGAGGAATAGTCCTATGTGGGGGGAGCACAGGCACTGTCTCTGTACAACGTGTTCTTCTCATGACTAGCATCCTGACTGCATTCAGGTTTCTGCTGTTAGCCTCTGTATCACAAGTGATTATACTAGGAAGCATTTCTTTTTACTCTGTAACTTGCTTATGTCTTACTATGAATCGCCTGGTGTACAGACCTGACCAGCATTCAAGAAATCACACACATTCTCATTTACTTCATCCACTGTAATTCCCCGATGTACCATAGCTGATCCCGCTGCCTCTTTGTGTTTCCTGTTCCCATTTTCCTTCCTTCCTAATCCTCTGAATTGTGTTCCTGGGCAAGTGCTGCCCTCTTGAACTTACGTAGTTGATTACTGGCACTTGGATGGGGGTTCTGTTTCAGACATGACTGCTATTTGCATGCTCCATGAGTCCATGGCATCAATTGTCTTTGCATTTCCATCACCCTTCCCACCGCTGTAAGGTTGAGCCCAATAGTTGCATCTTCTACTGTTCACATCAAATAAGGGTAAGAATTTTTACTTTTTCATTGAGGCTCCTACAACTTTAAAGAACACTTGGCAGAAAAAAATTTGGTCAAACACATTTGTTGAATGAAGAGTCAAAGTCTTAAGGAATTTGTAGAGAAATATAATATTTTAGGGAAAGATTATTAGAGAAAGCACAACTAGGCAGTTTCAGCTGCATAGAGAATAATGTGCACATGAGATTCCAGAGCATGGATATATAGATATGAATAGGTTTAATTAATATATTTAAATAGAAATGACAGTATATCCCTTACACTGTTAGTAGCATATGGGATAGCTTGCAATGCTCTTTTCTCTTTCCCAGTAGTTTCATCAGCTACATGGAGCCAAGAAACCACACTCATGTTCCAGAGTTCATCCTTCTGGGGCTTTCTGACGAGGCAGAGCTGCAGCCCCTCCTCTTTGGATTGTTCCTCTCCATGTACTTGGTCACCTTCACTGGGAACCTGCTCATCATCCTGGCCATCACCACAGACTCCCACCTCCACACGCCCATGTACTTCTTCCTCTTAAACCTCTCCTTTGGTGACATCTGTTTCACCTCCACCACTGTCCCAAAGATGCTGATGAATATCCAAATGCAGAACAAAGTAATTACATATGAAGACTGCATCACCCAGGTGTATTTTTTCATGCTTTTTTTGTCTTTAGACAACTTCCTATTGACAGTGATGGCCTATGACCGGTTTGTGGCCATCTGTCACCCACTACACTACACTGTCATGATGAACCCAAGATTCTGTGGCCTCTTGCTTTTGGTCTCCTGGGTATTGTCGTTTCTGGTCTCTCTATTAAATGGTTTATTGATTTTGCGACTGTCTTTCTGTACAGAATTGGAAATCTCCCATTTTTTCTGTGAATTTAATCAGGTCGTCCAACTTGCTTGTTCAGAGACATTCCTCAATGACTTGGTCATGTATTTAGTAATTGGACTTCTGGGTGCTATTCCAGTCACTGGGATCCTTTTCTCTTACATGAAAATTGTGTCCCTCATTTTGAAAATTTCATCAGCTGGGGGCAAATATAAAGCCTTTTCCACTTGTGGGTCTCATCTCTCCGTGGTTTCCTTGTTCTATGGTACTGCTTTAGGGGTTTATCTTAGTTCTGCTACCATTGAAAACTCCAGGGCTACTGCAATAGCCTCAGTGATGTACACTGTAGCCACACCCATGCTGAATCCCTTTATCTACAGTCTGAGAAATAAAGACATAAAGCAAGCCCTAAGAAAACTTGTCAGCTGAGAAACATCCTATATCACAGAAACACATCCTTAAGTTTAGAGTACTACTTGTGAACAACAAAATTTTAAATAGTAAATATCTGTATTATACTTTCATCAGTCCTAAATGTGCTTATATAAATAATTTAATATCTTTAATTTTTAAGATATAATATGAAAAATGTAAGACATAATATGACTTTACTAATAGTTTATTCTTTAAAATGTATTTATTTTTAATGAAATCTTCCCTTCAAAGGGCAATTTTTTCAGGGTGCCTTCAGCTTTCATTAGAAATAGATTTTCATCACTCACTATGGAGGAGTAGCATGCAGTTATCACAAAGAGCCAGTGCTCATTATCATCCTGGACCATTAAAAACTGGGACAGCAATTCTGATTCCTATTTTGGCAAACGTTTTTCTTGTGATTACATCTGGCATGACACCTTCAACCCCACTGGGTTATTTTCTTTACACTGAAGTCCTGTTGAATGTTTTGATCACGAAGTTTTTAAACTTGTTCTTAATAAATTATTTAAAGCACTGGTGGTATGTTCAAGTATTGGAAATGTCTTCCAGAACCACACTGAAAACCAGACCAGCTAAGCATGTTCATACCTCTTGTGTCATCAAAAGGATGGTAGAATCAAGAAGGCTGAAGTTACTGACTTCCTGCACATGACTAATCTTCTGCCATTCACATAGTAGGAATTTCTGTTGTAATAGTTAGTTGAAGACCATTGGTTTCAAGACCTCTCTAGACTTGCATTTGTTTATCAAAGGTATGCATATCCTTTCTTGGCTTCAATGATACTACTGGAAATTAGTCTTTATTGTTTCAAAAGAACCCAGTGCTCTCCAATTATGCTTGACCACAAAATAATGTTCACTAAAGCATCTGCCTCACTTGTGCCCTTGAGTCTCTGCCTGCAATCTGATCAGCATCTCAAATAATTACGTGTGAAACTCTTGGTTTTCATTGGAATTTCAAACATATTCACTGCTCAGAGTGAGAAATATGACACTGCTCAGCGGGTCACAATATGCTCCCATTAAGATTACAACTTTGTTTTTCCCCCATGTTTTATACTGTGTGATGTCTCCCTTCATCCACTTTTCTGTTGTCCATCCTCCAGGGAAGGGATTATATGTAGATCATTGTGATCGGTTCCCCCTTTCTCCCCACCTTTTCCTTACCCTCCTGGTATCACTACTCTCATTATTGGTAGTTAAGGGTTTATCTGTCCTGTATTCGCTATGTTTCCAGCTCTATGCGTACCAGTGTAAGGCAGAATTGTGGAAAATGATAGTGGCTGGAGGAAGCATTAAAAAACTAGAGGAAAGTTGTATGTTTCATCAGTGCTATACTTTACCCTGACTGACTCGTCTCCTCCCCACGACCTTTATGTAAGGGGATGTCCACTTGTCTACAGGTGGCCTTTGGGTCTCCACTCTGCACCCCCCCTCCCTCATTCACAATCATATGATGCCTGATATCTGATCCTATGGATACTTCGTGATCACACAGGCTGGTGTGCTTCTTCAATGTGGGTGTTGTTGCTTCTCAGCTAGATGGTCGCTTGTTTGTCTTCATGCCTTTAAGACTCCAGATGCTACATCTTTTGATAGCCAGGAATCATTAGCTTTCTTCACCACATTTGCTTATGCACCTGCTTTGTCTTTAGCGATCGTGTCAGGAAGATGTGCACCATGGAATGCCAAATGAATAGAACAAAGTGATCTTGCATTGAGGGGAGTACTTAAGTAGAGGACCTATGTTTATCTGCTACCTTAATACCAAACCTATAAATATATGCACTTTGGTATATTTCCTGATAATCATATATAAATATATTTACATATGTACATGCCTGTATTTAGATATCTATTCATGCTCTTTTTCTACTATTGAGGGAGGGTGGGGGAGAGAGGGTAAAAATGAGGAGCTGGTACGAAGGGGTCAAGTAGAAAGAAAATGTTTTGAGAATGACGATGACAACAAATGTACAAATGTGCTTAACACATGGATGGATGGATTGTGATTTATATATGAAACATCACAGTTTTGTAAACCCTATCACGCAGTTCCGTCCAATGAGTCAGACTCACTTGATAGCTGGGTAGTGAGAAGGTCGTACAGGAATTCTGAGTGCCACCCACTCTATTTCTCCAGTGAAAAATGTAGACTCAATTCAAAACCCACCACTATGCTGTCCACCTCATTCATCCACTGTATCAAGCACATTTGTACATATGTTGCCATCATAATTTTTAAATCATATCTTTCTTCATGAGCCCTTGATATCAACTTATTTCCCCCTCTCCATCCCTTCTGAAATCTCGTTAATTTATAACCCTTTTTATATGTCTTACACTGAACACTGTCTCCCTCCGCCCACTTTTCTGTTGTCCATTCCCTTGCATGGGGGTTATATGTAGATCATTGAGATCAGTTCCTATTCCCCCCCCCCCACCTTACCCTTACCCTCCTGGTATCCCAACTTTCATTATTGGTCCTGAGGGTTTTATCTCTCCTGGATTCCCTATGTTTTGAGCTCTTATCTGTACCAGTGTACATGCTCTCGTCTAGCTAGATTTGTAAGGTTGAATTGAGGTCATGATAGTTGGGTAGAGGGAAGCATTAAAGAACTAGAGGAAAGTTGTATGGTTCATTGGTGCTATACTGCACCCTGACTGGATCACCTCTTCCTTGTGACTCTTCTGCAAGGCATTGTCCAATTTTCTACAGATTGGCTTTGGTTCTCAGCTCCGTGTTCCCCTCATTTCCATGTTTCCATTCTAATATATACAATTAGTTCATGATTTCTTTAAAATGGATGCTTTGTGGAATGTGAAGTATTTGATAAAAAAAAAAACCCTGAACAATCACTGCCATGGAGTCAATACCAGCTTAGCAGCTCTATAGGACAGGATGAAATTTTCTCTGTAAGTTCTCAAACCTGTAATTCTCTACAGGAGTAGAAAGTCCCATCTTTCTCCTGTGGAGCAGCTGGTGGTTTCAAACACCTCACCTTGAGGAGCACCGTCCAACTCTGCCACATATTCTTAGATACTCTCTTTTTTAGGACAAATAATACTGTCGTGAAATATATGATATAAAATTAACCACTTAAAACCTTGTGAAAAGCACTCCTTGAGATCATGTCAAGTCTTGAAGAGAGGATTATCAGTTTATTTTATAAAATTTGCAGTTTATTTCCACTCATCCATTTCTAACCTCTTAATGTACCTGCCTTCACTTATGCCATTTCCTTCCGTGTTCCCATTTCTATTCCTCCTTCTTCACGAGCTCTTCTTACTTTAGGATCTTAAATGGTTAGTTATTCTAATATGAGCAGAGTTTAATTCCAATTCTTACGGGTCAGTAAGGGCTATAATCTTGGTGGTATCACCAGTCTCAAACCAACCAATAAGTCTTATAATTTTGAGTTCTGGTGCACAGTCTAATACCATTTTATAGGCATTTGCATAATGTATAATTTATTTAAGTACCTTCTAGACTGGGCATTTTACGAGGTGTTGGCGTTGGTGTCAGGAAACCATCCTACACTAAAGATTATGGAGACTAATATTTTCAAGGTCCCTTTGTCCACTGGACTGTTTCCATGTGTTTTCAGTTTCCATCACTTTTATTTTCTATGGATGGAAAGAGACAAATATTTGCACATTGTATGCTGCTTATGAGCACTTAAGATTCCAGCTAAGTACCAAATCAGAACACAGAGTCTTGTCCTTGCTAACTCTGCTCTGCCAGTTGACCTTGGTGAGTCCAAGACGATGGTTCTGATCCCCCAGCCTCAGGGACTCCCTTCCTCAAGGTGTTTGTTTATGTCTAAGATATTTTTTAAATTTACTCCTTTCATGCCATTATATGGTTCATTAAAGAAGGAACGTCTTTGTCCATCAGCGAAACCCTCCTTCTAGGAATGAAAGTTAAATGGAGTCTGAGCTTCGTGTTTTCATGACAGTTATCACCCGGATTCACTTACTGAGTGGAAATCAGGGAAATGCAGCAGGAAAAGAAGGGCTGATTTGGACATGTTCCATTGTTACCTGTTGACGTACTCCACAGACACTATAGATGAGAGAGGTTAACAGTGAGAAATTAGAGGAGGACTGGCTGGATGGAAGTTTAAAAGTATATTCTATATTTATAGAGATATTCATAACAATGGGGAATATACTTAAATCCATATTTGTGTCAAATCTATAGTTATTCATGGTACACTCCAAGACTCCCAGATGACGTCACAAGCACCCATACTTCACTACTACTTCGGAGGGTATATTTGTGTAAAGGAGAAAAAGAATTTACTGTTATTTCTGGTAACTGGACATGCTCTCTTAATATGACAGCCAAACTTGACAAAAGGTAGTTTCATCAATACTTCTTAAAATACTCTTCCATTAAAATCAATTGCACTTTTTCACTTATACTGGATTTTTAGTTAGCCATCCCTGGAAAATGCTGGCTCACCAGTAATGCATTCCCCATTTCTTCTAAATGCTGGCCTATAGTATTATTCATAAGTACCCTTTGTTCATGTCACCATCTATCTCAACTGAAGAGAAGATGGTGGCAGGAAAGTTTCTCCATAATCTTAACTGTATATCCATCATTGTATTATGCTCATTTGTATATATGTTGCCATCAATATTTTCAAAACATTGTTTTTCCACTTGAGCCCTTGCTATCAGCTCCTCATTTTCTGATTCTCCCACCCTCCTTCTCTCCTGAACCCTTGATAATTTATTTGAAAACAATTCCTCAGGCCTTGCCCCAACTGTATCTCCATACAAACTCCTTCTGTTGTTCCTCCTCTCCCTCACAAAGAGGTCACATGTGGACAAATTGTGATCTGTTCCACCTGATTTCCCCCCATCTTCCCCTCCCACTGCTAGTATCCCTATTTCACTTTGTACTTTCCATTCACAGAACAGAAACCTACCAAATGAACAGATTCTCTTTCAGATAACACTTAGCATATCACAAGTGTCATTGATTTTAATTAGCAAATCAGTCTCATAAGTAATAATATAACACTCTGAATATATTGATAAAGTATTTGTAATGTTATTGTGCTATATTAGGTATCATTATATTATATGATATTATGAAATACAATGTCAATATTATGTATGAACCATCTTATGGGCATTGTGACATTTGGGCTTTTTATTTATTTTGACCTGTAGATGTGTAGACACTCACTGAGAATATCCTATAATCTTACTTCCCTTCTTGCATCGCTACCTACTGAGATGGCATTCCATTTACTCAGAGTCAATAAAAGACATGGTAAAAGACATGGTAAAAATACAGTAGTGAGGCGATCAATAAAAGGCATGATAAAAATACAGTAGTGAGGCTGGTGGGGCTCTATGTGATCATAAAACCCTGGCATCTTGATAAATGATGTCCAGCTCTTTTCTTTAGGTCTTTGGAGAAGAAACTGAATCTCAGAGTGATCATTAGACATTACCCTGCATGCTGGAGACACAGCACAATAGAAATGACCGCCTTCTGGGGCGAAGCGGTCCAATGGGAGAAAGCTGTACATGGAGATCCACATTTGTCTCCCAGGGGTCAAGCTGGCACAAGTTTGAATTTTGTTCTCTTAGTTCCAGAGAAATAAAATTCCCAGGGAATGCAAGACAAAAGAATACTTCATAATGAGGCACAAGGGATTTCATCCACTAGAGACAAAGGACTGTAAATACTTCCTCCAAACTGACCAAGATCTACTTGATTTATCTAGGTGATCAGAAAACACAATTGTACCTTCCAGAAAGCTCACGAGTGGGTCCATTTCCATGTTCTTCATGGAGCATAACCTCCAACTTTACCAGTGGCACATGGGGGAAACAGCATTGGAGAAGTCTTTTCTGGAGGAGATACAACATCATCGCAGGTGTCTGGAGAATGGTGATGCGTGACTACCCTCTCTTTTGGCAGTATCTGTAGACGTATCAATAGGTATAACAAATAAAAGCAAGTTTAATGGATAAAGTCCTGAAAAGTTAGAGTCTCTGGTTCTAGAGACTGATTCTGGTTACATGACAGTGTCTTCTTTCTCTGATCTGTCTTCCCCGGTACTGGCTCTCATTCCTGCAACCTCCTTCTCTCAACCGCCTTCCTTGTTTCACTGCATTAACGTGTCTGTTAACCTCATTCAACTATTTGTTCACATCGTCACTCACAAAACTCTAGTTTAGCATTAAATTATAGTGGACACAAAGAAATGAGCAGACATCTTCCCTTCTTTCCAGTATCTGACATTCTCCGTAAGGGAACAGACGGTAAGTGCGTGCTTATCCCGGCTCTGCAATCCTGCTGAAATGGATCAAGATGTTGTTGCCAGTTTGGGGACTGTTAGTGATGGTTTCACAGAGAGATGATGGTCACACTGAGCTTTGAAGGTGGAGACAGGAGGGGAGTAATGTTGGGATTATTACAGCTATAAGGTGTGCACTCAAAATTGCTCATAATAATTAATTCCTGATGAACAAGGAAAGCAAGGAATGGAAAGTGAAGCATGAGTGTGGACACATAGGCAGCAGCCATGTAACACACAGCTGTATATTTTGCCTAAGGAAGGACAACACTGAAATTAGCAGAGAGTCAAGGCAGAATTAGCAGCACAGTCTGTCTGCAGTCAGACTTGCCTCTGGAGACATTGCTCTGGTCCATGTGCAGAACAGACAACTGGTCCTGGGAAACCCATAGAGAGAAAGATTGGAAAAAGCACAGTAGAAGTGGGAGATGAATCTGTGACACTTGGAAATATAATGCATCCCCAAATCCACTGAGTAGTACGACTCAACTTGACATTTTAAATTACTTATGTATTTTAAATTTTAAAAATTATTTATTTTTTAATTCTTCTATAAAATTGGCATCAGAATTTCAGTTTAAGAGATGCAGAATATGTGATGTAAAGCTGTAATTTTTCTAGTTCAAGGCAGGTATTGAACTCTTGGTCAAATTTATGCCTGTTATTTTCAAGGTATTTGCTTAGGACTATTTTTAAAATTTGTACTTAACATTCTCTTTCAACAATTTTTTAACACCAATTTATTGTAATGCATTTTTCTTTTAAAAAAAATAAACGTGTTAGGACCCAATCCAGACATCATGCCATTCCATAGTTCAATCATACCAAGCAATGCTGTATATTATCAGTTTCAAAACCGTTTTTTCCTTCTTGGGCTTCTTGATATCAGCTCCCTCTTATTCTTTTCCCTGCCCCCATCTTGATCCTCTGCCACCCCCAGCAGGAACTCTCATTCTAGTTATTTTCTGTGAGCATAATTCAGATATAGGAATAACGTGGTTATCCAATAGAGTACTGTAAAAATAACCAGAGTAGACTAAAATAATAATTTGATTTCAATGATTAAAATCTTGTCATTAGAGCCCTCTACTTGGTATACATTCTGGTTCTTAATATTTTAAATGTTTTCCAATTTTCTTCATATTGGGATTTATCCCTGTTGTATTTTGTCTCTTGGTAACTCTCTTGATTCTTGGATATGTATTTTCTTATGTTCTTTTTGACATGCAACCCAGCATGGTTGAAGCTCTAGAGATAAAAAGTTTGTTTATTTTATTTAATAGAAAAATTACAAATACAGTAAAGACATTTCCCACAAACCTTTCACTTAGATGCTTGTTATCTCTATCCAGAATCCTGCATTTATATGTCAGACTTCCTTGGACTCCTGCGGCTGTGACAATGACCTTGATATGTTTCTTGTTTGATGGCTATGCAAGTGTTGATGTGTGTTGGTTAATTATTTTGTAAAATATCTCTCACTTGATATTTTTCTGATGTTTTGTCTCACGAGAAGATTGAAATTATGGAGTTTAAGCTTCTTAAAATTTTGTTTTCTTGGTTTTTTGGAAGAAGACCACAAGCGTTAAATATCAACTTCATCTATCAGTTTTTCAATAGTTATACACTGGCTTAGATGTTGATTGAAAGTGTATTAAGTATACAGATCTAGTTGAGAAGATTTTACAATTCACACTATTAGTGATCTTTCCAATTCATGAACAGAGGATATCTGTGTATTTGATGTTTTCATTCCACTCACCAATATTATGTAGTTTTTAGACCATTGATTTTGTTTGCATTTTGATCTCTTATTGCCATGGCCTCCCAACTACATTTTGATAGATCACTGTTCATTATTGTGATGTGGAAATACATTTGAGGGTTTATCTTTACTTTTAAAACTATCATTTTGCTCTCCTTATCAGTTTTAGTATTTTTATGTTTGTGGCTGTTTCTTTGGGTTTTCTACATCGACAGATATGTCTTCTGTGAACAAAGACAGTTTTATTTCTACCTTCCCTGTCTGTGTGGTTTCCATTTTTTAAGTTTGTGTTATTGTGTTTGTTAGTACTTGCATTTAAATAAGAGGGTTAAGGGGGATATCCTTGCCCTATTATGAATACAAAGGGAAAAAAATCTAAATTTTCACCATTAAATATGACACTAGTGGTAAGTTTTCCAGGGATGATTAAAATGTAAGTAAAAATTTTTAATTGTATCAAATGCTTATTGTGATTTGATTTTAAGACTTTTTCTCTTTAGTTGATGTTTACTTTTTCTACATTTAATTTTTTAACTAGTTGATGTAGGATGTTACATAAACTGACTTCAAATGTTGAAACACTCTCTCATTGCTGGAATAAATACCACTTAGTCATAGTATATTATACTGGTCATACATAGTTAGATTCAACTATTTAGTATTCTGTTGAAAATTTTTCATTTATTGCCATGGTTATTATTGAATACTAGTCTTCCTTTGTTAGATATTTGTACCTGGTTTTGATATTACTCACTGACTTTGAACTTATTCTGACTCATAGAGACCTTTTGGACAGAGTATAACTTTCCCCATGAGTTTCCAAGTGTTTGACTGTCGATGGAGCAGAAAGCCTCATCTTTCTCCCATGCAGTGACTGGTTGTTTCAGATTGCTGATCTTGTTGTTGAAGCTTAATGATAATCCACTCTCCCACCAGGTCTCCTGGATTTGATATTAGAATACTGCTGGCTTCACAGAACGAATTAGGAAACATTCCCTCTGCTCTTGCTTTCTTAAAGAGATTATAGAGAATTTAGAGGATTATTATTTTTGTAAGCTTGTAAAATCCACTATCATTTCACTGGTATATTAAATAATCACTATGTTTAATATCAAAATGACTCCTAAATGCATAAAACTTTGTAGAATGGAATGTTTCTTTAAAAAAATTTTCTTCTATTTATCTATATGAGTATTTAAATTAATTACTAATATTTTAATATATCTATAATGCGAGTGTTGTAATTCATTTAGATCACACCTATAAAATATGTATCTACTTTGGTAATTCAATTATTTTACTTCCCTGGGTATTGTGGGGTTTAGAACTTGCTAATATGTCCTTACTTTCTCAGATTCTTACATAGTTTGTACTAATCCCCTTTCTTCCCCTCTTGTCTATTTCATTCCTTCTTTCCTCTCAGTAGACTGACTTTCTTTTTCATGGCAGAAAATGGCTTCAAATAAAGTCTGTGCCCAAGGGATTACTGGTTTTTGAAATACCCCAAAACCTGGTTTTGGATTACTGTCTCTCAATTCAGTTCTCACAGGAGAGTGAAACTGGCTTTTTATTAATTTAGTGCTGTTTGTTGTTGAATTGGCTCAGCCTCCATAACACACCATCATAGATCAATGTGGAGAGAGCAGGAGCAGTTATCAGTAAATGAGATACACGTTGAGCAGACGCCTTAAGCTGGCATCTACAGTCCGGAAAGGGAAATAGTATGTCGTCTAGAAATGGAGATAAAATAACTTTCATGAAACGCTGAATTATATGCCATTCATGGACATTATATTGCTATATACAAATAACACTACAGTGCATGGCATAACAATATTGATGTCAGCTGTCACCAAGTCAACTCCAACTCTGGATGAACCCACATGTGCAGAGTAGAACTGGGCTTTGGATTTTCAAGGTTGTGACCTTTGGGAAGCAGATCACCAGGCTTGCCTTTAGATTCCTCCATATTGTAATGATTGTAAATGACAAACTTGAACTAGTGGTCCAATGCTTGTTCATTTGTACCACCTAGCGGCTCAGTAAAATACATTAGGATAGGATATAATGTGGTGTGTCATAATAATACATATAAAAATTATAAATGACATTTAAGTTCTTTATCATGGAGTCTTCTACAACCTCACAACAACCTGATACCATATTCTCATCACTTTTAACTACAACTTCAGTCCATATTCCTTTGTTGCCCCTCAGGTACACCATCCACCATGTTCTCAGAGGGGTGAGGAATAGTCCTGTGTCGGGGTAGCACAGGCGCTGTCTCTGTACAACGTGTTCTTCTCGTAACTAGCATCCTGACTGCATTCAGGTTTCTGCTGTAAGTCTCTGTATCAAAGTGATTATTCTAAAAAGCATTTCTTTTTACTCGATAACTTGCTTACATAATACCGTAAATTACATGGTTCACAGACTTGAACCACTATTCAAGAAATCATACACAGTCTGATATAACTTGTCCACTGCAATTCACCGGTTCATTTTAGCTTATCCTGTTGCTTCCTTGTGTTTCCTGTTTCCATTCTCCTTCCTCCATAACCCTCTGAATTCTGTTCCTGGACAAGTTCTGCCTCTTGAACTTACATAGTTGATGACTGGTACTTGGATGGGAGTTCCGTTCCAGGCATGAGTGCTGTGTGCCTGCTCCATGAGTGCATTGCATCAAATGTCTTTCCATTTCCATCCGTCTTCAGCCTCTCTAAGGGAAGAGCCTAATACTTCAACTGTTCACATCAAATAAGAGTAAAATTTTTTTCCTTGAGGTTCCCACAACTTTCAAGAATACTTGGCATAAAATATTTGGTCAAACACATTTGTCAAATTAACAATCAAAATCTTAAGGAATTGGTAGAGAAATACAAAGTTTCAGGGAAAGATGGTAATGGAACAAAGGACAACTTGAGAGTTTTAGGTTTAAAGAGAATATTGAGCCCATGAGCTTCAAGAACGTGAGATATACAGATATGAACAGGGATTAGTTGATTGTTAAAATTATAAATGACAATATATCCCTTAAACTGTTGTTAACAGCTTATCACAGAGTTTGCAATGCTCTTGTCTCTTTCCCAGTAGTTTCATCAGACGCATGGAACCAGGAAACCACACTCAGATTCCAGAATTCATCCTTCTGGGACTTTCTGAAGTGGCAGAGCTGCAGCCCCTCCTCTTTGGACTGTTCCTCTCCATGTACCTGGCCACCTTCACTGGGAACCTGCTCATCATCCTGGCCATCGCCACAGACTCCCACCTGCACACACCCATGTACTTCTTCCTCTCCAACCTCTCCTTTGCTGACATCTGTTTCACCTCCACCACCGTCCCAAAGATGCTGATGAATATTCAACTGCAGAAGAAAGTAATTACATATGAAGACTGCATCACCCAGATGTACTTTTTCTTGCTTTTTGCAGGCTTAGACAACTTCCTATTGACAGTGATGGCTTATGACCGGTTTGTGGCCATCTGTCACCCAATGCACTATATGGTCATCATGAACCCAAGATTCTGTGGCCTCCTGCTTCTGGCCACCTGGGTATTGTCATTTCTGCAGTCTCTATTAAATAGTTTATTGGTTTTGCGACTGTCTTTTTGTACAGACTTGGAAATCTCCCATTTTTTCTGTGAACTTAATCAGGTCATCCATCTTGCTTGTTCTGACACATTCCTCAATGACTTAGTCATGTATTTGGTAAGTGGGTTTCTGGGTGCTATTCCATTCATTGGAATCCTTTTCTCTTACATGAAGATTGTGTCCTCCATTTTGAAAATTTCATCAGCTGGGGGCAAATATAAAGCCTTTTCTACCTGTGGGTCTCATCTCTCCGTGGTTTCCTTGTTCTATGGTACAGTTTTAGGGGTTTATCTTAGTTCTGCCGCTATTGAAAACTCCAGGGCCAGTGCAATCGCCTCAGTGATGTACACTGTAGCCACCCCCATGCTGAATCCTTTTATCTACAGTCTGAGGAATAAAGACATAAAGCAAGCCCTAAGAAAACTGTTCAGCTGAGGAACGTCCTATATAACAGAAACACATCCGTAAGTTTAGAGAGCTCCTTTTGAAAAACAAAACTCAAAACAATAAAAATTTGTATTACACTTTCCTCAGTTCTAACTATGCTTATGCACATAATTTCATATCCTTAATATTTAAGCCATAATGTGATCAATTGAAGATAGAATATGAAATTACTTCCAGCATATTTTGTTAAAATGTATTTCCTTTGAGCAATTTTTTCAGCGTGCTTTCGCTTACATTAGGAAATAGATTTTTCATGACTAGCCATAGAGGAATAGCATACAATTATTACAAGGACCGGTGTTCATGATCATCCTGAACCATTAAAAACTGGGACAGCCATTCTATGATTTCTATTTTGGAAAACGTTTTTCTTGTGATTGTATCTGTCATAAAACCTTCAACCCACCTGTGCTATTTTCTTTATACCAAAATCTTGTTGAATATCTTGAGCATGATATTTGTAAATTTATCCTTATTAAATTATTCAAAGCACTGGTTGTATGTTCAAACATTGGAAACGGCTTCTAGAACCACACTGAAAACCAGACCAAGTAAGCATATTGATACCCATTCTATCATCAGAAAGATGGTAGAGTCAAGAAGACTGAAGTTATTGACTCCCTATACATGATTAATCTTCTGCCATCTAGGTAATGGGAATTTTTGCTATAATTATTGGTTTAATACCATTAGTATCAAGACCTCTCTAGACCTCCATTTGTTTAACAAAGTTATGCGTATGCCTTCTTGGCTGCAATGATAGGGCTGGAAATTTGTCTTTATTGTTTCACAAGAACCTAGTGCTCTCCAATTAGGCTTGACCACAAAATTATCTTCACCAAAGCATCTGCCTCACTTGTGCCCTTGACTCTTTCCCTGTAATCTAGTCAGCATCTCAAAATAATTACATGTGAAACTGTTGGTTTTCATGATCCCTGTATTTTCTCTGCACATAGGAAGCTGCTTTGTTAAGTTCTTTTACGACTTGAAAGGTTGGAGTTTCAAACCTATTCACTGATCAGAGGGCGAACGATGAGACAATACGATCCTATTAATATCACAGCTTTGGTTTTTTTACTTGATTACACTGTCTGATGTCTCTTTCATTTACTTTTCTGTTGTCTGTCCCCAAGAGAGGTGATTATATGTAGATCATTGTGAGCGGTTCCCTCTTTCTCCCCCAGTTTCACCTTGCCCTCCTGGTATCTCTACTCTCTTTATTGGTCCTGAAGGGTTTATCTGTCTTGGATTCCCTGTGTTTCCAGCTTTTATGTATACCAGTGTAAGATAGAATTGGGATCATGATAGTGGGGGGAGGAAGCATTAAGAACTAAAGAAAGTTGGAGGTTTTGTCGGTGTTATACTGCACCCTGACTGGCTCATCTCCTCCCCTAACCCTTCTGTAAGAGGATGTTCACTTACCTACCGTTGACTTTTGGGTCTCCACTTTCCACTCCCCATCATTCAAAATGATATGATCATTCGTTCTTTGGTGCCTGATACCGGATCCTATCGACACCTTGTGATCGCACAGGCTGGTGTGTTTCTTCCATGTGGGCTTTGTTGCTTCTCAGCTGGATGACCACTTGTTTATCTTCATGTCTTTAAGACTCCAGATGCTATATCTTTTCATAGGTGGGCACCATCAGCTTTGTTCGCCATATTTCCTTATCCACCTGCTTTGTCTTCAGCAATCATGTTGGGAAGGTGAGCATCATGGAATGCCAGGTTAATAGAACAAAGTGTTTTTATTGAGAGAGCACTTCAGTAGAGGCCTAATTTCCATCTGTTACCTTAAAACTAATGCTATAAATATATGCACATAGATCTATTTCCTGATCTGCATATATACATATATTTACATATGCAAATGCCTATATTTAGACACCTATAAATGCCCCTTGCCTCCTAGGAATAGAGGGTAAAGGGAGGGAGAGGAAAAACAAGGACCTGCTACCAAGGTTCAAGTAGCAAGAAAAAAGTTTTGAGAATGATGATAGCAACAAATGTACAGATGTGCTTGACACAATGGATGTATATATGGATGTGATAAGAGTTGTACGGGCCCTCAATAAAATGGTTTATATAAAAAATTGCAGCTTTGCAAACCCTATCACGCAGTTGTGTTCAAAGAGTCAGACTCACTTGAAGCAGGGGTAGTGAGTTTGTCACACAGGAATGGTGAGTGCCATCCCCCTATTCCTCCAATGAAAAATGTAGACTCAATCCAAAACCCACTACAATGGAGGCCACCATGCTGTCCACACACAGTGATGAATAACTGCCTTAGAGTATGTCTGAAGCTGTAGTCTTTACAGAGAGGCAGACTGTAAATTATAGAAGGTTCACGAGAGAGAGGGGGCAGGCAGGGAAAGGAAAAACTGAGGAGCTGATATCAAGGACTCAAGTAGAAAGCATATATTTTGAGAATGATGAGGGCAACAAATATTCACGTGAATTTTTTTTGTATTTGGATGGAAAACTGTGTAAATATCTATCAGGTCAATTGTCTAATTTTAGTATTTACATCTATAGCCTCCCTGCTGAGTTTCCTTTCCTGTGATCTACCTTTCTCAGAGAGCGATGCACTGAAGTCACCCATTATAATGGTTGATGCTATGATTGCTTTTAACCTTTTGGAGTGTTTGGTTGACGTCTTCAGCTGGCGTCTCATTTGGGGAATATATGTTTACAATGATTAGTGGTTCTTTGTCTACGATTCCCTTGAGCTTTATATAGTGTCCCTCCTTATCTCTTCTTATGGTTTTCACTATGAGGTCAATTTTATCCGAGATTAGGATAGCTAATCCTGCTTTTTAAAAAAGTTTCTTTTTGCTTGGTATGACTTTCTCCATCTTTTGATTCTCAGCCTATTTTTGTCTGCAGCCTTAAGTTGCATCTCCTGTAGGCATCAGATTCGTAGATTGTGTTTTCTAAGCCTGTCTGCTATTCTTAATATTTTAATGACTGATTTCAGGCCATTGAGATTCAGGGTTATTAATCTCCATCAGAGAACTCTGTAATGTCATTTTATACCTTTTGTGTTGGGTGTTTTCCTACTTCCCTTTCTCATTAGTGTGTTGTGCATGTGTGTATCATTCTTAACTTCTTTCCATCCTTAAGCCAATGGTATTTTGGGGTCTGTTTTCTCTTTGATGCCCTCTGGTTGAGGTTGTTCTATGTGGTGGTCTCTTATTTATGCTTGGTGAGTGTTGTTCTTCTGCCCATACTTGGTTGTCAAGGCTATTTTATAGGGCTGGGTTTCTTCTAACTTATTCTTTTGGTTTTTCCTTGTCTGGAAAGACTCTTACTTATCCATCAATCTTGATCAATATTTTGGCTGGGTAGAGTATTCTTGGGTTTGCATTGTTTTACTTCAATTTTTTGAATGTCACTCCACTCTCTCCTCTTCTTCATAGTTTCTGCTGATAGGTCTGAGCATATTCTTATTTAGGAACCTTTATGTGTGATTGCTTGTTTTTCCCTAGCTGCTCTCATGATATTCTATTTTCCTCAAAGTTGGATAATTTAAATATTATGTGCTTTGGTGACTTCTTCTTGTGGTCCCATCTTGCTGGGGTTCTTTCAGTCTCCTGAATGGTTACCTTCTAGACTGGGCATTTTATGAGGTGTTGGTGTTGGTGTCAGGAAACCATCCTATCTTAAAGATCATGGAGACAAATATTTTCAAGGTCTCTTGGTCCACTGAACTATTTCCATATGTTTTCAGTTTCCATCACTTTTATTTTCTATGGATGGAAAGAGACAAATATTTGAACATTATATGCTGCTTGTGAGTGCTTAAGATTCCAGCTTCTAAGTACCAAATCGGAATACAGAGCATTGTCCTTGGTAATTCTGCTCTGCCAGTTGACCTTGGTGAGTCCAAGATGATGGTTCTGATCCTCCAGGCTCAGGGATTCCCTTCCTCAAGGTGTCTGTGTATGTCTAAGATATTTTTTAAAATTTACTCCTTTCATGTCGTTATATGGTTCATTAAAGAAGGAGAGTCTTTGTCCATCAGAGAAACCCCCCTTCTATGAATGAAAGTTAAATGGAGTCTGAGCTTCGTGTTTTCATGACAGTAATCACCCGGATTCACTTACTGAGTGGAAGTCAGGGAAATGCAGCAGGAAAAGAAGGGCTGATTTGGACATGTTCTATTGTTTCTGTTGACGTGCTCCACAGACATTATAGATGAGAGAGGTTAACAGTGAGAAATTAGAGGAGGACTGGCTGGACGGAAGTTTAAAAAGTATATTCTATATAGAGATATTTGTAACAATGGGGAATACACTTAAATCCATATTTGTGTCAAATCTATAGTTATTTATGGTACACTCCAAGACTCCCAGATGACATCACAAGCACCCACACTTCACTACTACTTCGGAGGATATATTTGTGTAAAGGAGAAAATGTAATATATTCTTACTTTCTCGGATTCTTACATAGTTTGTACTTGGTCTCCTGTGTTCACTTTAAACTACCTCAATTCAGCTTCCTTTTGGCGCTTTACTTAAAATTTTCACTTTTGTTGCTCTCAGATGGTATGCGGAATACTCCTATCTTGCCTGTATATCTTCCTCAAATGTTCTTCTCATGAGTATCCTCTTAACTGCCCTCAGACTCCCTGCTAGAAGGCTCCTTATCAAAAGTGATTATGCAAAGAAGCATTTCTGGTTTACTTTAACTTACTGACTTCTTACTGTGAATTAGGTGAAGATTATGGACCTGTCTAAATACTATGATTCACTCATATTGTGATTTAACTTATCCATTGCAGTCAGCCCATTGTTGTAGCAACTCTGCCAATCCTTCTTGCTATTGCCCCCTACTGTACCAAGTATGCCGTGTTTTTCCAGGAACTGGTCTTTCCTGATGACATGTCCAAAGTACACGAGATAAATATAAAGTGAGCATATCAGGTTGTGGTTGAAGAGGTGAATGAGCTCACAGTCAGGAAGTCTGATGACATGACATAGAGCAGGGCACTGATGGCACCCAAGATCAGCAGGCAATATGGCAGACTATGGACACTGCTCCAAAGAACCAGAGGCTGATGAACCAGATGTGTGATGCAGGCCCCGAAAGAAGGGTCAAAGCTCTCCATTGGGTCCACTTATATAGTCATTAAGTTACAACATGAAGAAATTGTCTCTTAATTACACCAGACCACTCTCAGTCTCTTCCACCATATTCCTGGCATTTTGTCATATTTTGGTGGTTTGCTAGGAGACCACAGACAGATTCAAGAGGAATGATGTTATATCCATTGTATGAATAAATTTACAGAACAATTCCACTATCTTGAAGTACAGTGTTGCATGTGGCCTAATATCTATATGGCTGAAAAGAACTCCAATTAATACAAATAATATCCAAATTTACATACCAACCACTGTAAATAGTGATGAGAAAACGAAGAGCTCTACTAATTTCTTTAGTCTTAAATTGATTAATCATGAAATCAAGATCCATGATAATTTTGGATATGTGGAAGGCAAAAGGTGAAAACAAAGAGGAAGGTTAAAAAGTTATATAATATGGTCTTTGTTATAGAGGTGAAGTTAGAAATCATGCAAGAGTTTTGCTACACTGATTATTTCTTCATTGCAAATGTCTTTATATTAACAAGATAAACAGTAGTGGTACTCATCAACCTAGCCAAATGTAATACTCAGGAATCAAATTGATTCTATCCTCCAGACCAGATGATGGAAAAGCTCAATGTTAGCATCCAAAATGAAGTCCTGGGCTGACCGTGGAATAGATCACCGATGGCTCATATGTAAGTACACAAGGAAGCTGAAGAAAATTTAAACAAGCCCACAAAAGCCAAAATGCAATCATGAGCTTGTATAAACCACATGATTTAGAGAACATCTCAAGAACAGTTTTGACATAATGAACACTAATGACAGATATCTGGTAAGCTGTAGGATAACATCAACAATATCATGCATGAAGTAATTAAAGGTCATCAAAAAGCAGTGTGTTAGGCATGGTTCCCTGATTTTATATACAGATAAGAGGACCCTGGTGACACGGAGGTTCAGCACTCATCTGGGTGCTAGAATGCATTCTCAGTGGAAACAAGACCCATGATATCCTGATATCTATAGCTATCTATTTATCCATCTATCTATGTATCTATGTAACTATATCACACTTTTACAAGTGTGACCAATTCCCTTGGTATATATTATTTTTCCCATCTCTCTCTCTGTGTCTCTATAGCCATATAGATAGAGAAATGGAGAAGTGAGCAAGCACAATCTGGCTCAAATCCATGTGTCAGATGTTAAACTGGGTTCTTAACATGACCCAGTACCTGCCATCGTTGGCAAACCAGGAAGCAAGAAGACTACCAGCATAAAGACCACAGGCTGGTATACATAGAGGCAGAAAAATTCAAGTTCATCAGGTCAGGCTTCTGCTTGCTAAGTAAAAAATCCAGAGTTGGCATTAATAATAGTATTCCCATAATAGCTCCCAGATTGTGAGGTAATATGGAAGGTCATTGGCTCAAGGCCAAAACACCAGAGTCAATGAGACAGATGTAGGCTCCAGATCCAGCAAGGAGGAAGTGGAAAGTCTACCTACAAAGTCTGTTTACATAAGGGTAGGTCACACCCCTGAGGAAACTTTCTTTCAATTGCAGCAGAGCTATGACCTGAGTGATGAGGCTGTCTCCTCCCTAATCCTCTTACATCTGCTTTACCATTCACAGGAAATACCATCATGGAGTTGTAGATGTTAGGTCACATCAGGGACAAACACCAATTTCAATACTACTGAGAATCCTGGCCAGATCACGGTGACAAAACACAATTAACACATTACCAACCTAAATTTCCCCAGATTGAGGTCTCAAGTCACCAGAGAGAAAGATTTGACAGTTTGTTTTATAAAGATTATAGCTTGGGGAACTTCTGTGGAATTCTGGTCTACCCTCCAGGGTCACTGAATAAGAACTGACTCCACAGCAGTTAATTGATTGTGATTTCTTATCCAGGAGGCATAAATTTTTAGGAGTCACCCATTTTGTATCATGTAATCCTGCTTCATGGTTTCTCAGTGATGAACGATCACCTATTGTAGGTCAAGGCCACATTGTGCTGATCTGATGATGGACATTTGGGTTGTTTTACCAGTTAGTACTTGTGAATACTGTTTTTGTAAACATTCATATACCAGTGTTTGTTTAAATCTCTATAGTACCTAACAGTTGAATTGCTGGTCACTTGCTGAACCTAGGGATAGCATTTGGAGGAACCAACGATCTGTTCTTCACAATACTTTCTCCCTTTCCCCCAACCAGCAATATGTGAAAGCTACATGTGAGTGGTGGAAAAGTTTGGGTCAAAGTTTGATTAACTATTAATTCAAATGTCCCACAGACTTTTTGAAGCACCCTAATAATTATAATGTATAAAATCATATGCAAAAAAATGAACAAATTGCAGAATAAAAAGCACCATAGAATTTAATGCACTGGATATTCCTGTACAAATACTGAGTATCCTTTAATATTAGACCTTTATTCAGGCTCTGTGGTGGGTCCCATCCACTATTTATCATCCTGTGGACTGATCAGGAAGGTATGTATTTCATTGATGCTAACAGACCAAACCAGAACAGTGAGTGGTGGAGTTCAGTTGTAAAACGTACAAAAAAGGCCCGAGATGCAGATACCAATCAGGCCAGAGGAGCCTCTTCCCTGGGACACTTCTTCTACTCCCTGTCCTCCATCTATTGCTTTAAGTGGCTTCTCCTCAGAAAGATTTCCCCTCTTCTCTCCTCACGTCTTCAACTAGAGTGGATCCTTCTGCAATACGCATGCAAACCTCTTGTACTTTCTTCTTTATTTTTTTACTGTTTTACTGTTGGCTCTTAAAGCTCTTATCACAATCCATACATCCATCATTGTGTCAAGCACATTTGTATATATGTTGCCATCAACATTTTGAAAACATCGTCTTTCGACTTGAGCCCTTGCAATCAGCTCTTCATTTTCTCATTCTCCCACCCTCCTTCTATCCTGAACCCTTGATAATTTATTTTAAAACAATTTCCCCATGTTTTACAGTGACCATGTCTCCCTTCAACCACTTTTGTGTTGTTCCTCCCCTCCCCCAGAACGAGATTACATGTAGACCATTGTGATGGCTTCCACCTGATTCCCCCCACATTCCCCTCCCAATCCTGGTATCCCTATTTCACTTTGTACTTTCCATTAAGAGAACAGAAAGCTACCAAATGAAGATTCCCATTCAGATAACACTTAGCATAGCACAGGTGTCATTGATTTGAATTAGCAAATCAGTCTCATAAATAATCATATAACCCTACGAATATATTGATATAGTATGTGTAATGTTACTGTGCTATATTATGTATCATTATATTATATGATATTATGAAATAAAATGTAAATATTATATATGAACCATATAATGGACATTGTGACATTTGGGCTTTTTATTTATTATGATCTTTAGATGTGTAGACACTCACTGAGAATATCCTATCATCTTATTTCCAAAATCCCTGCCTACAGGGATGGCATTCCATTTACTCGGCATCTATTGTCAATTAATTAAAATAAAAGATATGGTTAAAATAAATTAGTGAGCCTGGTGGGGCTCTATGTGATCAAAAAACCCTGGCATCTTGGTCAATGATGTCCAGCTGTGTTCATTAGGTCTTCGGAGAACGAAATGCACCTCTGAGTGATCATTAGACATTCCCCTGCATGCTGGAGACACAGCACAATAGAGATGACCACCTTCTGGGAAGAAGTAGTCCAATGGGAGAAAGCTGTACATGGAGCTCCACGTTGTCTCCCAAAGGACAAATTGGCACAAGCTTGAATTTTGTTCTCTTAGCTCCAGAGAAATAAAATTCTCAGGGAATGTAAGACAAAAGAATACTTCATTAATGAGGCACAAGGGATTTCATCCACTAGAGCCAGAGGACTGTAAATACTTCCTCTGCACTGACCCAGATCTACTGGATTTATCTAGGTGATGAGAAAACACAGTTGTACCTTTCAGAAGCCTCACGAGTGGGTTCATCTCCATCTTTTTCCTGGGGCACAACCTCTAAGTTTAGCAGTGGCACATGGGAGAAGCATCACTGGTGAAGTCTTCTCTGGATGAGGTACAACATTATCTCAGGTGCCCGGAGATTGGTGATGCGTGATGGCCCTCTCTTATCTGTAGTATCTGTAGGAGGATCAACAGGTATAACAAATAAAAGCAAGTTTAATGGATAAAGTACTGATGAGTTAGACTCTCTGGTTCTAGAGACTGATTCTGGCTACATGACAATGTCTTCTTTCTCTGATCTGTCTTCCCCGGTGCTGGCTCTCATTCCTGCAACCTCCTTCTCTCAACAGCCTTCCTTGCTTCACTACATTGATGTGGCTGTTAACCTCATTCAACTATTTGTTCACACTGTAACTCACAGAACTCTTATTTAGCATTAAATTATAGTCTGGACCCAAAGAAATGAGCAGACATTTCCCTTCTTTCCAGTATCTGACATTCTCCGTAAGGGAACAGACGGTAAGTGCGTGCTTATCCCGGCTCTGCAATCCTACTGACATGCATCATAATGTTGTTGCCCTTCCTAAGGAATTTTAGTGAAGGTTTCACAGAAAAGATGATGGTCACACTTAGCTTTGAAGGAGGAGAAAGGAGGGGAGTAATGTTGAGATTATGAAACACTAAGGTGTGCATTGGAAATTGCATCCAATAATTAATATCTGATGAACAGTGAAAGCAAGGAATGGAAAGTAAAGCTTGAGTGTGGACACAGAGGCAGCAGCCATATAACACACAGGTGTATATTTTGCCTAAGGAAGGACCACTCTGAAATTAGTGGAGAGTCAAGGCAGAATTAGCAGCACAGTCTGTCTGCAGTCAGACTTGCCTTTGGAGACATTGCTTTAGTCCATGTGCAGAGCAGACTTCTGCTCCTGTGACACCCGTAGAGTGATGAAGAGTGGAAAAAGCACAGAAGTGGGAGATGAATCTGTGACCCTTGGAAGTATAATGCATCTCCAAATTCATACTGAATAGTGCCACTCAGCTTACCATTTTAAATTATTTATTTATTATAAATTTTTTAAAAGTTATTTTTTAACTCTTCTATAAAATTAGCATCAGAATTTGGGTTTAAGCGATGCAGAATATGTGAGGTAAAGCTGTGATTTTTCTAGTCCAAGGCAGGCAGTGATCTCTGGGTCAAGTTCACAGTTTCTTGTTTTCAAGATATTTGCATAGGACTCATTTTAAAATGTTTACTTAACTTTACTCTTTCAACAGTTTTTCTAATACTAATTTATTGTAATGTATTTTTATTTCTCTTAAGCAATTGTTTTAGAACCCAATCCAGACATCATACCATTCCATAGTTCAATCATATCATGTAATATTGTACATTATCAGTTTCAAAATATTGTTTTCCTTCTTGTACTTCTTGATATCAGCTGCCTCTTATCCTTTTTCCCTGCCCCCATCTAGGTCCCCTGCCATCCTGAGCAGGAACTCTCATTCTCATTATTGTATCTGACCATGATTGAGATATAGGAATAACCTAGTCATTCAACGGAGTACTGTAGAGATAACCATAGTAGATGAAAATTATAATTTGACTTCATTGGTTAAAATCTTGTCTTTAGAGCTCTCTACTTGGTGCACATTCTGGTTGTTAATATTTTAAATATTTTTCTTCATATTGGGATTTATCTCTGTTGTATTTTGTCATTGTTGACAACTCTCTTGACGCTTGGTTATATATTATTTTATGTCCTTGGCAACATAAAACCCAGCATGGGTGAAGCTATAGAGATAACAGTTTTGTTTGTTTTAATAGAAAAACTACAAATACAGTAAAGACATTTCCCAAAAACCTTTCACTTGGATGCCTATTATCATCTCTATCCAGAATCCTGCATTTATTTGTCAGACTTCCTTGGACTCCTGTGGCTGTGACAGGTTCCCTGATATTTTTCCTTGTTTGATTACCATGCAAGTGTCGACGTGTGTTGGTTGACTATTTTGTAAAATGCCTCTCACTTGGTATTTGTCTGATGTTTTGTCTCATGAGAAGATTGCAATTAAGGAGTGTAAATTATTTTTAAAATTTTATTTTCTTGGTTTTTGGAAGAAGACCACAAGGATTAAATATCAACTTCATCTCTCAATTTTTCAATAGCAATAAACTGGTTTTGACCTTGATTAAAATTGTATTAAGTATATAGATCTAGTTGGGAAGATTTTACAATTCACAGTAATACTGATCCTTCCAACTTATGAACAGAGGGTATCTGTGTATTTGGTCCTTTCATTTCTCTCAACAGTATTATGTAGTTTTTAGACCATTGATTTTGTTTGCATTTTGATCTTTTATTGCCATGGCCTCACCATTTCATTTTGATAGGTCACTGTTCATTATTGTTATGTGGAAATTTATTGGAGGTTTCATGTTTATTTTTCAAGCTTTCAGTTAGCTCTCCTTGTGAGTTTTAGTATTTTTCTGTTTGTGGCAATTTCTTTGGGTTTTCTACATAGACAGTGATGTCTTCTATGAACAAAGACAGCTTTATTTATTCCTTCCCAGTCTGTGTGGTTTGTATTTGTAAAATTTGTTTTGTGTTTGTTAGGACTTGCATTTAAATAAGAGGGTTAAGAGGGGATATCCTTGCCCTGTTATGAATCCAAAGGGGAAAGTGTCTCACTTTTCACCATTAAACACGACCCTAGTGGTGATTTTCACAGATGTACTCTATCAAGTCAACTTTTAAAACTTTTCCCAACTTTTCTAGGGTGTGGGGGGGAATAAAATGTAAGTAATAATTTTAAATACTATCAAATGTTTATTGTGATTTGACATTATGCTTTTTTTCTTTAATCAAGGTTTAATTTTCTATATTCCATTTGTTTAGCTAGTTGATGTAGGATATTACATAAACTCATTTTCAAATTTTGAACCAGTCTCTCATTACCGGAATCAATACCACTTAGTTGTAGTATATTATACTTATCATTCATTGTTGGGTGCAATTAGTTAGTATTTTTTGGAAATTTTTGCATTTCTTCTCATGGTAATATTGTTCCTTTGTTATATATTTGTACTTGGTTTTGATATTACTCACTGCCTTTGCATCTATTCTGACTCATAGAAACCCTATAGGATAGAGTTTAACTGTCCCCATGAGGTTCCAAGACTTTGGCTGTCCATGGAGCAGAAAGCCTCATCTTTCTGTCATGCCATGGCTGGTGATTTTAAACGGTTGACCTTGCTGTTGCAGTTTAATGATAATCCACTCTCCCACCAGGCCTCCTGGATTTAATATTAGGATACTGCTCATGTCACAGAATGAATTAGGAAATGTTTCCTCTGCTCTTGCTTTCTGAAAGAGATTATAGAGAATTTATAGAATTACTATTTTTTAAAGCTTGTAGATTCACCTATCATTTCAGTAGTATATTAAACAAACACTGCTTTAATATCCAAATGCCTCCTAAATGCACTGATTTTGGTTAAGGAATTCAATGCTGCTTTAAAAAAATTCCTTTCCATTTTTCTATATGTTAATATTGAAATGTATTACTAATATTTTAATATATCTATAATGTTAGTATAGGAATTCATTTAGATCACTCATATAAAATATGTTTCCACTTTGGTAATTCCAGTATTTTTACTTTTCTGGGTATTGTGGGGTTTAGAATGTGGTAATATAACCTTACTTTCTCTGACACTTACATAGTTTGTAATAATCTCCTTTATTCCCTTTTTGTCTACTTTGTTCCTTCCTTCCTCTCAGTAGACTGGCTTTCTATCACATGGCAGAAGATGGCTTCAAATAAAATCTCTGCTGAAGGGATTACTGGTCTTTGAAATACCCATAGACCTGGTTTGGGATTACTGACTCTCAACTCAGTTCTCACAGGTGAGTAAAACTGACTTGTCTTTCAAGTGCATTTTTGTTGCTCAATTGGCACAGCCTCTATAATGCACCATCACAGATCAATGTGGAGAGAGCAGGAGCAGTTATCAGTAAAGGAGATATAAATTGAGCAGACACCTTAACGTGTCAACTAAAGTCCAAAAAGGGAAATACTATACCACTTGGAAACTGAGGGGAGAGTAACTTTTGTGGATGGCTGAATCATATACCGTTCATGTACATTATATTAGTATATACCCATAACACTACACTGTCTCACAAAACAATATCGATGCTGTCAGGTAGCACCAAGTCCATTTCAACTCTGGATGAACCCACATGTGCAGAGTAGAACTGTGCTTTGGGATTTTCAAGGATGTGACTTTTGGGAAGCACATCACCAGGCTTGTTAGATTCCTCCGTGTTGATTTTTTTAAATAGTTTTTTTAGGGGCTCATACAACTCTTATCACAATCCATACATACATCAATTGTGTCAAACACATTTGTACATTCATTGCCCTCATCATTCTCAAAACATTTGCTCTCCACTTAAGCCCCTGGCATCAGGTCGTCATTTTTTCCCCTCCTTCCCTGTTCCCCTCTCCCTTATGAACCCTTGATAATTTATAAATTATTATTTTGTCATATCTTGCCCTGTGCGACATCTCCCCTCACCCACTATTCTGTTGTTGGTCCCCCAGGGAGAAGGTCACATGCAGATCCTTGTAGTCAATTCCCCCTTTCCAAACCACCCTCCCAGTATCACTACTCACATCACTGGCCCTGAAGGTATCAACATTCCTGGATTCCCTGTGTTTCCAGTTGCTATCTGTACCAGTGTACATCCTCTGGTCTAGCCATATTTGTAAGATAGAATTGGGATCATGATAGTGGGGGAGGATGAAGCATTTAGGAACCAGAGGAAAGTTGTATTTTGTAAATGACTAACTTTTAGCTAGTAGTCAAGTATTTGCTCATTTGCACCACCTCGCGGCTCAGTAAAATACAATAGGATATTATATAATGTGGTGAGTTATAATAATATATATAAAAATTATAAATTACCTGTAAGTTCTTTATCATGGAGTCTTCTACAACCTCACAACATTTGGATCTCATATTCCCATCACTTTTAACTACAACTTCAGTTCAGATTCCTTTCTTGCACATTACTTACACCATCCACCTTGCTGTCAGGGGGTGTGAGGAATAGTCCTGTGTCAGGGGGAAGCACAGCCGCTATCTCTGTACAATGTGTCCTTCTCGTGACTACCATCCTAAGTGCATTCAGGTTTCTGCTATAAGCCTCTGTATCACAAGTGAATATTCTGAGAAGCATTTGTTGTTACTGTGTAACTTGCTTACCCCTTTTTGTGAATTAAGTGATTTGCACACTTGAACCAATATTCAAAAATCACACACATTCTGACATAACTCGTCCACTGCAATTCCCCGATGTACCCTAGCTTATCCTGCTGCCTCTTTGTGTTTCCAGTTCCCATTCCTCCTTCCTCCATTGTCCTCTGAATTTTGTCCCTGGGAAAGAGCTGCCCTCTTGAACATACGTAGTTGAATATTGCTACATGGAGGAGAGTTCTGTTCCAGACATGACTGATGTTTACATGCTCCATGACTCCATTGAATCAATTGTCTTTGCATTTCCATCAATCTTTCAGCCTCTGGAGAAGAAGAGTTCAATAGTTGCATCTTCTACTGTTCACATCAGATAAGGGTAAGAATTTTTATTTTTTTCACTGAGGTTTCCACAACTTTCAAGAATGCTTGGCATAAAATATTTGGTCAAACACATTTGTCAAATGAACAATCAAAATCATAAGGAATTTTTAGAGAAATATAAAGTTTAAGGTAAAAGATGGTATCAGAAGAAAGGACAACTAGGCAGTTTCAGCATCAAAGAGAATATTGAGCACATGAGATTGAAGAACATGAGATATAAAGATATGAATAGGGATTAATTAGATATTTATTAAAATTATAAATGACAGTATATCCCTTAGACTCTTGTTAAGAGCTTATGGCAGAGTTTGCAATGCTGTTGTCTCTTTCCCAGTAGATTCATCAGCTCCATGGAACCAGGAAACCACACTCAGGTTCCAGAATTCATCCTTCTGGGGCTTTCTGAAGAGGCAGAGCTGCAGCCCCTCCTCTTTGGACTGTTCCTCTCCATGTACCTGGTCACCTTCACTGGAAACCTGCTCATCATCCTGGCCATCGCCACAGACTCCCACCTCCACACACCCATGTACTTCTTCCTCTCTAACCTCTCCTTTGCTGACATCTGTTTCACCTCCACCACTGTCCCAAAGATGCTGATGAACATAAAGATGCAGACCAAAAGAATTACATATGAACACTGCATCACCCAGATGTACTTTTTCTTGCTTTTTATTGGCTTAGACAACTTCCTATTGACAGCAATGGCCTATGATCGGTTTGTGGCCATCTGTCACCCACTGCACTATACGGTCATCATGAACCCAAGATTCTGTGGCCTCCTCCTTCTGACCTCCTGGGTATTGTCGCTCCTAGACTCTCTATTAAATGTTTTATTGGTTTTGCAACTGTCTTTTTGTACAGAACCAGAAATCTCCCATTTTTTCTGTGAATTTAATCAGGTCATCCATCTTGCTTGTTCTGACACATTCCTCAATGACTTAGTCATGTATATAACAGCTGGAATTCTGGGTGGTATTCCATTCTGTGGGATCCTTTTCTCTTACATGAAGATTGTGTCCTCCATTTTGAAAATTTCATCAGCTGGGGGAAAATATAAAGCCTTTTCCACCTGTGGATCTCACCTTTCTGTGGTCTCCTTGTTCTATGGTACAGCTTTAGGGGTTTACCTTAGTTTGGCTGCTATTGACAACACCAGGGCCACTGCAATAGCCTCAGTGATGTACACTGTGGCCACACCCATGCTGAATCCTTTTATCTACAGTCTGAGAAATAAAGACATAAAGCAAGCCCTAAGAAAACTTTTCAGCTGAGGAACATCCTATATAGCTGAAACATATTCTTAAGTTTAGAGAGCTACTTTTGAAAAAAAATTTTTTAAAATAAAAATGTGTACTATGCTTTCCTCACTTCTAACTTTGCTTATGTACATAATTCCATCTACTAAATATTTAAGCCACAATATAAAAAATTGAAGACATACTACAAAAATACTTCCAGTGTATTTTCTTAAAAATGTATTTATTTAACCAAATCTTCAATTCAACCTGCAAATTTTCAGGGTGCTTTAGGTATATATAAGAAATAGATTTTTTATTACTACTCATAGAGGAATTGCATACAATTATCCCAGGGACAAGTGCTCATTATTATCCTGAGCCATTAAAAAGAGGCACAGAATTTATATGATTCTTATTTTACAAAACGTTTTTCTTGTGATTACATCTGTCTTCAACCTTCAACCCACCTGGGTTATTTTCTTTAGACTGCAGTCCTGTTGAATATTTTGGGCATGAAATTTGTAAACCTGTTATTATTAAATTATTCAAAGCACTAGTGAAAAGTTCAAAAATTGGAAATGGCTTCCAGAACCACACTGAAAATCACACAGGCTAAGCACGTTCATATCTCTTCTATCAGAAAGATGGTAGAATCAAGAAGACTGAAGTTGTTGACTTCCTGTACATGATTAATCTTCTGGCATCCAGGTAGTAGAAATTTTTGTTGTAATTGTTAGTTCAAGACCATCAGTTTTAAGACCTCTCTAGACCTCCATTAGTTTAGCAGAGTTATGTGTATCCCTTCTTGGCATCAATGATACTACTAGAAATTGGCTTTTATTGTGTCAAAAGAACCCAGCGCTCTCCAATTATGCTTGACCACAAAATTAGCTCCACCCAAGCATCTGTTTCACTTTTGCCCTTTAGTTTCTCCCTGCAATCTCATCAGCATCTCAAATAATGACAGGTAAAATTTTTGGTTTTCATGATCCAGGAGAATACAGCATCCTGTATTTTCTCTGCACACAGGGAGCAGGTCTGTGGAGTTAATTTTGGGGCTACTTGAAAGATTAGAGTTTCCAACCGATTCACAGCTTAGAGGGAGAAAGATGAGGCAATATGCTCCCATTTAGATCACAGCTTTTGTGTGTGTGCATGTTTACACTGTCTGATGTCTCCATTCATCCACTTCCTGTTGCCTGTCCCCAAGAAAGGGGGTTCTATATAAATCATTGTGATCAGTTCTCCCCTTCTCCCCCACATTCCCTTTACCCTCCTGGTATGGTTACTCTCTTTATTGGTCCTGAAGGGTTTATCTGTCCTGGATTCTCTATGTTTCCAGCTCTTACGTGTACCAGTGTAAAGTAGATTTGGGATTATGATAGTGGGGGGAGGAAGCATTAAGGAGCTAGAGGAATGATTTATGTTTAACTGGTGTTATCCTGCACTCTACCTGGCTCATCTCCCCATGAATGCAAATGCCTATATTTAGATCTCTGTAAATGCCATTTGGCTCCTAGGGAGGGAGGGTTGGGGGAGCAAGTGGATAAATGAGGAGCTGCTACCAAGTGTTCAAATAGCAAGAAAATGTTTTGAGAATGATGATGGCAACAATTTTACAGATGTGCATGACACAATGGATGTGTGTATGATTATGGTAAGAACTGTACGGGCCCCAATAAAATGACATATATAAAAATATTACAGCTCTTTAAGCCCACCTCATGGAGTTCTGTCCAGTTAGTCAGACACCCTTGATAGCAGGGGAAGTGAGTTGGTCATACAGGAGTGCTGAGTGCCACCCTCCTATTCCTTCAATGAAAAATGTATACTTGATTCAAACCCACTGTCATGGGGTCCACCTCACAGCCAACAGACAGTGATGAACAACTGCCTCATAGGATATCTGAAGCTGTAATCTTACAGAGAGGGAGACTGTCACGTTTTTCAACCAGGGAGCAGGTGGTGGATTTGAATCTCCATTTTTGGTTACCAGCCTAGCACTTTATTCAGGAGAATGCCAAACTTCTTTATATGGTGAATGAACAAGTTGATTGTATCCAAACTTCCTTAAGATTTTTTTCACGTTTTTTTTAATTTTTAAAAGGCATTTTATTGAAGGCTCCTACAACTCTTATCACAATCCAAATATACGTCCATTGCGTTAAGCACATTTGTACATTTATTGCTTTCTTCATTCTCAAAATATATGCACTTTACTTGAGCCCTTGATATCAGCTCCTCACTTTTTCCCTTCCCTTCCTGCCTGCCCCTCTCATGAACCATTTATAATTTATAATTTATTATTACTTTGTCATGTCATACACTCACCCATCATGTTATTTTAAAAATCCTTTTACTAGGGGCTCATACAGCTCTTAATACAATCCATGCAACAAATCTTATCATACGTTTAAAAAATCATTTTATTGGTGGCTCTTACAACTTTTATCTCAATCCATACACTCATCCATTGTCTCTAGCACATTTGTACACATGTTGCCATCATCATTTTCAAAACATATATTTCTACTTGAGCCCTTGGTGTAAGCTCATTTTCCTCCTTCTTGACCCTCCTTCCCTCCTGAAATCTTGATAATTTATAATCTTTTTTTAATGTCTTGCACCAACTGCTGTTTCCCTTAACCCACTTTTATGCTGTCTGCTCCCCTGTATGGGAGTTTTATGTACATCATTGTGATTTGTTCCCCATATTTCCCCCACCTTACTGTTATCCTCCTGGTATTGCTACTCTCATTATTGGTCTTCAGGGGTTTAACTGTCCTGGATTCACTCTGTTTCGAGCTCTTATCTGAACTAGTGTACATGCTCTGGTCTAGCTGATTTTGTAAGTTGAATTGGGGTCATGATAGTGACGATGAGGAAGCATTAAACAACTAGATGAACGTTATATGTTTCATCTGGGTGATACTGCACCCTGGCTGGATTGTCACTTACTTGTGACTCTACTGTAACGTGTTGCCCAATTATGTACAGATTGGTTTTGGGTCTTGGCTATGTAATCCATCTCATTTTCTTGTTTCCACTCAAATATATACAGTTAGTTCATGATTTCTTTAGAATGGATGCTTTGTGGAGTATGAAGTGATTATTTGATAACACCAAAAAATTCCAACAAAACAAAACAAAAAACTGAGTGCCCTGATGTCAATACCATCTCAACAGCTCTATAGGAGAGGAGTGAATTGCCTCCATAGTTCTCAAACCTGGAATTTGCTTTAGGAGTCGAAGAAATCTTTCTGCTGTGCAGCAGCTGGTGGTTTTGAACACCTCACCTCAGGAGCACAGTCCAACTCTGTCATGTATTCTTAGATACACCCATTTTAGGACAAATAATACCGGGGTAAAATATATAATAAAAAATTAACGATTTAAAATATTGTGAAAACCACTCCTTGAGATTATGTCAAATCTTGCATAGTGGATCATCAGTTTATTTTTTTTAATTTGCAATTTATTTCCACTCAACCATTTCTAACCTCTTCTTAATGTGTCTGCCGTCACTTAGACCATTTCTATTCCTCCTTCTCTGTGAGCCGTTCTTACTTTAGGATCATAAATTGTTAGTTATTCTAATATGGGGCGAGTTTAAATTCCAGTTCTTATGGGTCACTAAGGACTATAATCTTGGTGGTATCACCAGTCTCTATCCAACCAATAAGCCTTATAATTTTGAGTTCTGTTCCACATTCTTCTCCAACATCTACATTAGTTTACATAATGCATAATTTATGTGAGTACCTTCTAGAGTGAACATTTTAAGGGGGGTTGGTATTAGTATCAGGAAACCATACTACTCTCAAAAAAATGGAGACTAATTTTTTCATGGTCCCTTGGTCCACTGGTCTGTTTCCATGGGCTTTTCAGTTTTCACCACTTTTATTTTCTCCGGATGGAAAGAGATAGATATTTGCACATGACATGCTGCTTATGAGCACTTAGGATTCCAGCTGCTATATACAAATTGGGCACAGAGCCTTGTTCTTGCTCACCCTGCTCTGCAAGTCGTCTGTTGTGAGTTTAAAATGATGGTTCTGATCCCAAAGGCCCAGGGACACCTTTCCTCAAGGTATTTGTTTCTGCCTAAGTGCTTTTCATAACTTTACTCCTCTCATGTCCCTGTATGCTTCATCAAAGAAGGAAAGTTTTTTGTCCACCACAGAAACCCCATTTCTAGGAACGAAAGTTAAATGCAGTCTGAGCTTGGTATGTGCATTATAATCACCTGGATCCGCTTACTGAGTGGAAGTAGGGGAAACGCAGTAATGAAATCAAGGACTGATTTACATACGTTCCATTGTTACCTGTTGACGTGGTCCACAGAGGCTACAGATGAGAGAGCCAAAAGGTGAGAGATAATAGAACTGGCCGTCAGAAATTTTAAAAGTATATTCCACATTTTTGTTATATTTTTTGTAATAACATGTACACACTTATAAACATATCTATGCTAAAACTATAAATGTTCATGGTCCACTCCAAGACTCCTAAACCTTTCAACAAGCACTCATATTTCCCTACTACTTTGTAGGGTATTTTTGAGGAAAAGGAATTAGATTTTAGTATTATTCCAGAGAACTAAACATGCTTCATTGATATCACATCCAAACTTGACAAATGGTGGTTTCATTAATACGTCAAAAAATACTCTTCCATTAAAATCAATTGAATCTTTTCACGTATAATGGATTTTCTAGTTAACCATCCTTGGAAAATGTTGGCTTACTAGTAATGCATTATCCATTTCTTCTAAATGTCCTAGGTTGTTGTTCAAAAAGTATCATGTCTTCATGCCACCATCTATCACAACTGAAGAGAAGATGGTGGTGGGAAAGTTTTCTCCACAATCTAAATTTCTGCATAAGAGCTTACTTTTTAAAAACATTTTATTAGGGATGCATACAACTCTTATCACAATCCATACATACATCAATTATATAAAGCACATCTGTACATTCTTTGCCCTAATTATTTTCAAAGCATTTGCTCTCCACTTAAGCCCTTTGCATCAAGTCCTCTTTTTCTTCCTCCCTTCTATTACCTCCCTCCCTCATGAGCCCTTGATAATTTATAAATTATTATTTTGTCATATCTTGCCCTATCTGACATCTCCCTTCACCCCCTTTTCTGTTGTCCATCCCTCAGGGAGGAGGTCACATGTAGATCCTTGTAATCAGTTCCCTCTTTCAAGCCCACTCACTCTCTGTCCTCCCAGTATCGCCACTCACACCCCTGAATAACTTACTTTTTAAAAGGATTTTTGAAAAATCTGTGAATCACTTTATTGGGGGCACTTAAAGCTCGTGTAACAAACCAAACATACATACATTGCGTCAAGGAAATCTGTACATACGTTGCCATCATCATTTTTGAAACATTTTCTTTTACTTGAGCCCTTCATATCAGGTCCTCATTTCCCACTTCTCTTCTTCATGAACACTTGGTAATTTATAAGTACCCCCATGTCTTACACTGACTGCTGCCTCCCTTCACCCACTTTTCTGTTATGGATCCCCATAGATAGAGGTTATAAGTAGATGGTTGTGAAAGGATTCCCTCTTTCTCTCCCCACATTCCCCTTACTCTCTTGGTAACTGTATTCTCATTATCTCACTACTTCAGCATTCAATATCAGCTCTTCTTTTTACCTTCCCCCCTCCTATCCTTGAGACCCCTTGATAAATAATAAATTATTATCATGTGTATATCCTACACCATCGCTATCTCCTTCCCTCTGCAGTGTCACCACCCCTTCCTCCCCACAGTCCCCCTACCCTCTTGGGAACCCTCCCCCCATTTCTGTTCCTGAGGGGTTTATCTGACCTGGACAATGTGTGTCCTGAACTCCTTTTTGTATCGCTCTACATGCTCTGGACTAGCCCACAGTGAAAGTCATGATAATGGGGGAGAGGAAGCTTCATGGAATCAGAGGGATAGTGTACGTTCTATTGGTGTTATACTTCACCCTGGTTGACTTATCCCTTCCTTGCGACCCATCTATTGGGGATGTCTCAATGTTTACAGACAGGTTTGGGTTTCTGCTCCAACCCACCTCATCGTCAACAATGTTTATACGTTTGTTTGGCTTGTGTCTTCTGATCCTGTTACCTTGTCCCATCGACACCTCCTGATTGCCCAGGCTGCTGTGCTTCTTTCTTTTGGGCTGGATACTTCTCTGGTAGATGTCCGCTTGTTTGCAAACATAGGACCAATTGTAAGCATGCTGCAGGGCCAGGCAGTGTTTTGTTCTGGATTGCATAATGTCAGAACCAATGTGACTTATTATTTCATTTGATGATATTATGAAATAAAATTTGAATATTACGTATGAACCATCTTGTACACATTGTGACATGTAGTCTCTATGTGTTTTTTACCTTTCTTTTTCTTTTAAAAATTTAATCATTTTTTTTCAATTTGTACATAATTCTTTTGTTGTTGATGTTCAGGATCTCATGATGTTTGGGGTTGGAAGGGATGTGAGGTTGGGCATTTTGATGACTCAGCTGCCATCAGCCAAGGATGTCCTCAGAAGTGACTTAGATTGGTATCCCAAACCAAGGGAACAAGAGATCTGTTCTGGATTTCCAGTCTGCTCCGGATCTGTGCCCTGCTCCAGATTCCCAGTCATCAGTTACATGTTATCAGTTGGCAAGTTCTAGTCTCTTTATTTATGGTGACTTACACGTGTGTAGACACTCACTAAGAATATCCTGTTTCCTACTGACAGGGATGCTTTACATATATTAATTATCCACAGTCAATTAATTTAATCAAAACTCAAAACTCACTGCCATGAGTCACTGCCGACTCATAGCTACCCTACAGAGTAAGGTAGAATTCCTTTGTGAGATTCTAAGCCTGTAGCTTATTTTTATAGTAGAAACACTTTCACTAGACTGATGAGCTTCTGGTCGTTTTGAATTGCTAACCTTGAAAATCACAACCCAACGTGTAAGCACTCTGCCACCAGGTCTCCTAACCTGGTAAAAATACATTGTTGAGGCTGTGTGGGGCTGTATGTGGTCAAAAGTATTTCATGAGATGTTGGCAACCTGGTGAATTATGTCTACCTATGTCCTTGAGGTCTTTGGAGTAGGAAATGCATCCCAGAGCAACCATTATGAGTTTCCCTGTGGTCTAGAAACACAAAAAATAAGGGTCATCACCTCTTGGGAAGAAGGGGCCCAATGGGATCGAAGCTGCCAACTGTGTCCCAAGGGTCACAGGGACATATATTGTTTCTCTTAGCTCCAGAGAAACAGGTTTCTCAGTGGGTTTGAGACAAAAGAATAAAGAGTTAAGGAGTCACATGGAAATTTATATATTTTAAAGTTATTGACTTGTATATATTCCCACTAATCAACTAAAATCTACCTTTCTAATTTCAGGTGAAGAGAAAATGTGATTGGATTTTCCAGAGGTGTCATGAATGGTTCCATCTCCCTGCCCTTCTTGTGGAATCAGAATGTCACTTTGGCAGCAGTAAAAGGAAGAAATCGTGTTGGTGAATCCAGCCTCTTACCTGATAATTTCTGAATGAACTGTAGCAGCATCACAAGTGAGGGGTGATTGGTAAAGAGTGAGGTCGCTTTGATATTGGTAGTATATGTTGATGTATTAGCAAGAATAACAAATAAAAGCAAATTTTATGATATAAGGTGCTGCTATGTTGTGGGATACAGAAAGATTTCTCCCAAGTTGCCTCCCCCATATATATCTGTGAAACCTAGCTGCTTGCTACACATGGCAAAGGACTATGCACTTGGAGGTCAACAAAAGCAGTTCAGAGGTTATTCTCCCTAATGGTTGTCAGCCATCTAGAGAAATCAGACTGTATAGTCTATCCCACCCTAAGTGGTGCCCACTCCTTTCTGATAAGGATAGTAGATGGTTTCCCTGAAGGAGAGCCCAGGGAAGTCAGGCCACGCAAGGATGAACAATGTTAGACTGCCATATTGGGTCTAGGGTCCGCCCATCTTGTCACATATACAACCCTACTCCCTCCCTTTCCCATTAAATGAATATCCCTAGCTCATCCCTTTCCTGTCATGTATATGCTTATTGGAGATCCCCTTCCTGTGACATGTGTAATCATGCCCCTAAGTATATATGGGCCTTGGGCAGAAATAAACAGGGTCTCCTCCTGCCCTCTCTGCCCACACTGTGCGCGGACCTGCTGGTAAGATCATTGC
Organism: Tenrec ecaudatus; assembly: GCF_050624435.1. Lineage (NCBI taxonomy): Eukaryota > Metazoa > Chordata > Mammalia > Afrosoricida > Tenrecidae > Tenrec > Tenrec ecaudatus. The sequence continues at coordinate 19,117,352 of NC_134530.1, forward strand.
CGTCCAGGAGGTGAGCATGCTACCATGAAATGTCTGGACTTTTTTGTTTTGCTCTTCTATCTTTATTGTTCTCTGTGACTTTATTATAATATTTATATCTTTTTACTGTACATTTGAGCATACTGGAACCATGGGAGTGTGAGGGGATGGTTCCCCAAACCTATGTTTAAGTCCCTGTTTCCAGACAGTGATTCTGACTACATGAAAATGGCTTCTCCCTCTGATCTATCTTCTCTGGTGCTGGCTCACATGCAAGCAGTCTCCTGTCCCCAGCTCTCTCCTCGCTTCACTGCATCTCCTTTCTGCACCATTGATGGGAGTGTCTACTGCCCTCCTTCAACTCTTGGTTCATATAGCAACTCCCCAAACACTAATTTAGCATGCAACTGTACTCTGAAAACAAAGACATGAGCAGACATTTCCCCTTCTCACAAGTATCTGACATTCTTCATCGTATCAGAAATGATAAGTAAATGCTGTATAAGATGGCACTGCATTCCTTCTGCAATGGATCATATTGTTTTCCTTCCTGGGGAGTTTTAGTCAAGGTTCCCAGAGAAGTTAATGATCACACTGAGTTTTAAGGAAGGCACAGGCATGGACTAATGAGGGGATTATTCAAACCATAAAGTTTGCTTAGGAGGTCGTACATCATGGTAAAGCAAGGAATGGAGAGTGACGCCTGAGTGTGGCCAGGTAAGAAGCAGCTAGATAAAAGAGACTCTTGCAGTTTTTCTGCAGGAGGGCAATTCTTCAATTAGTGGAAAATCAGTCCAGAATTTATGGCAGATGATGTTTCCACTCCAACTTGCCCTGTGGAGACATTACCTTGGTGAAAGTGAATAACAGTTTATTGATCTCGTGAAAATCCTAGCGAGAAGAAGAGTGGGAAAAGCTGAATAGAAATGAGGGCGGAATCTGTAAGGTTTGAGTAATAATGCATCCAATAACTCATGGAGTACATGAGGCAGCTTGATATTTTAATTTCATTATTTAAGGTTTCAACTCTCCTTTCAAATGGGCATCAGGATTTGGGTTTAAGGGATGAAGAACATGATAGTTCAAGCTGTGGTTTCTCCTCTCCACGGCAGGTAGTGAGCTCTTGGTGATGCTCACGGCTTGTTGTTTTCAGGCTTTTGTTTCCCATATCATTTAAAATATTTTTTGACCTTTGGTGTTTGAATAAATCTTTTTGTTGTTATAGAAAATTTACAAATATAGTAAAGACTCTTTCCACAAATTCCACACTTAGATGCGTATCATTATCATTTCTTTCTAGATTTGCACATTACCCATTACACCATTTTGCAGCTCAGTATAAAACCTGATGATTCATGTGGTGTGATATAATAATACATACAAAAGTGTTAAACCAAGTCTAAGATCCCATGTCATGGAGTCTACTGCAACCTCACAATAATATGGTCTCCTGGGTTCACTTTAAACTACCTCAATCCAGCTTCTTTTTGTCGCTTTCCTTGAACCATTCAACTTTGTCGTGTCAGATGGTATGAGGGATACTCCTCTATCGGGGTTTTACACTGCCTGTATCTCTTCCTAAAAATGTTTTTCTCATGACTATCATATTAACTGCCATTAGATTTCCCTGCAAAAGCCTCCTTATTAGAAGTGATTATGCAAAGTAGCTTTTCTGTTTTACTCTATAACTTATTTCTTACTGTGAATTGGGTGAAGATTTTGGACTTGTCTAAATACTATAATTCACACACATTGTGATGTAACTTATCTATTGCAATCAGCCCATTGTTGCAGCAACTCAGCCAATCCATCTTGCCATTGTCCCCCTGGTTTGCCGAGTTTGATGTCTTTTTCCAGGAACTGGTCTTTCCTAATAAAAAGTCCAAAGTACATGAGATGAATATAAAGTGAGCATATCAGGTTGTGGTTGAAGAGGTGAATGAACTCAAAATCAGTGAGTCAGAGGACAGGTCATATAGTAGGCCACTGATGGCATCCAGGATCAGCATGCAATATGGCAAACCATTGACTCAAATCCAAAAAACCAGAGGGTGATGAACCAGATGGTTGATTCAGGCCTAGAAAGAAGCAAGCAGCTTCTCCATTGGTCCATTTATATAGAAATTAATTTACAACACGAGGAAATTGTCTTTCAATTACATCAGACCTCTCTCAGTTATTCTCATCATATGCCTATCAGTTTGTCATATTTCGGTGGTTTGCTAGGACCACAAATTCAAGAGGAACTATGTTACATCCATTGTATGAATAAATGTATAGAAGAACATTTCCACTCTCTTGAAGTACAGTGTTGCATGTGTCCTAAGATCTATATGCCCAGAAGGAACTCCAATTAATACAAATAATATCAAAATTTATGTACCAACCACTGTAAGTAGTAATGAAGAAATTGAAGAGTTCGACTAATTTCTTTATTTTGAAATTAATTAATCATGCAATCAATATGCATGATCATTTTGTGTATTTAGAATTCAAAAGTTGAAAACAAAGAAGGAAAAGTAGTTATATAATATGGTCTTTGTGATTGAAGTGAAGTTAGAAAGCATGCAAGAGTTTTGCTAGACTGATTATTTCTTCATTGCAAATGTCTTTATATCAACAAGATATACAGCAGTGGTACACATCAACCTATCCAAATGTAATACACAAGAAACAAATTGACTCTATCCTCCAGACCAGATGATGGAGAAGCTCAATGTTAGCATCCAAAATGAAGTCTGGATTGGGCCTCCACTCAAGCGCTATCTCAATGCAAGAACACTTTGTTCTAATAAATTGGCATTCCAGGATGCACACCTTCCCAACACGATTGCTGAAGAAAAATGTGTGCATAAGCAAATGTGAAGAAACCTGACCATCTGGCTGAGAAGCATCAAATCCCACATGGAAGAAGCAAACCAGCCTATCTGATCACAAGGTACAGAAGGGACCAGTTATCAGACATCAAAGATCTAAAAACCATATCAGTGGGTGCCCACCTGATATGATCAATGAAGACAAATGTGTGCATAAGCAAATGTGGGGAAGAAAGCTGATGGTGCCCAGCTATCAAAAGATATAGCATCCGGGGTCTTACAGGCTCGAAGATAAACAAGTGGCCATCTAGCTCAGAAGCAAAAAAGCCCAAATGGAAGAAACACACCCGCCTGTGTAACCACGAGCTGTCGAAGGGATCAGGTATCAAGCATCAAGGAACAAAAAAACATATTATTGAAAATGTGGGTGAGCGTAGAGTGGAGACTCAAAGCCCAATGATAACCAACCGGACACCCCTTACTGAAAGGTTGTGAGGAGATGGATGAACCAGTCAGGGTGCAGGGTAACAACGATGAAACATATAACTTTCCTGTAGTTCTTAAATACTTCCTCCCCCCACTATCATGATCCCAATTCTACCTTACAAATCTGGCTAGACCAGAAGATGTATATTGGTACAGATATAAACTGGAAACACAGGGAATCCAGGACAGATGATTCCTCCAGGACCAGTGGTGAGAATGGTGATTTCTCGAGGGTGGAGAGAATATAGGGTAGATAGGGGGAACTGATTACAAGAATCTACGTATAGCCTCCTTCCAGGGGGAGGGACAGCAGAGAAGAAGGCGGGGGGGAAACGTCAGACAGTATAATATATGGCAAATTTAAAATAATTTATGAATGATTAAGGGTTCATGAGGAAGTGGGGAGTGGGAGGAGGGGGTAATGAGCAGCAGATATTAAGGGATAAAGTAGAAGGCAAATGTTTTGAGAATGATGATGGCAACAAATGTACATATGTTCTTGACACAATGGATGCATGTATGTATGTATTGTGATAAGAATTGTTTGAGCCCCCAATAAAATGATTAAAAATACCTTATGGGATATTTTCGGATCAACACTTAAAAGAAAAAAAAAAAGAAGTCTGGGGCTGACCATGGAATAGATCATTAATTTTTCATATGTAAGTTCAGAATGAAGCTGAAGAAAATTTAAACAAACCCATAAATCCAAAACACAACTTTGAGGTTGTATATACCACATGATTTAGAGAACATTTCAGGAACAGTTTTGACATAATGAACACTAATGACAGAGATCTTGTAAACTATAGGATAACATCAATAATATCATACATGAAGAAATTAAAAGGTCATTAAAAAACAGTGTCTTAGGCATGATTCCCTAGAGAAATATAACCAGGGGATATATGATTTTCTATACAGATAAGAGGACAGGTTTAAACAGCATCAAGGACTATAATAACCGAATTACTGTACACAGTAATACAGATGTCTCAGTTAAATTAATTTCCATGGAACAGTTAATATACTGGAAGTCCTTCAACTCAGGAGGGCTGTTGGGTCCAAGATCAAAAAAGCAGATAGCTGAGTCTTCTTTTGGTCAATGCAGGCAGAGTTCATCCATAGGCAGCAAACAGTAGGGCGGGTCACCAACAGTCAGCATCTCAGAAGCTTAGCAAAGCATGGCTGGATGGGATATAGACCTCTGGGAATGCAAGATGACAGGAACCCTCGAGCTCAAGTGAAATATGCATAAGCAGCATGGCGAAACAGATCTCACAGGAAACCCAAGATCTAGCAAAAGATCCATGGGTTGGGTTAGCCCACAGGTAGTGTAGCTCACAAGTTGGTGCAGTGAACTAATGAAAGAGGCTTCAGGCTACTGTGACCCCAAGAGAGCAAGAGAGAGAGAGAGGCAGTGCTTGATGAGTGTTTTATCTCTTTCCCCTCCCATCAAACTATGACCTGCTTAATACCACATGATCCTATTGGCCAGGTTGGCACAATAAAACTACCTATCACAGCAAGAAATAAAGACAAGGTCAAAATAAGTGTCAATGAAGATTATTAAACTTGCTCTTGTATATGAAGTTGTTGATACAAATGAAAGAAATGAAATGAAAGAGCTGAAAAGAAAATTTCAAAGGCCAACATACAAAGGCAAAATAATACAAGGAGATGTGCACAGATCTGGTATTAAAAATACAAAAAGGTGAGCTTTGCATTTCTTTTTTTTTAAAACATTTTATAAGGGGCTCATACAACTCTTATCACAGTCCATACATATACATACATCAGAGCTTTGTATTTCTTAAGCAGAAAAGAACTGAAGAAAAAAATGCAAGCCTCAAGTTGCAATATTGAAAGGTTCTATTGTCAAAATATTGAAGGGTGGAGAAAGATTCAGAAGTTTGAAGGAATGCAGAGTCATAGTACCAAAAATTATTAGTTTTCATGCTACTATTTTAACAGGTAACATAAAATCAAGAACTGATGCCTTGGTCAAGTAAACTGGAAGACAGCTCCCATAGACCTACAAGAACAGTTCAATTAAAAAAAAAAAAACTCCAGAAAATAAAATGCTGCAGAGTGTGGAGAAATTGGTACCCGTATCCACTGATGGTGGGCTTGTAACGTGTACAACGATTGTGAAACTGCTATGACAATAGCTAAAATAACTGGGAATAGAAATACTAAACAACCCAATAATACCTCTGATTAGTAGATACCCCAAAGAAGTAACAACCCGAGTAGATATATGATTTCCTATGCGTATCACGGTGAGTTAATTATAATAATAAACTGGAAATAACTCAAATGTCCATCAGTGGAAGAATTGATGAAGAAACTCTGGTACAAAAACACAATGGAATACTGTGCATCCCTAAAAACCGGTGATGTAACCACAAATATCTTGATAATGTGGATGAACCAGAAAACCATTATGCTGAGTGGTTAGTCAATCATTTAAAAAGAACTGTTGAATGGGCCACTACTGTAAGGACAAGACGCAGGAAGACTTCTATTCTCAAGTCACGTAATCTTCTCATGTATTCTATCAGGTAATGTGGAAATGTGTCTGCCTAATGCTCATGATCTATAGACCATCAAGTAATTTGTGCATCTTAATGAATACTTTGACAGATAAGGCCTCCTTCACCTGTAGCAAGTTTCTTATGTTGAGGAGAGAAGAGAACACACTTCATCTCCTGTTATATGACAATGCTCTGTGGTCACCCAAAATCAACAGACACTTCTACAAGGGTGCTCAGTGAACCTCAATGGAAATTCAAGATGAGAAGGTCAGGAAGGTCTGTGTAGCAATGAGAATCATACATCTGTTGGTGAGTAACCTAGATGGGGTAATTTGCCCTTTGTTAAAATGGTTACCATTACTCATGGAGATTTCCCACCACCACCATCCGAGGTGAGAATATGCCAGGTATTATTTTTTTAATTGGAAACGTTTGAACCAGTTCTTATCCAGCTTTTTTTACCCGAAGATTTTAGGCTCTGTCCTTTTAAGGCGCACAAGCACAACATCCTTCCCAGGTTGCAACAAGGCTCTGACTTGGGACCTCCACTAAACAAACTGGACTTTGTCTTAAACTCACCTGCAGTGCACTTAAGAAACTGAATGACTCTCTTGGATTAAGGCTGAAGTGCCCTAGTGTGAGAAGAAGCAGGTGGATCGCAGGTGAGCAAGGCCATATGCTACTCAACTTCTTTTTACTTTAATGACATATCTTAATGTAGCAGGCATGGTTCTACTTTGGTTAATGAGCATTATTGATTTACCTTTGTCCAGCCATATTTTTTTTCAAAAATATTGTCCAATCACTCGATTATTTGATCCACACAGGTAAAAAAAATCTCTCAAACTATGTATTTTGTAAACTTTCTTTTCTATAGAGACTTTGAAATTTACTACAGTAGCTATGTTAATATATTATCAAATACTTATCATATACCCTACGGAGGTGATTTATAATGTTCCCAATAAAAGACTAATCATGTCTCTCAAATGGACTACTACCACTAGTTTACCATACTGTGGTTGGTGGCTTGTGTGTTGCTGGAAGACATGTGACTCAAATTTCAAAATCCAGCAGGGTCACCCAAATTGAACAGGTTTGTTTCAGGTGACCTTCTAAACTGAGAATAGAACACAAGGAAGGTAGCAGCTGTCCACTTCAGAGGAACTGACCACTAAACACCTTACGCACAGCATCAGGACACGGTCAGATACTGAAGGCCTACTGGACAGAAGGAGAACTTGGTCAGACAGAGTGTCAGAAGATGAGCCCCTCAGGTCAGAGGGCACTCAGAACGTGACAGAGGAAGGGCTGCCTTCTCCAAGTAGAGTCGTCTACATTGCCAGGGATGGTGTCAACGCTGCAGAGCAGAGCCTTCCAGATGTTCATGTGCTGGTGGGGCACGACTCAACATGAGAAAGTAAATACCTACAATAATCCCTTAATAATCAAAACTTGGAATGTATATGGTAGGCACCTAGGGAAAATAGGAAGTCATAAAAAATGAACCAGAATATAAAATGATTGAGATCCTGGATGTGAATGAGCTGAATAGGGCCATTTAAAATCAGAGAATCATACGGTTCACTATGGCAGGAATGACACCATCATGAGGAAAAGTGTGAATTCAGAAAGTATCCCTCTTTCTTTATTTTTAATATAAATCATTTATTGGGGACTCTTAGAGCTCTTATAACAATTCATGTGTTAATTGTATCAAGCGCATTTGTTTATATGTCTCTCCTATTCTTTTAAAAATATTTTGTTTCTACTTGAGCTCTTGGTGTAAACTCCTCTTTTTCCCTCCCTCCACCATGCTCACACCCTCCTGACCCCTTTATAATTATAAATTATTATTATTTTCATAACTCACACTGTCTGTTGCCTCCCTCCACCAACACTTCTGGTGTTCATCTTCCTCGGGTCAGGGTCGGGGTGGAACATCAATCATTGTGATTGGTTTTACCTCATAAAGTATATTTCAAGATCTATCTTGAAGTGCCATGCTATCTGTGGTAGGATTATATTTATCCCTCCTCAAGGAAATCAAACAATACAATTAATATTCCAATTTAAACACCAACCAGGAGAGCTAGTGATGAAGAAATTGAAGAATTGTGCCAATGCTTCCAGTGTGAAATAGATAAACACGATTTAGAACGATTTTGGCTATTGGGATATTTCATATAAATGGGAGTACATGACATATGGCCTCTGGTGCCCCTCCCCCCCATGCAGACCAATAGAACCCTAGTGACACTGAGATTAAGCACTCATCTGGGTGCTAGAATGCATCCTCAGTGTAAATGAAACCTATGATATTCTGATAACTATAGCTATCTATTTATCCATCTATCTGTTATTCTATATCACATTTTTACAAGTATGAGAAATTCCCTTGGTATATATTATTTTTCCTGTCTATATCTCTGTATGTCTATAGCCATATAGATATATAGATAGATAAGAGTGTAAGCACAATCTAGCTCAAATCCATGGGTCAGATGTTAAACTGGAGTCTTAACATGACCCAGTAACTGCTGTGGTTGGTAAACCTGGAAGTAAGAAGACCACCCTGGAAGCAGAAAGAACACAAACTGTTGTAGGTAGGGCCTGGTGCAGGTAGAGGCAGACAATTTCAAGTTCCACTGATCAGGCTTCAGGCTGCAGAATAACAAAATCCAATGTTGGCAGTCCTTTATGGCAGGCAATGATAGTGCTCAGATTATGAGGCACTATGGAAGCCTTTGGGCTCAACACCAAAACACCAGGGTCAGAGACAAATATAGGATGTGGATCCAGCAAGGAGGAAGCTGCAAGTCTTCCCAATAAATTTACTTAAATAAGAGTAGGTCACACCACTGAAGAAACTGACTTTTAATTGCAGCAGAGCTATGATTTGGGTGATACGGCAGTCTATTCCCTAGTACTTTTACATCTGCTCAGAGTAAATTCCACCATGGAGTTCTTCAGGTTAGGTCACATCAGGGGGACCACCAATTGCTAACTACTAAGAATCCTACACCAACCACGTTGACACAAAACCAAAGGAACACAGTTGCTAACCTAAATTTCAGCGGTTTGAGGTCTCAAGTCACCAGTTCCTCTATGGCAGTTTGTTCTATAAAGATCCCAGCCTAGTGCTCGCTTCGGCAGCACATATACTAAAATTGGAATGATACAGAGAAGATTAGCATGGCCCCTGCGCAAGGATGACACGCAAATTCGTGAAGCGTTCCATATTTAAAAAAAAAAAAAAGATCCCAGCCTGGGGAAACTCTGCGGAGTTTTTCTCTACCCCACAGGTCACTCTGAGTCAGAACTGAAAACACGGCAGTGAGTTGGATGTGCTTTCTTCCACAGTAGAACTAAGTTTCCCAGAATCACCCATTCTGTATCATGTAATCCTGTTTCATGGTTTTTCAATGATGAAAAATCATCTATTGTATGTCAAGACCACATTGTGTTCCTCTGTTGATGGACATTTGGATTGTTTCTACCGGTTAGTACTTGTGAATACTGCTTCTGTAAGCATTCATATATCAGTATTTGTTTAAATACCTATTTTTAATTCTTTTTGGATAGTACCTAGTTGATGAATTGCTGGTCCCTTGCTAAACCTAGGGATGGCATATGGAAGAACTAATGATCTGTTCTTCACAACACTTGCACCCTTTCCCCCCACCAGCAATATAGGAATATTATATGTGACTAGTGGAAAAGTTTGTGGCAACATACCATTAACTATTAACTCAAATGTTCCACATACATTTTAAAGCACCCTAAAAATTTCCAATGTATAAAATCATGCAAAACAAAAAACAAATTGTGGAATAGAAAGCAGCACAGGTTGCAATGCACTGGGTAGTCAAGTACAAATTCTGAGTATCCTTTAATATTAGATCTTTCATTCGGGCTCTGCGGTGGGTCCCATCCACATGTGTTTATCATCCCGTGGACTGATCAGGAAGGTATGACTTTCATTGATTTGAATACGCCAAACCAGAACAGTGAGTGGTGGAGTTCAGTTGTAAAAAGTACAAAAAGGTCCCTGAAGCAGATACCAATCAGGCCAGAGGAGCCTCTTCCCTGGGACACTTCTTCCACTCCCCGTCCTCCATCTATTGCCTGAAGTGACTCCTCCTCAGGAAGATGTCCCCTCTTCTCCCCTCATGTCTTCAACTAGAGTGGATCCTACTGAAATACACATGCAAACCTCTGTACATTTTTTCCTCTTTAACTATTTTATTGTTGACTTTTATAGCTCTTATCACAATCCATACATCTATCCATTGTGTCAAGCACATTTGTATATATGTTTCCAGTAATATTTTAATAACATTGTCTTTCTACTTGAGCCCTTGTTATCAGTTCCTCATTTCCCACTCTCCCACCCTCCTTCTCTCCTGAACCCTGGGTAATTTACCGTATATACTCTATTATAAGCTGACCCGAGTATAAGCCGAGGTACCTAATTATTACCTGGGAAACCAGAAAAACTGATTGACTCGAGTATAAGTCCAGGGTGGGAAATGCAGGATGTGAATTAACACAGAGACCAGAGGGGAGAGACGGAGCACAGCCACAGACACATCCTTACCAGTTCAGCTGCTGGCGTAAGTGAATCACTATGGGTGCTTCTGCGAATAGGAGCCGTCCACATCATAGGACAGCTCTGATTGGTTAGATGTGAGTAAACAAACTTTCAACGTCCTGCAGTGTCAGTGGGGCTTTGAATGAATAGCAGAGGAACAGCAATCACTGCAAGATGTTATACTTCAATGGGGTACCACTAACCCATGTATAAGCCGAACCCCAGTTTTTCAGCACATTTTTTTGCTGAAAAACTCGGCTTTTACATGAATATATATAGTATTTTAAAACAATTCCCCATGTCTTAGCCCAAGCACTGTCTGCCTTCAACCACTTTCCCATTGTCCACCCCCTAGGAAGGGGTTACAGGCAGACAGTTGAGATCAATTCCCCCTGATTGCTCCCACCTTCCCCTCACATCCTGGTATCCTTTTTATTTTTGTACTTCCATTTACAGAACAGAAAGCAACCAAATGAACAGATTCCATTTTAGATACCTCTTAGCACATCACAAGTGCCATTGATTTAAATTAGGAAACCATTCTCTTAATAATGTAACCTTATAAATATAGGGATGTGGTATTTGAAATGTTATGTTATTCATTATTATATTATATGATACGAAATAAAATTTCAATGTAATGTATGAACTTTCTTGGAGACATTGTCACATTAAGGCTTTTTATATAATATGACCAGTAGATGTGTAGACACTGAGAATATCCTATCATCCTAACTCCCAACACCCTCCCTACAAGGATGGCATTTCATTTAGTCAGGGTCTATTGTTAATTAATTGAAATAAAAGACATGGTAAAAATACAGTAGTGAGGCTGGTGGGGTTCTATGTGATCACAAAACTCTGGAATCTTGGTAAATGATGTCCAGGTGTTTGGAGAAGGAAATGCATCTCAGAGTGATCATTAGACATGACCCTGCATGCTGGAGACACAGCACAATAGAGATGACCGCCTTCTGGGGAGAAGGTGTCCAGTGGGATAAAGTTGTACACAGAGCTCCACATTTTCTCCCAAAGGGAAAACTGGCACACGTTTGATTTTTCTTCTCTTAACTCAAGAGAAATAAAATTCTCAGGGAATGTGAGACAAAAGAATACTTCATTAATGAGGCACAAGGGATTTCATCCACTAGAAACAAAGGATTGTAAATACTTCTTCCAAACTGACCAAGATCTACTTGATTCATCTAAAGTGATGAGAAAACACAATTGTGCCTTCTAGAAGCCTCATGAGTGGGTCCATCTCCATGTTTTTCCTGGGGCACAACCTCTAACTGTAGCAGTGGTGAACTCTGCTCTGGATGAGGTACAACATCATTGCAGGTGCATGGAGATCGATGATGCATCATGGTCTTCTCTTATTGGCAGCATCTGTAGGCCTATCAACAGGTATAAGAAATAAAAGCAAGTTTAATGGATAAAGTCCTCATAAATTAGAGTCTCTGGTTCTAGAGACTGATTATGAATTCATGAAACGGTCTTCTTTCTCTGATCTGTCTTCCCCGGTGCTGGCTCTCATTCCTGCAAACTCCTTCTCTCAAGAGCATTCCTTGCTTCACTGCGTTAACGTGTCTCATTCAACTATTTGTTCACATAGTCACTCACAAAACTCTTAGGTAGCATTAAGTTGTAGTCTGGACCCAAAGAAATGAGTAGACATTTTCCCTTCTTTCCAGTATCTGACATTCTCCGTAAGGGAACAGACGGTAAGTGCGTGCTTATCCCGGCTCTGCAATCCTACTGAAATGCATCATGACGTTGCTGCCCTTCCTGGGGACTTTTAGGGAAGGTTTCACAGAGAGATGATGGTCACACTGAGCTTTGAAGGAGGAGACAGGAGGGGAGTAATGTAAGGATTATTAAAATCATAAAGTGTGCATTGGAATTCCACATGATAATTAATAACTGATGTACAATTAAAGCAAGGAATGGAAAGTGAAGCATGAGTGTGGACAGGTTGACAGCAGCCATGTAACACACAGCTGAATATTTTGGCTAAGGAAGACAACTCTGAAATTAGTGGAGAGTCAAGGCAGAATTGGCAGCACTGTCTGTCTGCAGTCAGACTTGCCTTTGGAGACATTGCTCTGGTCCACGTGCAGAGCAGACTCCTGCTCCTGGAAAACCCGCAGAGAGATGAAGATGGAAAAATCACAGTAGAAGTCGAAGATAAATCTTTGAGGTTTTGAGTTAAGATATCGAAATATTGATTGAGTAATATGAAGCAGGTTGACATTTTAAACCATTTATTTATTTATTTTAAATTTTTAAAAAGTTACTTATATTTAAACTCTTCTGTAAAATTGACACCAGAATTTGGGTTTAAGAGATGCAGAATGTGGGAGGTAAAGGTGTGATTTTGCTAATCCAAGGCAGGTAGGGAACTCTGGGTCTAGTTCACAGCTTGTTGTTTACAAGGTATTTGCATGGATCTAAATTTTACATTTTTACCTAACTTTACTCTTTCAACAGTTTTTCTAATACTAATTTATTGTAGTGTACTTTTCTTTCTCTTAAACAACTGTGTTAGGACATCATACCACACATCATACCATTCTATAGTTCAGTCGTATCAAGCAATGTTGTACATTGTCAGCCTCAAAACATGTTTTTCCTTCTTGTACTTATTAATATCAGATCCCTCTTATCCTTTTCCCCTGCCCCATCTGGACCCCCTGCCTCCCCAGCAAGAACTCTTATTCTAGTTATTGTCTCTGACCTTAATTGAGATATAGGAATAAACCGGTCATCCAACAGAGTATTGCAGAGGTAACCATAGTATATTAAAATGATAAATTTGACTTCAATGGTTAAAATCTTGTCATATGATCTCTCTACTTTGTGTCAATGTGATTGTTAGTGTTTTTAATATTGGCTATTTTTCATATTGGGATTTATTTCTGTTGTATTTTGTCATTGTTGTTAATTCTCTTGACTCTTGGTTATGTGCTTCCTTATGTTTTTTGTGACATGCAACGCAGCATGGGTGAAGCTCTAGAGATAACAGGTTTGTTTTAATAGAAAAATTACAAATACAGTAAAGACATTTCCCATAAACCTTTCCCTTAGATACCTATTATCTCTACCAAGAGTCCTGCATTTATTTGTCAGACTTCCGTGGACTCCTGTGGCTGTGACAGGTTCCCTGATAGTTTTCCTTGTTTGATGACCATGCAAGTGTTGACATGTGTCAGTTAACTATTTTGCAAAATGTCTCTTTCTGATGTTTTTGTCTGATATATTTGTCTGATGCTTGTCTCATGACAAAATGTATTTGTTTGATGTTTGTCTCATGAGGAGATTGGAATTAGGGAGTTTAAAATATTTAAAATTTTGTTTACTCCATTTGGGGAAGAAGACCACAGGAGTTAGGTATCAACTTCATCCATCATTTTGTCAGTAGCTATAAACTGTCTCAGATCTTGATTAGCAGTATATAGATCTTGATGGGAAGACTATATTTCAAAGTATAAGTGATCCTTCCACTTCGTGAACAGAGAATATCTATGTGTTCGGTCTTTTAATTTCTCTCACCATTGTTACGTAGTTGTTAGATTAATTTTGTTTGCATTTTGATCTCTTATTGCCATGGCCGCAGAATTTCATTTTGATAGGTCACTATTTATTATTGTTATGTGGAAATTTATTGGAAGTTTTATCTTTACTTGTCAAGCTATCATTTTGCTCTCCTCATTAGTTTAAGTATTTTTCTGTTTATGGCTGTTTCTTTGGGTTTTTTACATAGGCAGCCATGTCTTCTATAAAAAAAAGACAGTTTTATTTCTGCCTTCCTCATCTGTATGTTTTTTATTTTTAAAATTTGCGTTATTCTGTTTGTTAGGACTTGCATTTAAATAAGTGTTAGAGGGGGTATCCTTGTCCTGTTATGACTCCAAAAGGAAAAAAGGTCTAATTTTTCACCATTAAACACGAACCTAGTGGTAAGTTTCATAGATGTACTCTATCAAGTCAAATTTAAATTTTTTTCAACTTTTTATGGGGGAAATTAAAATATAAGTAATAATTTTGAATACTATCAAATGCTCCAGTGACTTGACTTTATGATTTTTTCTTTAGTCGATGTTTAGTTTTTCTACATTTAATATATTTAAATAGTTGATGTATGATATTACATAAACGGCTAAGCTTCTATAATACACCATTATAGATCAATGTGGAGAGGGCAGGAGCAGTTATCAGTAAATGAGATACATGTTGAGCAGATACCTTAACCTGCCACCTACAGTACAAAAAGGGAAATACTATACCACCTAGAAACTGAGGCAAGAATAACTTTTGTGGGAGGCTGACTTATATACCATTTTTATACATTATCTTAGTATATAGAAATAACTCTACACTCTATCACATAACAATATTGATGCTGTCAGCTGTCACCAAGTCAGCTCCAACGCTGGATGAACCCACATGTACAGAGTAGAACTGAGCTTTGGGATTTTCAAGGCTGTGACCTTTGGGAAGCAGATCACTAGGCTTGCCTTTGGATTCCTCCGTGTTGATTGTAAATGCCAAACTCCTAGCTAGTAGTCAAGTGCTTGCTCATTTGTACTACCTAGTGGCTCAGTAAAATACAATAGGATATGATATAATGTGGTGTGGTATAATAATACATATAACAATTATAAATGATGTTTAAGTTCTTTATCACAGTCTTTTACAACCTCATAACCATCTGATCCTATATTGTCATCACTTGAACTCCAACTTTAATCAAGATCCCTTTTTTGCACAGCAGGTACACCATCCACTGTGGTGTCAGAGGGGTGAGGAAGAGTCCTGTGTCAGGGTAGCACAGGCGCTGTCTCTGTACAATGTGTTCTTCTTGTGACTAGCATCCTAACTGCATTCAGATTTCCCGTTATAAGCATTTTTATCAGAAATGATTATACTAAGAGGCATTTCTTTTTTACTCTATAACTTGCTTAAGCTTTACTGTAATTATGTGGTTTGCCGACCTGACCAGCATTCTAGTGATGACACATTCTGATTTAACTTGTCCATTGCAATTCCAATGTACTCTAGCTTATCCTGCTGCCTCTTTGTGTTTCCTGTTTCCATTACTCCTTCCTTCCTAACCCCATGAATTTTATTCCTAGGCAAGAGCTACCCTCTTGAACTTACATAGTTGACTATTGATACATGGTGGAGAGTTCTGTTCCAGACATGATTGCTGTGTGCCTGCTCCAGGAGTCCATTGGATCAATTGTCTTTGCATTTCCATCACTCTTCCAACCTCTGTAAGGGAAGGGCCCAATAGTTGCATTCTCTGCTGTGCACATCATATAAGGGTAAGGATTTTAATTTTTTTCACTGAGGTTTCCGCAACGTTCAAGAAGACTTGGCATAAAATATTTGGGTAAACACATTTGTTGAATGAACAATGAAATTCTTAATGAATTTGTAGATAAATATAATGCTTTAGGGAAAAGATGGTATGAGAAGAAAGGACAGCCAGATAGTTTCAGTATCACATAGGATATTGAACACATGAGATTCAAGAACATGAGATATACAGATATGAATAGGGATTAATGAATTGATTGTTTAAAATATGAATGACAGCATACTCCTTAAACCATTGTAAACAGCTTATAATATAGGTTGTAATGCTTTTTTCTCTTTCCTAATAGTTTCATCAGCTCCATGGAACCAGGAAACCACACTCACATTCCAGAATTCATCCTTCTGGGGCTTTCTGAAGAGGCAGAGCTGCAGCCCCTCCTCTTTGGACTGTTCCTCTCCATGTATCTGGTCACCTTCGCTGGAAACCTGCTCATCATCCTGGCCATCACCACAGACTCCCACCTCCACACACCCATGTACTTCTTCCTCTCAAACCTCTCCTTTGCTGACATCTGTTTCACCTCCACCACAGTCCCAAAGATGCTGATGAACATCCAGATGCAGACCCAAGTAATTACATATGAAGACTGCATCACTCAGATGTATTTCTTCTTGCTTTTTGGGGGATTAGACAACTTCCTATTGACAGTGATGGCCTATGACCGGTTTGTGGCCATCTGTCACCCACTGCACTATACAGTCATCATGAACCCAAGATTCTGTGGCCTCCTGCTTCTGGCCTGCTGTGTATTGTCATTTCTGCACTCTCTATTAAATAGTTTATTGATTTTGCGACTGTCTTTTTGTACAGACTTGGAAATCTCCCATTTTTTCTGTGAACTTAATCAGGTCATCCAACTTGCTTGTTCTGACACATTCCTCAATGACTTAGTCATGTATTTAGTAAGTGGGTCTGTGGGTGTTATCCCACTTAGTGGGATCCTTTTCTCTTACACGAAGATTGTGTCCTCCATTTTGAAAGTTTCATCAGCTCGGGGCAAATATAAAGCCTTTTCCACCTGTGGGTCTCACCTCTCCGTGGTCTCCTTGTTCTATGGTACAGCTTTAGGTGTTTATCTCAGTTCTGCTGCTATTGAAAATTCCAGGGCCACTGCAATAGCCTCAGTGATGTACACTGTAGCCACACCCATGCTGAATCCCTTTATCTACAGTCTGAGAAATAAAGACATAAAGCAAGCCCTAAGAAAACTTTTCAGCTGAGGAACATCCTATATAACAGAAATGCATCCTTAAGTTTAGAGAGCTACTTTTGAAAAGCAAAACTGAAAAGAATAAAAATCTATATTATGCTTTCCTCAGTTCTAAATGTGCTTATGTACCTAATTCAATCTCCTTAATATTTAAGACATAATATTATAACTTGAAGACATAATATGAAATTACTTCCAGTGTAATTTGTTAAAAATGCATTTACTTTAACCAAATCTTCCCCTCAATGAACAATTTTTTCAGGGTCCTTCGGCTTTCATTAGGAAATAGATTTTCATCACTGGCCATTGAAGAATAGCATGCAATTATCAAAGGGGCCAGTGCTCATTATTACTCTGAACCATTAAAACTGGGACAGCAATTTCATGATTCCTTTTTTGGAAAACAGTTTGCTTGTGATTACATCTGGCATAAAATCTTCAGAACACCTGGGTTATTTTTTCACTGAAGTCCTGTTGAATATTCTCACATGGAGTTTGCAAACGTGTGCTTATTAAATTACTCAAAGCACTGGTGGTAAGTTGAAACATTGGAAACAGCTTCCAGAACCACACTAAAAAAACAGATGACCTACGCATGTTAATATTTCTTCTATCATCAGAAAGATGGTAGACTCAAGAACACAAAAGTTATTGACTACCTATACCTGATTAATCTTCTGCTACCTAGATAATAGGAATTTTTGTTTTAATTTTTTAGTTCAAGACAATTAGTTTCAAGACCTCTCTAGACCTCAATTTGTTTAACAAACGTATCTGTATCCCTTCTTGGCGTCAATGATACTGCAGGAAACTTGTCTTTATTGTTTCAGAAGAACCCAGTGTTCTCCAATTATGCTTGACCTCAAAATTATCTTCACCAAAGCATCTGCCTCACTTGTGCCCTTGACTCTTTCCCTGCCCTCTGGTCAGCATCTCAAATAATTACATGTGAAACTGTTGGTTTTCATGATCCAGGAAAACATAGCGCCGTATATTTTCTGGGCACACAGGAAGCATCAAGTTTTTTGCAACTTGAAAGTTTGGAATTTCAAGTCTATTCACTGCTCAGAGGGAGAAAGATGAGAAAATATGCTCCCATTAACATTACAGCATCGGTGTGTGTGTGTTTTTTTTACATGTTTCCACTGTACGATGTCTCCCTTCATCCACTTTTCTGTTGTCTGTTGCCAAGGGAGGAGGTTATTTGTAGATCATTGCGACCAGTTCCCTTTCTCCCCCACTTTCACTTTACCCTCCTGGTATCTCTACTCTCTTTATTGGACCGAAAGGGTTTATCTGTCCTGGATTCCCCGTGCTTCCAAATCTTATGTCTACCAGTGTAAGGTGGAATTGGGATCATGATAGTGGGAGGAGGAAGCATTAAGGAACTACAAGAAATTTGTAGGTTTCATCGGTGTTGTACTGTACCCTGACTGGACCAGCTCTTCCCCATGACCCTTCTGTAAGAGGATGTCCACTTGCCTACCATTGGCTTTTGGGTCTCCACTTCCCAGTCCTTGTCATTCACAATGATATGATTTTTCACTATTTGATGCCTGACACCTTATCCTATCGACACCTTGTGATCACACAGGCAGGTGTGCTTCTTCAATATGGGCTTTGTTGCTTCTCAGCTGAATGACTGCTTGTTTATCTTTATGTCTTTAAGACTCCAGATTCTATATATTTTCATAGATGGGCACCATCAGCTTTCTTCACCATATTTGCTAATTCATCTGCTTTGCCTTCAGCAATCATGTCAGGAAGGTGAACAACATGGAATGCCAGGTTAATAGAACAGAGTGTTCTTGAATTGAGGGAATCGCTGAGTAGAGGCCCAATATCCATCTGCTAACTTAATAGTAAACCTAAAAGTATATGCACATAGATCTATTTCCTGATAGTTAGATATAAATATATTTACATATGCAAATATCTGTATTTAGACATCTATAAATGCCCTTTGGCTCCTAGGGAGGGGAAAGTGGGGAGAGAGGGGAAAAGATTAGGAACTGCTACCAAGGTTCAAGTAGCAAGAAAATGTTTTGAGAACAATGATGGCAACAAATGTACAGATGTGCTTGACACAATAGATGTATGTTTGGATTATGATAAGAGTTGTATGAGCCCTCAATAAAATGATATATATAAAAAAAAACACTACAGCTTTGTAAACCCTATCACACAATTCAGTCCAATGAGTCAGACTCACTTGATAACAGGGGAAGTGAGTTCGTCATACAGGAATGGTGATTGACCAGCCCCCTATTTCTCCAGTGAAACATATAAACTCAGTTCAAAATCCACTGCAATGGGGTACACCTCATGGCACACAAACAATGAGGAATTACTGCCTCATAGGATGTCTGAATCTGTAATCTTTATATAGAGGCTGACTGTCACAATTTTCAACTCGGGAGCAGATAGTGGATTTGAATCTCCATTCTTGGTTATCAGCCTTGCACTTTAATCAGGAAAATGCCAAACTTCCTTATATCGTATGTGAACAAGTTCATTGCATCCAAATCTTAAGATTTTTTCATGTCCTTTTTTAATTTTAAAAAAATCTCATTTTATTGGGTGCTTGTACAACTCTTTTCACAATCCATATGTACATCCATTGTGTCAAGCACATTTGTACATTTGAACATTTGCTTCCCTCATCATTCTCAAAATATATATTTCTACTTCAGCCCTTGATATCAGGTCCTCATTCTTTCTCTTCCCTTTCTGCCCCCCCTCTCTCATGAACCCCTTATAATTTATAAATTATTATTATTTTGTCATTCCTTACACTGACCCACCATGTTATTTTTTTAAATCATTTTACTGGGGTCTCATACAACTCTGAGTACAGTCCATGCAGCAACTCTTATCACATGTCTCTAGCACATTCTACATATATTGCCGTTATCATTTTCAAAACATATCTTTCTACTTAAGCGCTTGGTGTCAGCTCATTTTCCCCCTCGCTGACCTTGCCTCCCTACTCAAATCTTGATAATTTATAAGCTTTTTAAAATGTCTACACCAACTGCTTTCTCTCTTCACCCACTTTTAAGTTGTCTGCTCCCCTGCCTGGGGGTTATACATAGATCATTGTGATCTGTTCCCCTTATTTTTCCCCACCTTACCATTACTCTCCTGGTATCGCTACTCTCATTATTGCTCTTGAGGGGTCAATCTGTCCTGGATTCACTGTATTTTGAGCTCTTATCTGTACCAGTGTACATGCTCTGGTCTAGCTGGTTTTGTAAGGTGAATTGTGGTCATGATAGTGGCAGTGAGGAAGCATTAAAGAACTAGAGGAAAGTTGTATGTTTCATCCATGCTATATTGCATCCTTACTGGAATGTCTCTTCCTTGTGACTCTACTGTAATGTGTTGTCCTATTGTCTACAGATTGGCTTTGCGTCTTGCCTCCACGATACGCCTCATTTTCACGTTTCCATTAAAATATACACAGTTAGTTTATGATTTCTTTTGAATGTATGCTTTGTGGAGTATGAAGTGAATATTTGATAATACCAAAAAATCCAACAAAACAAAACAAAAAACTGATTGCCATGGAGCCAATATCATATCAGCAGCTCCATAGGACAGGATGAAATTGCCTCTGTAGGTTCTTAAACCTTGAATTCTCTACAGGAGTAAAAAGTACCAGCTCTCTCCTGTGGAGCATCTGGTGGTTTTGAACTGCCCACCTTGAGGAGCACAGTCCAACTGCCACATATTCTAAGATACTCCCATTTTAAGAACAAATAATACTGTTGTAAATATATATATAATATAAAATTAACCATTTAAAACTTTATGGAAATCACTCCTTGAGATTACGTCAAGTCTTTCATTGTGGAGCATCATTTTATTTTTTTAAATTTGCAGTTTATTTCCATTCATCTATTTCTAATGCCTTAATGTACCTGCCGTCACTTGTGACATTTCCTCCATGTGTTAACATTTCTATTCCCCCTTCTCTCTTAGCCCTTCTTACTTTAGGATCTTAAATTATTTGGTATTCTAATACAGGGCGAGTTTAATTCCAATTTTTATGGGTCATTTAGGGCTATAATATTGGTGGTCTCACCAGTCTCAATCCAACCAATAAACCTTATAATTTTGAGTTCTGATCCACAATCTTCTCCCACGTCTATAGGAATTTATATAGCATATCATTTCTGTAAGTCCCTTCTAAGGGGGACATTATCAGAAGAGTTGCGGTTGGTATCAGGAAAACATCCTACTCTCAAGATAATAGAGACTAATATTTTCATGGTCCCTTGGTCCCCTGGTCTGATTCCATATGCTTTTCAGTTTTCATTACTTTTATTTTTTCCTGATGGAAAGAGACAAATATGTGCACATTATATGCTGCTTATGAGCACTTAAGATTCTAGCTGCTACGTACAAATTGGAACACAGAGCATTGTCCTTGCTCACTCTGCTTTGCCAGTTGACCTTGGTGAGTAAGATGATGGTTCAGATCCCCGCAGGGTCAGGGACTCCTTTCCTCAAGTTGTTTGTTTATGTTTAAGAGTTTTTCTTAACTTTACTCCTCTCATGTCCCTGTATGTTTCGGCAAACAAGGAAAGTCTTTGCCCCCCACAGAAACCCCACTTCTAGGAACAAAAGTTAGATGGAGTCTGAGCTTGGTGTGCACATTAAAATCATCTGGATTTACTTATTGAGTGGAAGGAGGGGAAATGCAGTAATGAAAAGAAGGGCTGATTTGGATACGTTACATTCCATTGTTACTTGTCGATGTGATCCACTGAGACTACAGATGAGAGAGGCAAAAGGTGAGAAATAATCGAATTGGCTGTTCCACATTTTTTGCTATATTGTTTGTATAACATGTGTATACTTATATACATATCTCTGTTAAATCTATAAATATTCATGGTACACTCCAAGACTCCTAGACCTTCAAGAAGCACCCATATTTCACTACTACTTAGTAGGGTATTTTTGAATAAATGGAAAAAGGTTTTTAATAGTATTCCAGGTAACTGAACATGCTTCATTAATAAAACAGCGAACCTTGACAAATGGTAGTTTCGTCAATACTTTAAAAATTATTGTTCCCTTTAAATCAATTGGACTTTTTCACTTATAATGGATTTTTAGATAACTATCCTTTGACAATATTGGCTCACCAGTAATGCATTACCCATTTCTGCTAAATATTGTCCTGTGCTTTTATTCATACAGTATCATGTGTTCATGTTGCCATCTATCTCAACAGAACAGAAGACGGTGACAGGAAAGTTTTCTCCATAATCAAAATTTCTGCATATGAACTTATTTTTTAAAAGATTTTAAAAAAATTTTGAATCCATTTATTCTGGTCACTTACAGTTCTTTTTTTTTCACTTACAGCTCTTATTACAATTCATACTTCCATCCATTGTGTCAAGCACATTTGTATATATGTTGCCATCATCATTTCTGAAACATTTTCTTTCTACTTGAGCCCTTCCTATCAGCTCCTCACTCCCCACCTCTCTCCTTCATGAACCCTTGACAATTTATAAGTACTCCTATATCTTATACCGCCTCCTGTCTCCCTTCACCCACTTTTCTGTTACCCATCCCTCTGATAGAGGTTTTAAGTAGATGATTGTGAAGGGATTCCCCCTTTCTCTCCCCACTTTCCCCTTACTCTCTTGATAACTCTATTCTCATTATCTCACTAGTTGATCCCTCGATATCAGCAACTCTTTTCACCTTCCCTCCACTACTACCCTTGTAACCCTTTGATAAATAATAAATTATTATTTTGTGCATGTCATACACCATCGCTGTCTCCCTCCCTCTGCAATGTCATCCCTCTTCATCTTCCCACCTTCCCTTTACCTTCTTGTTAACCCTCCCCCCATTTCTGTTCATGAGGGGTTTATCTGACCTGGATAATGTGTGTCCTGAACTCCTATCTGTACCTGTCTACATGCGCCAGACTAGCCTACAGTGAAAGGCAGAATTGGGTCATGATAATGCGGGAGAGAAAGCTTCATGGAATCAGACGAATGTGGTGTGTTCTATTGGTGCTATACTTCACCCAGGTTGACTCATCCCTTCATCGCAATCCATTTGTGAGGAATGTCCATTATCTGCAGACGGGTTTTGGGTCTCTGCTCCGACCCCACTAGTTCACTACAATGTTTGTTTGGCTTGGATCTTCTGATGCCTGTTACCTGATCCCATAAACACCTACTGATTGCACATGGTGCTGTGCTTTTTCGCGGGCTTATTGCTTCTCTGCTAGATAGCTGCTTGTTGGCAAACATAGGAGCAACTGTAAGCATGGTGCAGGACCTGGCAGTGTTTTGTTCTGGACTGAACAATGTCAAAACCCATGAGATGTATTATTTTATATGATGGTATTATGAAATAAAATTTGAGTATTATGTATGAACAATTTTATACACACTGTGACATCTAGTCTCTATGTATTTTTTATCTTTCTTTCTTTCATTCAAAATTTTGACCATTTTTAAAAATTTGTACATAATTACTTTGTTGTTGTTGTTCAGGATCCCGTGTTGTTTAGGCTTGGAAGGGATGTGAGGTTGGGGTGTTTGATCACTAGGCTGCCATCAGCTGAGGATGTGCTCAGAAGTGACTTAGATTGGTCTCTAAAACAAAGGGAACAAGAGATGTGTTCTGGATTTCCATTTTGCTTTGGATCTCTGGCCTGCTCCAGGTCTCCAGTCATCGATTACAGGCTATCAGTTTGGCAGGGTGTGATATTTTTATCTATGGTAACTTGTACGTGTGTAGACACTCACTGAGACTGTCTTATTTCCTACTTACAGGGATGCTTTACATATATTAAGTGTCTACATTCAGTGAATTTAAGTCTAAACTCAAAACTCACAGTCTACCCTACAGAATAAGGTAGAATTCCTTTGTGGGATTCCAGGGATGCAGGTGATTTTTGGAGTAGAAGCACTCTCTTTAGGCCGATGAGATGCTGGTGGTTTTGAATTGCTAATCTTGCAGATCATAATCCAAAGTGGAGGCACTATGCCACCACGTGTCCTAACATGGTAAATATACACTTTGGAGTCTGTGAGTGGGTTATATGTGATCTGAAGCATTGCATCAAATGCTTGCTTCCTGCTAAATTATGCCTAGCATGTCCTTTAGGTCTTTGGAGTAGGAAATTCATCCTACAGCAACCATTATGAGTTGCCCCGTATTCCAGAAAAACACCAAAATAGGGGTCATCCCCTCTTGGGAAGAAGCGGCACAATAGGAGAGAACCTGCCAGCTTTCTCCCAAGTGTCACAGGGACATATTTTGTTTTTCTCTTAGCTCTAGAGAAATACATTTTCTCAGGGGGTATAAGACCAAAGAATAAAGAGTTAAGGAGTCATATGGAAAATTATATATTTAAAGTTATAGAATTGTATATATTCCCACTAATCGACTCAAATCTACTTGACTTATTTCAGGTGAAGAGAAAATGTGATTGGATTTTCCAGAGGTGTCATGAATGGTTCCATCTCCCTGCCCTTCTTGTGGAATCAGAATGTCACTTTGGCAGCAGTAAAAGGAAGAAATCGTGTTGGTGAAACCAGCCTCTTACCTGATAATTTCTGAATGAACTGTAGCAGCATCACAAGTGATGGGTGATTGGTAAAGAGTGAGGTCCTTTTTTTAGTGGTAGTATATGTTGATGTATTAACAAGAATAACAAATAAGAGTACATTTCACAGTATAAGGTGCTGCTATGTTGTGGGATACAAAAAGATTTCTCCCAAGTTGCCCCATCCCCCTCAAATAAATGCCAAACCTAACTACTTGCTACACATGGTAAATGACTATACACTTGGAGGTCAATGAAAGCAGTACATTCAGAACAACCTCCCTAATCATTGTCAGCCACCTACAGCAAACAGACTGTATAGTCTGTCCCACCCTAAATAGGGCCCACCTCTTTCTGATAAGGATAGTAGATTGTTTCCTTGAAGGAGAGCCCAGGGAGGTCAAGCCCACTCAAGGATGACCAAGGATAGGCTGCCATATTGAGTCTAGGTTGTGCCCATCTTGTCACATGTATACCCCTACTCCCTCCCTTTCCTATTACATATACACCCCTAGCTCATCCCCTTCCTGTCATGCTTATGCTTATTGTACAGTTCCTTCCTGTGACGTGTGTGGTTACCTATAATCACGCCCCTAGGTGTATATGGGCCTTGGCGAGAAATAAAGAGGAATCCCTCTTGTCCTCTCTGCCCACACTGTGCACAGACCTAGCTGGTGAAATCATGGCCGTCCAGTATGTGAGCATGCTACCATGAAATGTGTCTTCTCACATATTTATTGTAAAATCCGAAGGTAGCGGTAATGATAAAACAATGTAAGATTTTCTAAAAGTAGTAAAAAGTATAATCCATGGTTCCCAGAGGAACGAACTTTTGATCTAGAGACCTGGGAAGAATTCATTGTAAACATAAAGAATACAGAGATGGGGAGAATATTCCCATGAAGACATGGTCCCTGTGGGTTAAAGTTAAGAAGGTTTTAGAACCTTTGCAGGAGGAAGAGAAAGAGGATTATCAGTCTAGTTAGAAGTCTTGTGTCTGTCCAAATCTAGAAAAGCAAGCTAAAGTCTCTGTGAATGAGTATTAATTAGGTGTTGAAACTTTAGAAAGAATTGAAGAAGTAGGGACTGATTCTAAACAAAACGTCATTGCCAAAACCTGTATGTCCTAGGGAGACTTCAGGCTCCGAAGGTTCCAGTGATAAACACTAGAGGAAATAAAGCCCACATCGAAGAAGCACACCAGCCGGTTCGATCACGAGGAGCCAAAGGGACCAGGTATAAGGCATCATGAAAAAAAAAAAAAAGAATATATATATATATATATATATATACCATAGTGAATGAAGGGGGAAGTGCAGTGTGGAGACCTGAGGCCCAAATGTCGACTACTGGAGATCCCCCCATAGAGGGGTTTAGGAGAGGAGATGGGTCAGTCAGGGTGCGATGTAATACCGATGAAGAACACAGCTTTCTCCCAGATCCTGGATGCTTCCTCCCCCCAACTACCATGATCCAAATTCTACCTTGCAGGACTGGATAGGGCAGAGGTTGTACACTGGTGCTTATGGGAGCTGGAGGCACAGAGAACCCAAGGTGGACGATACCTTCAGGACCAGGGATGTGAGGGGCGATCCTGGGAGAGTAGAGGGTGAGTGGGTTGGAAAGGGGGAACTGATTACAAGGATCCACATGTGACCTCCTCCCAGGGAGATGGATGGCAGAGAAGGGGGGGAGGGAGACTCCGGATAGGGCAAGATACGACAAAATAACAATCTGTGGATTATAAAGGGCTCATGAGGGAGGGGGAGCGGGAAGAAAGGGGGGAAAAAAGAGAACCTGATGCAAAGGGCTTAAGTGGAAAGCAAATGCTTTGAGAGTGATTAGGGCAAAGAATGTACGGATGTGCTTTATACAATTGATGTATATATGTGTGGATTGTGATAAGAGTTGTATGAACCCCTAATAAAATGTTTTTTTAAAAAAAGACAAACACTAGAGGAAGTGAATTCCAAGATCCAAAGTGAGGCTATTAAATAATGCTATGAATCTCCTATGCTTTCAAAGGAAGGAAAAGCTCAGAAACAATGACTGAAGAGTAGTAAGAAATCTATAAGCAACACAAACTTAAATCTGGTGAGAGAGACGCAGAATGGTTATCAGGTCAATGACAAGATTTTAGACAGAACTCAGAAAACTAAGCCTGAATCAGGAGACATCAAATTATAAGCATCTACCCCGCTGCCAGAATACAGTGTAGAGAAGCCCAGGAACCATAAAACGTCACTCAAGACAGTGCTGGAGGGAGAGATGAAATTAGATCCAAAGGAATGCAAACTGAGATAGTTACCACAGATGAAGTTCAGGAAGAAAAGTTTCAAGATATACAGGCTAAGAAGACCAATACAGAAAATGGTATAAGCACCTGTACTTTTCTAAGCACCTGTACTTTCAAGGGTAGAAAGAGGGATTGCAGAAGAAGACTTAAATATGAGAATATCTTATCCTTTCTGAGTTATTAACAGACAGTCCAGGAAACACCCACCAATAATTTACAGTGCCAAAAGATATCAAGCAGGTGGTCATTGATTCGGGGCCAGACTTTCATTTTGTAATTAGTATGATAATATCTCTGGCAGAGTCTGAGAACTGGGTCCCTGCTGACTAGGAAGCTATAGCAAAAGCATGTCTTTCTCCTTCAAAATTTTTAGAATATCATATCTCGTGGGATGAAAGAGCACATGGACAGGCTTATAAAAATTCTGAGAACAGGATGGACATAGGAATTCATCAGTTACTAGGGGAATGAGAATAATATCACAGTAGAGTCACAACTACAATTTTCTGAACAGGCAATAGCACAGGTACGTGAGGTTTGCCTATGGGTCTGGCAAAAAATACAAAGAGGAGAGAGAAGGCCGAGTTACACAGCTATAAGACAGCAGAATAATTAATCCTCTGTTTTCTTTGTGTCCTAATTAGAAAATTTTCTGCGCAAATGTGTCATAAATGTGCAGGCAGTGAAAGTTCTAATTCACAAGCTGTCCTAAAATTTCTCGAATGAACAATGTAAAAATTCCTTGGGTCCTTACAGGGAATAGTACACATTGTTAGATTATCTCAGAATATGCAGGAATGTAGGAACAGATGAGTACAGGGCGAACTTACTAACCACTGTTTCAGCAAATCACACCAGGGATAAAGGAAAATGCTTTAGTTGCGGGAATACAAGTCATCTTCCAAGAGATTGCACCGCTCAGGCCAGTCAGCCTGGCTGCCATAATCGAGTTGAGGCCTGCGTCAGAGCATGGGCCAGGACCACTGAACACGTGTTTAAAAGTACTTGGATTTTGTTCCTGCTGGAGGAAAAGAAATCATTGGGTGAGTCAGTGTTGCTCAAGATTCAACAGTAAGGGATTTCCATTAGTAAATGCGTCCAGGCAGGAAAATAGAGAAAGGAGCTTAATCCAAGCCCTGCCCAACAGAGTCTAGAAGACAAGGCCTCTGTCTAAGGCAGCAAAAGAATCTTTGAAAGGTGGCAATCACAGCTATCCTCCAACCTCACAGCAGGAGACCAGACCTGGGGAAACATGCAAAAGCTCAGCCTCTGTTCTCCCTATAGAAAGTTTGACTAAGAAAGGGCTAAGAAATCTAGCTGCTTGTTGCTTCCAAAAGACAGGAGCCTCTTATTGAAAGAGGAATACAATTTTTATCAACAAGATTCAACCTAAGTCCTCAAGGAATTCAAATTGATACTTGAATTATTCAAACTTTGGAGATAAATCCAAAAGCTGTAATTGAACCAGAAATTATTAAAGAGTGATACTTGGGGTCCATTACCTAAAGGAACTATAAGATGTTTATTAAGACTATCTAACCTAAATTCCCAAAATGTTCAGATTGTTGTTGTAGTTACTGATTACGATAATGGTTAAGAAATTAAGGCAGCAGTTAAATCTGATATACCAAGGTTTATAAAGAAGGAAAAACGCTTCAGCCAATTTTTGTTTTCCTTGCATTTCTAGAACTAAAATTTATACCTATCAGGAAAGAGTACTTGAAAAGTTTGGCCTCCCTATAAATCGAGTGGTCTTTTGGAATGCTATTGTGGGAAAATAACAGAACTCTGACAATTAGAAATTGAATTAGAAATTGGAGGAAAAGGTTTTCCAAATCTGGATATGGGTCATTTCCTTAGAGCATTCATGAGGGCCCAAGACCTGCCAATTAACTCCCTCTAAAGCTAGCATGGAAGAATTGAGGGAAGTTAAGCAAGACAGAACATTGCAAGATGGTAAACTCCTACAGTGTAAAAAACCTAAAGTGCAATACGGCTAAATTGAACCTGTAACCTTATTGGTAAACAGAGAAAAAAATGTCTGCTTGGTAAGTTAGTTCAAAACAACATCTGGACAAATTTATTAAGAATTTTTCAGACATTCATATTTGTCCTGAATGTGTTAAAAATCTCCCTCTAAATCCCATGAGCTCTCCTAATTCAATGAGAGCTAGAAGCCAAGGTTTGCATGACAGTGGGTTCTGTCTAACTAGTAGTTTTACTGGTACAAAACCTAGCAAGTTAAAAGAGAAGGAGTAGAAGAGAAATCCTATATGTGACAAACTTCATTTAGTCATTTTAACCAAAAAATTATCTCCTTATGAAAAACTTGTAACAAAATTAGGGCAGATGAACACATTTTCACTTCTAAAGAGAAAGCTGATATTGAGAAATCCCAAGAAAGTGGGAATCGTGTTTGTGACCCAGGTCTATTTATCACCAGGAGAAAGAGCCATACATTTATGGTTGTTTGTTTTTTTCCCCAGAATATAGCTGGTGAACTCCCCTTAGAACAGTGGTTCTCAACCTTTCTAATGCTGCCACCTTTTAATATACTTCACCATGTTGTGGTGACCCCCCCAATCATAAAATTATCTTTGCTGTTACTTCATAACTGCTCTTGCTACTCTTACGAATAGGGTGACGCCTGCGAAAGTGTCATTCAACCCCAAAGGGGTCGCAACCCACAGTTTGAGAACTGCTGCTTTAGCTACCTTAGAAGGACACAACCAGATTTGGAGAAAGATGGACAAGGAAGATATGGGGAAACAACCCAATCTTAACCACCATTCTGTTTCCAGGTTGCTGACACCTCGAAGAGAGAGGCCATGTGGTTATGGTTTCACAGGCGAAGGAGATAGTTGATTTTTCTTCAACCAGCAAGGCCCCGAAGGAAGGAGGGAAGCTGAAACTTTCACCTGACACTGTCCTGTAACTGAAGTTATCCAAAAACACCGAGAAGACCTCACAGATTCCTGAGAATGACAATAGTTGCCTGTTGGGACATTTCTAATATTGTGATGCTGTCTATGAGACACTCTGGGACACTATCATAACTGAACATTTTATACAATCATCATTGGACTATTACAACAGACTTGTTTTACTAGAAGATCAGATAATGGGCTTTTAATATCATTCGATGTTAAATTGTATAAGAATGTGGCAGATTTTATGTTCCATATATAATGTAACCTTAAGTCAGTGGGATTTGATTAGAAAACACTTTTAAGGGCTTAAGGGAAATAATTCACTACATGGGACTCATCTAAAAGGATATTTTCTATATATTCAAGGGTGGATTTAAGGCATCCAGTAGCTCTGTGGTACTTAAATGGTGGATGGTATAAAAAGAGGTTGGATCCCGCACGCTTGGTTTAAAAATATTTCGCATAGATTAAGTTCTCGTCTGACTGCTATTCATCATAATTTTGATGGTGGCAGTCTCATATTGCCTCTATAGAAGCTAAGAGATTGGAAAAGAGACCATGTTGCCTCCATGACGCTATTAAAATTTTAAAATAATAAAGAGAGTGGAAATGTGGGATGCTAACAGTGAGGGAAATATGACTTGGCCTCCCTCCCTGACTAGTACAGAGGGAACATGGAAGACTAGTATTACATGGTAGGAAAGCCCCCATTTTGGAAAGTTAGAGATAAAGTTCAAGTTTTCCTGTGTTAAGTATCATTTCCACAAATTCACCCTTTAAAGCTGCACTTCCTTAAAGTGAGCACATGATTGATTCTGTCTCTCTGTAGAAGAAGACATTCCTATCTGCTCTTTTTCTTCCCACCCCAGCATCCAACCACTCTCTTACCTTCCCCCAATAGTGGATGGGCATAGAGGGGTTTTATCCTTGAACCCTGGATTTAAACTTCTTGCCATAAGCCTGGATCTTTGGCTTGGCTGCATTAGTATTGTCATCAATTTTGTCTTGACCGCTTTCAATGTATAGAAAATAACCATGTAGCCCATGTAACTCTCTTGAATATATAAAACAGATGGGGGAATTGTGGGATACAGAAAGATTTCTCCCAAGTTGTCTTTCCAAAATATATGCCCAACCTAGCTGCTTGCTACACATGGCAAACTATACAGTAGGATGTCAATGAAAACAGACCAGAGGTTACTCTCCAAGGTTGTCAGCCGTACAGAGCAGGGATTTCAAATTAAATTAAAACGCGGGCCATTTGGTGCAAGAGGGAAGATTCACACAGGACACATCACATTTACAAATTCTGTTAAATTCATATTTTGAAGTGAGGATTCAAGAATATGGATAGAATAATTAAAAAACTATATAATTACTTTTATTTAAACATTTATTTTATTTAATGTATCCCTAAAACTAAAATTAGTCTTTTCACCTGAAACTTGCCAGGGCTTTCCTCCTCCTAGTTTTCACTTACCTCTTATGTTGTGACCGGAAGATATAACAAAGTAACCAATAAAAAACACAAAATGTTGGACAGCTGACAAATGTGATGCGCAATCATAATGGCTTCTCTCTAAAAATGTGAACTAGCGCTGCTGCTCAGTGTGATTCATAGCAACACAAACCAGAGTGCTCTTTTTAACCTTTTTGCTATTGGGATCAATTTACATTAGGTGACACTGACAATGGCAGACATATTGCTTCCAAACGTCACCAGAACTGAGTCAGCACGTTTGTACATGTCAACAAGACCCCAGGAAAGACACTATGCTTTGTGTATACTCGTTTTCAGTAGTTAAAGGCTTTATGAGGGAATTGTGTGTACGGTAATGCCTCGATCTCCCCTAAGTGCTATTTTCTTCATAAAAGTTTTTTCTCTTTTCATGTTATTTCAGAGCATAGAGGACCAAAAAAATTACCCCAGGGCTCACATGCAGTTCGAGGGGTGGCAGTTTGACATCACTGATCTAGAGCAATAGGACTCTATAGTCTGCCCCACCCTAAATAGGGCCCACTCCCTTCTGATAAGGATAGTAGATTGTTTCCCTGAAGGAGAGCCCAGGGAGGTCAAGCCCACTCAAGGGTGACCAAGGTTAGCCTGCCACATTGAGTCTAGGGTCCGCCCATCTTGTCACATACACACCTCTACTTCCTCCTTTTCCTATTATGTGTACACCCCTAACTCATCTCCTTCCTGTCACGCTTATGCTTATTGTACAGCCCCTTCCTGTGACGTGTGTGGTTCCCTGTAATCACACCCCTAAGTATATTTGGGCCTTGGTAGAAATAAAGAGGGTCTCCTTCTGCCCTCTCTGCCCACACTGTACACAGACTTGCTGGTGAGATCATGACTGTCCGTGAGGTCAGCATGCTAACACAAAATTTGTTGACTTCTTTTTTTACTCTCCTATCTTTAGTGTTCTCTATGACTTTACTATAATATTTTCATATTTTTACTGTACAATTGGGTATAATGGAACCATGAGAGTGTGAGTGGCTGGTTCTCCCAAACTATGTTCAAGTCCCTGTTTCCAGACAGTGATTCTGAATACATGAAAATGGCTTCTCGCTCTGATCTGTCTTCTCTGGCACTGGCTCACAGGCAAGCAGTCTCCTTCTGTCCACAGCTCTCTCCTTGCTTCACTGCATCTCCTTTCCGCACCACTGATGCGAGTGTCTGCTGCCCTCCTTCAACTATTTGTTCATATAGCAACTCAAAAAGCACTTATTTACCATTAAATTGAAATCTGGAAACAAAGGAATGAGTAGAGATTTCCTGTTCTCACACGTTCCTACTCTCTACATAGTGTAAGACATGATAAGTAGATGCTGTATAAGATAGCACTACACTCCTTCTGAAAAGGGTCATATTGTTGCTTTCTTTCTGGGGAAGTTTTTGTCAAGGTTCACAGAGAAGCTTATGGTTACACTGCACTTTGAAGGAGGATGCAGGCACGAAACTAATGTTGGAAAAGCAGAGTAGAATTGGGGGATGAATCAGTCAGGTTTTGAATTATAGTGCATCGAATAATTCATGGAGTGCATTAGGAAACTTGATATTTTATATTCATGATTTTTGTTTTAACTCTCCTTTAAAATGGGCATCAGAGTTTGGTTTTAAGAGATGAAGGATATGATAGTTAAAGCTGTGGGTTTACTTAAACAAGGCAGGTAGTGAACTCTGGGTGAAGCTCACAGCACGCTGTTTTCTTTATTTAAAAAATAATTTTACTGGGGACTCATACATCTCTTATCACAATTCTTACATATATAAATTGCATAAAGCACATTTGTACATTTGTTACCCTCATCATTCTCAAAACATTTGCTCGCCACATAAGTCCCTGGCATCAGCTACTCATATTCTCCCCTCCTTCCTCCCTCCCCCCTCCCTCATGAACCCTTGATAATTTAGAAATTATTATTTTGTCATATCTTACACTGTCCGACATCTGCCTTCACCCACTTTTCTGTTGTACATCCCGCAGGGAGGGGTTAAATGTAGATCCTGGTAATCCGTTATCCCTTTCTACACCACCCTTCCTCCACCCTCCTAGTATCGCCACTCTCACCACTGGTCCTGAAGGGATCATACATCCTGGATTCCCTGTGTTTCCA
Organism: Tenrec ecaudatus; assembly: GCF_050624435.1. NCBI lineage: Eukaryota > Metazoa > Chordata > Mammalia > Afrosoricida > Tenrecidae > Tenrec > Tenrec ecaudatus. The sequence goes on from NC_134530.1 coordinate 19,150,798, forward strand.
GTTCCTATCTGGACCAGTGTACATTCTCTGATTTAGCCAGATTTGTAAGGTAGAATTTTTATCATGATTGGGGGTGGTGGGGTGGGGAGGAGGAACTAGAGGAAAGTTATATATATTTCATCATTGCTACACTGCACCCTAACTGGCTCATCTCCTCCCCATGACCCTTCCTTAAGGGGATGTCCAGTTGCCTACAGATGGGCATTGGGTCCCCACTCCACACTCCCCCTCATTCACAGTGATATAATGTTTTGTTCTTTGATGCCTGATAACTGATCCTTTTGACACCTCATGATAACACAGGCTATTGTCCTTTCATGTGGGTTTTCATGCTTCTGAACTAGATGGCCACTTGTTTACCTTCAAGTCTTTAAGACCCTAGATACTATATCTTTTGATAACTGGCCTCCATCAGCTTTCTTCACCACATTCGCTTATGCACCTCCTTTGTCTTCAGTGATTGTGTCAGGAAGGTGAGCATCATGGAATGCCAGTTCAATAGAACAGAGTATTCTTGCATTGAGGGAGTAATTGAGTGGAGGCCCAATGTCCTTCTGCTACCTTAATACTAAACCTATAAATATATGCACATAAATCTTTCCACATCCTCACGTGTAAATATATTTGCATGTGTTTATGCTTTTATTTAGGCATCTATAATTGCCCTTTGCCTCCTAGCTCTTTCTTCTATTTTCTTTTCTTTTATTCTTGTCCCACTATCATGCTCAGACTTCATTTGGTTGCAGTAATTTCTCTCAGCTACATTACCCTTTATCATGCCCTAACAGGCCTCCTCACCACTGATTTGGATCACTTGCTGTTCCCTTGTCCCTGGGTTTGTTAACACCACTTCCTTTTTACCCCACCTCCCCCTCTCCCATGTCCTCCCAAAACTGTTGGTCCCGTTGTTTTCTCCTGCAGATTGGTCATCCAGGCTATCTTATTTAGACAGACCTGCGGACATAATAACCTGCACAAAACCAAGACAGACAAAAAGCAAGCAACAAAAGAAAACAAAAGAACAACTAAAAGCCAATGACAAAAAAAACAAACCAACCCACAACACATGAACAACAAAAAAGGAAAGCTTGTAGTTAGTTCAAGGATTGTTTGTTGGCCTTTAGGGGTGTGGTCCAGTCCATTCTGATGTGGTGCCAAGCCCTAGCCCCAAAGTCTATTTTTGGTATTCCCTGGGCACTTCATGCTCTTTCCCTCTTGTTCAGTTGTACCCCTTAGTGTTTTGCTTCAGTGTTGTGGGCTCAGAGCAGGTGCAATTCCCACAATTTGTCTCCAGTGTTGTCCACTGTAGGACTCTGGGTCAGTGAGGGATATTTTGTCTCAAAGTGGGCCTGGCCATATGGTCTTCTCTCTTCATTGGCTGATCTGAGCAGGAATATCATTGTAAATGCTTGGTGGGCCAGGATGTGCTCCACTCTCTCTTTCTCCCCCTTCATTTGCTCCTGTGTGCTCTGATCACATATGTCCCTCTCCCTGAGCTGCAGCTTTAGTGCTAGCCTCTGCAATAAATTCTTCTGGGGCGAGGGACAGCTGTCCATGTAGTTGGGATTGGGGCCGGCCACTCAGACCTCTCCAGTGGTTCCCTATTCCATGCCGGCTTGTTGCGTTCACATCTTGGACCACTGGGTTGAAGTCTTGTCCCTGTTTCCCTGTGGAGATGTAAACAATACCCTCCCCTTGGGTGGGTTACTGCCCAGTTCTTGTTTATTTTTTTTCCTTATCCCCCCCTCCTTTTTAGTTGGATACCATATGTATCCCTTGATATGGTTGCCCCCTACCATACTACCTGATCCTCGCCCTAGGAATGTTTGTGTAGAGCAGCTTTTTCCCTATGTCCCTTTAGCATCTTTTTTTAAACTTACTTCAGTGGACTCATGTTGTACTTGTCCTTTTGTGACCGGCTTACTTCAGTTAGCATGATTTCCTTCAGTCCTTCCCATGTCACGATGTGCTTTATATACTCATCATTCCTTTTTTAAAAAAATCATTTTATTGGGGGCTTGTACAATTCTTTTCACAATCCATACATCCATCCATTGTGTCAAGAACATATGTACATTTGTTACCATCATCATTCTCAAAACATTTGCCTTCTACTTGAGCCCTTAATATCTGCTGCTCATTTTCTACCTCCCTCCCCATTTGCCCTACCTCATGAACCCTTAATCATTCATAAATTATTATTATTTTGTCATGTATTACAATGTCTGACATCTCCCCTGCCTTCTTCTGTGCTGTACCTCCCACAGAGAGGAGGCTATACGTAGAGTCTTATAATCAGTTGCCCCTTTCTACCCTACATTCTCTCCACCCTCCAGGCATCACCATTCTCACCACTAGTCCTGGAGGACTCATATGTCCTGGATTCCCTGTGTCTCCAGTTGCTATTTGTGCCAATGTACACCCTCTGGTCTAGCCAGATTTGTAAGGTAGAATTGTGATCTTGATAGTTGGGGTGGGGAGAGGAAGCATTTAAGAACTAGAGGAAAGTTATAAGTTTCATCATTGCTACCCTGCACCCTTCCTGGCTCATCTCCTCCCCACAACCTTTCAGTAAGGCGTGTCCAGGTGGCTACCATTGGGCTTTGAGTCTCCAATCTGCACCCACCCACATTTTCAATGATATGGTTTTTTGTTCCTTGATGCTTGATACCTGATCAATTCGACAGCTCGTGGTTACACAAGCTGGTGTGTTTCTTCCATTTGGGCTTTTTTGCTTCTGAGCTAGATGGCCACTTGTTTATCTTTGAGCCCGTAAGACCCCAGATGCTATATCTTTTGATAGCTGGGCACCATCAGCTTTCTTCCCCACATTTGCTTATGCACACATTTGTCTTCATTGATCATATCAGGGAGGTGGGCACCCACTGATATGGTTTTTAGATCTTTGGTGTCTGATAACTGGTCCCTTCTGTACCTTGTGGTCAGATAGGCTGGTTTGCTTCTTCCGTGTGGGATTTGGTGCTTCTCAGCCAGATGGCCACTTGTTTATCTTCAAGCCTTTAAGACTCCAGATGCTATATCTTTTGATAGCTGGGCACTATTACCTTTCTTCATGACACTTGCTTATGCACACATTTGCCTTCAGTGGTTTTGTCAGGAAGGTGGGAACCCACTGATATGGTTTTTAGTTCTTTGATGTCTGATAACTGGTCCTTTTACACCTTGTGGTCAGCCAAGCTGGTGTGCTTCTTCCATGTGGGCTTTGATGCTTCTCAGTTAGATGGCTGCTTGTTTACCTTCAAGCCTTTAAGACCCCAGACACTATATCTTTTGATACCTGGGCACCGTCAGCTTACTTCACCACATTTGCTTTTTAATACATTTTTCTTCAGCAATCGTGTTGGGAAGGTGTGCATCCTGGAATGTCAATTTATTAGAACAAAGTGTTCTTGCATTGAGTAAGTGCTTGAGTGGAGGCCCAATGTCCATTTGCTGTCTTGATACTAATCCTCTAAATATATGCACATAGATCTATTTCCCCACACTCATATAAATATATTTACTTATGTACATTCCAGTCTTTGGACCTCTATAAATACCCTTTATCACCTAGTTCTTTCCAATATTTTCTTTTCCTTTCCTCTTGTCCCTCTATCATGCCCAGCCTTCATTTGGGTTTCAGTAATTTCTCTCAGTTACCTTGGCCTTGCTGAATGCCTACCAGGCCACTCACACCGTCCTTGCTACTGATTTTGGATCTCATCACTGCTTTTTAGTGATGCGTAGCACTCCATTGTATGTATGCACTACAGTTTTTTAATCCAATCGTCAGTTGATGGAAATTTGGGTTGTTTCCAACTCCTTGTAAATATTGGAGCACAAATGTCTGGCCGTGGTTTGTTTCTTGCCTCTTCTGGGTATATGCCCAGAGGGGGATTGCTGGATCATATGGTAGCTCAATTTCCATCTGTTTTAGAAGTTGTCAAATTGATTTCCATAGTGACTGTACATACCTACAGGTCCACCAGCAGTGGATGAGAGTTCCTATCTCACCACAGCCCCTCAAACACTTGTTTTCTGATTTTTGAATTCGTTTCTCTTTGAGGGTGTTAGTGGTATGTCATAGTTGTTTTAATTTGCACTTCTCTTATGGCTAAGGATCGGAAACATTTTCTCATATGTTTATTGACTATTTGTATTTCAGACTCTGAGAAACATTTATTCAGGTCCTTTGCACACCTCCTTAGTTTTTCTCTTACTGCAAACTTGCAGAGTATCATAGATTTTTATAATAAGGCCTTTTTCTGATGTGTCATTACTAAAGATGTTTTCTCAGTTGTTGGGCTCTCTTATTACTCTCTTGGTGAATTCTTTTGATGTACACAGCTGTTTTATCTTCAGTATGTCCCACTTTTCAATTTGTGCCTCCCTGTATTTGTATCCTTCCCTATTTCTGAAGCCTATCTATTCCCTGTGCCAAAGTTCTCAAGTTGGTCCCAATTCCTTCATTAATGTCCCTAATAATTTGGGGCTTTACTTCAAGGTCTGTGATCCACCTTGAGTTTGTTCTTGTGCATGAAGTGAGATAAGGGTCTTGCTTCATTTTTCTGCAGGTACATATCCATTTTTTCCATCACCACTTATTGGAGAGATCATCTGCTTCTCTTTGGATATTTTGGAGGTTATCAAAGATCAGTTGTATGTATGCTGATGATTTTATTTCTGGGTTTTCAGTTCTTTTCTATTGGTCTGAGTATCTGTCATACCAATACCATGCAGTGTTGAGAACTGTAGCTGTATAATATGTTCTAAAGGCAGGTAAAGCAAGCCCTCCCACTGTGTCCTTCTTCTTTAGGAGTTTTCTGCTAATTCTGGGCTTCTTCCATTTCCATATGAAGTTGGTAATCAAAATAGAGATGATCACTTTCTGGGAAGAAGTAGTCCAATGGGATAAAGCTGTACACAGAGCTCCATGTTGTCTCCCAAAGGACAAACTGGCACAAGAATGTTTCTTCTCTTAGCTCCAGAGAAATAAAATCCCCAGGGAATGTAAGACAAAAGAATACTTCATTAATGAGGCACAAGGGATTTCATCCACTAGAGCCAAAGGATTGTAAATACTTCTTCTATACTGGCCAGGATCTACTTGATTCATCTAAGGTGATGAGAAAGTACAATTGTACCTTCCAGAAGCCTCATGAGTGGGTTCATCTTCATGTTCTTCCTGGGGCCTCAGCCTCTAACTTTAACAGTGGTGCATGGGAGAAAAGCACTGGTGAAGTCTTCTCTGGATGAGGTACAACATCATTGCAGATGCCCAGAAGTTGGTGATGCGTGATGGCCCTCTCTTATTGGTAGTATCTGTAGGCCTATCAACAGGTGTAAAAAATAAAAGCAAGGTTAATGGATAAAGTCCTGATAATTTAGAGTCTCAGTTTCTAGAGACTGATTCTGGGTACATGACAATGTCTTCTTTCACTGCTCTGTCTTTCCCGGTGCTGGCTCTCATTCCTGCAACCTCCTTCTCTTAACAGCCTTCCTTGCTTCAGTGCATTAACGTGTCTATTAACCTCATTCAACTATTTGTTCACAATGTAACTCACAAAACTCTGATTTAGCATTAAATTATAGTCTGGATACAAGAAATGAGTAGACATTTTCCCTTCTTGCAAGTATCTTACATTCTCCGTAAGGTAACTGACGGTAAGTGCGTGCTTATCCCGGCACTGCAATCCTACTGAAATAGAACATAATGTTGTTGCCCTTCCTGGGGACATTTAGTGAAGGTTTCACTGAGAAGATGATGGTCACAATGAGCTTTGAAGGAGGAGACAAGAGGGGAGTAATGTTGAGATTATTAAAACCATACGGTGTGCATTGGAAATTGCACAAAAAATTAATAACTGATGTACAAAGAAAGTAAGGAATGGAAAGTGAAGCATGAGGGTGGACATGTAGGCAGCAGCCATGTAACACACAGCTTTATATTTTCCTAAAGACGGACAACTATGAAATTAGGGGAGAGTCAAGGCAGAATTGGCATCACACTATGTTTGTAGTCAGACTTGCCTTTGGAGACATTGCTCTGTCCATGTGCAGAGCAGACTCCTGCTCCTGGGAAACCCGCAGAGAGATGAAGAGTGGAGAAAGCGCAGTAGAAGTGGGAGATGAATCTGTTTTGAGTTTTAATACATCCAAAATTCAAACGAGTAATGTGAGGCAGCTTAATATTTTAAAATATTTATTTATTTTAAATTTAAAAATTAATTTATTTTTTTACTCTCTTCTATAAAATTGGCATCCGAATTTGGATTTAAGATGTGCAGAATATGGGAGTGAAAGCTATGATTTTTCTAGTTCAAGGCAGGTGGTGAACTCTGTGTCAACTTCATAGCTTATTGTTTTCCAGATTTACATATGACTGATTTTAAAATTTTTACTTTACTTTACACTTTCAACAGTTTTTCTAAGACTAATTTATTTTAATGTATTTTTCTTACTTTTAAATAATTGTGTTACGACCCAGACCAGACATCACACCATTCCACACTTCAATGATATCAAGCAATCTTGTGCATTGTCAGTTTCAAAACATTTTTTTTCCTTCCTGCACTTCTTGATATCAGCTCCTTCTTATCCTCTCCCTTCCCCCATCTGGGTCCTCTGCCATCCCAGGAGAGACTTTTATTCTCATTATTGTCTCTGACCATAAGTGAGATGTAGGAATCACCTTGTTATGCAACAGAATATTGTAGAGATGACCATAATAGATTAAAATGATACATTTGACTTCAATAGCTAAAATCTTGTCTTTGGTCTCTCTGCTTTGTGCACCATCTAGTTGTTAATATTTTTAATAGAGTCTATTTTTCATATTTGGATTTATCTCTGTTGTATTTTGTCATTGTTGGTAACTCTCTTGTCTCTTGGTTATGTATTTTCTTATGTTCTTTGTGACATACAACCCAACATGAGTGAAGCTCTAGAGATAGCAGGTTTGTTTGTTTGATTTAATAGGAAAATTTCAAATTCAGTAAAGACATTTCCCATAAACCTTTCACTTAGATGCCTATTACATCTCCATCCAGAATCCTGCATTTATTATCATTCTTCCTTGTGTTCCCGTGGTTGTAACAGGTACTCTGATTTTTTTCACTTGTTTGGTGACCATGCAAGTGCTGACGTGTGTCAGTTAACTATTTTGTAAAATATCTCTCACTGGGATTTGTCTGACGTTTGTCTCATGAGGAGATTGGAGTTATGGAGTTTAAAATTATTTTAATTTTGACTTCTTGTTTTTTGGAAGAAGACCACAAGGGCCAAGAGTCTACTTCAGCCATCAGTTTGTCAATAGCTATAAAATGCTTTAGATTTTGATTAGAAGTGCAGTTAGTATATGAATCTAGTTAGGAAGGTTTTACATTTCACAGTATTGCTGATCTTCCTACTAATGAGCAGAGAATATACATGTATTTTTTGGTCCTTTCATGAATCTCATAGGTATTATGTAGTTTCTAGACCATTGATTTTGTTTGCATCATTTTTTGTTTTGTTTTGTTTAATTTTAGTTAATTCAGATTTTATTGAGCTAAAATGTGCAAAAACAATCTGATAATACTTAAGCTTATTAAATTCACTGTACATAGGCTGATGCTAACTCAAAAATTATTAAAAGCCTCCTGTCTTAAATTCAAAGTGGTATTTAATTATCTGAGTTTAAGATTTTTTGAACCACTTCCCAAATAGCCACAAAACTCCATAGTGTGGGAGAAAAAATATGAATAAAATTTCTGACATTGTTTTAAAATTAATCTCCACAAAAAAAGCTACAGCCAATTATTGCTTAGGTAATAGAGATACTGAATTCTCTATGGAAAATGCCATCAAATTTTGCTATGAAAAATTGCATGTGAATTTTTAATTATGTATATCAGATTTAATAGGTTTACCAAAACTACAATCTATTGAGTATCTCATAGAACTGTTTGCAAGCAGGTATTTTCAAAGTATCCTCATGGAGAGGTGGGAAGAGAAACATAAATTTGGATGCTTTCTTCCATACCAGAAGCCAGCCATTTGGATTTAAAGGTTTAATTTGTAATTATTGAGGGGCAAGGGTATTTAAACAATTCACAACTTTAAGCCTCTTCCAGGAAAATGGCAAAATTCTTCAGCAATACAGAAGTGTTATTAGTGAATCGAGATGCCCATAGTGGGAACATAAATATCAAACATATTTGCAAATGTAATTTCCAAGATTTACATTTTTTAATTAAATTACCTCTTTTGTGAGTTGATAAGCATGAAACCCAGATAATACTTAAAAGTCTAGCTTTCTTTTCCAGGAAAAGTAGCATTACCCTCCATAAAATTAGTAAATTATAATGTTTCCATTGAACATGATATAAAACTGTTTTGAGGAAGAGTAGGTGAGAAGATGAATTTTGGTATGCATCGAACTCTATATAATGTACCAATAAACATATAAGATTATTTTTAGTAATGCATTACCAGATGTCCTTCGAAGAATTCTGAGAAACACTATTTTTAGCAACATGCTTACATTACTGCTTAAGTGGAAATATAACATTTGAATAAAATAAAGCCAGCTCTCAGAAGTTGGCTAAAGGAGAAATAAGACAAATCTTCAATTATCCACTCTCTGAGGCTACAGCTAAGAGGAAAAGGTATGCTATGGTCAATGAGACCTCTTGTACCTTATTAAGTCCAATTTTTCCATAAATGAAAGATTTTTAAAGATATATAGTTTTGTTCCTTGTAAATAACTTCTCTCATCACCTATCTCTGGCAAGAATTTGTCGCTGTTGTTCATTTCACATTGCTGTTGTGCTTTTTCCTGAAAGTGTACTATTTTTGAAACATTATGTATACCTAAAATTTAAAGGGAAAAATCTACTTTTGAAATACAAACAATTCTAAATAATTCCAACAAGAAGCACCATTTGATATGCTGGTCTGAACTTTTAATAGAGAACCTAAGCAGTGCGTATTTCTGAAGTATCCTTTTTTCCAGTTTTAATAGCATCATACGGAGCAATACTGAGGGCATCCACCTGAGCTTGCTAGAGCTCCGTAGGGGTCCTAGTGATGGGAGTTACATACGGCTCACTGTGACAGTGGGGTGGACAGAGATTTCATGATAAATTTGCTACAGAGGGTTAACTAAACTCTTAATGACTGAAAAATGGTTTACATTTTGCTTGAGCAAAATAGATCGTTAAAAGCCATGTACCACCACGGTCCCTGTTTAACATTCCCAAGTTTCCTTATTCTTCATAGTTTTCTAATGAACAAATATTTTCCTGAGTAAGATTGTAAAAACGTTAACCCTTCTACCAGAAATATAAAGACAGGAACCCAAGTGGAAGGTGAATTTTGAGAATGACGAGTGCAACGAATGTATAAGGGTGCTTTGCTCAGTTGATGTATGTACGGATTGTGATAAGAGTTATAGGAGCCCCAATAAAAAGATTTATTAATTTAAAAAAATAGACTCACAATACAAATCTTTTATGTAATATTACAAGTACAGGGTTGCCATGGCTGTAGAATTTATTTTGGTATGTTACTGTTCATATTGTTACATGGAAATTTATTGGTGGCTATATCTTTATTTTGCAAGCTATCATTTTGCTCTCCTTATCAGTTTTAGTATGTTTCTGTTTGTGGCTGTTTCTTTGGGTTTTCTACATCGACAGTGATGTCTTCTGTGAACAGAGACAGCTTCATTTCCTCCTTCCCAGTATGTGTGGTTTGTATTTTAAATATTTGTGTTATTGTCTTTGTTCGTACCTGCATTTAAATAAGAGTGTTAAGAGGGGCTATCTTTTGTCCTGTTATGTAAGTAATAATTTTTAATACTATCAAATGCTTATTGTTATTTGACTTTATGATTTCTTTTCTTTTGTCAATGTTTGTTTGTTTGATTTTTCTTTTGCTAGTTGATGAAGGATATTACATAAACTGATTTTCTACTCTGTCATTGGTGGAATAAATACCACTTAGTTATGTATTATTCTTGTCATACATAGTTGGATTCAATTATTCAGTACTTTGTTGAAAATTTTTTCATTTATTGTCATGGGTAATATTGAATGATAGTCTTCTTTTGTTATATATTTGTACCTGGAATTGATATTGCTCACTGACTTTGAACCTATTCTGACTCCTAGAGATCTTATAGGACAGAGTATAATTGTCCTAATGAGTTTTCAAGACTTCTACTGTCGATGGAGTAAAAAGCCGCATCTTTCTCCCATGCAGTGGCTGGTGATTTCAAACTGCTGACCTTGCTGTTGCAACTTTAGTGAGTAATCCACTCTCCCACCAGGACTCCTGTATTTGATATTAGGATACAGCTGGCCTCACAGTATGATTTGGAAATATTTCCTCTGCTCTTGCTCTCAGAAAAAGATTATACAGGATTTGTATCATTACTATTTTTTAAAGATTGTAGAATCCACTAGCATGTCATTAGTATATTAAATAATCAGTGCATTTAATGTCAAAATGACTCCTAAAGGCACAGAATTTTGGAAAAGAAATTAAAAGAAGTTCTGTTTAAAAATAATCTTCCATTTTTCTAAAATTATGAATATTTCAAAAATTACTAATATTTTAATATTATATTTATAATGTGAGCACAGAAATTCATTTATGTCATATATATTAACAATATTTATCTAGTTGGGCAATTCCACTATATTTACTTTTCTGGTATTGTGAGGTTTAGAACTAGGTAATCTAACCTTCCTTTCTCTGATTCCTACAAAGCTTGTATTAATCGCATTTCCTCCCCTTTTGTCTACTTCCTTCCTTCCTTCCTCTCAGTAGACTGGCTTTCTATCACACAACGGATGATAGCCTCAATAAAATCTCTGCCCAAGGGATTGCTGGTCTTTGAGAGAAACAAAGACCGGGTTTTGGATTATTGACTTTGAGCTCAGTTCTCATAGGAGAGTGAAATTGACTTCTTTTAAAGTGCTTTTTTTGTCGCTAAATCGGCTCAGCCTACATAATACACCATCATAGCTAAATGGAGGGAAAGTATTAGCCGTTATTAATAAATGAGATATAAGTTGAGAGGACACCTTAAGCTGCCATCTACAGTCCACAATGGGAAATAGTATACCACCTAGCAATTGAGGGAAGAGTAATTTTTGCAGAATAGTGAATGATATACTGTTCATGTACATTATATTAGTATATACAAATAACACTACACTGTATCACTTAACAATATTGATGTCAGCTGTCACCAAGTCAACTCCAACTCTGCATGAACCCACATGTACAGAGTAGAACTGGGCTTTGGGATTTTCAAGGCTGTGACTTTTGGGAAGCAGATCATCAGGCTTGCCTTTAGATTCCTGTGTGTTGATTATAAATGACAAACTTTTAGCTAGTAGTCAAGTGCTTGCTCATTTGCACCACCTATCGGCTTAGCATAATACATATAAAATAATGAATTATGTTTAAGCTCTTTATCATCTAGTCTCCTACAATCTCACAACAATCTGATCCCATATTCCCATCACTTTTACCTACAACTTCAGTCCAGATTCCTTTGTTGCTCCTCAGTTACACCATCCACCGTGGTGTCAGAGGGGTGAGGACTAGTCCTGTGTCGGGGGAGCACAGGCGCTGTCTCTGTACAATGTGTTCTTCTCGTGACTAGCATCCTGACTGCATTCAGGTTTCTGCTGTAAGCCTCTGTATCACTAGTGATTATTCTGAGAAGCATTTCTTTTTACTCGATAACTTGCTTATGTCTTACCATAAATTACATGGTTTATAGACCTGACCAGCATTCAAAAAAATGACACACTTTCGCAAGTAATTCATCCACTGCAATTCTGCGATGTTACCATAGCTTATCCTGCGGCCTCTTTGTGTTTCCAGTTTCCATTCCTCCTTTCTTCCTAACCCTCTGAATTTTGTTCCTGGGCAAATGCTGCCCTCTTGAACTTACATATGTCATTACTGGTACATGGAGAAGAGTTATAATCCAGACACGAGTGATGTTTTGCATGCTTCATGAGTCCATTGAATCAATTGTCTTTGCATTTCAATCACTTTTCCTAACTCTGTAAGGGAAGAACACAATGGTAGCATCTTATACTGTTCACATCAAATAAGGGTAAGACTTTTTTCACTGAAGTTCCTACAATTTTCACAAACACTTGGCAGAAAATATTTGGTCCAACACATTTGTTGAATAAACAGTCAACATCTTAAGGAATTTGTAGAGAAATAAAATGTTTTAGGAAAAAGATGGTATTAGGACAACTGGACAGTTTAAACTGTAAAGACAGTATTGAGCACATGATATTGAAGAACATGAATATGTAGATATGAATAGGGTTTAATTAATAGTTTAAAATAGAAATGACAGTTTAAGCCTTAAACTTTTTAACAGCTTATGGCAGAGTTTGCAATCCTCTTGTCTCTTTCCCAGTAGTTTCATCAGCTCCATGGAGCCAGGAAACCACACTCAGGTTCCAGAATTCATCCTTCTGGGGCTTTCTGAAGAGGCAGAGCTGCAGCCCCTCCTCTTTGGACTGTTCCTCTCCATGTACCTGGTCACCTTCACTGGGAACCTGCTCATCATCCTGGCCATCACCACAGACTCCCACCTCCACACACCCATGTACTTCTTCCTCTCCAACCTCTCCTTTACTGACATCTGTTTCACCTCCACAACCGTCCCAAAGATGCTGATGAACATCCAGATGCAGAACAAAGTAATTACATATGAAGACTGCATCACTCAGATGTATTTTATCATGCTTTTTTTGGCTTTAGACAACTTCCTCTTGACAGTGATGGCCTATGACCGGTTTGTGGCCATCTGTCACCCACTACACTATATGATCATCATGAACCCAAGATTCTGTGGCCTCCTGCTTCTGACCTCCTGGGTATTGTCACTTCTGCACTCTGTATTAAATGGTTTATTGGTTTTACGACTGTCTTTTTGTGCAGAATTGGAAATCTCCCATTTTTTCTGTGAACTTAATCAGGTCGTCCAACTTGCTTGCTCTGACACATTCCTCAATGTCTTAGTCATGTATTTAGTAAGTGGACTTCTGGGTGTTGTTCCACTCACTGGGATCCTTTTCTCTTATATGAAGATTGTGTCCTCCATTTTGAAAATTTCATCAGCTGGGGGAAAATATAAAGCCTTTTCCACCTGTGGGTCTCACCTCTCTGTGGTCTCCTTGTTCTATGGTACAGCTTTAGGGGTTTATCTCAGTTCTGCTGCTATTGAAAACTCCAGGGCTACTGCAATAGCTTCAGTGATGTACACTGTAGCCACACCCATGCTGAATCCTTTTATCTACAGTCTGAGAAATAAAGACATAAAGCAAGCCCTAAGGAAACTTTTCAGCTGATGAACATCCCATATAACATCATATCATCTTTAAGAGTAGAGAACTATGTTTGAAAAACAAAATTCAAAATAATAATTATCTGTATTATGCTTTCCTCAGTTCTAAATATGCTCATGTTCATAATTCCATCCCCTTAATATTTAAGACATAATATGACAATTTGAAGACATAATATGACGTTACTACTAGTATATATTTTTAAATGTATTTATTTTAATGAAATCTTCCCTTCAAAGGGCAATTCTTTCAGGGTGCCTTCAGCTTTCATTAGAAATAGATTTCATCACTCGCCACAGAGGAATAGCATGCAGTTTTCACAAGGAGCCAGTGCTCATTGTCATCCTGAACCATTGAAAACTGGGACAGAAATTCTATGATTCCTTTTTTGGGAAAATGTTTTACTTGTGATCACATCTGGCATGAAACCTTCAACACTCCTGGGTTATTTTCTTTACACTGAAGTCCTGTTGCATATGTTGATCATGAAGTTTGTAAACTTGTTCTTATGAAATTATTTAAAGCACTGGTGGTATGTTCAAGTATTGGAAATGTCTTCCAGAATCACACTGAAAGCAAGACCAGCTAAGCATGTTCATACCTCTTCTATCACCAAAAGGAGGTAGAATCAAGAAGACTGAAGTTATTGACTTCCTGTACATGACTAATCTTCTGCCATCCAGACAGTAGAAATTATTGTTATAATAGTTAGTTCAAGACCTCTCTAGACCTCAATTTCTTTAGCAAAGGAATGTGTATCCCTTCTGGGCTTCAATGACATTACTGGAAATTTGCCTTTATTGTTTCAAAAGGACCCTGTGCTCTCCAATTATGCTTGACAACAAAATTATGTTCACCAAAGCATCTGCCTCACGTGTACCCTGTATCTCTCCCTGCAATCTGATCAGCATCTCAAATAATTACACGTGAAACTCTTGGTTTTCATGATCCTGGAAAATACAGTGACCTATATTTTCTCTGTACACAGGAAGCTGCTCTGTTAAATTTTGGGCTGCTTGAAAGGATGGAGTTTTAAACCTATTCCATGCTCAGAGGGAGAAAGATGACACTGCTCAAAGGGAGACAGTACGCTCCCCTTAAGATAACAACTTTGTTTTTTCCCATGTCTTATACCGTCTGATATCTCCCGTCATCCATTTTTCTGTTATCAATACCGCAAGGAGGGGATTACATGTAGATCATTGTGATCGGTTCCTTCTTTCTACTCCACCTTTCCCTTACCCTCCTGATATCTCTGCTCTCATTATTGGTCATGAACGGTTTTTCTGTTCTGGATTCCCTGAGTTTCCAGCTCTTATGTGTACCAGTGTAAGGCAAAATTGTGAAACATGATAGTGGCGGGAGGAAGCATTAAAAAACTAGAGGAAAGTCGTATGTTTCATCAGTGCTATACTTTACCTTGACTAACTCGTCTCCTTCCCACGACCTTTATGTAAGGTGATGTCCTGTTACCACAGATGACCTCTGGGTCTCCACTACACACTCCCCCTCATTCACAATCATATGATTTTTCATTCTTTGATGCGCGATGCCTGATCCTATAGACACTTCGTGATCACACAGGCTGTTGTGCTTCTTCCATGTGGACTTTGTTTCTTCTCGGCTAGATGGTTGCCTGTTTGTCTTCATGCCTTTAAGATTCCAGATGCTATATATTTTTTTGTAGCTGGACACCACCAGGTTTAGGAGCCTCTTCCCTGGGACATTTCTTCTACTCCTCGTCCTCCATCTATTGCCTTGCCTTAAGGGGCTCCTCCTCAGAAAGATTTCCCTCTCCTCCCCTCACGTCTTCAAGTAGAGTGGACCCTTCTGCAACACGCATGCAAACGCTTTGTTTTTTCTTGCTTCTTTATTTTTTAACTGTTTTATTGTTGGCTCTTACAGCTCTTATTGCAATCCATACATCCATCATTATGTCAAGCACATTTGTATATATGTTGTCATTAACATTTTCAAAACATTGTCTTTTGACTTGAGCCCTTGCTATCAGCTCCTCATTTTCTCATTCTCCCACCCTCCTTCTATCCTGAGCCCTTGATAATTTATTTTAAAACAATTTGCCCATGTCTTACCATGACCATGACTCCCTTCAACCACTTTTCTGTTGTTCCTCCCCTCCCCCAGGAAGATATTACATGTAGACCATTCCGATCTGTTCCACCTGATTCCCCCCACATTCCTCTCCCAATCCTGGTATCCCTATTTCACTTTGCACTTTCCATTAAGAGAACAGAAAGCTACCAAATGAACAGAAATTCCATTCAGATAACACTTAGCATAGCACAGGTCTCATTGATTTGAATTAGCAAATCAGTCTCATAAATAATAATATAATCCTATAAATATATTGATATAGTATATGTAATGTTACTATGCTATATGATGTATCATTATATTTTATGAAATAAAATGTCAATGTTATGCATGAACCATCTATGGACATTGTGACATTTGGGCTTTTTAATTATTATGATATTTAGATGTATATAAACTCACTGAGAATATCCTATCATCTTATTTCCCAATGCCCTCCCTACAAGGATGGCATTCCATTTACTCAGAGTTTATTGTCAATTAATTAAAATAAAAGATATGGTAAAAATACATTAGTGAGACTGGTGGGGCTCTATGTGATCATAACACCCCGGAATCTTGGTCAATGATGTCCCTCTGTGTTCATTAGGTCTTTGGAGAAGGAAATGCACCTCAGAGTGATCATTAGACATTACCCTGCATGCTAGAGACACAGCATAATAGAGATGACCACCTTCTGGGAAGATGTTGTCCAGTGGGAGAAAGCTGTACACGGAGCTCCACGTTGTCTCCCAAAGGACAAATTGGCACAAGCTTGAATTTTGTTCTCTTACCTCCAGAGAAATAAAATTCTCAGGGAATGTAAGACAAAAGAATACTTCATTAATGAGTCACAAGGGATTTCATCCACTAGAGCCAAAGGACTGTAAATACATCCTCTACACTGACCCAGATCTACTTGATCCATCTGAGGTGATGAGAAAACACAGTTGTACCATTTAGAAGCCTCATGAGTGGATTCATCTCCATATTCTTCCTGGGGGCAGAACCTCTGACTTTAGCAGTGGCATATGGGAGAAACAGCACTGGTGAAGTCTTCTCTGGATGAGGTACAACATCATCACAGGTGCCGGGAGATTGGTGATGCATGATGGCCCTCTCTTATTGGTAGTGTCTGCAGGAGGATCAGCAGGTATAACAAATAAAAGCAAGTTTAATGGATAAAGTCCTCAGGGGTTAGAATCCCTGGTTCTAGAGACTGATTCTGGCTACATGACAATGTCTTCTTTCTCTGATCTGTCTTCCCTGGTGCTGGCTCTCATTCCTGCAACCTCCTTCTCTCAACAGCCTTCCTTGCTTCACTGCATTAACGTGTCTGTTAGCCTCATTCAACTACTTATGCACATAGTCATTCACAGAACTCTTATTTAGCATTAAATTATAGTCTGGACACAAAGAAATGAGTAGACGCTTTCCCTTCTTGTAAGTATCATGCATTCTACGTAAGGTAACAGACGGTAAGTGCGTGCTTATCCCGGCTCTGCAATCCTACTGAAAAGGATCATAATGCTGTTGCCTTTCCTGGGTAATTTTAGTGAGGGTTTCACAGAAAAGATGATGGTCACACTGAGCTTTCAAGGGAGAGATAGGAGGGGAGTAATGTTGGCATTATGAAAAACATAATGTGTGCATTGGAAATTGAATCCAATAATTAATAACTGATGAACAATAAAAACAAGGAATGAAAAGTGAGGCATGACTGTGGACAGGTAGGCAGCAGCCATGTAACACACAGCTGTATATTTTTCCTACGGATGGAAAACTCTGAAATTAGCGGAGCGTTAAGGCGGAATTGGGAGCACAGTCTGTCTGTCTATCTGCAGTCAGACTTGCCTTTGGAGACATTGCTCTGTCCATGTGCAGAGCAGACTCCTGCTTCTGGGAAACCCGCAGAGAGATGAAGTGTGGAGAAAGTACAGAATTGGGAGATGAATCTGTGACCCTTGGAAGTATAATGCATCTCCAAATTTATACGAAGTAGTACACCTCAGCTTGCCATTTTAAATTACTTATTTATTATAATTTTTAAAATAGTTATTTCTAACTCTTCTATAAAATTGGCATCAGAATTTGGGTATAAGAGATGCAGAATATGTGATGTATAGCTGTAATTTTTCTAGTCCAAGACAGGTAGTGAACTCTGGGTCAAGTTCACAGCTTCTTGTTTTCAAGGTATTTGCATAGAACTAATTTTAAAGTTTTTACTTAACTTTAGTCTTTTAACAGTTTTTCTAATACAAATTTATTGTAATGTATTTTTCTTTCTTTTAAGCAATTGTTTTAGGACCCAATCCAGACATCATACCATTCCATAGTTCAATCATATGATGCAATATTGTACATTATCAGTTTCAAAACAGTTTTTTCATTCTTGTACTTCTTGATATCAGCTCCCTCTCATCCTTTTTTCCCCTGACCCCATCTAGGTCCCCTGCCATCCCCAGCAGAAACTCTTATTATAGTTATTGTCTCTGACCATAATTGAGATATAGGAATAAGCTGGTCATCCAACGGAGTATTGTAGAGATAACCATAGTAGATTAAAATTATAATTTTACTTCAATGGTTAAAATCTTGTCATTGGAGCTCTCTACGTGGTGCACATTCTGGTTGTTAATATTTTAAATATTTCCTATTTTTCTTCATATTGGGATTTATCTCTGTTGTATTTTGTCATTGTTGGTAACTCTCTTGGTTATGTATTATTTTGTGTCCTTTGCGACATACAACCCAGCATGGGTGAAGCTATAGAGATAAAAGTTTTGTTTGTTTGTTTTAATAGAAAAATTACAAACACAGTAAAGACATTTCTCATAAACCTTTAACTTAAATGCCTATTATCATCTCTGTCCAGAATCCTGCATTTATTTGTCAGACTTCCGTGGACTCCTGTGGCTGCGACAGGTACCTGATATTTTTCCTTGTTTGAAGACCATGCAAGTGTTGATATGTGTTGGTTAACTGTTTTGTAAAATGTGTCTCACTTGATATTTGTCTGATGTTTTGTCTCATGAGAAGATTGGAATTATGGAGTATAATTTTTTAAATTTTGTTTTCTTGGTTTTTGGAAGAAGACCACAAAGGTTAAATATCAATTTCATCTATCACTTTTCAATAGCTATAAACTGGTTTAGACCTTGATTAAAATTGTATTAAGTATATAGATCTAGTGGGAAGATTTTACAATTCACAATATTACCAGTCCTTCCAGTTCATGGACAGAGGATATCTGTGTACTTGGTCCTTGCATTTAGATCTCTTATTGCCATGGCCTCACAATTTCATATTGATTGAATGCTGTTCATTATTGCTATGTGGAAATTTATTGGAGGTTTTATCTTTTTTTCCTTCAAGCTATCAGTTATCTCTCCTTGTGAGTTTTAGTATTTTTCTGTTTGTGGCTCTTTCTTTGGGTGTTCTACATCGACAGAGATATCTTCTGTGAACAAAGACAGCTTTATTTATTCCTTCTCAGTCTGTGTGGTTTGTATTTGTAAAATTTGCGTTGTGTTTGCTAGGACTTGTATTTAAATAAGAGGGTTGAGAGGGGATATCCTTGCCCTGTGATGAATCCAAAGGGGAAAGTGTCTCATATTTCACCATTAAACACGACCCTAGTGGTGATTTTCAAAGATGTACTCTATCAAGTCAACTTTTTAAACTTTTTAAAACTTTTTTTTTTGGGAGGGGGGAATAAAATGTTAGTAAAATACCATAGGATATTATATAATGTGGTGAGTTATAATAATACATATAAAAATTATGAATGACCTTTAAGTTCTTTATCATGGAGTCTTCTACAACCTCACAATATTTTGATCCCATATTCCCATCACTTTAACTACAACTTTGATCCAGATTCCTTTTTGCACCTCAGTTACACCATCCACCGTGGTGTCAGAGGGGTGAGGAATAGTCCTGTGTGGGGGGAGCACAGGCGCTGTCTCTGTACAACGTGTTCTTCTCGTGACTAGCATCCTGACTGCATTCAGGTTTCTGCTGTAAGTCTCTTTATCAGAAGGGATTATTCTGAGAAGCATTTGTTTTTACTGGGCAACTTGCTTACATCTTACTGTGAATTAAGTGATTTGCAGACTTGAACCAATATTCAAGAAATTATACACATTCTGATATAACTCAACCGCTGCAATTCCCCGTTGTATCGTAGCTTATCCTGCTGCCGCTTTGTTTTTCCTGTTTCCATTCCACCTTCCTCCATAACCCTCTGAATTTTGTCCCTGGGCAAGAGCTGCCCTCTTGAACTTACAGACTTGAATATTGGTACATGGAGGAGAGTTCTGTTCCAGGCATGACTGTTGCTTGCATGCTCCATGACTCCATTGAATAAATTGTCTTTGCATTTCAATCAATCTTTCATCCTCTGGAGACGAAGAGTTCAATAGTTGCATCTTCTGCTGTTCACATCAGATAAGGGTAAGAATTTTTATTTTTTTCACTGAGGTTTCAACAACTTGCAAGAATGCTTGGCATAAAATATTTGGTCAAACACATTTGTCAAATGAACAATCAAATATAAAGTTTAAGGGAAAAGATGGTATTAAAAAAAGGACAACTCACCACCACCACCACCAAAAAAAAAAAAAAAGGACAACTAGGCAGTTTCAGCATCAAAGAGAATATTGAGCACATGAGATTCAAGAACACAAGATATACAGATAAGAATAGGGATTAATTAATTGATTGTGTAAAATAGAAATAACAGTATATCCCTTAAACTGTTGTTAAGAGCTTATGGCAGAGTGTGCAATGCTCTTGTCTCTATCCCAGTAGTTTCATCAGCTACATGGAACCAGGAAACTACACTCAGATTCCAGAATTCATCCTTCTGGGGCTTTCTGAAGAAGCAGAGCTGCAGCCCCTCCTCTTTGGACTGTTCCTCTCCATGTACCTGGTCACCTTCACTGGGAACCTGCTCATCATCCTGGCCATCACCACAGACTCCCACCTCCACACACCCATGTACTTCTTCCTCTCCAACCTCTCCTTTTCTGACATCTGTTTTACATCCACCACCGTCCCAAAGATGCTGGTGAACATTCAGATGAGGAACAAAGTAATTACATATGAAGACTGCATCATTCAGATTTATTTTTTCTTGCTCTTTGGGGCCTTAGACAACTTCCTATTGACGGTGATGGCCTATGACCGGTTTGTAGCCATCTGTCACCCACTGCACTACACTGTCATCATGAACCAAAGATTCTGTGGTCTCCTGCTTCTGGTCTCCTGGGTGGTGTCATTTCTGCAGTCTCTATTAAATGGTTCATTGGTTTTGCGACTATCTTTTTGTACAGAATTGGAAATCTCCCATTTTTTCTGTGAATTTAATCAGGTCATCCAACTTGCATGCTCTGACACCTTCCTCAATATCTTAGTGAAGTATTTAGTAAGTGGACTTCTGGGTGGTGTTCCATTCATTGGAATCCTTTTCTCTTACATGAAGATTGTGTCCTCCATTTTGAAAATTTCATCAGCTGGGGGAAAATATAAAGCCTTTTCCACCTGTGGGTCTCACCTTTGTGTGGTCTCCTTGTTCTATGGTACAGCTTTAGGAGTTTTTCTTAGTTCTGCTGCTATTGAAAACTCCAGGGCCACTGCAATAGCCTCAGTGATGTACACTGTAGCCACACCCATGCTGAATCCTTTTATCTACAGTCTTAGAAATAAAGACATAAAGCAAGCCCTAAGAAAAATTTTCAGCTGAGAACCACCCTTTTAACATAAATACATCCTTAAATTTAGAGAGTTCCATTTGAAAATTAATTTCAAAATCACAAAAATCTGTATTATACTTTACTAAGTTCTTTACATGCTTATGTGCATAAATCAATCTCCTTAATATTTAAGACATAATAAAAATTGAAGACAAAATATGAAATTACTTCCTGCATATTTTAAATATATTTACTTTAATCATATCGCCCCTTCAAAGGCCAGGTATTTCAGGGTGCTTCAGCTTTCATTGGGAAATAGATTTTCATCAATAGCCGTAGAGGAATAGCATGCAGTTATCACAAAGGACCAGTGCTCATTGTCATCCTGAACCATTAAAAACTGGGACAGAATTTCTCTGATTCCTATTTTCAAAAATGTTTTTCTTGTGATTACATCTGGCATGACACCTTCAACACTCCTGGGTTATTTTCTTTACATTGAAGTCCTGTTGAATATTTTGAGCATGAAGTCTGTACACTTGTTCTTAATAAACTTTGAAAAGCAAAAAGGTGGTATATTCAAATATTAGAAACGGCTTCCAGAACCACTCTGAAAACCTGACCAGCTAAGCACGCTGATGCCTGTTCTATCATCAAAAAGATGGTGGAATCCGTAAGACTGATGTCACTGACTTCCTGGACATGACAAACCTTCTCCCGCGGAGATAGTAGGAATTTTTGTTGCAATTGTGGGTTCAAGACCATCGGTTTCAAGACCTCTCTAGACCTCAATTTGTTTACCAAAGGTTTACATATCCCTTCTTGACTTCAATGATACTAACGGAAATTTGTCTTTATTTTTTCAAAAGAACCCATTGCTCTCCAATTATGCTTGACCACAAAATTATTTTCCCCAAAACGTCTGCCTCACTTTTGCTCTTGAGTTACTCCCTGAAGCCTGATCAGCATCTCAAATAATCACAGGTGAATCTCTTTGTCTTTATAATTCTGGAAATTACAGCTCCCTATCTTTTCTCTGCACACAGGAAGCAGCTCTGTTGAGTTAAGCTTTGGGCTACTTGAAAGGTTGGATTTTCAAACCTATTCACTGCTCAGAGGGAGAAAGATGAGACAATATGCTCCCATTAAGATTATAGCTTTGTTTATTTCCGTGTCTTATACTGTCCAATGTCTCCCTTCATCCACTTCTCTGTTGTCCGTCCACAAGAGAGGGGGTTATATGTAGAACATTTTGATCAGTTCCCCCTTTCTCCCACACTTCCTCTTCCCTTCCTGGTAATTCTCCTCTCATTATTGGTCCTGAAGGGTTTACCTCTCCTGGATTCCCTGTAATTCCAGTGTACAACCTCTGGTCTGTACCCGTGTACAACCTCTGGTCTAGCCTGATTTGTAATGTAGAATTGGTACCCTGATAGTGGGAGTGTGTGGGCAGGGAAGGACGCATTAAAGAAGTAGAGGCAAGTTGTATGTTCCGTGGGTGCTACACTCCACCCTGACTGTGACTTTTATGTAAGGCTGTTTTCCAATTGTCTCCAGATTGGCTTTGCATCTCATCTCCACGATCCGTCTCTAACATACACAATTAGTTCATGATTTCTTTAAAATGAATGCTTTGTGGAGCGTGAAGTGAGTGTTTGAGAAAACCAAAAGAAGGCCAAAAATCTTCACTGCCATGGAATCCATACGAACTCAGTGACTCCATAGGACAGGATGAAATTGCTTCTGTAGGTTCTCAGAGCTGGAATTCTCTACAAGAGTAGTGGAGCAACTGGTGGTTTCGAATGGCTCACCTAGAGGAGCACAGTCCAACTCTGCCACAATCTTAGATACTTTCTTTTCTAGGTCAAATAATACTAGGGTAAAATATATAAAATAAAATTAACCATTTAAAACATTTTGAGTAAAAAATCATATCATTGGCTGCACACCTCAATGATAGGCTCACCGAAGACAGACAGGTGCATAAGCAAATGTGGCGAAGAAACTGATGGTGCCCGGCTATTGAAAGAGATAGTGTCTGGGGTCCTAAAGGCTTGAAGGTGAACAAGCAGCCATCTAGCTCAGAAGCAATAAAGCCCACATGGAAGAAGCACACCAGCCTGTGCAATCACGAGGTGCTAAAGGGACCAGGTATAAGGCATCATGCAAAAAAAAAGAATATCTATATCTATCTATCTATCTATCTATCTATCTATCTATCTATCTATCTATCTATCTATCTATTTATCTATATAGTATACCGTAGTGAATGAAGGGGGAAGTACAGAGTGGAGACCCAAGGCCCATTTGTCTGCCACTGGAGATCCCCTCATAGAGGGGTTTAGGAGAGGAGATGGGTCAGTCAGGTGCGATGTAGTACCGATGAAGACCACAGCTTTCCCCCAGATCCTGGATGCTTTCTCCCCCCAACTACCATGATCTGAATTCTACCTTGCAGGGCTGGATAGGGCAGAGGTTGTACACTGGTGCATATGGGAGCTGGAGGCACAGGGAATGCAGGGTGGGCGATACCTTCAGGACCAGGGGTGTGAGGGGCGATGCTGGGAGAGTAGAGGGTGAGTGGGTTGGAAAGGAGGAACTGATTACAAGGATCCACATGTGACCTCCTCCCTGGGAGATGGACGGCAGAGAAGGGGGGAAGGGAGACTCCAGATAGGGTAAGATATGACAAAATAACAATCTGTAAATTATCAAGGGCTCATGAGGGAAGGGGAGCGGGAAGGAAGG
Organism: Tenrec ecaudatus; assembly: GCF_050624435.1. NCBI lineage: Eukaryota > Metazoa > Chordata > Mammalia > Afrosoricida > Tenrecidae > Tenrec > Tenrec ecaudatus. The sequence goes on from NC_134530.1 coordinate 19,174,709, forward strand.
GCAAAAAAAAAGAGGACCTGATGCAAAGGGCTTAACTGGAGAGCAAATGCTTTGAAAATGATTAGGGCAAAGAATGTACAGATGTGCTTTCTACAATTGATGTATGTATATGTATGGATTGTGATAAGAGTTGTATGAGCCCCTAATAAAATATTAAAAAAAAACTTTGGATAAAGGGTAACGTAAGACATGTTTAAGAACTCATGTATATTCTTAATGATGATTTTTTGGAACATAGAATTGGGAAGAAATGGAATAGGCTATTGTGATTAGGAAGCCAATTGTCCCAGCCACCCATGACAGGTATCACTTTATGATTTATAGGGATAGGTTTTACATTGATGTATTTCAAAGTTATAAATCTAAGTATGCACACACACATATATACACACACATATCTGTTTCTCATAGTGCACTATAATATTTCATTATTACCATATGGTGTCTCAGATTTTACACTATTATATTTAGATAACATTTATCCTATTTACTATGTGTCAGATATTTTAATTCAGGTTTTGTAAAGGCTGACCTCCTTTAAAATAAAGATGAAAACATGGTAAAAGTTCAAAAAAAAACATTTGGAGAACCACTCATAAAGATTACATCAAGTATTGGAGCAAGGACGGTCAGTTTATTTTTTTGTAATTTGCACAGTTTATTTCCACCCATCCATTTCTAGCCTCTTAACGTACCTGCCATCACTTATGTCATTTCCTCCTGTGTTCTTGTTTCCATTCCGCCTTCTCTGTGAGCCCTTCTTACTTTAGGCTCTTAAAATGTTAGTTTTCCTAATATGGGGCGAGTTTAATTCCAGTTATATGGGTCACAACGGGCTATAATCTTGGCTATAATTTTGAGCTCTGTTCCACATCCTTCTCCCACTTCTATAGTAATTTACATAATGTATAATATATGCAAATGCCTTCTAGAGTGGGCATTTTCAGTGGAGTTCTGTGTTGGTATTAGGAAACAATCCTACTCTGAAGATAATGGAGACTAATATTTTCAAAGTCTCTTGGTTCACTGGTCTGTTTCCATGTGTTTTTCAGTTTTCATCACTTTTATTTTCTCTGAAAGGAAAGAGACAATATTTGCACATGATATGCCTGCTTATGAACATTTATGATTCCAGCTGCTAATTACCAAATCAGAAAACAGTAAATTGTGTTTGCAAACTCTGTTCTGCCAGTTGACCTTGGTGAGTCCAACATGATGGTTCTGATCCCCCAGGCTCAGGGTCTTCTTTCCTCAAGGTGTTTGCTCATGTCTAAGAGGTTTCCATAATTTTACTCTGATCATGTCCCTATATGTTTCATCAAAGAAGGAAAGTTTTTGCCCAACAGAGAAATACCCCTTCTAGGAGTGAAAATTAAAGGGATTCTGAGCTTCGTGTGTTCATGATAGAAATCACCGGGATTCACTTACTGAGTGGGAGTAGGGGAAATGCAGCAATGAAAAGAAGGGCTGACTTGGGCATATTCTATTGTTTCCTGGTCCACAGAGACTACCCATGAGAGATGCACAAGGTGAGAGATAAGTTGAGGCCTGGCTGCTCTAAACTTTAAAAAGTATATTCCACATTTAAAGATATATTTGTAACAATGTCAAATCTACAAGTGTTCGTGGCACACTCCAAGACTCCTAGACCATTCAACAAACATCCTTATTTCACTAGTATATCACAGGGTATTTGGGACATTTCAAGGTGAAAAGACATGTCCAGAGAGTTGTTGACAGATTAAAAAGGGGGAACTTTGTGGTTATTTGCATTTGAACTAAAGGTTTATGCCTGATGGTAGAATAATTTGGCACGTAAAAGGAACTCTCTGCTCCAGGACTGAACTGTTACAGGACGCCTGTGGGCAGGATGATAGGCTTGCTAGGTGACCACCTGGATCCACTTGTGGAATACAAGTGAGAGAAAAGCAGCAATAAAGACATGGGTTGAGTCTGGCCACTGCCACCAAGGGAGCTGGTTCATAGGGACTAGAGGAGAAAATGAGAGCAGGTTGACTGGTCTCACGTTCATTTCTGAGCACAAGAGGGATAGGGTTGCTGAGGATTCGTGATGGCACCCATGGTCTAAAGGCAAGACAGCCAATGGGGCATCCTGGTGAGAGGAAGTGAAGCAATCCACATTGAGTTGACCAGAAACTGACAAGATGAAGAGATGTTTGAGCCTGTGAACTGGTGCATATTGTGGCGGACTTTATGGATGGCCTGTTAGGATTTGACTTTGCTTATGGATGCTGACGTCACAAGGTTCCAACTTGAATGCAGAATCTTCATATCAAAGATTAGGATTGTCTCCTCAGAGCACTGGGTTAATAAAAGATGACAGAACACAGATTGGATACCCAAAATATGGGGATAAAGGCATGAAGTGGTTTGCTTACAACTTTCATAGATGTGGGAGTGTGTTCATAGGATTATGAAGTAGGGTGTTACATAAGTATAGAATATTTGTGCTTTGTTCACTTATAGAATGTTATATTTAAATGAGGGTGACACATTTTCTAATTGTGTGCATTTTAGGTTTATCCTGTGAAATACAGATACAATTATATTATTGTTCATTTGGGAAGTCTATATGAGTGCTTCTCAACCTATCGTTTGTCAACCCTTTGGGCATCAAATGACCATTTCACAGGGGTCACCTATGACCAATGGAAACACGGCTCTTCTATTCGTCTCTAGGCAGGGCAGTCAACATGCAGATACGCCCACATAGGAGTACCCCATATGATGACGTCATCGCACCAGCTCCATCACATACATCTTGTAGAACTACAGGTGTATGTAACATGGTTGGAGCCATAATTTGCTTATTGGATCAGTCACACCGGTATAGAGAGCTGCCACTGTGTTGAGAGCAGCTACTGTGTTGAAAGAAGCTACTGTGTTGAAAGCAACTACTTTGTTAAAAGCAACTACTGTGTTGAAAGCAGTACGATTAGAGGTAAAACAACACGTCATGAATTAAAATTACTGGTTAAAAGTAAAATCATGTACTGTCAAATCAGAAACTACTGATATATGTGTGTGTGCATATGTATATATGAATGGAACTTAATCTGGATGCTGATTGGTCTTTTAATACTCATCTGTGGTTGATGTGAATACTGCCCCCTTGTGATAGTAACAGGTATGATAAAAAAACTACACAAAGAATGGTAAGTCATAGGAAAGTTTAATTAACTGTATTGACTGAACTATGCCATGCATCATCTTTTATATTACTAAAGCTATTGTTATATATTATTTTCATTAGCAAACCATACCATGACAATGAATCATGTAGAGAAGAATGTTAAGAAAAGAAAATATAGTGAGGATTTGTTATAGCATGGTGTTACCTCAATAATTACAGCAGGAATTGAGAAAGCATAATGTATTATTTACGTGAAGTTCTATCAGCTGATTCTATGAAGTTGAAGAAACCAAAATGCTATTTTGATAGCAAGCATCTGAGCTTTACTGGCCAGGAGACCAACTACTTAGAAGCAACGCTGGAAGACTCAAGAAAGCCAGACTTGACAACTGGTGGCAAGTACCACAAACAGAGCGTAGCAGCCGATGAATCTTCATATTTGGTGGCACTCAGAATCGCCAGAGCTGTGAAACCTCACACCATTGCTGAAGATTTACTGTTTCTAGCGGCCAAAGACATTGTTCAAGTTATGATTGCAGAAAATTTTTTTACAAAATTGAGAGCACTGTCTACAGAAGAATAGATGACAAGTGTGCTGATATTTTTGATTAGGTAATCCAGGAAATTAAATCTGCTCCACCTCCAATAATTAGCATCCAGCTTGATATTGCACACTGTTCATGGTTACGGGTTTACGAGAGGTATGATAATGATGGTGCCTTAAAAGATGGAGTTTCTTTTTGTCCCCACACCTACTGCACATGATGCATTTGACACAGTTGGTTCATTTCTGAAAGAGCATAAAATCTCTTGGGAAAAGATTTGTGGCATTTGCACAGATGGTGCTCCAACTATACAAGGATATTGATCTGGATTTCAACATTTGCTACTGAATGAGTCACCAAAAGTCACTGGAACTCACTGTATGATTCGTGGGCAAATATCAGCAATGGAGATGCTGCTACCAGAGTTACAAGAAGTAATGAAAAGCGTGATAAGCTCCGTGGATTTTGTAAAGGGAAACACCTGAAACAGCCAACTGTTCTCGCAACTGTGCAATGAGTTGGATGCACCGAATAATGCTTTGCTATTTCACACTGATGTGAGATGGTTGTCAAGAGGAAAAATGTTAAAATGTGTTTTTGAGCTTCATGATGAACTCGTAATGTTTTTAGATCAGAATTCCAGGGCTCTGATTGCCATCAGCATATCTTCATGTGGCTCATCGTCATGTCTCACTGGGAAAGAGCATGCATCCCATGTCCAGCAAGTTATTTATCTCCTTAACACCTCCCAATGAGGTCATAAATCTGTGATCTGATTGATAGGCTAAACTCTACCCCTTCACTCTTAATTCTCAAATTGTAAACAAATTATGTAACTACCACACTCAATGTCCTGAAAAATATCGCTGAAGACAAAATGGGTACATAGGCAAATGTGGTGAAGACTGATGATGTCTGGCTAATAAAAGCTACAGCATCTGTGATCTTAAAAGTTTAAAGATAAACAAGCAGCCAACTAGCTGAGAAACAACAAAGCCCTCATGGAAGAAGCACACCAGCCTGTGTGATTATGAGGTGTCAATATAATCAAGTGTCAGGCATCAAAACTCAGAACAAAAAATTATATCTATGTGAATGAGGGGGAGGGGGATGTAGAGATCCAAAGCCCATCTGTAGACAATTGGACATCCCTTTAAAGAAGGGTCATAAGGATGGAATGAATCAGTAAGGGTGCAGTATAGCACCCATGAATCATACAACTTTCTGCTCTTTCTTTAATACTTCTTTTCCCCACTATCATGATCCCAATTCTACCTTACAAATCTGGCTAGACCAGAGCATGTACACTGGTAGATATAAGAGCTCACAGCACAGGGATTCTAGGACAGATAAACCCCTCATAACCAATAATTAGACTAGCAATACCAGAAGGCTAAGGGGAAAGTGGGAGAAGTAAGGGGAAACCTATCCCAATGATCAGCATATCACTTCCGCCCAGGGGGATAAAAAAGGAAAAAGGGGGGTGAAGGTGTAAGACATGAAAAAATAATCATTTATAAATTATCAAGGGTTCATGAGGGAGGGTAAGATGGGGAAGGAAGTAAATGAGTTAATACCAAGGGCTCAAGTAGAAATAAACTTTTGAAAAGGATGAAGGCAACATATCTACAAATATACTTGGTTTGTGATAATGGCTGTAAGAGCCCCCAGTAAAGTGATTTTTAATTATGACGCATCTCTAAGTGTAGCACTTGAACAATTCCAGGAAGACATAAAATGTACATCTGAAAAATGTTGTACATAAAAATGATTGTGTATTTATGAATAATTATATTTTTCTTTATTTTGGACTCATTGACCATAACCTCGAAATTTGCTTTTTCTGGAAGGCCACATAAAAATTTTTTTAAAAAAATTTTAAATTCTTATTTCAAGAGGAAAAACTCTCATGGAGATCTGCCATAGCTCACTCTCATACAACAAACAAAGGGACTTATTTCTGCTGCCTTGTAAGACTTTTTACCCTATCTCAGAGCAGAAAATTGAAATGACATGCTCCAGATTAGTTTATTTTTAATTGGGTGGTGGGCTTGTACAAACATTGTGAAAATTGATATGGCAATATTCAAAATAGCTGGGAATAGAAATACCAGACAACCCAGCAATTCCTCTGCTGAGTAGATACCTGAAAGAAGTAACAACACAAACAGATCTCTGCTTCCCTATGTTTATCACAACGAGTTCATAATAATCTGGAAATAGCTCAAATGTTCATCAGTGGGAGAATTGATAAAGAAACTGGTACATAAACACAAGTGAATACTGTGTATCCATAAAGCAGTGACGAATCCATGAAAGTCCTGATGATGGATGAACTGGAAAACCATGAAGCTGAGTGGTTAGTCAAGCACTAAAAAAGAACTATTGTATGAGCCAGCACTATAAGGTGAAGGGAGACTTCTGTTCTCAGGTCAGGTAATCTTTGAATTCATTCTGTGTCTGCCTAATGCTCACAGTCTATGTATCATGCATTTATTTGTCCATCTTTGTATCCACTTTGACAGAGGTCTTCCTTAGATGCGGTCAGTTACTTATGCTGAAGAGAGAAGGAGAAGACAAGTCATCGGCTGTCATATGACATTGTTCTGTGATCACCCCAAATTAGCAGACACTCCTACCAGGGTGCTCAGTGAATCTCAGTGGGAATTCAAGTAGAGAAGGGCAGATAGGTCTGTGTTGGTTAAGGGAATCATATATCTGTTGGTGAGTAACCTAGAAGGGCTATGTGCCATTGGGAAAACTGATTTAACATTTCTCATAGAAATCCTCACCACACACCCTTTCACCACCCTAGGCAAGGATATGCCAAGTATTAGTTTTCTAATTGCTCATTTTTGAACCAGTTTGTATCCAGCTTTTGTTAACCCAGGGGTATAAACTCTGTCCTTTTAAGGTTTACAAGAACAACATCCTTCACAGGTCACAACAGGTTCTGATTAGAAACTCCCACTCAGTAAACTGGACTGTGTCTTAAACTCACCTGCAGTGCATTTAAGAAACTGAACGACTCTCTTGGATTAAGGCACTACTGTGAGAAGATGCAGATAGATGGCAGGTCAGCAAGGCCATATAGTATTTCAAACTCTCTCGACTTTAATGGCATCTCTGAATCATCCAGCAGGCATGGCTCTACTTTGGGGAATGAGCATTATTGATTGACCTTTGTCTAACCTTAAGTTTTGCAAAAGTATTATGCAATCACTTGAATATTGGATCTGTACAGATCAACAATCTATGAAACTATGTATTTTGGTCCAAAAGCTGTCCTGTACATGTATAGTTTCTTTTCTTAAAGAGTATTTGGAATGTTACTACCTTCACTAAATATTAATTTATAAATATACTTATCACATAACTTAGGGGGGTGATTTATAATGGTACTATTTAAAGGCTAACCCAATTTCTCAAATGGACTAGTACCACTTGTTTACAATACTGTGGTGGATTGTGTGTTGCTGAAAGACACATCACTGAAATTTCAAAAGCCAAACATTGTGATCTGTTCCATCTGATTCTTCCCACATTCCCCTCCAAAGCCTGGTATCCCTATTTCACTCTGTACTTTCCATTACGAGTACAGAAAACTACCAGATGAACAGATTCCCTTTCAGATAACACAGCATATCCCAGGTGTCATGTCATTGATTTTAATTAGCAAATCAGTCTCATAAATAATAATATAACCCTATGAATATATTGAAATAGTATTTGTAATGCTTTAAAGCTATATTATGTATCATTCTATTATATGATATTATGAAATACAATGTAAATATTGTGCATAAATCATCTTATGGACATTGTGACATTTGGGCTTTTTATTTTGACCTGTAGATAGATATGTAGACACTCACTGAGAATATCCTATAAACTTACTTCCCTTCTTACATCCCTACCTACAGGGATGGCATTCCATTTACTCAGGGTCTACTGTCAATAAAAGTCATGGTAAAAATACAGTAGTGAGGCTGGTGGGGCTCTATGTGATCATAAAACCCTGGCATCTTGGTAAATGATGTCCCGCTGTGTTCATTAGGTCTTTGGAGAAGGAAATGCATCTCACAGTGATCATTAGACATTTCCGTGCATGCTGGAGACACAGCACAATAGAGATGACTGCCTTCTGGGAAGATGTTGTCCAGTGGGAGAAAGCTGTACACGGAGCTTCACATTGTCTCCCAAAGGACAAACTGGCACAAGTTTGAATTTTGTTCTCTTAGCTCCAGAGAAATAAAATTCTCAGGGAATGTAAGACAAAATAATACTTTATTAATGAGGCACAGGGGATTTCATCCACTAGAGCCAAAGGACTGTAAATACTTCCTCCAAACTGACCAAGATCTACTTGATTCATCCAAGGTGATGAGAAAACACAATTGTACCTTCCAGTAGCTTCATGAGTGGGTCCATATCCGTGTTCTTTCTGGGAGCCAGTCTCTAACTTTAGCAGTGGTACTTGGCAGAACCAGCATTGGTGAAGTCTTCTCTGGATGAGGTACAACATCATCCCAGGTGCGCAGAGATTGGTGATGCGTGATGTTCCTTTCTTATTGGTAGTGTCTTTAGGTGTATCAGAAGATATAACAAATAAAAGCAAGTTTAATGGATAAAGTCCTGATAAGTTAGAGTCTCTGGTTCTAGAGACTGATTCTGGCTACATGACAATGTCTTCTTTCTCTGATTTGTCTTTCCCGGTGCTGGCTCTCATTCCTGCAACCTCCTTCTCTAAACAGCCTTCCTTGCTTCACTGCATTAAAGTGTCCGTTAACCTCATTCAACTATTTGTTCACATAGTCACTCACAGAACTCTAGTTTAGCATTAAATTACAGTCTGGACACAAAGAAATGAGCAGACAGTTTCCCTTCTTTCCAGTATCTGACGTTCTCCGTAAGGGAACAGACGGTAAGTGCGTGCTTATCCCGGCTCTGCAATCCTACTGAAATGGATCATGATGTTGTTGCCCTTCCTGGGGACTTTTAGTGAAGGTTTCATGGAGAGATGATGATCACACTGAGCTTCGAAGGAGGAGACAGTTGGGCAGTAATGTTGGCATTATTAAAACCATACGGTGTGCATTGGAAATTGCTCATAATAATTAATGCCTGATGAACAAGGAAAGCAAGGAATGGAAAGTGAAGCATGAGTGTGGACAGGGAGGCAGCAGCCATGTAACACACAGCTGTATATTTTGCCTAAGGAAGGACAACTCTGAAATTAGCGGAGAGTCAGAGCAGTATTAGCAGCACAGCTTGTCTGCAGTCAGACTCGCCTTGGAGACATTGCTCTGTCCATGTGCAGAGCAGACTCCTGCTGCCGTGAAAACTGTAGAGAGAGAAAGAGTGGAAAAAGCACAGTAGAAGTGGGAGATGAATCTGTGACCTTTGGAAGTATAATGCATCTTCAAATCCTCTGTGTAGTACGACTCAGCTTGACATTTTAAATTACTTATTTATTTTAAATTTTTAAAAAGTTATTTTTTTAACTCTTCTATAAAATTGGCATCAGAATTTTATTTTAAGAGATGTAGAATATGTGATGTAAAGCTGTGACTTTTCTAGTCCAAGGCAGGTAGTGAACTCTGGGTCAAGTTTATAGCTTGTTATATTCAAGGTATTTGCATAGGACTCATTTTAAAATTTGTACTTAACTTTCCCTTTCAACAGTTTTTCTAATACTAATTTACTGTAATGTATTTTTTTATTTTTTTAAATAAACCTGTTAGGACCCAATCCGGGCACCATGTCATTGCATAGTTCAATCAAATCAAGCAATGCTGTATGATATCAGTTTCAAATCAGTTTTTTTCCTTCTTGGGCTTCTTGATATCAGCTCCCTCTTATCCTTTTCCCTGCCCCATCTTGATCCTGTGCCATCCCCAGCAGGAACTCTTATTCTAATTATGGTTTCTGACCATAATTGATATATAGGAATAATGTGATTATCCAACAGAGTATTATAGAGATAACTATAGTAGACTAAAATAATAATTTGACTTCATGGTTAAAATCTTGTCATTAGAGTTCTCTACTTGGTGCACATTCTGGTTGTTAATATTTTTAAATATTTTCTATTTTTCTTCATATTGGGATTTATCTCTGTTTTATTTTTTTCTCTTGGTAACTCTTGACTCTTGGTTATGTATTTTCTTATGTCCTTTGTGACATGCAACCCAGTATGGTTGAAACTCTAGAGATAACAGGTTGGTTTTTTTATTTAATAGAAAAACTACAAATACAGTAAAGACATTTCCCATAAACCTTTCACTTAATTGTACATATTCATCTCTATCCAGAGCGTGCATTATTTGTCATACTTCCTTGGACGCCTGTGGCTGTGACAGGTTCCCTGATATTTGTCCTTGTTTGATGACCATGCAAGTGTTGACGTGTGTCAGTGAACTATTTTGTAAAATGTCTCTCACTTGGTATTTGTTTGATGTTTTGTCTCATGAGAAGATTGGAATTATGGAATTTTTTAAAATTTTGTTTGCTTGGCTTGTTGGAAGAAGACCACAAGGGTGAAATATCAGCTTCATCTATCAGTTTTTTTTAATTGTATAAAACACATCTGTACATTCTTTGCCCTAATCATTTTCTTTTTCTTTTTATCTTTTTTTTAAATTTTAACAATTTATTAGGGGCTCATACAATTCTTATCACAGTTCATACATATACATACATCAATTGTATACAGCACATCTGTACAGTCCCTGCCCTAATTGTTTTTTCCTTCTCTTTTCTTTTTTTACATTTTATTAGGGACCCATACAACTCTTATCACCATCCATACATATACATACATCAATTGTATAAAGCACATCCATACATTCCCTGCCCCAATCATTCTCAAGGCATTTGCTCTCTACTTAAGCCCCCTGCATCAGGTCCTCTATTTTTTTTCCCCTCCCTCCCCTTTCCCCCCTCCCTCATATGTCCTTGGTAATTTATACCTCGTTATTTTGTCATATCTTGCCCTATCTGGAGTCTCCCTTCCCCCCTTCTCTGCTGTCCCTCTCCCAGGGAAGAGGTCACATGTGGATCCTTGTAATCAGTTCCCCCCTTCCAACCCACTCACCCTCCACTCTCCCAGCATCGCCCCTCACACCCTTGGTCCTGAAGGTATCATCCACCCTGGATTCCCTGTACCTCCAGCCCTCATATGTAGCAGTGTACAGCCTCTGCCCTATCCAGTCCTGCAAGGTAGAATTCGGATCATGGTAGTTGGGGGGAGGAAGCATCCAGGATCTGGGGGAAAGCTGTGTTCTTCATCGGTACTACCTCGCACCCTAATTAACCCATCTCCTCTCCTAAACCCCTCTATGAGGGGATCTCCATTGGCCGACACTTGGGCCTTGGGTCTCCACTCTGCACTTCCCCCTTCATTTAATATGGTATATATATACATATACACATATATACACACACTTATATCATTTTTTTTGCATGATGCCTTATACCTGGTCCCTTGGCACCTCGTGATCGCACTGGCCGGTGTGCTTCTTCCATGTGGGCTTTTTTGCTTCTGAGCTAGATGGCCGCTTGTTCACCTTCAAGCCTTTAAGACCCCAGACACTATCTCTTTTGATATCCGGGCACCATCAGCTTTCTTCACCACATTTGCTTATGCACCCATTTGTCTTCAGCGATCCTATCATGGAGGTGTGCAGTCAATGATATGATTTTTTGTTCTTTGATGCCTGGTAACTGATCCCTTTGGGACCACTCGATCACACAGGCTGGTGTGTTCTTCCATGTGGACTTTGTTGCTTCTGAGCTAGTCATCTATCAGTTTTATAAAAGCTATACACTGGTTTAGATCTTGATTGAAAGTGTATTATGTATATAGATCTAGTTGGGAAGGTTTTTACAATTCACAGTATTACTGATCCTTCCAGCTCATGAACAGAGAGAGGGGATCTGTGTCTTTGGTCCTTTCATTTCACTCACTGGTATTATGTAGTTTTTAGACCATTGATTCTGTTTGCATTTTGAGCTCTTATGGCCATGGCCTCACAGTTTCATTGTGATAGCTCGCTGGTCATTATTGTGACATGGAAATGTACTTGAGGGCTTATCTTTATTTTTCAAGCTATCATTTTGCTCTCCTTATCAGTTTTAGTATTTTTCTCTTTGTGGCTGTTTCTTTGGGTTTTCTATATTGACAGAGATGTCTTCTTTGAACAAAGACAGCTTTATTTCTACCTTCCCAGACTGTGTGATTTGTATTTTTTTTGTGTGTGTGTTGTTGTGTTTGTTAAGACTTGCATTTGAATAAGAGGGTTAAGAGGGGATATCCTTGCCCTGTTATGAATCCAAAGGGGGAAAAAAATCTAAATTTTCACCATTAAACATGGCCCTAGTTGTAAGTTTCATAGATGTACTCTATCCAACCAACTTTTTAAAATTTTTTCTACTTTTCCTAGGAGAATTAAAATTTAATCAATAAGTTTGAATGCTATCAAATGCTATTGGAATTTGACTTTATGATGTTTTTTGTCGATGTTTAGTTTTTCTACATTTAATTTTTTTAACTAGTTGATGTAGGATATTACATAAACTTATTGTCAAATTTTGAACCAGTCTCTCTTTGCTGGAATAAATACCACTTAGTTGTAATATATCATACTGGTCATACATAGTTGGATTCAACTCTTTAGTATTGTGTTGACCAATTTTTCATTTATGCCATGGGTAACATTGAATGGTAGTCTTCCTTTGTTATATATTTGTACCTGGTTTTAATATTACTCACTGACTTTGAACCTATTCTGACTCATAGAGCCCCTATAGGACAGAGTATTATTGTCCCCATGAGTTTTCAAGACTTTGACTGTCGATGGAGCAGTCATCTTTCCCCATGCAGTGGCTGGTGATTTCACACTGCTGATCTTGTTGCTGCAACTTAATGATAATCCAGTATCCCACCAAGACTCCTGGATTTGATATTAGGATACTGCTGGCTTCACAGAAAGAATTTGGAAACATCCCCTCAGCTATTGCTTTCTGAAAGAGATTATAGAGAATTTATAGAATCACTATTTTTATAAAGCTTGTAGAATCCACTATCATTTCACTGGTAAATTAAATAATCACTGCGTTTACTATCAAAATGCCTCCTAAATGAACTGAATTTTGGAAAAGGAATGAAATGTTCCTTTTAAAAAGTTTCTTTCAATTTTCTATATATGAGTATTTAATTAATTACTAATATTTTAATATCTCTATAATGTGAGTGTAGGAATTCATTTAACTCACACATATAAAACATATATCTACTATTGGGTAATTCAAATATTTTTACTTTTCTGGGTATTGTGGCATTTAGAACTTGGTAATATATTCTTACTTTCTCTGATTCTTACATACTTTGTAATAATTTCCTTTCTTCCACTATTGTCTACTTCATTCCTCCTTTCCTCTCAGTAGACTGGCTTTCTATTACTTGGCAGAAAATGGCCGCAAATAAAATTTGTGCCCAAGGGATTATGGGTTTTTGAAATACACAATGACCCGGTTTTGGATTACTGTCTCTCATCAGTTCTCATGGGAGAGAAAAACTGACTTTTTTTTAGTGCTTTTTTGTTGTTGAATTGGCTCAGCCTCTATAACACACCATCAGAGATCAATGTGGAGAGAGCAAGAGCAATTATCAGTAAATGAGATACACGTTGAGCAGACGCCTTAAGCTGCACTTTACAGTACAAAAAGGGAAATATCATACCACCTAGAAATGGAGAGAAGAGCAACTTTTGTGAAACGCTGAGTTATATACCATTCATGCACATTATATTAGTATATACAAATAACACTATACTGCATGACATAACAATATTGATGAGACCAGCTGTCACCAAGGCAACTCTAACTCTGGATGAACCCCCATGTGCAGAGTAGAACTGGGCTTTGGATTTTCAAGGCTGTGACCTTTGGGAAGCAGATCACCGGGCTTTCCTTTAGATTCCTCCGTGTTGATTGTAAATGCCAAACTTTAACTAGCAGTCCAATGCTTGTTCATTTGCACCACCTAGCGGCTCAGTAATATACATTAGGATATGATATAATGTGGTGTGTTATCATAATACATAAAAAACTTATAAATGATGTTTAAGTGCTTTGTCATGGAGTCTTCTACAACCTCACAGCAACTTGATCCCATATTCCCATCACTTTTAACTACAACTTCAGTCCAGATCCCTTTTTTGCACCTCAGTTACACCATCCACCGTGTTCTCAGAGGGGTGAGGAATACTCCTGTGTCGGGGGTAGCACAGGCGCTACATTCAGGTTTCTGCTGTAAGGCTCTTTATCACAAGAGAGTATACTAAGACAGAAGCATTTCTTTTTACTCGATAACTTGCTTCCATCTTACTGTAAATTACATGGTTTACAGACTTGAACAAATATTCAAGAAATCATACACAGTCTGATCTAACTCGTCCACTGCAATTCCCCAGTGCATTTAGCTTATCCAGCTGCTTCCTTGTGTTTCCTGTTTCCATTCCTCCTTCCTCCATAACCCTCTGAATTCTATTCCTGGGCAAACGCTGCCCTCTTGAACTTACATAGTTGATTATTGGCACGTGGAGGAGAGTTCTGTTCCAGACATGACTGCTGTGTGCCTGCTCCATGAGTCCATTGCATCCATTGTCTTTGCATTTCCATCCCTCTTCCAACCTCTGTAAGGAGGAGCGCAATACTTGCACCTTATGCTGTTCACATCAAATAAAAGTAAAAATACTTGTTTGGGGATCTCACAATTTTCAAGAATACTTCGCAGAAAATATTTGGTCAAACACATTTGTCAAATGAACAATCAAATTCTTAAGGAATTTGTAGAGAATTATAAAGATTTCGGGAAAACATGGTGTTAGAAGAAAGGACAACTTGACAGATTCAGTTTCAAAGATAATACTGAGCACATGAGATTCAAGAACTTGAGATATACAGATATGAGCACGGATTAATTTACTAACTGTTTAAAATAGAAATGACAGTATATGCCTTAAACTGTTGTTAGCAGCTTATGGCAGAGTGTGCAATGCTCTTGTCTCTATCCCAGTAGTTTCATCAGCCGCATGGAACCAGGAAACCACACTCAGTTTCCAGAATTCATCCTTCTGGGGCTTTCTGAAGAGGCAGAGCTGCAGCCCCTCCTCTTTGGACTGTTCCTCTCCATGTACCTGGTCACCTTCACTGGGAACCTGCTCATCATCCTGGCCATCACCACAGACTCCCACCTCCACACACCCATGTACTTCTTCCTCTCCAACCTCTCCTTTACTGACATCTGTTTCACCTCCACCACTGTCCCAAAGATGCTGATGAATATCCAGATGCAGAACAGAGTTATTACATATGAAGACTGCATCACACAGATGTACTTTTTCTTGCTTTTTGTGGGCTTAGACAACTTTTTATTGACAGTGATGGCCTATGATCGTTTAGTGGCCATTTGTCACCCACTGCACTATATGGTCATCATGAACCCAAGATTCTCTGGCCTCCTGCTTCTGGTCTCCTGGGTATTGTCATTTCTGCAGTCTCTATTAAATGTTTTATTGGTTTTGCAACTGTCTTTTTGTACAGAACTGGAAATCTCCCATTTTTTCTGTGAATTTAATCAGGTCGTCCATCTTGCTTGTTCTGACACATTCCTCAATGACTTAGTCATGTATTTAACAACTGGAATTCTGGGTGTTATTCCAGTCAGTGGGATCCTTTTCTCTTACATGAAGATTGTGTCCTCCATTTTGAAAATTTCATCAGTTGGGGGCAAATATAAAGCCTTTTCCACCTGTGGGTCTCACCTCTCCGTGGTCTCCTTGTTCTATGGTACAGCTTTAGGGGTTTATCTTAGTTTGGCTGCTATTGACAACTCCAGGGCCACTGCAATAGCCTCAGTGATGTACACTGTAGCCACACCCATGCTGAATCCTTTTATCTACAGTCTGAGAAATAAAGACATAAAGCAAGCCCTAAGAAAACTTTTCAGCTAAGGAACACCCTATATAACAGAAACTTATCCATAAGTTTAGAGAGCTTCTTTTGAAAAACAAAATTTAAAATAATATAAATTTGTGTTATGCTTTCCTCAGTTCTAACTGTGCTTACGTATATAATTCCCTCTCCTAAATATTTAAGACATAATATGAAAAATTGAAGACATAATACGAAAATACTTCCAGTGTATTTTCTTAAAAATGTATTTACTTTAACCAAATCTTCACTTCAACATGCAATGTTTTAGGGGGCTTCAGCTATATATAAGAAATAGATTTTTCATTACTAGCCATAGAGGAATTGCATACAATTATCACAAGGACCAGTGCTCATTATTATCCTGAGCCATTAAAAACAGGCACAGAATTTCTATGACCCTTATTTTGGAAAATATTTTTCTTGCGATTACATCTGTCTTAAACCTTCAACCCACCTGGGTATTTTCTTTATACTGAAGTCCTGTTGAATATTTTGAACATGAAATTTGTAAACCTGTTTTTATTAAATTATTCAAAGCACTACTTGAGTATTCAAACATTGAAAATGGCTTCCAGAATCACACTGAAAATCACACCGGCTAAGCATGTTCATATCTCTTCTATCATCAGAAAGATGGTAGAACCAAGAAGACTGAAGTTGTTGACTTCCTGTACATGATTAATCTTCTGGCATCCAGGTAGTGGAATTTTTGTTGTAATTGTTAGTTCAAGATCATCAGTTTCAAGACCTCTCTAGACCTCCATTTGTTTAGCAAAGATATGCATACTCCTTCTTGGCATCAATGATATTACTGGAAATTGGCCTTTATTGTGTCAAAAGAACCCAGTGCTCTCCAATAATGCTTGACCACAAAATTATCTTCACCAAAGCATTTATCTCACTTTTGGCCTTGTGTTTCTCCCTGCAATCATGTCAGCATCTCAAAAAATTACAGGTAAAATTTTTGGTTTTCATGATCCAGGAGAATACAGCGTACTATATTTTCTCTGCACACAGGAAGTAAGTCTATTGAGTTAAGTTTTGGGCTAATTGAAATATTCGAGTTTCAAACCTATTCACTGCTCAGAGAGAGAAAAATGAGGCAATATGCTCCCATTAAGATTACAGCTTTTTTGGGGGTGCATATTTACACTGTCTGATGTCTCCATTCATCCACTTTTTGTTGTCTGTCCCCAAGCGAGAGGGTTATATGTAAATAATTGTGATCAGTTCTCCCCTTTTCCCCCACATTCCCTTTACCCTCCTGGTATGGTTACTCTCTTTATTGATCCTGAAGGGTTTATCTGTCCTGGATTCCATGTTTCCAGCTCTTATGTGTACCAGTGTAAGATAGAATTGGAATTGTGATAGGGGAGGGAGGAAGCATTAAGGAGCTAGAGGAATGATATATGTTTAATTGGTGTTATACTGCACCCTAGCTAGCTCATTTCCTCCCCATGACTTTTCTGTAAGGGGATTGTCACTTGCCTACACATGGGCTTTGGGTCTCCCCTCCCCACTCCTCCTCATTCACAATGATATGATTTTTCATTCTTTGGTGCCTGATACTTGATCCTATTGACACCTTGTGATCACACAGGCTGGTGTGCTTCTTCGTGTGGGCTTTGTTTCTTCTCAGCCGGATGCTCATTTATCTTCATATTTTAAGACTCCAGATGCGATACCATTTCATAGGTGACCACCATCAGCTTTCTTCATCATATTTGCTTATGTACCTGCTTTGTCTTCAGCAATAATGTTGGGAAGGTGAGCATCAAAGAATGCCAGGTTAAATGAACAAAGTGTTCTTGTATTGAGGGAGTACCTGAGTAGAGGCCCAATGTCCATTGGCTACATTAATACCAAACCTATAAATATATGCACATAGATCTATTTCATGATAGTCATATAAACATATATTTATATATGCAAATGCCTGTATTTAAACCTCTGTCAATGCCCTTTGCCACTTAGGGAGGGAGGGTGAGTAGAGGAAGGGAAAAAATGAGGAGCTGCTACCAAGGGTTCAAGTAGCAAGAAAATGTTTTGAGAATGATGATGACAACAAATGCGCAGATGTGCTTGGCACAATGGATGTGTGTATGGATTGTGATAAGAGTTGTACAGGCCCTCAATAAAATGATTTCTATAAAAAATTGCAGCTTGTAAACTGTATCACACAGTTCAGTCCACTGAGACAGACTCACTTGAGAGCAGGAGAAGTGAGTTGGTCACACAGGAGTGCTAAGTACTAACCCCCTATTCCTTCAATAAAGAATGTAAACTCTAATCAAACCCACTGTCATGGGGTCCACCTCACAGCTCACACACAGTGATGAGTAACTAACCCCCTATTCCTTCAATGAAGAATGTAGACTCTAATCAAACCCACTGTCATGGGGTCCACCTCACAGCTCACACACAGTGATGAGTAACTGCCTCATAGGATCTGAAGCTGGAATCTTTACAGAGAGGCAGACTATCACATTTTTTAACGAGGGAGCAGGTAGAGGGTTTGATTTTCCATTTTGGGTTAGCAGCCTAGCACTTTAACTAGAAGAATGCCAAATTTCCTTATATAATGAGTGAACAAGTTGATTAATCCAAACGTCCTTAAGATTTTTTCACATTAAAAATTTTTTTTATTTTCTTATTGGGGGCTCATACAATTTTTATCAGAATCCATATATATCTATATATATATCTATATATATATCCATCATGTCAAGCACATTTGATCAATTGTTGCCCTCATCATTCTCAAAATATATGCTTTCTACTTGAGCCCTTGATATCAGCTCCTCATTTTTTCCTTTCCCTTCCCATGCCTTCTCTCTCCTGAAACCTTGATAATTTATAAATTGTTATTTTTTTGTCAAATCTTACACTGACACATCATGTTATTTTTAAAAATTATTTTCCTGGGGGCTCATACAACTCTGAACACAATCCATGCAACAACTCTTATTACATGTTTTAAAAAATCATTTTATTGCTGGCTCTTACAGCCTTTATCACAATCCATACATGCATCAATTGTGTCTAGCACATTTGTACACATGTTGTCATCATCATTTTCAAAACACATATTTCTACTTGAGCCCTTGGTGTCAGCTCAATTCCCTCCTCCCCGGCCCTCCCTCCCTCCTGAAATCTTGATAATTTATAATCTTTTTTGGATGTCTTACACCAACTGCTGTCTCCCTTCACCTACTTTTCTGTTGTCTGTTCCCGCGCATGGGGGTTATACATAGATCATTGTGATATATTCCCTTATTTTCCCCCACCTTATGTTACTCTCCTGGTATCACTACACTTATTATTGGTCCTGAGGGGTTTATCTATCCTGGACTCACTGCATTTTGAGCTCTTATCTGTACCAGGGTACATGCTCTGGCCTAGGTGGTTTTGTAAGTTGAATTGAGGTCCTGATTGTGGCGGTGGGGAACCATTAAAGAACTAGAAGAAAGTTGTATGTTTCATCTGTGCAATACTGCACCCTGACTGGATTGTCGCTTCCTTGTGACTCTACTGTAATTTGTTGTTCATTTGTCTACAGATTGGCTTTGGTTCATGGCTCTGCAATCCGCCTCATTTTCATGTTTCCATTGAAATATATATACAGGTAGTTCATGATTTCTTGAGAAGGGATGCTTTGTGGAATATTAAGTGAGTATTTGATAATACCAAAAAAATCCAACAAAACAAAACACAACCTGACAGCCATGGAATCAATCCCAGCTCAGCAGCTCTATAGGACAGGGTTAAATAGCTTCTGTAGGTTCTCAAACTTGGAATTCTTTACAGGAGTATAAAGTCCCAGCTTTCTCCTGTGGAGCAGCTGGTGGTTTCGAACACCTCACCTGGAGGAGCACAGTCCAACTCTGCCACATATACTTAGATACTTCCCTTTTAAGGACAAATAACACTGTGATAAAATATATAATATAAAATTTACCATTTAAAACATTGTGAAATTCACTCCTGCTTACATCAAGTCTTGTATAGTGGATCATCAGTGTATCTTAAAACATTTTTACGGTTTATTTCCTCTCATCCATTTCTAACCTCTTAATGTACCTGGTGTGAGTTATGCCATTTCCTCCATGTGTTCACATTTCCATTCCTCCCACTCTGTGAACCTTTCTTACTTTAGGATCTTAAATTGCTACTCATTCTAATATGGGGCAAGTTTAATTCCAGTTCTTACGGGTCACTAAGGGCTGTAATCTTGGTGGTATCACCAGTCTCTATCCAACCAATAGCCTGATAATTCTGAGTTCTGTTCCACATTCTTCTCCCTCTTCTATAGTAATTTATGTAATGTATAATTTATGTAAATACCTTCTAGAGTGGGCATTTTCAAAGGAGTTGGTGTTGGTATCAGGAAACCATCCGGTTCTCAAGAAAATGTAAAAGAATATTTTCATGGTCCCTTGGTCCAATGGTCTGTTTCCATGTGTGTTTCAGGTTTCTTCATTTTTATTTTCTCTAGAGGGAAAGAGACACATATTTGCACGTGATATGCTGCTTATGAGCACATAAGATACCAGCTGCTAAGTACAAATTGGACACAGAGCCTTGTCCTTGCTAACACTGCTCTGCTAGTTGACCTTGGTTTGTGTAAGATGATGATTCTGATTCCCCAGGTCAAGGACTTCCTTTTTCAAGGGGTTTCCTTTTTGTCTAAGAGTTTTTCATAGACTTACCCCTTTCCTGTCCCTGTATGTTTCCTCACAGAAGGAATGTCTTTGCCCACCAGAGAAACTCCTTTCTAGGAATGAAAATTAAACGGATTCTGAGCTTGGTGCATTCGTTATCTTAATCACCTGGATTCACTTGCAGCAACCAAAAGAAGGGCTGACTTGGAAATGCTCCAGTGTTACCTGTCGATGTGATCCACAGAGACTGCAGATGGGAGAGGCTGAAGGTGAGAGATGAGAGGAGGACTGGCTGCTCAGAAGTTTAAAAAGTATCTTCCACAATTATAGATATATTTGTAGCAATGGTAAAGACGCCATTATACACATCTGGGTCAAATCTGTAAGTATTCATGGTCCACTCCAAGACTCCTAGACCTTTCAACAAGCACCCATATTTCACTAATACTTCGGAGGGTTTTTTGAGTAAAGGAGAAAAAGATTTTAGCATTATTCCAGGTACCCCAATATGCTTCATTGATAAAGTTGCCAAACGACAAATTGTAGTTTCTTCAATATTTTTAATGTACTATTCCATCATAATCAATTGGACCATTTCACGTGTAATTCATTTTTATTTAACCATTCTTGGAAAATGTCGGCTCACCAATTAATGCATTACTCATTTCTTCTAATTGTTGGCCTATGATATTATCCAGAAAGTACCATGTGTTCATGCCACCATCTATCTCAAGTGGAGGAACATTGTGGTAGGAAAGTTTTCTCCATACACTTAATTTCTGCATAATAACATACTTTATAGAAAGATTTAAAAAAAATCTTCAAATCATTTTATTGGGGGTGCTTACAGCTCTTATCACAATTCATGTATCCATCCATTGTGTCAAGCATATCTGTACATTTGTTGCCATCATCATTTTTGAAATACTTTATTTCAACTTGAGCCCTTAATATCAGCTTTTCATTCAACCCCTCCTTCCTTTATGAAACCCTTCATAATTTATAAATTTCCCCCACCCATGCCGTTTTCTTAGGTAGGGTGTTCCCGTTTTTCTCCCCACCTTCCCCTTTCTCCCTTGGTATCTCTATTCTCCTTTTTTTATTGCTTGAGCCCTTGATATCAGCTCCTCTTTTTATCTTCCCTCCTCCTTCTCCGGCCCTTTGACCACTTGATAAAGTATAAATGATTATTGTTATATCTTACACCATCACTGTCTCCCTCCCTCTGCAGTGAAATCCCCCTCCTCCACTACCACCGGCTTACTCTCTTGCTATCCCTACTCCCATTTCTGTTCCTGAGGGGTTTATCTGACATGGATTCTGTGTCCTGAGGTCCTATCTGTACCTGTGTACATGCTCTGGACTAGCTCACAGTGAAAGGCAGGATTGGGGTCATGATAATGGGGGAGAGGAAGCTTCATGGAATCAGAGGAATGTAGTGTGTTCTATTTGTGCTATGCTTAATCCTGCTGACTCATCCCTTCCTTGTGACTCTTCTGTGAGGGATGTCCCATTGTCTACAGATGCGTTTTGGGTCTCTGCTCCAACCTTCTTCATTCTCAACAATGTCTATTTGTTTGTTTGGCTTGCATCTTCTGATGCCTGTTACCTTATCCCGTCAACACCTTTTGACTGCACTGGCTGCTGTGCTTCTTTCATGGGGCTTGTTGCTTCTTGGTAGATGGCCGCTTGTTGGCAAACACAGGAATACATGTAAGCATGGTGCAGGACCTCGCAGTGTTTTGCACTGGACTGAATAATGTTAAAGCCAATACGATGCATTATTTTATATAATGATATTATGAAATAAAATTTAAATATCATATATGAACCATCTTATAGACATTGTGACATCTGGTCTCCATGAGTTTATTACCTTTGTACATAACTCTTTTGTTGTTGTTGTTCAGGGTCCCATGACTGTAATACTGATCGTTTGGGGTTGGAAGGGATGTGAGGGCGGGCAGTTTGATCACTTAGCTTCCATCACCTGAGTATGTCCTCAGGAAGTGACTTAGATTGGTAGCTATTACCGAGGGAGGAGAAGAGCTGTGTCTAGATTTCCAGTCTGCTCCAGATCTCCAGTCATTGGGTCCATGTTATCAGTTGGCAGGGTCTAGTCTCTTTATCTATGGTGATTTGTATGTGTGTAGACACTCAGAATGTCCTATTTCCTACTGACAGGTCAATTAATTTAAATCAAAACTCAAAACTCACTTCCATGACTCATTGCTGACTCTTAGCTCCCCTACAGAATAATGTAAAACTTTCCTTTGGGATTCCAGGACTGCAGTGTATTAGTGGAGTAGAAGCCCTTTTTATAGGCTAATGAGTTGCTGATGGTTTTGAATTGTTAACCTTGCAGATCACAACCCAACATAGAAGGACTATGCCACCAGGTCTCCTAACATGGTAAAAATACAGGGTTGAGGCTGTGTCGGGTTAATGTGATGAGAAGTATTTCATGGAATGCTGGCATCCTGGTGAATTATGTCTCGCTCAGTCCTTCAGGTTTTCTCAGTGGGGAATGCATCATCCTAGAGCATCCATTGTGAGTTGCCCTGCATTCTGGAAACACAGTGAAATAGGGGTCATCCCCTCTTCAGGAGAAGGAGCCCAGTGAGAGAGAAGGTGCCAGCTGTTTCCCAAGGGTCACAGGGACATATTTTGTTTTTCTCTTAGCTCCAGAGAAATACATTTCTCAGGGGGTATAAGACCAAAGAATACAGAGTTAAGGAGGCACATGGGAATTTATACTTTAAAGACATAGAATTGTATGTATTCCCACTAATCAACTCAACTCTACTTGACTAATTTTAGGTGAAGAGAAATTGTGATTGGATTTTTCAGAGGTGCCATGAGTGGTTCCATCTCCCTGCCCTTCCTGTGGGATCAGAATATTCGTTAAACAGCAGTACAAGGAAGACATCTTATTGTTGAATTCAGACTCTTACTTGTTAATTTTTGGATGAGTTGTAGCAGCACTGCAGGTGAGGAGTGATTGGTGA
The DNA here is from genome assembly GCF_050624435.1 of Tenrec ecaudatus. Lineage (NCBI taxonomy): Eukaryota > Metazoa > Chordata > Mammalia > Afrosoricida > Tenrecidae > Tenrec > Tenrec ecaudatus. The sequence goes on from NC_134530.1 coordinate 19,198,077, forward strand.
AGAGTGAGGTCCCTTTGTCATTGGTAGTGTATGTTGATGTTTTAACAAGCATAACAAATAAAGGTACATTTCAAGTTATCTACCAAATCCAGCTGCTTGCTACACATGGCAAAGGTCTATACACTTGGAGGTCAATGAAAGCAGTCAGAGGTTACTCTCCCCAAAGGTCATCAGCCATCTAGAGCAATCAGACTGTATAATCTGTCCCACCTTAAGTAGCGCCCACTTCCTTCTGATAAGGATAGCAGATTGTTTCCCTGAAGGAGAGCCTATGGAGGTCAAACCCACTGCAGGATGGCCAAGTTTAGGCTTCCATATTGTGTCTAGGGTCTGCCCATCTTATCACATGCATATTCCTATTCCCTCCCCTTCTTATTAGTGTACACCCCTAGCTCTTCCTCTTCCTGTCACGCTTATGCTTACTGTACAGCCCCTTCTTATGACGTGTTTGGTTACCTGTAATCATGGCCCTAAATATATATGGGTCTTGGCCAAAAATAAAGATGAACTCCCCAGCCCTCTCTGCCCATGCTGTGAGCATACCTAGCTGGGGAATTCATGGCCATCCAGGAGATGAGCATGCTACAATGAAATGAGTCTAATTTCTTTGTTTTACTCTCTCTCCTATCTCTATTATTCTCTATGACTTTGCTATAATCTTTATAAATTTTAACTGTTCAATTGAACCTACTGGAACAGTGAGAGTGTGAGGGGCTGGTTCCCCAACATTTTATTATAGTCTGTTTCCAGACAGTGATTCTGAATACATGAAAATGGCTACTCTCTCTGATCTCTTTCTCTGGTGCTGGCTCACATGCAAGCAGTCTCCTTCTGTCTATAGCTCTCTCCTTGTTTCACTGCGTCTCCTTTCCACACCATTGATGCGAGTGTCTGCTGCCCCCATTCAAATCTTTGTTCATACAGCAACTCAAAAAGCACTTACTTTGCATTAAGTTAAAGACTGGAAACAAAGAAATGAGTAGACATTTCCCCTTCTCACAAGTGTCTTACATTATACCTAGTGTAAGACATGATAATTAAATGCTATATGAGATGGTACTGCACTCCTTCTTAAATGGATCATATTATTGTTTACCTTCCTGGGGAGATTTCGTCAACGTTCACAGAGAAGCTAATGGTCACACTGAGCTTTGATGGAAGACGCAGGCAGGAACTAATGTTGGGATTTTAAAAACCATAAGGTTGCTTATGAGATTGCATGTCATCGTTCATAGTTGATGAAAAAAATAAAACAAGGAATGGAGAGTGAAGCCTGAGTGTGTCCAGGTAGGCAGCAGCCAGATAACAGAGAATCTCATATTTTCTCTGCATTGCGGGGAATTCTGAAATTAGTGGAGAGTCAATGCAGAGTTTATGTAAGTGTATGTCTTTCCTCAGACTTGCCCTCTGGAGACATTTTCCCTGTGAAAGTGAAGAACACACTGTTGCTCTTGTGAAAACCCTGGAGAGATGAAGATTGGAAAAAGGAGAGTAGAAGTAGGTGATAAATGTGTGAGGGTTTGATTTATAATCCTTCCAGTAATTCATGGAGTACGTTAGGTACTTGATATTTTAATTTCATTATTTAAGTTTTTAACTCTCTTTAAAATGGGCATCAGAATTTGGGTTTAAGAGATGAAGAATATGATAGTTAAATTTGTGGTTTTTCTTATCCAAGGCAGGTTGTGAACGCTGGGTGAAGCTCACAGCTCATAGTTTTCAAAAAACTAATTTAAAATGCTATTTTACTGAACTTTGATGTTTGAATAATTATTCTTCTTCTTATAGAGAAATTACAAATACAGTAAAGACTTTTCGCACAAACCCTATATTTACATGCGTATCATTATCATCTCTATTCAGATTTGCACATTACCCATTTATGCCAATTTGCGGCTCAGTATAAAACCATATGATTGATGTGATGTCGTGTTTTGTTGTGTGATATAATAGCACATACAAAAGTAGTAAACCAACTCTAAGATCCCGTATCATGGACTCTACTGCACCCTCACAATCTTATGGTCTCCTGTGTTCACTTTAAACCGCCTCAATCCAGTGTCCTTTTGGTGTTTTGCTTAAAACCTTCCCCTTTCTTGCTGCCAGATGGTATGAGGCATACTCCTGTCTCAGGATCTTTGCACTGCCTGTATCTCTTCCTAAAATTTCCTTCTCATGAGTATCCTCTTAACTGTCCTCAGACTCCCTGCAAAAACACTCCTTATCAGAAGCGATTATGCACAGCAGCATTTCTGTTTTACTCTAACTTACTGACTTCTGTGAATTAGGTGAAGATTATGGACCTGTCTAAAAACTACGATTCACTCACCTTGTGATGTAACTTATCCATTGCAATCAGGACATTGTGGCAGAGACTCTGCCAATCCATCTTGCCATTGTCTCCCTACTTTACCAAGCCTGCTGTCTTTTTCCAGGAACTGGTCTTTCATGATAACATGTCCGAAGTACATGAAATGAATATAAAGTGAACATATCAGATTGTGGTTGAAGAGTTGAATGAGCTCCCAGTCAGTAAGTCAGATGACAAGTCAGAGAGCAGGCCACTGATGGCACCCAGGATCAGCGTGCAATATGGCAAACCATTGAGTCAAGTCCAAAGAACCAGAGGGTGATAAAGCAGTGTGAGAAGCAAGCCTCAAAAGAAGGAAGCAAGCTGCTCCATCGGGTCTGTTTATGTAGAAATTAAATTACAACACGAAGAAATTGTCTTTGAATTACATCAGACAACTCTTAGTCTCTTCCACCATATTCCTGTAAGTTTGTCATATTTTGGTGGTTTGATAGGACCACAGACAGATTCAAGAGGAATGATGTTACATCGATTGTATGAAAAAAATTTATAGAAGAACATTTCCACCATCTTGAAGTGTAGTGTTGAATATGCCCTAACATCTATATGCCTGGAAGGAACTCCAATTAACACACATAATATCCAAATTTGCGTACCCAAAACTGTAACTAGTGATTGAGAAATTGAAGAACTCTACTAATTTCTTTAGTCTCAAACTGATTAATCATGAAATCAAGGTGCATCATAAATGTGAGTATGTGTAATGCAAAAGTTGAAAACAAAGAGGAAGGTAAAGTAGTCATATAATATGGTTTCTGTGATAGAGATGGAGTTAGAAAGCATGCAACAATTTTGCCAGACTGATTATGTCTTCATTGCAAATCTCTTTATATTAACAAGATACACAGTAGTGGTATACATCGGCCTAGCCAAATGTAATACTCAGGAATCAAATTGACTCTATCCTCCAGACCAGATGATGGAGAAGCTCAATGTTAGCATCCAAAATGAAGTCCTGGTCTGACCCTGGAATAGATCATCAATTGCTCATATGTAAGTTCATAATGACACTGAAGAAAATTTAAACCAGCCCACAAAAGCCAAATTACAAACTTTAACTTGTATATACCACATGATTTAGAGAACATCTCCAGAACAGTTTTGACATAATGAACACTAATTACAGATATCTGGCAAGTTGTAGGATAACATCAATAATATCATATATGAATAAATTAAATGGTCATTAAAATGCAAGTGTGTTAGGCATGGTTCCCTATAGAAACAAAACCAGGGGATATATGATTTTATATATCGATAAGAGGATAAGTTTAAACAGCATGAAGGAATATAAAAACCCAATTACTGTACACAACAATACAGAGGTCTCAATTCAACTAATTTCCATGCAACAATAAATATACTGGAAGTCCTTCAACTCAAGAGAGTTGCTGGGTCCAAGATCAAGGAAGCAGACAGCTGAGTCTTTCTTGTCTTGGGCAATGCAGGCAGAGTCTATCCACAGGCAGCAAAGAGTAGGGTGGGTCACCAACAGTCAGCATCTCAGAAGCTTAGCAAAGCATAGCTGGATGGGATACAGAACTCAAGCAATGCAAGATGAGAGGATCCCTCAAGCTGAATGAAGTATGCATAGGCAGCATGGTGAAGCATATCTCAAAAGAACTCATGGTCTAGCAACATGATCCATGGGTTGGTTAGTCCCACAGGTAGTGTAGCTCAGAAGTTGATGCAGTGAACTAACTAAAGCAGTTCCAGGCTGGTGTGCTCATAAGAGAGAGGGAGGAGGGGCTTGCTCAGCCCTTTAACTCTTTCCCCACCAAACAAACTGCTTAATCTAACTGATTAATCCCATATGATCCTGTTCGCCAGGTTCACACAATAAACCTACCTATCACAGCAAGAAATAAAGAAAAGGTCAAAGTAAGTGTCAATATAGATTATTAAACTTGCTCTTGTTTATGGAGTTGTTGATACAAATAAAATAAATGAAATAAAAAGAGCTACAAAGAAAATTTCAAAGGCAAGTACAAGAAGACGAAATCATACAGGGAAATGAGCACAGATCTGGTGTTACAAACAAAAATCTGAGCTCATTATTTCTTAAGCAGAAATGACTGAAAAAAAATTCAGGCCCCAAGTTGTACTACTGAAAGATTCTATTGACAAAATATTGAATGATGTGGAAAGCTTCAGAAGTTTGAAGAAATACAGAGTCAAAATACCTAACAACATTGATTTGCATGCTAACATTTCAACAGGTAACATATGATCAAGAACTGATGCCTTGGTCAAGTAAACTGGAAGACAGCTCCCATACACATACACTAACAGTTCAATTAAAAAATGCTTGAGAGTGTGGAGAAATTGGTACCCTTACACACTGATGGTGGGCTTGTAAACATGTACAACAATTGTGAAAACTGGTATGGTAATACTTAAAATAACTGGGTATATAAATAACAGACAACCAGCAACACCTCTGTTGAGTAGATATTCCAAAGAAGTAGCAACACAAACAGACATATGTTTTCCTATGTTTATCACAGCAAGTTCATAATAATAATAAACTCATATGCCCATCAGTGGAAGAATTGATAAAGAAACTCTGCTATGTAAACACAATGGAATACTGTACATCCCTAAAAAACAGTGATGAAACCACGAATGTCCTGATGGCACGGATGGACCGGAAAACCATTGTGCTGAGTGAAGTTAGTCAATCACTAACAATGGAATATGGTATGGACGCCACTAGAAGGATGAATGCCAAGACACAGGAAGCCTTCTGTTCTCAAGTCAAAAACAACTTCCAATGTATTCTGTCAGGTAAGGAGGAAGCGTGTCTGCTTAATGCTCACTATCTGTATCTCATGCAATTATTTGTCCGTCTTAGTAACCACTTTGACAGAGGTCTCCCTCAGCTGCGGCCAGTTTCTATGTTGAGGAGAGAAGGAGAAGACAAGTCATCTCCTGTCATATGACATTGTTCTGTGATCACCCCAGATCAACAGACACTCCTACCAGGGTGCTCAGTGAACCTCAATGGGAATTCAAGTAGAGAAGGGCAGGTAGGTCTGTGTTAGCAAAGGGAATCATACATCTGTTGGTGAGTGACCTAGGTGGGGCAATCTACCACTGGGAAAAGTGGTTAACATTACTCATTGAGATTTACCGCTGCCACCGCCCACGCTGACACCACCACCACCACCACCACCCAAGGTGAGGATATGCCTGGTGTTATCTTTCTAATTGGCCACTGTTGAATCAGTTTGTATTCAGTCTTTGATAACCAGGGACTTTAGGCTCTGTCCTTTTCAGGTGCACAAGCACAAAGTCCTTCATAGTCAAGACAAGGTTCTGATTTGGAACCCCCACTTAGCAAACTGGACTTTGACTTAAAGTTACTTAGAATGCATTTAAGAAACTGAACGACTCTCTTGGAGTAAGGCTGAAGTGCCCTAGTGTGAGAAGAAGCAGGTGGATGGCAGGTCAGCAAGACCATATACTAGTCAACCTCTGTTTATTTTAGGGACATATCTTAATCTAGCAGGCATGATTCTTCTTTTTCGAATGAGAATTATTAATTGACCTTTGTCCAACCCTAATTTTTGCAAAAATAGTGTCCAATCACTTGAATATTTGATCTGTACAGGTCAACAATCTCTCAAACTACATATTTTTGTCCAACAGCTCTCCTGTATGGGTACAATTTCTTTTTCTAAGGGGTTTTTGAAATTCTACTATGGTAGCTAAATTAATATATTGTGTAAATCTGCATAGACTAGAGAAACAAATCCATGGACACACATATATGTGTATAAGAAAGATATTTATATATAAGAGGAATTGAACATTGAGAAAACATCCCAACCCAGTCCAGATGAAGTCTGTACGTCCAATATTAGCTCATATGTCTGATACCAATCTATAAAGTCCTCTTCAAACTCACAAAACCCATGCTGTGTGGAGAAGACTACAGGATAGTGGGTAGAAAGTCTTTGGATCCTGTGTCATTGGAAACTTCTCTGCGCTGGCAGAGGTCTCGGCATCAGTGTGGGTCCATGTGTCTTGTCAGCTGCTGTCTCCCACGGTGTGAGCACAGAGTTTCCCACGTCCAAGGAGGAAACACCAGATTTTTCAGAATTCTCAAATAAAGCCATGTCCACACTGACACTTCATTTCTAGGATCTGATTGAGAGACTAGATTCCACCCCTTCACTCTTAATCCTCTCAAATCGACAATTATATAAGTACCACATATATTACCAGTAAGTTTATCACATATCCTATGGGAGTGATTTATAATGTTCCCATTTAAAGGGTAATTATGTCTCTCAAATGGACCACTGCCACTTGTTTACCATACTGTGGTGGCTTGTGTGTTGCTGGAAGACATGTGACTGAAATTACAAAAGCCAACAGGGTCACCCAAACTGAACAGGTTTCTCTCAGGGGAGCTTCTAAACTGAGAATGGAACTCAAGGAAGGAAGCAGCTGTCCACTTCAGAGGAATTAACCACTAAACCCCTTGTGCACAGCACCAGGACAAGGTCAGACACTGAAGGCCTAATGAACAGAATAAGAACTTGGTCAGACAGAGTGTCAGAAGATGAGCCCGTCAGGTCAGAGGTCACTCAGAACATGACAGAGGAAGAGCTGCCTTCTCCAAGTAGAGTCGTCTACATTGCCAGGGACGGTGTCAACGCTGCAGAGCAGAGCCTTCCAGATCTTCATTTGCTCATGGGACATGACTCAAAATGAGATAAAAGACTATAAAATTCACCTAATAATCAGAATTTGGAATGAATGAAGTAGAAATCTAGGGAAATAGGAAGTCACAAATAATGAAACAGAACATAAAATGATTGAGTTTCTCGACGTGAATGAGCCGAACTGGGCCGTTTAAAATCAGAAAATCATACGGTTCACTATGGCAGGAATGACATCATCACGAGGAAAGGTGTGAATTCATTGTCAGAAAGAATCACTCTTTCATTCTTTTTAATAGTAATCATTTTATTGGGGAACTCTTAGAGTGCTTTCAACAATTCATCTGTCAATTGTATGAAGCACGTTTGTACATATGTCACCATTATCCTTTCCAAAACATTTTCTTTCTATGGCAGCCCTTCGTATAAGCTCCTCTTTTCCCCTCCCTCTTCTACTCTCACACCCTCCTGACCCCTTGATAATTATACATTATTGTGATTCTCATTATTCATACTGTCTGCTCTCTCCCTTGACCAACATTTCTGTTGTGCATACCCCTCGGTTGGTGGTGGTGATGTAATATCCATCATTGTGATCGGTTCTCCCTCAGAAAGGATATTTCAAGATCTATCTTGAAGTGTGGTGCTATTTGTGATAGGATTATATTTATCCCTCATCAAGGAAATGGAACAATACAACTAATATGAGAGCTAGTGATTAAGAAACAGAAGGATTCTGCCAATGCTTCCAGTATGAAAGGGTAAACATGCCATTTAGAATGATTCACAATTATTGGCGATTGGATATTTCATATAAATGGGCGTACATGATATATGGCCTCTGGTGTCCCCTCCCCCACCCCACACAAGCCAATGGAACCCTGGTGACCCTGAGGTGAAGCACTCATCTGCGTGCTAGAATGCGTCCTCAGTGGAAACAAGATTCATGATATCCTGATATCTATAGCTATCTATTTATCCATCTATCTATGTGTCTATATCACACTTTCATAAGTTTGAGAAATTCCCTTGGTACATATTATTTTTCCTATCGATATCTCTGTATCTCTATAGCCATACAGATAGATGGACAAGTGAGTAAGCACAATCTGGCTCCAATGTGTGGGTCAGATGTTAAACTGGAGTCTTAACATGACCCAGTAGCTGCTTTGGTTGGCCAACCAGGAAGACAGAAGACCACCCAGGAAGCAAGAAGATCACAGGCTGGTGCAGGTAGAGGCAGAACAATTCAAGTTCAACAGGTCAGGCTTCAGGCCACAGAGTAAAAAATACAATGTTGGCAGACATATGGCAGCCAAGTGATAGTTCCCAGAGTTTCAGGCAATATAGCAGGGTGTTGGCTCAAGGCCAAAACACCAGAGTCAATGAGACAGATGTAGGATCCAGATCCAGCAAGGAAGGAGGAAGTGGCAAGTCTACCTACAAAGTCTGCTTATATAAGAGTAGGTAACACCTCTGAGGAAACTTCTTGTCAATTGCAGCAGAGCTATGGCCTGGGTGATGAGGCTCTCTCCTCCCTGATTCTCTTACATCTGCTGTACCGTCCACAGTAAATTCCATCATGGAGTTATGTTAGTTCACATCAGGGGGAAACACCAATTCTATACTACTAAGAATCCTGCCCCAACCTTGGTGACATAAAACCAAATGAACACAGTTGCTAACCTAAATTTCAGCAGTTTGAGGTCACAAGTCACCAGTTACTCTATGGGAGAAAGATCTGGCAGTTTGTTCTATAGAGATCCCAGCCTGGGGAACCTCTGTGGAGTTCTGCTCTACCCCACAGGTCACTCTGAGTCAGAACTGACTGCACGGCAGTGAGTTGGATGCGCTTTCTTCCCCACTAGGAGTAAGTTTCCAAGAATCACCCATTCTGTATCATGTAATCCTGCTTCATGGGTTTTCAATAACGGAACAATCACCTATTGTATGTCAAAGCCACATTGTGTTCAACTGTTCATGGACATTTGGATTGCTTTTACCAGTTAGTACTTGTGAATACTGCTTCTGTAAGCATTCATATACCAGTATTTGTTTAAATACCTCTTTTTAATTCTTTTTAGGTTGTACCTAGGAGATGAATGGCTGGTCACTTACTAAATCTAGGGTTAGCATTTGGAAGAACCAACAATCTGTACTTCACAACACGTTCACCCTTCCCCCCACCAGCAATCCATGAGGGCTCTATGTGAGTGGTGGAAAAGTTTGTGGCAAAGTTCCATTAAGTATTAATTCAAGTATTCCACATATATTTTGAAGGTCACTAGTGATTTCTAATGCATAAAATCTTGCAAAAAATGAATCACGGAATACAAAGCAACACAGGATGCAATGCACTGGGATTCGTGCACAAATCCTGAGTATCCTTTACTATTGGACTTTTTATTCAGACTCCTGGTGGCGCCCATCCACATGTGTTTATCATCCCGTGAACTGATCTGGTAGGCATGATTGTCATTAATGCCAATAGGCCAAACCAGAACAGTGAGTGTTGGAGTTCAGCTGTAAAAAGTACACAAAGGCCCATGAAGCAGATACCAATCAGGCCAGAGGAGCCTCTTCCCTGGGACACTTTTTCCACTCCCCGTCCTCCATCTATTGCCTGAAGTGGTTCCTCCTCAGGAAGATTTCCCTCTTCTCTCCTAACATTTTCAATTAGAGTGGATCCTTCTGTCATAACTCATTCCATTCACAGAACAGAAACCAACCAGATGTGCAGATTCCCTTTCAAATAACAATTAGCATGTCACAGGTTTCATTGATTTGAATTAGCAAATAATTCTCATAAATAATAGTGTAACTCTATGAATATATTGATATGCTATGTGAAATGTTATTGTTATATTTTTGTCATTATATTATATAATATTATGAAATAAAATTTCAATATTATGCATGAACCATCTTATGGATATTGTAACATTTAGGCTATTTATGTATTACATCCCGTAGATGGTAGACAATCACTGAGAATATCCTATCATCTTATCTCCCAAGACCCTCCCTACAGGGATGGCATTCCATTTACTCAGAGTCTATTGTCAATTACTCAAAATAAAAGTCATGATAAAAATACAGCAGTGATGTGGTGGGGCTATGTGTGATCAGAGGTGCTTCATAAAACCCTAGAATCATGGTCAATGATGTCCAGCTGTGTTCTTTAGGTCTTTGGAGACGGAATTGCATCTCAGAATGATCATTAGACATTACCCTTCATACTGGAGACACAGCACAATAGAGGTGACCGCCTTCTGGGGAGAAGCAGTCCAATGGGAGAAAGCTGTACACGGAGCTCCACATTGTCTCTCAAGGGTCAAACTGGCACAAGTTTGAGTTTTCTTCTCTTAGCTCCAGAGAAATAAAATTCTCAAGGGGATGTAAGACAAAAGAATCGTTCATTAATGAGGCAAAAGGGATTTCATCCACTAGAGCCAAAGGATTGTTAATATTTCCTCTAAACTGACTCAGATGTACTTGATTCATCTAGCGTGATGTGAAAACACAGCTGTACCTTCTAGAAACCTCATGAGGGGGTCCATCTCCATGCTCTACCTGGGGTCACAACCTCTAACTTTTGCAGTGGTACATGGGAGAACCAGCACTGGTGAACTCGGCTTTGGATGAGGTGCAACATCATCGCAGGTGCCTGGAGATTGGTAATGCATGATGTTCCTCTCATATTGGCAGTATCTGTAGGCATATCAACAGGTTTAGCAAATAAAAGCAAGTTTAATGGAAAAGTCCTGATAAGTTAGAGTCCCTGGTTCTAGAGACTGGTTCTGGCTACATGACAATGTCTTCTTTCTCTCATCTGTCTTCCCCGGTGCTGGCTCTCATTCCTGCAACCTTCTTCTCTCAACAGCCTTCCTTGCTTCACTGCATTAACGTGTCTGTTAACCTCATTCAAATATTTGTTCACATTGTAACTCACAGAACTCTAATTTAGCATTGAATTATAGTCTAGTATCTTACATTCTGTGTAACAGAAGGTCAGAGTTTATCCCGGCACTGTAATCCTACTGATATGGGTCATATTGTCGTTGACCTTCCTGGGAACTTTTAGGGAAGGTTTCACAGAGAGGTGGTGGTCACACTGAGTAATGTTGGGATTATTAAAACTATACAGTGTTCATTGGAAACTGCACATGATAATTAATAACGGACGATCAATAAAGCAAGGGAGGGAAAGTGAACTGACTGTGGACAGGTAGGCAGTAGCCATCTAACACACAGTTTGTATTTTGCCTAAGGAAGGACAACTGTGAAATTAGTGGTGAGTCAAGGCAGAGTTAGCAGCAGCGTATGTCAGCACTCAGACTTGCCTTCAGAGACATTGCTGTGGTCCATGTGCAGAGCAGCCTGCTGCTCCTGTGAAAACCGTAGAGAGATGGAGAGTGGAAAAAGCAGAGTAGAAGTGGGAGATGAATTTGTGAGAGTTTGAGTTATGATATATCCAAAAATTGACTGAGTAATATGAGGCAGTCTCACATTTTAAATTATTTATTTAAAAATTTTAACAGTTTTTTATTTTTTAAACTCTTCTATAAAATTAGCATGAGATTTTGGGTTTAAGAGATGCAGAAATATTTGAGTTAAAGCTGAGAATTTTCTAGTCCAAGGCAGGTAGTGAACTCTGGGTTAAATTCACAGCTTCTTGTTTTCAAGGAATTTGCATAGGACTAATTTTTTAAAATTTACTTAACTTTACTCTTTCAACAATTTTTGAATACTAATTTATTTTAATGCATTTTTCTTTCTTTTATAAACAGTTATGTTAGGACCCAATCCAGACATCATACCATTCCATAGTTCATTCATATCAAACAATGGTATACATCATCAGTTGCAAAACACATTTTTCCTTCTTGTACTTCTTGATATCATTTCCATCTTCCTTTCCTTTGCCCCCATCTCCGTCCCCTGCCATCTCCAGCAGGAACTCTCATTCTCGTTATTTTCTCAGACTATTGTTGAGACATAGCAATCACCTGGTGATCCAGCAGAGCATTGTAGAGCGGACCACAGGCGATGAAAATGATAAATTTGACTTCAATGGTTAAAATCATGTCATTCGGTCGCTCTACTTAGTGTATCTGGTTGTTAATATTTTCTTTTTTCATAATGGGATTTATCTCTGTTGTGTTTTGTCATTGTTTGTAATTCTCTTCACTCTTGGTTATGCATTTTCTTTTGTTTCTTTGCGACATGCAACTCAGTATGGGCGAAGCTCTAGAGATAACAAGGCTTTTTTTGTTTTTCTAATAGAAAAATTAAAAATATAGTAAAGACATTTCCCATAAACCTGTCACTTAGATGCCTATTATCATCTCTATCCAGAATCCTGCGTTTGTTTGTCAGTCTTCCGTGGACTCCTGTGGCTGTGACAGGTTCCCTGATATTTGTCCTTGTTTGAGGACCATGCAAGTGTTGACATGTGTTGATCAACCGGTATTTCTCTCACTGGGATTATGTAGTTTTTAGACCATTGATTTTTTTTGCATTTTGATCTCTTATTGCCATGGCTGCAGAATTTCATTTTGGTATGTTGCTGTTCATTATTGTTACGTGGAAATTTATTGGTGGCTATATCTTTATTTTGCAAGCTATCATTTTGCTCTCCTTGTCAGTTTTAGTATTTTTCTGTTTCTGGCTGTTTCTTTGGGTTTTCTACATCGACAGTGATGTCTTCTGTGAACAGAGACAGCTTCATTTCCTCCTTCCCAGTCTGTGTGGTTTGTATTTGTAAAATTTGCATTATTGTGCTTCTTAGAACTTGCGTTTAAACAAGAGTGTTAACAGAGGATATCCTTGCCCTGTAATGAATCCAAAGGGTAAAATGTCTACATTTTCACCATTAAACATGGCTATAGTGCTAAGTTTTATTGATGTATGCTATCAAGCTAACTTTTAAACTTTTTCAAATTTGGGGGGAATTTAAAAAGTAAGTAATAGTCTCAAATCCTATAAAATGCTTATTGTGATTTAACTTTGATTTTTTCTTTAGTCAATGTTTACTTCATTTTTTTTCTTTAACTAATTGATATAGGATGTTACTTAGACTGATTTTCAAATTTTGAACCATTCTCTCATTGCTGGAGTAAATACTACTTAATTGTACAATTTTATTCTTGTAATATATTTCAGGATTCAATTATTTAGAATTTTATTGAAGAATTTTGCATTTATTATCATAGGTAATATTGAGTGATATTCTTCCTTTTTATACCTGGTTTTGATATTACTCACTGCCTTTGAATTTATTGTGAGTCATAGAGACCATGAAGGACAGAGTATACTTGTCCCCATGAGTTTCCCAGACTTTTACTGTCCATGGAGCAGAAAGCCTCATCTTTCTCCCATGCAGTGGCTGGTGATTTCAGACTGCTGATCTTGTTGTTGCAGCTTAATGATAATCCACTCCCCCACCAGGACTCTTGGATTTGATATTAGGATACTGCTAGCTTAACAGAATGAATTAGGAAATATTCCCTCTGCTCTTACTCTGAAAGAGATTATAGAGTATTTATAGCATTATTTTTTTTTAAAAGTAAGTCCACTGAAGTAGAGTCCACTAGCATTTAACAAGTATATCAGACAATCACTGTGTTTAATGTCAAAATGCCTCATGAATTCACTGAATTTTGGAAAAGGAATGAAAACAAGCACTCTTTAAATTATCTTCCATTTTTATATATATGAATAATTCTATAAATTACTAATATTTTAATATTATATTTATAATGTGAGCACAGGAATTAATTTAAATCACATATATTAAAAATATTTATCTAGTTGAGTAATTCCACTGTTTACTTTTCTGGGTATTGTGGAGTTTAGAACTAGGTAATATAACCTTACTTTCCCTGATTCTTACATAATTTGTAATAGTATCCTTTCCTCCCCTTTTGCCTACTTCATTCCTTCCTTCCACTTGGTAGACTTGCTTTCTATCACAAGGCAGAAGATAGCCGCAATAAAAATCTCTGCCCAAATGATTGCTGGTTTTTGAAATACCCCATAACCGGGTTTTCCAATATTGAGTCTTAACTCAGTTCTCATAGGAGAGTGAAACTGACTTTTTAAATTTTTTAGTGCTTTTTTGTTGTTGAATTGGCTCAGCCTCCATAGCACACCATCATAGATTAATGTGGAGAAAGTAGGAACAGTTATCAGTAAATGAGATGTAAATTGAGCAGATAACTTAATCTGCCATCTACAGTCCAAAAAGGGAAATATTATATGTCATAGAAATTAAGGGAACAGTAACTTTTGTGAAAGGCTGAATTATGTACCATTCATGTACATTATATTAGTATATACAAATAACACTACATTGTATCACATAACAATATTGATGTTGTCAGCTGTCACCAAGTCAATTCCAACTCTGGATGAACCCACATGTGCAGAGTAGAACTGAGCTTTGGGATTTTCAAGGCTGTGACCTTTGGGAAACAGATGATCAGGCTTGCCTTTAGATTCCTCTGTGTTGATTGTAATGCCAAACTCTTAGCTAGTAGTCAAGTGCTTGCTCAGTATAATAAAATAGGATATGATATAACATGTTGTGAAATAAGACACACAAAAATAATAAATGACGTTTATCTTTAACATGAAGTCTTTTATAGCCTCATTACCCTCTGATCCCATATTCCCATAATTTTTAACGAAATTTTCCATCCATATTTCTTTTTGCACCTCAGTTACACTATCCACCGTGGTGTCAGAGGGGTGAGGAATAGTCCTGTGTCGGGGGAAGCACAGGCACTGTCTCTGTACAACGTGTTCTTCTCGTGACTAGTATCCTAACTGCATGCAGGTTTCTGCTGTGAGCCTCTGTATTACAAGTGATTATACTAAGATGCATTTCTTTTTACTCTGTAACTTGCTTATGTCTCACCATAAATTACGTGGTTTACAGACCTGACCAGCATTCAAGAAATCACACACATTCTGATTTAACTCGTCCACTGCAATTCCCCGATGGGCCATAGCTCATCCCGCTGCTTCTTTGTGTTTCCTGTTTCCTTTCCTCCTTCCTCCATAACCCTCTGAATATTCCCCATGGGCAAGTGCTGCCCTCTTGAACTTACATAGTTGAATATTGGTACATGGAGGAGAGTTCAGTTCCAGACATGACTGTTTTTTGGCATGCTCCATGAGGGCACTGGACCAATAGTTTCTATGTGTCTTTCAACTTCTATCACTCTTCCTACCTCTGTAAGGGAAGAGCCCAATATTTGCATATTATGCTGTTCACATCAAATAAGGGTAAGATTTTGATTTTTTTCCACTGATATTTCTACAACTTTCAGGAACACTTAGCATAAAATATCTGGTCAAACACATTTGTTGAATGAACAATCAAAGTCATAAGCTATTTGTAAAAAATATAATGTTTTAGGGAAAAGATAGTGATAGAAGACTGGACAGCTAGACAGTTTCAGCACAAAGTGAATATTGAGGACATGATATTCAAGAACATGAGTTACATTGACTTGAATATGGATTAATTAATTGTTAAAATTATAAATGACAGCATATCCCTTAAACTGTTGTTAACAGCTTATGGCAGAGTTTGCAATGCACTTTTCTCTTTCCAAGTAGTTTCGTCAGCTCCATGGAACGAGCAAATGACACTCAGATTCCAGAATTCATCCTTCTGGGGCTTTCTGAAGAGGCAGAGCTGCAGCCCCTCCTCTTTGCACTGTTCCTCTCCATGTACCTGGTCACCTTCACTGGGAACCTGCTCATCATCCTAGCCATCGCCACAGACTCCCACCTCCACACACCCATGTACTTCTTCCTCTCCAACCTGTCCTTTGTTGACATCTGTTTAACCTCCACCACCATCCCAAAGATGCTGCTGAACATCCAGATGCAGAAGAAAGTAATTACATATGAAGACTGCATCACCCAGATGTACTTTTTCTTACTTTTTGCGGTCTTAGACAACTTCCTATTGACAGTGATGGCCTATGACCGGTTTGCGGCCATCTGTCACCCACTGCACTACACGGTTATCATGAATCCAAGATTCTGTGGCCTCTTGCTTCTGGCCTCCTGGGTATTGTCATTTCTGCAGTCTCTATTAAATATTTTATTGGTTTTGCGACTGTCTTTTTGTACAGAACTGGAAATCTCCCATTTTTTCTGTGAATTTAATCAGGTCATCCATCTTGCTTGTTCTGACACATTCCTCAATGACTTAGTCATGTATTTGACAACTGGAATTCTGGGTGCTATTCCATTCAGTGGGATCCTAGTCTCTTACATGAAGATTGTGTCCTCCATTTTGAAAATTTCATCAGCTGGGGGCAAATATAAAGCCTTTTCCACCTGTGGGTCTCATCTTTGTGTGGTTTCCTTGTTCTATGGTACAGCTTTAGGGGTTTATCTTAATTTTGCCGCTATTGAAAACTCCAGAGCAACCGAAATAGCCTCAGTGATGTACACTGTAGCCACACCCATGCTGAATCCTTTTCTCTACAGTCTGAGAAATAAAGACATAAAGAAAGCCCTTAGAAAACTTTTCAGCTGAGAAACATCGTATAGAACAGAAACACATCATTAATTTTAATGAGCTACTTTTGAAAAACAAAATTCAAAATAATAAAAAGCTGTATTATACTTTCCTTAGTTCTAACTGTGCTTATGTTCATAATTACATCTCCTAAATATTTAAGACATAATATGAAAAATTGAAGACATAATATGAAAATACTTCCATTGTATTTTCTTTAAAATATATTTACTTTAACCATATTGTCACTTCAACATGCAATTTTTAAGGTGCTTCAGGTATAAATAAGAAATAGATTTTTCATTACTAGCCATAGAGGAATTGCATACAATTATCACAGGGACCAGTGCTCATTATTATTATGCTGCGTAATTGAAAACAGGCACAGAATTTCTATGATTCGTATTTTGGAAAGCTTTTTTCTTGTGATTACATCTGTCTTAACCCTTCAACCCACCTGGGTTATTTTCTTTATACTGTATTCCTGTTGAATATTTTGGGCATGAAATTTGTAAACCTGTTTTTGTTAAATTATTCAAAGCACTAGTGAAAAGTTCAAAGATTGAAAATGGCTTCCAGAACCACACTGAAAATCACACCACTAAGCATGTTCGTATCTCTTCTATCATCAGAAAGATGGTGGAATCAAGAAGACTGACGTTGTTGACTTCCTGTACATGATCAATCTTCTGGCATCCAGGTAGTAGGGATTTTTGTTGTAATTGTTAGTTGAAGACTATCAGTTTCAAGAACTCTCTAGACCTCCATTAGTTTAGCAAAGGTATTCATATCCCTTCTTGGCATCAATGATACTACTGGAAATTGGCCTTAATTGTGTCAAAGGAACCCAGTGCTCTCCAATAATGCTTGACCACAAAATTAGCTTCACCCAAGCACCTATCTCACTTTTGCCCTTGAGTTTCTCCCTGCAATCTCATCAGCATCTCAAATAATGACTGGTAAAATTTTGGATTTTCATGAGCCAGGAGAATACAGCATCCTGTATTTTCTCTGCACACAGAGAGCAGGTCTGTGGAGTTAAGATTGGGGCTACTTGAAAGATTAGAGTTTCCAACCGATTCACTGCTCAGAGGGAGAAAGATGAGGCAATATGCTCCCATTTAGATCACAGCTTTTGTGTGTGTGCATGTTTACACTGTCTGCTGTCTCCACTCATCACTTTCTGTTGTCTGCCCCCAAAGAGTGGGTTCTATGCAAATCATTGTGATCAGTTCTCCCCTTCTCTCCCATATTCCCTTTACCCTCCTGGTATGGTTACTCTCTTTATTGGTCCTTAAGGGTTTATCTATCCTGGATACCCTATGTTTCCAGCTCTTACGTGTACCAGTGTAAGACACAATTGGGATTATGATAGTGGGGGGAGGAAGCATTAAGGAGGTAGAGGAATAATGTATGTTTAATTGGTGTTATACTGCACCCTAACTGGGTCATCCCCTCCACATGAGCCTTCTGTAAAGGGATAGCAACTGCCTACAGATGGGCTTTGGATCTCCCTTCCCCACTCCTCCTCATTCACAATGATATGATTTTTCATTCCTTGGTGCCCAATACTTAATCCTATTGACACCTTGTGATCACACAGGCTGGTGTGCTTCTTCCATGTGGGCTTTGTTTCTTCTCAGTTGGATGGCCACTCATTTATCTTCATGTCTTTAAGACTCCAGATGCTTTATCATTTCATAGGTAACCACCATCAGCTTTCTTCATCATATTTGCTTATGTACCTGCTTTGTTTGCAGCAATCTTATTGGAAAGGTGAGCATCATAGAATGCCAGTTTAAATGAACAAAGCGTTCTTTCATTAAGGGGGTACTTGAATAGAGACCCAATGTCCATGGGCTACCTTAATACCAAACCCATAAATATATGCACATAGATCTATTTCCTTATAGTAATAAAGAAATATATTTCCATATACAAATGCCTGCATTTAAAACTCTGTAAATGCCCTTTGCCACTTAGGGCGGGAGGGTGAGGAGAGGAAGGGAAAAAATGAGGAACTGCTACCAAGGGTTCAAGTAGCAAGAAAATGTTTTGAGAATGATGATGACAACAAATGCACAGATGTGCTTGACTCAATGGATGTATGTACGGATTGTGATAAGAGTTGTACAGGCCCTCAATAAAATGATTTCTATAAAAAATTGCAGCTTGTAAACTGTATCACACAGTTCAGTCCAATGAGTCAGACTCACTTGATAGCAGGAGAAGTGGGTTGGTCATACATGAGTGCTGAGTACCAACCCCCTATTCCTTCAATGAAAAATGTAGACTCTAATCAAACCCACTGTCATGGGGTCCACCTCACAGCTCACACACAGTGATGAGTGATTGCCTCCTAGGATGTCTGAAGCTGGAATTTTTACAGAGAGGCAGACTATCACATTTTTTAATGAGGGAGCAGGTAGTGGGTTTGATTTCCCATTTTTTGTTAGCAACTTAGCACTTTAACTAGAAGAATGCCAAATTTCCTTATATGATGAGTGAACAAGTTGATTATATCCAAACTTCCTTAAGATTTTTTCTCGGTTAAAAAATTTTTTTATTATCTTATTGGGGGCTCATATAATTTTTATCACAATCCATGTATATCCATCGTGTCAAGCACATTTGATCAATTGTTGCCCTCATCATTCTCAAAATATATGCTTTCTACTTGAGCCCTTGATATCAGCTCCTCATTTTTCCCTTCCCTTCCCACCCACTCTGTCTTATGAACCCTTGATAATTTATAAATTGTTATTTTTTTTGTCAAGTGTTACACTGACACATCATGTTATTTTCTTAAATCATTTTCCTGGGGGGCTCATACAGCTGTTAACACAATCAATGCAGCAACTTTTATCCCATGTTTAAAAAAAATCATTTTATTGTCGGCTCTTACAGCTTTTATCACAATCCATACGTGCATCAATTGTGCCTAGTATATTAGTACACATGTTGCCATCATCATTTTCAAAATATATATTTCTACTTGAGCCCTTGGTGTCAGCTCATGTCCCTCCTCCTGGCCCTCCCTACAGAAATCTTGAAAATTTATAATCCTTTTTGGATGTCTTACACCAACTGCTGTGTCCCTTTCCCTACTTTTCTGTGGTCTGATCCCCAACATGTGGATTATATGTAGATCATTGTGATCTGCTCCCCTTCCCCTCCCCCACCTTATGTTAGCCTCCTGGTATGGCTACACTCATTATCTGTCCTGGATTCACTGTGTTTTGAGCTCTTATCTGTACTAGTCTCTATGCTCTGTTCCAGCTGGATTTGTAAGGTAGAACTGGGGTCATGATAGTGGGGTGGGAGGAAGCATTAAAGAACTCGACGAAAGTTGTATGTTTCATTTGTGCTACACTGCACCCTGACTGGATTGTCTCTTCCTGTGACTCTACTGAAATTTGTTGTCCATTTGTCTACACTTCGGCTTTTTGTCATGGTTATGCGATCTGCCTCATTTTCATATTTTCATTCAAATATTACAGTTAGTTCATGGTTTTTTAGAAGGGATGCGTTGTGGAGTATGAAGTGAGTATTTCATAATACCAAAAAAAAAAATCCAACAAAACAAAACCTGACTGCCGTGGAGTCAATACCAGCTCAGCAGCACTATAGGACAGGGTTAAATCGCCTCTGTAGGTTCTCAAACCTGGAATTCATTACAGGAGTAGAAAGTCCCAGCTTTCTACTGTGGAGCAGCTGGTGGTTTCGAACAGCTCACCTTGAGGAACACAGTCCAAATCTGCCACATATACTTAGATACTTCCCTTTGAAGGAAAAATAACACTATGATAAAATATACAATATAAAATTTACCATTTAAAACATTGTGAAATTCACTCCTTCTGCTTACATCAAGTCTTGTAAAGTGGATCATCAATGTATTTTAAAAATTTGCACGATTTATTTCTTCTGAACCATTTCTAACCTCTTAATGCTGTCACTTATGCCATTTCCTCCTGTGTTCCCATTTCCATTCCTCCCACTCTGTGAACCTTTCTTACTTTAGGATCTTAAATTGTTACTCATTCTAATATGGGCGATTTTAAATACAGTTCTTACGGGTCACTAAAGGCTATAATCTTGGTGGTATCACCAGTCTCAATCCAACCAATAGCCTGATAATTTTGAGTTCTGTTCGACATTCTTCTCCCACTTCTATAGTAATTTACATAATGTATAATTTAAGTCCAATCCTTCTACAGTGGGCATTTTCAGAGGAGTTGGTGTTGGTATCAGGAAACCATCCGGTTCTCAAGAAAATGTAAACTAATATTTTCATGGTCCCTTGGTCCAATGGTCTGTTTCCATGTGTGTTTCAGGTTTCTTCATTTTTATTTTCTCTAGAGGGAAAGAGACACATATTTGCACGTGATATGCTGCTTATGAGCACATAAGAAACCAGCTGCTAAGTACAAATTGGACACAGAGCCTTGTCCTTGCTAACTCTGCTCTGCCAGTTGACCTTGGTTTGTGTAAGATGATGGTTCTGATGCCCCAGGTCAGGGATTTCCTTTTTCAAGGGGTTTCCTTTTTGTCTAAGAGTTTTTCATAAACTTACCCCTTTCCTGTCCCTGTATGTTTCCTCACAGAAGGAAAGTCTTTGCCCACCAGAGAAACCCCTTTCTAGTAATGAAAATTAAACGGATTCTGAGCTTGGTGTATTCGTTATCTTAATCACCTGGATTCACTTGCAGCAACCAAAAGAAGGGGTGACTTGGGATTGCTCCAGTGTTACCAGTCGATGTGATCCACAGAGACTGCAGATGGGAGAGGCTGAAGGTGAGAGATGAGAGGAGGACTGGCTGCTCAGAAGTTTAAAAAGTATCTTCCACAATTATAGATATATTTGTAGCAATGGTAAAGATGCCATTATACACATCTGGGTCAAATCTATAAGTATTCATAGTACACTCCAAGACCCCTGGACCTTTCAACAAGCACCCATATTTCACTAATACTTCGAAGGGTATTATGAGTAAAGGAGAAAAATTTTTTACTATTATTCCAGGTACCCCAATATGCTTCAATGCTAAAGTAGCCAAACGACAAATTTTGGTTCTTCAATATTTTTAAAAGTACTATTCCATCATAATCAATTGGACCTTTTCACATGTAATTCATTTTTAGTTAACCATTCTTGGAAAATGTCAGCTCACCTATTAATGCATTACTCATTTCTTCTAAATATTGGCCTATGATATTATCCAGAAAGTACCATGTGTTCATGTCACCGTCTATCTCAAGTGGAGGAACATGGTGGCAGGAAAGTTTTCTCCATACACTTAATTTCTGCATAACAACTTACTTTTCAGAAATATTTTTTTAAAAATCTTCAAATCATTTTATTAGGGGTGCTTACAGCTCTTATCATAATCCATGCATCCATCCATGTGTCAAGCATATCTGTACATTTGTTGCCATCATCATTTTTGAAATACTTTATTTCAACTTGAGCCCTTAATATCAGCTTTTCATTCCACCCCTCCTTCCTTTATGAAACCCTTGATAATTTATAAAATTTCCCCCACCCATGCCGTTCTCTTAGGTAGGGTGTCCCCGTTTTTCTCCCCACCTTCCCCTTTCTCCCTTGGTATCTCTATTCTCATTTTCTTATTGCTTGAACCCTTGATATCAGCTCCTCTTTTTATCTTCCCTCCTCCCTCTCCAACCCTTGTGAGCCCTTGATAAATTATAAATGATTATTGTTATATCTTACACCATCGCTGTCTCCCTCCCTCTGCAGTGAAATCCCCCCTCGTCCCCTACCACCGGCTTACTCTCTTGGCATCCCTACTCCCATTTCTGTTCCTGAGGGGTTTATCTGACATGGATTCTGTGTCCTGTACTCCTATCTGTACCTGTGTACATGCTCTGGACTAACACAGAGTGAAAGGCAGAATTGGGGTCATGATAATGGGGGAGAGGAAGCTTCATGGAATCAGAGGGATGTGGTGTGTTCTATTAGTGCTATGCTTAACCCTGCTGACTCATCCCTTCCTTGTGACTCTTCTGTGAGGGATGTCCCATTGTCTACAGATGCGTTTTGGGTCTCCGCTGCAATCTTCTTCATTCTCAACAATGTTTATTTGTTTGTTTGGCTTGCATCTTCTGATCCCTGTTACCTTATCCCGTCAACACATCCTGACTGCACTGGCTGCTGTGCTTCTTTCATGGGGCTTGTTGCTTCTTGGTAGATGGCCGCTTGTTGGCAAACATAGGAGTAAATGTAAGCATGGTGCAGGACCTGGCAGTGTTTTGCTCTGGGCTGAATAATGTTAAAGCCAATACAATGCATTATTTTATATAATGATATTATGAAATAAAATTTAAAAATCATATATGAACCATCTTATAGACATTGTGACATCTGGTCTCCATGAGTTTATTACCTTTGTACATAACTCTTTTGTTGTTGTTGTTCAGGGTCCCATGACTGTAATACTGATCGTTTGGGGTTGGAAGGGATGTGAGGGCGGGCAGTTTGATCACTTAGCTTCCATCACCTGAGTATGTCATCAGGAAGTGACTTAGATTGGTAGCTATAATCGAGGGAGGAGAAGAGCTGTGTCTAGATTTCCAGTCTGCTCTGGATCTCCAGCCATCAGGTCCATGTTATCAGTTAACATGATCTAGTCTCTTTATCTATGGTGACTTTTATGTGTGTAGACTCTCAGAATGTCCTATTTCCTACTGACAGGTCAATTAATTTAAATCAAAACTCAAAACTCACTGCCATGACTCATTGCTGACTCTTAGCTACCCTACAGAATAATGTAGAACTTTCCTGGGGGATTCCAGGACTGCAGAATATTAGTGGAGTAGAAGCCCTTTTTATAGGCTAATGAGTTGCTGATGGTTTTGAATTGTTAACCTTGCAGATCACAACCCAACATAGAAGGACTATGCCACCAGGTCTCCGGACATGGTAAAAATATAGGGTTGAGGCTGTGTCGGGTTAAATGTGATCAGAAGTATTTCATGGAATGCTGGCATCCTGGTGAATTATGTCTCGCTCAGTCCTTCAGGTCTTTCGAGTGGGAAATGCATCATCCTAGAGCATCCATTGTGAGTTGCCCTGCTTTCTAGAAACACACTGAAATAGGCGTCATCTCCTCTTCGGGAGAAGGAGCCCAATGAGAGAGAAGCTGCCAGCTGTCTCCCAAGGGTCACAGGGACATATTTTGTTTTTCTCTTAGCTCCAGAAAAATACATTTCTCAGAGGGTATAAGACCAAAGAATACTGAGTTAAGGAGGCACATGGGAATTTATACTTTAAAGACATAGAATTGTATGTATTCCCACTAATCAATTCATATCTACTTGACTAATTTTAGGTGAAGAGTAATTGTGATTGGATTTTCCAGAATTGTCATGAGTGGTTCCATCTCCCTGCCCTTACTTTGGGATCAGAATGTTTCTTAAACAGCAGTACAAGGAAGGAATTGTATTGGTGAATTCAGGCTCTTACCTGCTAATTTTTGGATTAGTTGTAGCAGAGTCCTTGGTGAGGGGTGATTGGTGAAGAGTGAAATCCCTTTGTCATTGGTAGTGTATGTTAATGCATTAACAAGCATAACAAATAAAGGTACATTTCATGCTATAAGGGGCTGCCAAGTTGTGGGATTCTGGCAGATTTCTCCAAAGTTATCTACCAAACCCATCTGCTTGCTACACATGGCAAAGGTCTATACACTTGGAGGTCAAGGAAAGCAGGTCAGAGGTTACTCTCCCGAAAGGTCGTCAGACCTCTAGAGCAATCAGACTGTATAGTCTGTCCCAACCTAATTAGTGCCCTCTCCTTTCGGATAAGGATAGTAGATTGTTTCCCTGATGGAGAGCCCAGGGAGGTCAAGCCCTTTACAGAAGGCCAAGGTTAGGCTTCCATATTGCATCTAGGGTCTGCCCATCTTATCACATGCATATTCCTATTCCCTCCCCTTCCTATTAGTGTACACCCCTAGCTCATCCCCTTCCTGTCACGCTTATGCTTATTGTACAGCCCCTTCCTGTGACAAATATTGTTACTGTAATCATGTTCCTAAATATATATGGGTCTTGGCCAAAAATAAAGATGAACTCCCCAGTCCTTTCTGCCCATGCTGTGATTAGACCTAGCTGATGAGATCATGGCCGTCCAGGAGATGAGCATGATAAAATGAAATGTGTCTGACTTCTTTGTTTTACTCTCTCTCCTATATTATTTTCTATGAATTTACTATAATCTTTTCAAATTTTAACTGTTCAATTGCATCTACTGGAACAGTGAGAGAGTGAGGTGCTGGTTCCCCAACATTTTTTTATAGTCCGTTTCCAGACAGTGATTCTGAATAAATGAAAATAGCTTCTCCCTCTGATCTGTCTTCTCTGGTGCTGGCTCACATACAAGCAGTCTCCTTCTGTCCACAGCTCTCTCCTTGTTTCACTGCATCTCCATTCCACACCATTGATGGAGTGTCTGCTGCCCTCATTCAAATCTTTGTTCATACAGCAACTCAAAAAGCACTTACTTAGCATTAAATTAAAATCTGGAAACAAAGAAATGAGTAGACATTTCCCCTTCTCACAAGTATCTTGCATTCTCCACAGCGTAAGACATAAGTAGATGCTGTATAAGATGGCACTGCGCTCCTTCTGAGATGGATCGTATTGTTTTCCTTCCCAGGGAGTTTCATCACGGTTCACAGAGAAGCTAATGCTCACACTGAGCTTTGAAGGAGGACACAGGCATTAACTAATGTTGGAAAAAACAGAGTAGATGTGGGGGATGAATCCGCCAGGTTTTGAATTATAATGCATCCAATAATTCATGGAGTGCATTAGGAAACTTGATGTTTTGCATTCACTGTTTATGTTTTAACTCTTCTTTAAAATGGGCACATCAGGCTTTGTATTTAGGAGATGAAGAATAGGATTGTCAAAGCTATGGTTTCTCTCATCCAAGGCAGGGAGTGAACTCTGGGTGAAGCTCACAGCTTATCGTTTTCAAGGTTTTTTTTTATTCATGAAACTGACTTAAAATATTATTTTCCTGCACTTTGGTTTCTGCATAATTAATGTTGTTATAGAAAAATGACAAATACAGGAAAGACTTTTCCCACAAACATCACACGTAGATCCCTATAATTCTCACCTCTATCCAGATTTGCACATTACCCATTTATACCACTTTGCTGCTCAGTATAATACCATATGATTGATGTGATGTTTTGTGGTGTGGTGTGTTATAATAGTACATACAAAAGTAGTAACCCAAGTCTAAGATCCCAGACCATGGAGTCTCCTGCAACCTTGCAATAATATGGTCTCCCGTGTTCACTCTAAACTACCTCAATCCAGCTTCCCTTTGGCGCTTTATTAAACCATTCACCTTTGCTACTATCTGGTGGCACGAGGAATACTCCTGTCTCGGGGACTTTGCACTGCCTGTACCTCTTCCTCAAATGTTCTTCTCATGACCATCATGTTAACTGACTTCTGAATCCCTGCAAAAAAAGCCTCCTTATCCGAAGCGATTATACAAAGAAATATTTATTTTTAACTCTATAACATATCAACTTCCTACTGTGAATTAGGTGAGGGTTACGGACTTGCCCAAATATAATAATTCACACACACTTGGCTAAACTCACCCATTGCAACCCCATGATGTGGCACCACTTATACCACTTCCACTCTGTGTTTCCTGTTTTCTTTCCTCCTTCTTGCCTAACCCTTGAGTTTTGTTCCTGCGTAAGTGCTGCCCTTTTGATGTTACATGGTTCATTACGCTGACATGGAGGAGGGTTCAGTTCCAGACATGACTGATGTTTGCAGGTTCCTTGAGTCCACTGACCCAATTGTTTCCATGTGTCTTTCAATTTTCAACAATCCTCTTACCTCTGGAAGGGACGACACCAGGGGCTGCATCTTTTTTTTATCATTTGATTGGGGGCTCATACAACTCTTACCACAATCCATCCATAAATCCATTGTGTAAAGCACATTTGTACATTGATTGTCCTCATCATTCTCAAAACATTTGCTCTCCACTTAAGCCCCTGGCATTGGCTCCTCATTTTGCCCATACCTCTCCACACTCCCCTCCCTCAAGAACCCTTGATAATTTATAAATTATTATTTGTCCTATCTTACACTGTCTGACATCTCCCTTCATCCACTTTTCTGTTGCCTTTTCCCCAGGGAGAAGGTCACATGTGGATCCTTGTAATCGGTTCCCCCTTTCTCGCTCACCTTCCATCCACCGTCCGGGTGTCACCACTCTCACCACTGGTCCTGATGAGATCATCCATCCTGGATTCCTTATGTTTCCAGTTTCTGTCTGTACCAGTCAGTGTACATGCTAAGGTGTAGCCAGATTTGTATGGTAGAATTGGGATCAGGTTAGTGGTGTGGGAAAGAAGCCTAAACTCACACTGACTGGCTCGTCTCCTCCCTGCTACCAAGGGCTGCATTGTTGGGCTGTGCACTAACCTCTGTCCTTCACTAGTCAACAAATACGAGCACAGATTTCAAAATTTCATTGAGGTTCCCACCACTTTCACGAACACCTGGCATAAAATAATTGGTTTGTTGGAGGATATTGTTTGTTTTTAAGCCACTGCATCAATCCATCTCATTGAGGGTCTTTGATTTTTTCCCCCGCTACTGTTCTACTTTATTTTATAAGGTGATCATTGTAAATCATTGACTTATATTTTATAGTTTCCTGACCCCTTGTGGCACAGTGGTTACCTGTTGGGCTGCAAACTGCAAGGTTGCCAGTTTAAAAAAAGCAGCATCTACGTAGGAGTCAGATGGGGCTTCTTACTCCTTTAAAGAGTTGTAGTCAGGACGCAAAGGGCAATGACAGAGGTCTAAATACAGACAGACACAGTTCTACTAAACTGAAGGATAAGTTACTTTATCTGGATCTCCCTTAACTCTAAGGAAGGAAAAATGCCTACGGGGGTTCATTGGATTTTGTAGGAAACAGATCTCTCTATATTTCAAGTGAAGCCAAAGGTGTTAGCTTTGACTGGCGTCCAGAATGAGGAAGGTGCTGCAAGAGGTTCAGGCTGCTGTACATGTGGCTCTGCCACTTGGGTCCTATGATCAAGCCCAATGTACCAATGGCAACCAACATGCACTTTGGAGTCTTGGGAGGCCCTTATTTGTGAATCCCAGTGCAGACACATCGTGTTTTGTAGTGAACCTCTGCCATCCTCTGCAGACAACTACTACCCTTTTAAGAAACTGATTCTAACTTGTCAGTAGAACCCCGTTGCTCACTAAGGGCGTCTGAGTCAGCATTTGGCCTGAGATCCCCATCATGAAATATTTTTGTCTGACTCAATGAATCATAAAGTTTGATAAACACAGCAGTATTGCATAATTAAATAGAAGCTGTATATATGATATAAGGTTTGAGCAAGATGTGCAGGTAAAAGCAAGCTGCATGAAGAAGTGCCTCAAGGTCTTAGGGTCTCCCCTTCTGTCAGACTAACTTCCATCTCCCGGTATATACCAATGTCCTCATGAAAAATCCGTTACAATTGATTGACTGGAGAATAAATCTGATACTTGGTTTACAGAACCTGTTCACTGTAAACAGGGTCTTACAATGGTAAAGGGCAATCCTCACAATGAGCCGAACTTTCAGCAGTACAACTCATTGTTCCTTTCTCTTTGAAGGAGAGATGGCCACGTATGAAAATGTATGCTTGTTCGTGGGCAGAGACCAGAGATTTGACAGGATGGTAGGGACTTGTAAGAAGCATGATGGTAAAGTTGCTGGCAAGGAGGTTTTGGAAAGAGGTATATGCTTAGACTTCTGTGAAAGGAATAAAAAAAGAGTGAAGATATTTATGTTTCATGTGAATGCTCAATAAAGAGTTACCTCTGCAATGAGAGATTTTCATAATCTAGCTCATAGGAAGGCACATTATACAAAAATTAGTCATTCTCTTTCCCCAATTACCCCTGAAATTTCACAACGGGCTTGGGGAAACAGTGACCATAGACACAGCAGTGGAAGTTAGGCATGCGCTCAGCTATCCAAACTCCACTCAGGAAGACAGACTTGGTTACTGCCGCTGCTGCGTGCCCGATCTGACAGCTGCAGAAACTAATACCGTTAGAGACATGAGAAACTAATACTAAGTCCCTAGAATGAGATTATTCCTCAGCAAGATCAACAGTAATCTGGAGTTGGGTTGATTATTTGAAAGTATCCCTCCTAAAACCATTTTTTGTCCACAGCTATATATTTAAATTTTTTACAAAACAAACTTATCACCTTCAACGTGCTATTCATTACACAATACATTTGTCAAATCTGCGATTCCATTCTTGGGAACTCTTTCAAAAGAATCTAAAATCTTTGACACCAATGAGAATGAGAATAAAACATACCAAACCTTTGGGAAAAAGCAAAAGCAGTTATCAGAGAAAGCTTTATAACAATAAATGCACACATGAAAAAGGAAGAGAGACTTATGATTGACACTTTGTCACAAACCTCCAGAAATTAGAGCAGAAACAACAGAATAATTCTATCAATAACAAGAAATCAGAATTAATAAAAAAAGCAAGGCAGAGATAAATGAGTGTGAAAACAAGGAAACAATGCAAAAAAATTAATACAGCAAAAGCTGGTTATTGAAAAGAATTAACAAAATCAATAGACCACTGGTAAACCTGACCAAAGAGAGAAAGGAACAAACATCAATAGACAGGATGAAGAATGAAATGGGGGAAATTACAGTGAACCCTAATAAAATTAAAATGTTGATTATTCATTACTACAAAGATTTGTGCTACAATGAATTTAACAACTTGGAAGACAGGTACAAATACCTGGAATATCAATCACATCCTACATTATCCTTGGTAAACATAAAGAACATCAACATATGCATAATAATAGAAGAAATAGATAAGGTTATCAAGGGACTAACAACTTAAAAACTCCCCTGGGCCTGCTGGCTTCAAAGGAGGTTTTTACCAAGATTCATGGAGGAACTGACACCAATCCTACACAAATATTCCTAGGACTAGAGTATGACAGCAAACTCCCAAACACTTTCGATGAAGGTAGTAAAATATTGATACCTAAATCATGCAAGAATCCCACAAGAATTGAGAAAAACAGACCAATATCTTCAATGAACATCAATGCAAAAGTCCTTAACAAAATATTGGCTGATAGAATAAAAATGTATATAAAATGATTAATCAATTGCAACCAAGTAGGATTCATTCCTGGGATGCAAGGATGGTTCAATATCAGAAAGTCCTTCAACGTTATTTGGCACATTGACAAGAAAAGATAAGAACCATATGATAAAGTTAGAAGCAGAAAAAGCATATGAAAACAATCAATACCCATGCCTGTTTAAGACATTCCAAGAAGAGAAGAATGGAAAAAAAATCCTCAATATAACACAAGCCATATATGAAAGTCCAATAGCCAAGAAAAGAGGAAAACATTCACTCTGAAAAAGTGAATCAGACAAGGAAGCCACTTGCCCCCACTGTTATTCAACATCCTACTGAAAGTCCTAGTTAACAATAAAAGGCAAAGGAAAGATATTAAAGGAATTCATCGGGGGAAGAAGTAAAGCTATCATTATGTGCAGATGATATGATTTTTTTATATTTAACACTACAAAAGCTGCATAAGTGCTAGAAGTGATAGAGAAATATGACAGAGTGGCAGGATACAAAATCAACAAACAAGTCTATTGGATTGCTATGTACACTGTACAAGATCATGAAAGAGATCAATAAAGTACCCTTCACAATAGCAAAACACAAATTGAAGCATCTAGGAATAAACCCAACCCCCCAAAAAAACCCACAAATTACTTTTATGAGGAAAACTCTAAAACACTATTACAAGAAATCAAAAGTGACTCCACAAATGGAAGAATATTCCACATTCAAAGATAGGAAGACTCAACATAGTAAAGATATCAATTCTACCCAAGGCACTATATAAATTTAACACTAGCCTGATACAAACACCAACATCATATTTCAAGGAATTACCAACTTCCTTATGGAGAGAAAAAAAGGCCAGAATTAGCCAAGAACCCATCAAGAAGAAAAAAGTCATTGCTTTACCTGATTTTAACATTCATTGTAAAGCCACAGTGGTCAAAACAGCATGGTATTCGTATAAAGACAGATCAAAGTAGGAAAGTCTTTGCCCACAAGAGGAACAACTCTTCTAGAAATGAAAGTTAAATGGAGTCTGAACTTGGTATGTTCATGATAGTAATCACTTGGATTCACTTCCTGATCTATGTATCATGCATTTATTTGTCCATCTTTGTAATCACTTTGACAGAGGTCTTCCTTAGATGCGATCAATTACTTATGTTGAAGAGAGCAGAAGACAAGTCATCGGCTGTCATATGACATTGTTCTGAGATCACCCCAAATTAGCAGACACTCCTACCAGGGTGCTCAGTGAGCCTCAGTGGGAATTCAAGTAGAGAAGGGCAGGTCGGTCTGTGTTGGTGAAGGCAATCATACATCTGTTGGTGAGTAACTTAGAGGGGCAATCTGCCATTGGGAAAAGTGATTAACATTTCTCATAGAAATCCTCACCTCTGCACCACCACCACCCAAGGTAAGAATATGCCAAGTATTATTTTTCTAATTGGCAATTTTTGAACCAGTTTGTATCCAGCTTTTGGTAACACAGGAGTATAGACTCTGTCGTTTTAAAGTTCACAAGAACAACATCCTTCACAGGACACAACAGGTTCTGATTAGAAATACCCACTAAGTAAACTGGATTTTGTCTTAAACTCACCTGTAGTGCATTTAAGAAACTGAGTGACTCTCTTGGATTAAGGCACCACTGTGACAAGAAGTAGATGTGTGGCAGATCAGCAAGACCATGTAGTATTTCAAACTCTCCACTTTAATGACATCTCTGAATCATCTAGCAGGCATGGTTCTTCGTTGATGAATGAGTATTATTAATTGACCTTTGTCCAGGCCTAAGTTTTTCAAAAGTATTGTCCAATCACTTGGATATTGGATCTGTACAGTTCAACAATCCCTGAAACTATGTATTTTGGTCCAAAAGCTATCCTGTACATGTATACTTTCTTTTCCTAAAGAGTATTTGAAATTTTACTACATTCGCTAAATATTGATTTATCAGTGTACTTATCACATACCCTAGCTGGGTGATTTATAATGTTACCATTTAAAGGCTAATCATGTCTCTCAAAAGTACTACTACAACTTGTTTATAAAAGAGCCACAGGGTCACCCAAACTGAACAGGTTTCTTTCAGGGGAGCTTCCAAATGGAGAAAGAACACAAGGAAGGAAGGAAGCAGCTGGCCACTTCAGAGGAATTAACCAGTAAACCCCTTACTTACAGCCTAATGAACTAGAGGCCTAATGAATACTAGAGGCCTAATGAACAGAAGGGGAACTTTGTCAGACATAGTGCCAAAAGATGAGCCCCTCAGGTCAGAGGGCACTCAGAAAGTGACAGAGGAAGAGCTGCTTTCTCCAAGTAGAGTCGTCTACATTGCCAGGGACGGTGTCAACGCTGCAAAGTAGAGCCTTCCAGATCTTCATTGGCTGATGGGGCACGACTCAACATGAGAAAGAAAATGACTACAAAAATCACCTAATAATCAGAACTTGGAATGTATGAAGTAGGAATCTAGGGAAATAGGAAGTCATAAAATGAGTAACGGAACACAAAATGATTGAGATTCTGGACATGAATGAGCTGAAATGGGCCGTTTAAAATCAGAAATTCGTATAGTTCACTATGCCAGGAATGACACCTTCATGAGGAAGGAAGAAGGTGTGAATGCATTGTCAGAAAGGATCGCTCTTCCTTTTTAATCGACATTATTTTATTGTGGGCTCTTACAGAGCTTATAACAATTCATGTATCAATTGTATCAAACACATTTGTACATATGTCACCATTATCCTTTTCCTAACAGTTTATTTCTACTTGAGCCCTTGGTATAAGTTCCCCTTTTTCCCTCCCCCTTCCCCCATCTCCTCCTGACCCCTTGAAAAATATGAATTATTATTATTTTCATAACTCACACTGTCTGCTGTCTCCCTTCACTAACATTTCTGTTGTTTGTACCCCAATGGGTGGTGGTGGTAATATGGATCATTGTGATCGGTTCTCCCTCTGAAAGGATATTTCAAGATCTATCTTCAAGTGCAGTACTATCTGTGATAGGATTATATTTATCCCTCTTTACAGAAATCAAACAATACAACTAATATTACAAATTACACACACACCATGAAAATTAATGTTGAAGAAATTGTTGGATTCTGCCAATGCTTCCAGTATGAAATGGATAAACATGCACTTTAGAACGCTTCATAATTATTGGTTAATGGGATATTTCATATAAATGGGAGTACATGATATATGTCCTCTGGAGTGCCCCCCCCCCACGCAAGTCAATGGAACCCTGGTGACACTGAGGTGAAGCACTCTTCTGGGTGCTACAATGCATCCTCATTGGAAACAAGACCCATAATATCTTGATATCTATAACTATCTATTTATCCATCTTTCCATTTTTATATGTATCTATAACACACTTTTACAAGTGTGAAAATTCCCTTGATATATATTATTTTTCCTATCTCTCTCTCCGTATCTCTAGAGCCATATAGATAGATGGAGAAGTGAGTAAGCACAACCTGGCTCAATTCTATGAGTCAATTATTAAACTGAACTCTTAACCTGACCCATTAAGTGCTGTGGTTGCCAAACCAGGAAGCAAGAAGACCACCCAGGAAGCCGAAAGTTCACAGGCTGGTTCAGGTAGAGGCAGAAATTTCAAGTTCAACAGGTCAGGCTTCAGGCCACAGAGTAAAAAAATCCAATGTTGGCAGACATACGGCAGCCAAGTGATAGCTCCCAGAGTGTCAGGCAATATAGCAGGCTGTTGGTTCAAGCACCAAACACCAGGGTCAGAGACAGATGGAGGATCCAGATCCAGCATGGTGGAAGTGGCAAGCCCACCTACAAAGTTTGCTTGCATAAGAGTAGGTCACACCCCTGAGGAAACTTCTTGTCAATTGCAGCAGAGCTACGGCCTGGGTGATGATGTTGTCTCCTCCCTGATCCTCTTACATATGCTGTACCGTCCACAGTAAATACCATCATGGAGTTATGTTAGGGCACATCAGGGGGAACCAATTGCTATACTACTAAGAATCCTGGCGCAGCCACATTGACACAAAACCAAATGAACACAGTTGCTAACCTAAATTTCAGTGGTTTGAGGTCTCAAGTCACCATTTCCTCTATGGGAGAAAGATCTGGCAGTTTGTTCTATAGAGATTCCAGCCTGGGGAACCTCTGTGGAGTTCTGCTCTACCCCACAGGTCACTCTGAGTCAGAACTGACTGCACAGCAGTGAGCTGGATGCGCTTTCTTTCCCACTAGGTGTAAGTTTCCAAGAAACACCTATTCTGTATCATGTAATCCAGCTTCATGGCTTCTCAGTGATGAACAATCATCTATTGTATGTCAAGGACGTAGTGTGTTCATCTGTGATGGACATTTGGATTGTTTCCACCCGTAAATACTTGTGAATACTGCTTTTGTCAGAATTCACATACCAGTATTTGATTAAATATCTATTTTAAATTCTTTTTTAGGTTGTACCTAACAGTTGAATTGCTGGTCACTTGCTTGTTAGCATTTGGAGAAACCAACAATCCGTTCTTCACAAAACTTGCACCATTTCCCCCCACCAGCAATACCTGAGGGCTATATGTGAGTGGTGGAAAAGTTGTGGCAACCTTCCATTAAGTATTAATTCAAGTATTCCACACATTTTTGAAACACACTAGTAATTATAAATGTACAAAATCATGCAACACAAAAAAATGAATTGCAGAATAAGAAGCAACACAGAATGAAATGCACTGGGTATTCATGTACAAATCATGAGTATCCTTTAATATTGGAACCTCCTTTAAAATTTTTTTATCCAGGCTCTGTGGTGGGGCCCACCCACATATATTTATCATCCTGTGGACTAATCAGATAGGTATGATTTTAATTGATGCCAATAGGCCAAACCAGAACATTCAGTGTTGGTTTTCAACTGTAAAATGTACACAAAGGCACCTGAAGCAGAAACGAGTCAGGCCAGAGGCTCCACTTTCCTGGGACACTTCTTCCACTCCCCGTCCTCCACCTATTGACTTAAGTGACTCCTCCTCAGAAAGATTTCCCTCTTCTCTCCTCATGTCTTCAACTAGAGTGGATCCTGCTGAAATACCTCTTTCCATTCACAGAAAAGAAAGCTACCAGGTGGACAGATTCCCTTTCAGATAGCACTTAGTATGTCGCAAGTGTCATTGATTTGATTTAGCAAATCATTCTCAAAAATAATAATATAAACCTATGAACATATTCATATTGTATGTGAAATGCTATTATGTTATATTTTTATCATTATATTACATGATATTATTAAATAAAATTTCAATACTATATATGAACCATCTAATGGACATTGTTACATTTAGGCTTTTTATTTATTATTACCCATAGATGTGTAGACACTCACTGAGAATATCCTATCATCTTATCTTCCAACAGTCTATCTACAGGGATGGCATTCCATTTGCTCAGGGTCTATTGTCAATTACTTGAAATAAAAGACATAGAAAAAATACAGTTGTGATATGGTGGGAATAGGTGTGTGAGCAGAAGTGCTTCATAAAACCCTGGCATCTTGGTAAATGATGTCCAGCTGTGATCTTCAGGTCTTTGGAAATGGAAATGCATCTCAGAGTGATCATTAGAAATTACTTCGCATGCTGGAGTCTACTTCTGGGAAGAAGCAGTCCAAAGGGATAAATCTGTACATGGAGCTCCACATTGTATCCCAAAGGACAAACTTGCAAAAGTTTGAATTTTGTTCTCTTAGCTCCAGAGAAACAAAATTCTGAGGGAATGTAAGACAAAAGAATACTTCATTAATGAGGCACAAGGGATTTCATCCACTAGAGCCAAAGGACTATAAATACTTCCTCTACACTGACTCAGATGTAATTGATTCAAGTAAGGTGATGGGAAAACACAGTTGTACCTTCTAGAAGCCTCATGAGTGGGTACATCTCCGTGTTCTACCTGGGGCCACAACCTCTAACTTTAGCAGTGGTACATGGGAGAACCAGCACTGGTGAAGTCTTCTCTGGATGAGGTACAATATCATTGCAGATGATCGGAGATTGGTGATGCGTGATGGCCCTCTCTTATTGGTAGTGTCTGTAGGAGGATCAGCAGGTATAACAAATAAAAGCAAGTTTAATGGATAAAGTCCTGATAAGTTAGAGTCTCTTGTTCTAGAGACTGATTCTGGCTACATGACAATGTCTTCTTTCTCTCATCTGTCTTCCCTGGTGCTGGCTCTCATTCCTGCCACCTCCTTCTCTCAACAGCCTTCCTTGCTTCACTGCATTAACGTGCCTGATAATCTCTTTCAACTATTTGTTCACACTGTAACTCACAGAACTCTTATTTAGCACTAAATTATAGTCTGGACACAAAAAAATGAGTAGACACTTTCCCTTCTTGCAAGAATCTGACATTCTTTGTAAGGTAACAGACGGTAAGTGCGTGCTTACCCCGGCACTGCAATCCTACTGAAATGGATCATGACATTGTTGCCCTTTCTGGGGAATTTTAGTGACGGTTTCACGGAGAGATGATGGTCACACTCAGCTTTGAAGGAGGAGGCAGAAGGGAGTAATGTAGGGATTATGACAAACATAAGGTGCGCATTTGAAATTGCACATAATAATTAATAACTGATGAACAATGAAAGCAAGTAATGGAAAGTGAAGCATGAGTGTGGACAGGTAGGCAGCAGCCATGTAACACACAGCTGTATATTTTGTCTAAGGAAGGACAACTATGAAATTAGCGGGGAGTCAAGGCAGAATTGGCAGCACTGTCTGCAGTCAGACTTGCAGAGACCTTGCTCTGTCCATGTGCAGAGCAGACTCCTGCTCCTGGGAAACCCACAGAGAAATGAAGAGTGGAAAAAGTACAGAAGTGGGAGATGAATCTGTGAGATTTTGAGTTACAATACATCCAAAAATCGACCAAGTAATATGAGGCAACCTCAAATCTTAAAACATTCATTCATTCATTTAAAAATTTTAAAAGCTATTTTTTAAAAATTCTCCTATAAAATTGGCATCTGAATTACGGTTTAAGAGTTGCAGAATGTATGAGATAAAGCTGTGATATTTCTAGTCCAAGACAGGTGATGAACGCTGGGTCAACTTTACAGCTTGTTGTTTTCAAGAAATTTGCACAGGAGTAATTTTAAATTTTTACTTAACTTTAGTCTTTTAACAGTTTTTCTAATTCTAAATTATTGTAACGCATTTTTCTTTCTTTTAAATAATCGTGTTAGGACCCAATCCAGACATCATACCATTGCATAGCAAGCAATGATGTACATTATCAGTTCCAAAACATTTCTTCCCTCTTGTATTTCTTGATATACAATCCCTTTTATCCTTTTCCCTGCCCCCATCGAGGGCCTCACGCCATCCCCAGCAAGAACTCCCATTCTAGTGATTTTCTCAGACTATGATTGAGATAGAAGAATAATCCAGTTATCCAATAGAGTATTGTGGTGATGGCCATAGTAGAGTGAAATGATAAATCTGACTTCAGTGGTTAAAATATTGTCATTAGAGCTCTATACTTTGTGCTCAATCTGACTGTTAATATTTTAAAATATTTTCTAGTTTTTTCATAATGGGATTTATCTTTGTTGTTTTTTATCATTGTTGGTAATTTTCTTGACTCTTGGTTATGTGTTTTCTTATGTTCTTTGCGACATACAACCCAGCCTGGGTGAAGCTCTAGATATAACAGGTTTGTTTGCTTTTTTTAATCGAAAAATTAAAAGTGCAGTAGAGGCATTGCCCATAACCTGTCACTTAGATGCCTATTACCATCTCTATCCAAAATCCTGCATTTATTTGTCAGACTTCCTTAGACTTCTGTGACTGTGACAGGTACCTTGACATTTTCCCTTGTTTGATAACCATGCAAGTGTTGGCATACTTGGTTAACTTCTTGTAAAGTGTGTCTAACTTGATATTTGTCTGGTGTCCAATCTCATGAGGCGATTGGAGTTAGGGAGTTTAAAATTATTTTAATTTTGATTTCTTGGTTTAGGGAAGAATATCACAAGGGCTAAGTGTCAACTTCATCTATCATTTTTCAATAGCTATAAACTGTTTCAGATCTTGATTAGAAGTCCATTAAGTATATAGATCTGGTTGGGAAGATTTTACAATTCACAGTAATGCTAATCCTTCCAATCCATGAACAGAGAATAACTATATATTTGTTCCATTCATTTTTCTCACTGGTATTATGTAGTTTTTAGGCCATTAATTTTGTTTGCATTTTGATTTATTATTGCCATGGCTGCAGAACTTCATTTTGTTTAGTTACTGGTCATAATTGTTATGTGCAAATTTACTGGTGGTTTTATCTTATTTTACAAGCTATCATTTTGGTCTCCTTATTAGTTTATGTATTTTCTGTTTGTGTCTGTTTCTTTGAATTTTCTACATTGACAATGATGTCTTCTGTGAACAAAGACAGCATTATTTCTTCCTGACAATTTTGTATACTTTTTATTTTTAAAATTTTCGTTACAGTGTTTGTTAATAAGAGTGTTTAGAGGGGACATCCTTGCCCTGTTATGAATCCAATGGGAAAAAATATCTAAATTTTCACCATGAAACATGATCCTAGTGGCAAATTTCATATATGTACTCTATCAAGCCAAATTTTAAAACTTTTTTCAACTCTTTGGGGGAAATTAAAATGTAAGTATTAGTTTTAAATGCTATCAAATGCTTATTGTGACTTTAACTTTATGATTTTTTTAGTTAATGTTACTTCATTTTTTTCTTTATCTAGTTGATGTAGGATGTTACCTAGACTCATTTTCAAATTTTGAACCAGTCTCGCATTGCTGGAATAAATACTACTTAATTGTAGTATTTTATTCTTGACATACTCTTGTCATATTGTTGGATCCAATTAGTTAGTATTTTGTTGAAGATTTTTGCATTTATTATCATGGGTAATATTGAATGATAGTCTTCCTTTGTTATATATTTGTATCTGGTTTTGATATTACTCACTGCCTTTGAATATATTGTGAGTCATAGAGACCATGAAGGAAAGAGTATAATTGTCCCCATGAGTTTTCCAGATTTTACTGTCCATGGAGCAGAAAGCCTCATCTTTCTCCAATGCAGTGGCTAGTGATTTCAAACCTCTGATCTTGCTGTTGCAGCTTAATGAGTAATCCACTGTCCTACTAGGACTCCTGGATTTGATATTAGGAAAAAGCTGGCTTCACAGAATGAGTTAGGAAATATTCCCTCTGCTCTTGCTTTCTTCAAAAGATTATAGACTATTTATATCATCACTATTTTTTTAATTTTATAGACTCCACTATCATCTCACTGGTATATTAAACAATCACTGCATTTATTATCAAAATGCCCCCTACATGCACTGAATTTTGGAAAAGGAATGAAAAAATTACTTTAAAAACTTTTGTTCCATTTTTCTATATATGAATATTTCAATTAGTTATTAATATTTTAATCTTATATTTCTAATGTTAACATAATAATTCATTTAAACCATATATGAAAAATATTTATCTAGTTGTGTAATTCCACTATTCTTCATTTTCTGGGTATTGTGAAGTTTAGGAGTAGGTAATATAACCTTCCATTCTCTGATTTTTATACTGGTCTCCTTTCTTCCCCTTTTGTCTACTTCATTCCTTCCTTCCTGTCAGTACTCTGGCTTTCTATCACAAGGCAGAGGATGGCCGCAATAAAATCTCTGCCCAAAGGATTACTGGTCTTTGAAATACCCAAAGTCCTGATTTTGGATTATTGACTCTCAACTCAGTTCTTATAGGAGAGCAAAATTGACTTTGTTTTAGTGTCTTTTGGTTGTTGAATTGGCTCAGCCTCCATAACACACCATCACAGTTTAATGTGGAGAAAGCAGGAGCAGTAATCAGTAAATGAGATATAATTTGAGCAGACACCTTAACCTGCCATCTTTAGTCCAAAAAGGAAATACTCTATCCACATAGAAAATAAAGGATGAGTAACTTTTGTGAAAGGCTGAATTATACCATTCATGTACATTATATTAGTATATACAAATAGCACTATACTATATCACATAACAATATTGATGTCAGCTGTCACCAAG
The DNA here is from genome assembly GCF_050624435.1 of Tenrec ecaudatus. Taxonomy (NCBI): domain Eukaryota; kingdom Metazoa; phylum Chordata; class Mammalia; order Afrosoricida; family Tenrecidae; genus Tenrec; species Tenrec ecaudatus. Next base: position 19,237,975 of record NC_134530.1, read on the forward strand.
TCAATTCCAAGTCTGGATGAACCCACATGTGCAGAGTAGAACTGAGCTTCGGGATATTCAAGGCCGTGACCTGTGGAAAGCAGATCACCAGGATTGTCTTTAGATTTCTCTGTGTTGATTGTAAATGCCAAACTCCAAGCTAGTAGTCAAGGGCTTGCTCAGTATAGTGCAATAGGATATTGTATAATGTGGTGTGGTATACTAATACATGTGACAATTACAAATGATGTTTAAGTTCTTTACCATGGAGTCTTTTAAAACCACACAACCATCTGATCCCATGGTCCCGTCACTATACCTACAACTTCAGTCCAGATTCCTTTTTTGCACCTCAGGTACACCATCCACCATGGTGTTAGAGGGGTGAAGAATAGTCCTGTGTCGGGGGGAGTACAGGTGCTGTCTCTGTACAACGTGTTCTTCTCGTGACTAGTATCCTGACTGCATTCAGGTTTCTGCTGTAAGCCTCTGTATCAGAAGGGATTATACTAAGATGCATTTCTTGTTACTCTGTAATTGGCTTATGTTTCACCATAAATTACGTGGTTTACAGACCTGACCAGCATTCAAGAAATCACACACATTTGGATTTAACTTGTCCACTGCAGATCCCCGATGTGCCATAGCTCATCCCACTGCCTCTTTGTATTTCCTGTTTCCATTCCTCCCTCTTTCTCTCTGAATTGCATTCCTGGGCAGGTGCTGCCCTCTTGAACTTACATAGATGAATATTGGCACATGGAGGAGAGTTCAGTTCCAGACATGACTACTATTTGCAAGCTCCATGAGTCCAGTGGACCTATTGTTTCCTTGTGTCTTTTAAATTCCATCCCTCTTCGTAACCCTGGAAGGGGAGAAAACAATAGTTGGATCTTATGCTGTTCACATCAAATAAGGCTAAGGCTTTTCATATTTTTCACTGATGTTCCCACAACTTTAAAGACCACTTGACATAAATATTTGGTCAAACATTTTTGTTGAATGAGCAATCAATGTCTTAAGGAATTTGTAGATAAATATAATGCTTTAAGGAAAATATGGTATTAGAAGACATGGCAAGTACAGTTTCAGCATCAAAGAGAATACTGAGCACATGAGATTACAGATGAGATACACAGATATGAATAGAGAATAATTAATTAATTGTTTAAATTATAAATAACAGTATATCCCTTAAATGTTAACAGCTCAGGTAGAGTTTTCAATGCTCTTTTCTCTGTCTCAGTAGTTTCATCAGCTCCATGGAACGAGCAAATGACACTCAGATTCCAGAATTCATCCTTCTGGGGCTTTCTGAAGAGGCAAAGCTGCAGCCCCCCCTCTTTGCACTGTTCCTCTCCATGTACCTGGTCACCTTCACTGGGAACCTGCTCATCATCCTGGCCATCGCCACAGACTCCCACCTCCACACACCCATGTACTTCTTCCTCTCCAACCTCTCCTTTGTTGACATCTGTTTCACCTCCACCACCGTCCCAAAGATGCTGATGAACATCCAGATGGAGAAAAAAGTAATTACATATGAAGACTGCATCACACAGATGTACTTTTTCTTGCTTTTTGCGGGCTTAGACAACTTCCTATTGACTGTGATGGCCTATGACCGGTTTATGGCCATCTGTCACCCACTGCACTATACGGTCATCATGAACCCAAGATTCTGTGGCCTCCTGCTTCTGGCCTCCTGGGTATTGTCATTTCTGCAGTCTCTATTAAATGATTTATTGATTTTGCGACTGTCTTTCTGTACAGAATTGGAAATCTCCCATTTTTTCTGTGAACTTAATCAGGTCGTCCAACTTGCGTGCTCTGACACCTTCCTCAATATCTTAGTTATGTATTTAGTAAGTGGACTTCTCTGCGTTATTCCATTCAGTGGGATCCTAGTCTCTTACATGAAGATTGTGTCCTCCATTTTGAAAATTTCATCAGCTGGGGGCAAATATAAAGCCTTTTCCACCTGTGGGTCTCACCTGTCTGTGGTCTCCTTGTTCTATGGTACAGCTCTTGGGGTTTATCTTAGTTCTGCCGCTATTGAAAACTCCAGGGCCACTGCAATAGCCTCCGTGATGTACACTGTAGCCACACCCATGCTGAATCCTTTTATCTACAGTCTGAGAAATAAAGACATAAAGCAAGCCCTACGAAAACTTGTCAGCTGAGGAACATCCTACATCACAGAAACGCATCCTGAAGCTTAGAAAGTTCCTTTTGAAAAAAAATGCAGTCACAAAAATTTTTATTATACTTTCCTCAGTTCTTTACGTGCTTATGTACATAAATCAATCTTCTTAATATTTCAGACATAATCAGAAAAAATGATGACCTAATCTGAAATTACTTCCTGCACGTTTTAAAATGTGTTTCCTTTAATCTTATTGCCCCTTCAATGGCCAAGTCATTCAGGGTGCTTCAGCTTTCATTAGGAAATAGATTTTCATCAATAGCTGTAGAGGAATAGCATGCAGTTATCACAAAGGACCAGTGCTCATTGTCATCCTGATCCATTAAAAATTGGGACAGAAATTCTCTGATTCCTATTTTCAAAAATGTTTTTCTTTTGATTACATCCGTCACGACACCTTCAACCCCCCAGGGTTATTTTCTTTACACTGAAGTCCTGTTGAATATTTTGAGCATGAAGTCTGTAAACTTGTTCTTAATAAACTATCAAAAGCAAAAAGGTGGTATGTTCAAATATTGGAAATGGCTTACAGAACCACACTGAAAACCAGACCAGCTAAGCACGCGGATGCCTGTTCTATCATCAAAAAATGGGAGAATCCATAAGACCGATGTCACTGACTTCCTGGACATGACAAACCTTCGCCATGCAGATAGTAGGCTTTTTTCTTGTAATTGTGGCTTGAAGACCAGTAGTTTCAATACCTCCCTTGACTTCCATTTGTTTAGCAATAATGTACATATCCCTTCTTGGCTTCAATGATACTAATGGAAATTTGTCTTTATCTTCTTCACCAAAACATCTGCCTCACTTTTGCTCTTGAGTTACTCCCCGACCTGATCAGCATCTCAAAAAATCACAGGTGAATCTCTTTGTCTTTATGATTCTGGAAATTACAGCTCTCTATATTTTATCTGCACTCAGGAAGCAGCTCTGTTGAGTTAAGCTTTGGGCTACTTGAAAGGTTGGATTTTCAAACCTATTCACTGCTCAGAGGGAGAAAGATGAGACAATACGGTCGCATTAAGATCACAGCTTTTTTTATTTCCATGTCTTATACTGTCCAATGTCTCCCTTCATCCACTTTTCTGTTGTCCGTCCACCAGAGAGGGGGTTATATGTAGATCATGTGATCAGTTTCTCCTTTCTCCCATCCTTCCTTTTCCCATCCTGGTATTTCTCCTCTCATATTGGTCCTGAAGGGTTTATCTGTCCTGGATTCCCTGTAATTCCATTGTATATCCTCTGGTCTGTACCCGTGTACAACCTCTGGTCTAGCCTGATTTGTAATGTATAATTAGGATCCTGATAGTGGGGGTGGGTGGGAGGAGAAGGAAGCACTAAAGATGTACATGAAAATTGTATGTTCCTTTGGTGCTATACTCCTTCCTGACTGGGTCGGCTCTACCTTGTGACTTTTATGTAAGGCTGTTTTCCAATTATCTGCAGTTGGCTTTGTGTCTCAGCTCTGTGATCCCTCTCATTTCCATGTTTTAATTCTAACATATACAATTACTTCATGATTCCTTTAAAATGAATGCTTTGTGGAGCATGAAGTGGGTGTTTGATAAAACCAAAAAAAGCCCCAATATCCTCACTGACATGGAGTCTATTCCAGCTCATCGACTCCATAGGACAGGATGAAATTGCTTCTGTAGGTTCTCAAACCTGGGATTCTCTACAGAAGTAGAAAGTCCCATGTTTCTACTATGGAGCAGTGGGTGGTTTCGAACAGCTCACCTTAAGGAACACAGACCAACTCTGCCACACATCCTTAGATACTTCCCTTTTAAGGACAAATAATACTGGGGTAAAATATATCATATAAAATTAACCACTTAAAACATTTTGAAAACCACTCCTTGAGATTACATCAAGTCTTGCAGCATGGATCTTCAGTTTATTTTTTAAAATCTGCACAATTTCCACTTATCCATGTCTAACTTCTTAATCTACATGCCATCACTTATGTCATTTCCTCCTGTGTTCCCATTTCCATTCCTCCTCCTCTGTCAGCCCTTCTTACTTTAGGCTCTAAAACTGTTAGTTTTTCTAATATTGGGCGAGGTTAATTCCAATTCTATGGGTCACTAAGGGCTATAATCTTGGTGGTATCACCAGTCTCTATCCAAACAATAAGCCTTATAATTTTGAGTTCTGTTCCACATTCTTCTCCCACTTGTACAGTAATTTACATAATGTGGAATTTATGTTAGTATCTTCTAGGTTGGGCATTTTCAGTGGAGCTCTGTGTTGGCATCAGGAAGCCATCCTACTCTGAAGATAATGGAGACTAATATTTTCAAGGTCGTTTGGTTCACTGGTCTGTTTCTATGTGTTTTTCAGTTTCCATCACTTTTATTTTCTCCAGATGGAAAGAGAGAAATATTTCCACATGATATGCCTGCTTATGAGCACTTATGATTCCAACACTAAGTACCAAATCAGAACCCAGAGAATTGTGTTTGCTCACTCTGCTCTGCCAGTTGTCCTTGGTGAGTCCAAAGTGATGGCTCTGATCCCCCAGTCTCAGGGTCTTCTTTTACCAAGGTGTTTGCTTATGTCTAAGAGGTTTCCATAACTTTACTCCGATCATGTCCCTATATGTTTCATCAAAGAAGGAAAGTGTTTGCCCAACAGAGACAACCCTTCTAGGAGTGAAAGTTAAAGGGATTCTGAGCTTGGTGTGTTCACGGTAGGAATCACCGGGATTCACTTGCTGAGTGGGAGTAGGGGAAATGCAGCAATGAAAAGAAGGGCTGACGTGGGCATATTGCATTGTTTCCTGGTCCACAGAGACTACCCATGAGAGATGCACAAGGTGAGAGATAACTTAAGGACTTGATGGACCAAACTTTAAAAAGTATAGTCCACATTTAAAGATATATTTGTAACAATGGTTAAATACACTTGCGTATATTTTCTCTGTCAAATCTATAAGTATTCATGGTACATGCCAAGAGTCCTAGATCTGTCAATAAACACCCTTATTTCACTAGTACATCACAGGGTTTATGGGACATTTCAAGGTGAAAAGACATGCCCAGGGAGTTGTGGACAGATTAAAAAAAAGGAAATTGTTTTGCTGTTTGCATTTTGGACTAATGCTAGAATAATTTAGCACGTGAAAGGAACCCTCTGCTCTAGGATTGAACTGTTAAAGGGCGCCTGTGAGCAGGCTGATATGCTTACCAGGTGACCAGATGGAACCACTTTTTGAGTGCAAATGAGACAAATTCAGTAATCAAGAGATGGGCTGAGTCTTTCCTCTGACACTCTGGCCCTGGTTCATAGAGACCAGAAGAGAAAGTGAGAGCAGGGTGACTGGTCTCACGTTCATTTCTGAGCACAAGAGAGATAAGCTTCTGAGGATTCGTGATGGCGCCCACGTTCTAAAGGCAAGGCAGCCGATGGGGCATACTGGTGAGTCTAAGTGAAGCAACCCACATTGAGTTCACCAGAAGCTGACAAGATGAAGAGCAGATGTTTGAGCCTGTGAACTGGTGCATATTGCAACGGACTTTATGGATGGCCTGCTCAGATTTGACTTTGCATATGGAGGCTGACGTCACAAGGTTCCAACTTGAATGCAGAGTCTTCACATCACAGATTAGCATTGTCTCCTCAGAGCACTGGGTTGATAAAAGATGGCAGCACAGAAACTGGATACCCAAAATGCAAGGATAAAGGCATGAAGTGGTTGGCTTACAACTTTCATAGGTGGGGGAGTGTGTTCATAGGATTATGAAGTAGGGGATCCCATAAGTGTAGAATATTTGCGTTTTGTTCACTCATAGAATGTTATATTTAAATGAGGTGGCACATTTTCTAATTGTGTGCATTTTCTGTTTATCCTGTGAGAAACAGATACACTTATATTATTGTTTGTTTGAAAATTCTATATTAGTGGTTGTCAACCTGTTGGTTGTGAACCCTTTGTGCTTCGAATGACCATTTCACAAGGGTCACCTATGACCAATGGAAACACTGTTCCTCATTCTGTCTCTAGGCTGTTTCATCCACATGCAGATACACTCACATACGAGTATCCCACATGATGACATCATCGCACCAGCTCCATGACATATACCTCTTACAAATACAGGTGTATGTGACAGGGTTGGCACCATAATGTTCTTATGTGGACCAGTCACACAGGTGTAGAGGGCTGCTACTGTGTTGAGAGAAGCCACTGTGTAGAAAGTAGTTGTTGTGTTGAAAGCAACTACTCTGTTAAAAGCAGCTACTGTGTTGAAAGCAGCAGGATTAGAGGTAAAACAACATGTCATGAATAATAAATTCTGGGTAAAAGTAAAATCATGTACTGTAAAATCAACAATTACTGATATGTACATGTATATATGTATATATATATATATATATATATATATATATATATATATATATATATATATATATATAGATTCGAACTTAATCTTGATGCTGATTGGAATTTTTACATTTAGCTGTGGTTGATGTGAATACTGCCCCCTTGTGATAGTAACAGATATGATTAAAATACTACACAAAGAATGGTAAATCGTAGGAAACTTTAAAGAACTATATTGACTGAACTGTGCCATGCATCATCTTTTGTATTACTAAAGCTATTGTTATTTATTATTTTCATTAGCAAACCATACCATGACAAGGGATCATGTAGAGAAGAATGTTAAGAAAAGAAAATATAGTGAGGATTTGTTACAGTATGGTGTTACGTCAATAATTACAACAGGAATTGAGACAGCACAATGTGTTATTTGTGTGAAGTTCTATCAGCCGATTCTACAAAGTCAAAGAAACTAAAATGCCATTGTGATAGCAAGCCTGTGAGCTTTGCTGGCCAGGAGACCAATGATTTAGGAGCAACGCTGATGGATTCAAGAACTTGACACTGGTGGCAAGTACCACAAACCAAACGTGTCAACCGTTGAAACTTCATATTTGGTGGCACTCAGAATTGCTAGGGATAGAAAACCTCCCTGCATTGGTGAGGATTTACTGTTGGCAACAGCCAAAGACATTGTTCAAGTTATGATTGGAGACAAATTTGTTACCAAATTGAGTGCTCTGTCTGCAGAAGAACAGATGACATGTCTGCTGATATATTGGATCAGGTAATCCAGGAAATTAAATCTGCTCCTCTTCCAACAATTAGCATCTAGCTAATGACATTGCACATTGGTCACGGTTACCGGTTTACATGAGGCATGTTAATGGTCGTGCCGTTATAGAGGAGTTTCTTTTTTTCACACCTTTTGTAAGACAACTACAGCACATGATGTATTTGACACAGTTGGTTCATTCCTGAAAGAGCATAAAATCTCTTGGGAAAAGGTTTGTGGTGTTTGCACAGATGGTGCTCCAGCTATACTAGGAAGTTGATCTGGATTTCAATGTCTGGTACTGAATGAGTCACAAAAAGTCATTGGAACTCACTGTATGATTCATCGCAAATATCAGCAATGGAGATGCTGCTACCAGAGTTATGAGAAGTAATGAAAAGTGTGATAAGCTCCGTGATTTTTCAAAAGGCAAACACCTTAAACAGTCACCTGTTGTCGCAACTGTGCATGAGTTGGGTGTGCTGATTAATGCGTTTGCTATTTCACACTGAAGTGAGATAGTTGTCAAGAGGAAAAGTCTTAAAATGTGTTTTTGAACTTCTTGATGAACTCGAAATGTTTTCAGATCAGAATTCCAGGGTTCTGGCTTCCATCATCATATCTCCATGTGGCTCATGGTCAGTAATGTCTCACTGGGAGTGAGCATGGGTCCCATCTCCAGCAAGCTATTTATCTCCTTAGCACCTCCAAATGAGGTCATAGTGCTGTGATCTGATTGACAGGCTAAACTCCACCCCTTCACTCTTAAGTCTCAAATTGAAAACAAATTATGTAACGACCACACTCAATTTCCTGACACAATCACTGAAGACAAAATGGGTGCATAGGCAAATATTGTGAAGAAAGCTGATGGTGTCTGGCTAGCAAAAGCTACAGCATCTGTGGTCTTAAAAGTTTAAAGATAAACAAGCAGCCAACTAGCTGAGAAGCAACAAAGCCCACATGGATGAAGCACAACAGCCTGGTGATCATGAGTTGTCAGTGGGATCAAGTATCAGGCATCAAACAGCCAGGACAAAAACATTGTATCTATGTGAATGAGGGAGAGGGTGGAGTGGAGATCCATAGCTCGTCTGTAGACAATTGGACATCCATTTACAGAAAGGTCATAAGTTTGAGATGAGCCAGTTAGGGTGCAGTATAGCGCCAATGAAACATACCACTTTCCTCTATTTCTTTAATGCTTCTTCCCCCCTCAATCATGACCCCAATTCTACCTAGCAATTTTGGCTAGACCAGAGTATGTACACTGGTAGAGATAAGAGCTCATAGCACAGGGAATCTAATACAGATAAACCCCTCAGGACCAATAATTAGAGTAGCAATACCAGAAGGCTAAGGGGAAAGTGGGAGAAGAAAGGGGGAACCTATCCCAATGATCAGCATATAACCTCTGCCCAGGGGGACAAACAACAAAAAAAGTTGGTCATGGTGTAAGACATGAAAAAATAATTATTTATAAATTATCAAGGGTTCATGAGGGAGAGTAAGTTAGGGAAGGGGAAATGAGATGATATCAAGGGCTCAAGTAGAAAGAAACCTGTAAAAACAATGAAGGCAACATATGTAAATATGTGCTTGACACATGGATATATGGATTGTGATAAGAGGTGTAATAGCCTCCAATAAAATAATTTTTAAATTATGACACCTCTTTGAATGTAGCAGTTGAACAATTCCAGGAAGGCATAAAATGTACATTTGAAAAATATTGTATATAAAAATGATTGTGTATATATGAACAATGATGTTTGTCTTTATTTTGGACTCATTGGCCATAACCTCTCATTTTGTTCTTTCTGGAAGACCACATAAAAACTAAAAAAATTTTTAATTGTTATTTCAAGAGGAAAAGCACTCATGGAGATGTGCCATGGTCCACTGTTATATGACAAACTAAGGGACTTATTTCTGCTCCCTTGTAAGCACAATTTCTACTATCTCAGAGCAGAAAATCTAAATGACATTCTCTAGATTATTTTATTTTTAATTGGGTGGTAGGCTTGTAAACGTGAGCAAACATTAGGAAAATGGATATGGCAATATTCAAAATAGCTGGATAAAGAAATACCAGACAATCCAGCAGTACCTCTGCTGAGTAGATACTTGAAAGAAGAACAACACAAACAGATCTGTGCTTTCCTATGTTTATCACCGAGGATTCATAATAAACTGGGAATAGCTCAAATGTCCATCAGTGGAAGGATTGATAAAGAAACCTGTACATAAACACAATGGAATACTCTGTATCCATAAGAACAGTGACGAATCCATGAAAGTCCTGATGATGGATAAACTGGAAAACCATGAGGCTGAGTGGTTATTCAGTCATAAAAAAGAACTATTGTATGGGCCAGCACTATAAGTTGAAGGGGGACTTCTGTTCTCAGGTCAGGTGATCTTTGAATCCACTCTGAGTCTGCCTAATGCTCACAGTCTATGTATCGTGCAATTATTTTTCCATCTTTGTAACCACTTTGACAGAGGTCTTCCGCAGATGTGGTCAGTTACTTATGTTCAAGAGAGAAGGAGACAAGTCATCGCCTGTCATATGACATTGTTATGTGATAACCCCAGATCAACAGACACTCCTACCAGGCTGCTCAGTGAACCTCAGTGGGAATTCAAGGAGAGAAGGGCAGGTAGGTCTGTGTTGGTGAAGGGAATCACACATCTGTCGGTGAGTAACCTAGAGGGGCAATCTGCCATTGGGAAAAGTGATTAACATTTCTCATAGAAATCCCCAACCACCACCACCTTAGGCAAGGGTATGCCATGTATTATTTTTCTAATCGCCCATTTTTGTACAAGTTCATATGCAGCTTTTGGTAACCCAGGAGTATAGGCTCTGTCATTTTTAGGTTCACAAGAACAGCATCCTTTAAAGGTCACAACAGGTTCTGATTAGAAACTCCCACTCAGTAAACTGGACTGTGTCTTAAACTCACCTGCAGTGCATTTCAGAAACTGAACTACTCTCTTGGATTAAGGCACTACTGTGAGAAGATGCAAATGAATGGCAGGTCAGCAAGGCCATATAGTATTTCAAACTCTACTTTAATGACATCTCTGAATCATCTAGCAGGCATGGTTCTTTTTTGGCGAATGAGCATTATTGATTGACCTTTGTCCAACCCTAAGTTTTGCAAAAGTATTGTCCAATCACTTGAATATTGGATCTGTACAGGTCAACAATATATCCACCTATGTTTTTTTGGTTCAAAAGCTGTCCTGTGCATGTATACTTTCTTTTTCTAAAGAGTATTTGAAATTCTGCTACGTTAGCAACATATTAATTTATCAATATACGTATCACATACCCTAGAGGGGTGATTTATAATGTTACCATATAAAGGCTAATTGTATTTCTCAAATGGACCGCTACCACTTGTTTACCATACTGTGGTGGCTTGTGTTTTGTTGGAAGACAAGTCACTGAAATTTCAAAAACCAAGCTGAACGGGTTTCTCTCAGGGGAGCTTCCAAACTGAGAATAGTACACAAGGAAGGAAGCAGCTGTCCACTTCAGAGAAACTGACCATTAAACCCCTTGTGCACAGCATCAGGATACTGTCAGACACTGAAGGCCTAATGAACAGAAGGAGAGCTTGGTCAGACAGTGTGTCAGAAGATGAGCCCGTCAGGTCAGAGGGCACTCAGAACGTGACAGAGGAAGAGCTGCCTTCTCCAATAGAGTCATCTACATTGCCAGGGACGGTGTCGACGCTGCAGAGTAGAGCCTTCCAGTGTTTCATTGGCTGATGGGGCACGACTGAAAATGAGAAACTAAATGCCTGCAAAATAACCTAATAATCAGAACTTGGAATGTATGAAGTAGGAATCTAGGGAAATAGGAAGTCATAAAATAAGTAACGGAACATAAAATGATTGAGATCGTAGACGTGAAGGAGCTGAAATAGCCCATTTACAATCAGAAAATCGTATGGTTCACTATGCCAGGAATGATACCTTCATGAGGAAAGGTGTGAATTAATTGTGAGAAAGGATCGCTCTTCCTTTTTAATCCACATTATTTTATTGTGGGCTCTTACAGAGCTTATAACAATTCATGTATCAATTGTATCAAACACATTTGTACATATGTCACTATTATCCTTTTGCAAAATTTTGTTTCTACTTGAGTCCTTGGTATAAGCTCCACTTTTCCCTCCCTCCTCCACCCTCCCACCCTCCTGACCCCTTGATAATTATAATTTGTTATTATTTTCATAACTCACACTGTCAGCTGTCTCCCTTAACCAACATTCCTGTTGTCGGACGCCTGCGGGTGATGGTGGTCATATAGATCATTGTGCTCGGTTGCCCCTCTGAAAGGATAGATCAAGATCAATCTGAAGTGCAATGCTACCTGTGATAGGATTATATTTATCCTTCTTCAAGGAAATCAAACAATACAACCAATGTTCCAAATTATACAACAACCAGGAGAGCTAGTGGTGAAGAAATTGAAGTATTCTGGCAGTGCTCCCAGTATGAAATGGATAAACATGCAATTTAGAACAGCTCATAATTATTGGCGATTGGGATATTTCATATAAATGGGAGTACATGATAGATGGCCTTTGGTGTTCCCTCCCCCACCCCACACAGGCCAATAGAACCCTGGTGACACTGAGGTCTAACACTCATGTGGGTGCTTGAATGCATTCTCAGTGGGGACAAGACCCGTCATATCGTGATATCTATAACTGCCTATATATCCATCTATCTATGTGTCTATAGCACACATTTATAAGTGTGAGAAATCCCCTTGATACATATTATTTTTCCTATCTCTCTCTCTGTATCGCCATAGCCATATAGATAGATGGAGACGTGAGTAAGCACAATCAGACTCAAATCTGTGGGTCAGATGCTTAACTGGAGTCTTAAAATGACCCAGTAACTGCCGTGGTTGGCCAACCAGGAAGCAAGAAGACCACCCAGGAAGCAGGAAGACCACAGGCTGGTGCAGGTAGAGGCAGAAAATGTCAAGTTCAACAGGTCAGGCCGCAGAGTGAAAAAACCTCAATGTTGGCAGTCATATGGCAGGTCATTGATAGCTCCCAGATTCTGAGGCAATATAGCAGGCTGTTGGCTCAGAGACAGATTTCAGATCGAGATCCACCAAGGAGGAGGTGGCAAGTCTGCCTACAAAGTCTGCTTACATAAGACTAGGCACCATCCCTGAGGAAACTTTCTTTCAATTGCAACACAGCAATGACCTGTGTGATTAGGCTGTTTCCTCCCTAATGCTCTTACATCTGCTGTACCGTCCACAGTAAATTCCATCACGGAGTTGTTTATGTTAGGTCACATCAGGGGGAAACACCAATTGCTAACTACTAAGAATCCTGCCCCAACCACGGTGACACAAAACCTAATGAAAAAAGTTACTAACCTAAATTTCAGTGGTTTGAGGTCTCAAGTCACCAGTTCCTCTATGGGAGAAAGATTTGGCAGTTTGTCTTATAAAGATCCCAGCCTGGGGAAGCTCTGTGGAGTTCTGCTCTACCCCACAGGTCACTCTGAGTCAGAACTGACTGCACGACAGTGAGCTGGAAGCGCTTTCTTCCCACTAGGAGTAAGTTTCCAAGAATCACCCATTCCCTATCACGTAATCCTGCTTCATGGCTTCTCAGTGACTAACAATCATCTAGTGTATATAAATGCCACATTGTGCTCCTCTGTTGACATTTGGGTTGTTTCCACCAGTAAGTACTTGTGAATACTGCTTCTGTCAGAATTCATATACCAGTATTTGCTTAAATACCTATTTTTAGGTCTTTTTATACCTAGCAGTCGAATTGCTGGTCACTTGCTGAACCTAGGGTTAGCATTTGGAGGAAGCAACCATCTGTTCTTCACAATACTTGCACCCTTCCTCAACATCAGCAATATGTGAGGGCTCTATGTGACGGTGGAAAAGTTGTGGCAAAGTCCATTAAGTATTAATTCATGCATTCCACATACTTTTGAAGCACACTAATAATGACTAATGTGCATTATCATGCAAGACAAAAATGGAATTTCAGAATAGGAAGCGGCACAGAGTGTACTGCACTGGGTATTCATGTGGAAATCCCGAGTATCCTTTACAATTGGACTTTTCATTCACGCTCTGTGACGACATGTATTTGTCATCCCGTGGACTGATCAGGAAGGTATGGCTTTAATGGATGCCGATAGGCCAAGCCATGACAGGGAGTGGTGGAGTTCAGCTGTAAAAGGTACATAAAGGCCCTTGAAACAGATACCAGTCAGCCAGAGGAGCCTCTTCCCTGGGACATTCTTCCACTCCCATCCTCCATCTATTGCCTGAAGTCGCTCCTCCTCAGAAAGATTTCCCTCTTCTCTCCTCATGTCTTCAACTAGAGCGGATCCTTCCGTAATACCTCTTTCCATTCACAGAACAGAAAGCTACCAGATGGACAGATTCCCTTTCAAATAACACTTAGCATGTCACAGGTGTCATTGATTTCAACTGGCAAATCACTCTAAAAATAATAATATAAACTTATGAATATGTTTATATGGTATGTGAAATGATATTATGTTATAATGTTTATTATTATATTATTTGATAATATGAAATAAAATTTCAATACTATATATGAACTATCTTATGGACATTGTGACATTTAGGCTTTTTATCTATTATGACCTGCAGATGGGTAGACACTCACTAAGAAAATTCTGTCATCTTGTCTTCCAACACCCTCCCTACAGGGATGACATTCCATTTACTCAGGGTCTTTTGTCAATTAATTGAAATAAGAGACATGGTAAAAATACAGTAGTGATGTGGTGATCAGAAGTGCTATGTGATCAGAAGTGCTTCATATAACCCTGGAATCTTGGTAAATTATGTACAGCTGTGGTGTTTGCGTCTTTGGAGAAGGAAGTGCATCTCAGAGTGATCATTAGACATTACCCTGCGTGCTGGAGACACACCACAATAGAGATGACCGCCTTCTGGGAAAAAGTAGTCCAATGGGAAAAAGCGGGACAATCTGGCATGAGTTTGATTTTTCTTCTCTTAGCTCCAGAGAAATATATTCTCAGGGAATATAAGACAAAAGAATACTTCATAATGAGGCACAAGGGATTTCATCCACTAGAGCCAAAGGACTGTAAATACTTCTTCTATACTGATCAACATCTACTTGATTCATCTAAGGTGATGAGAAAACACAGCTGTACCTTCTAGAAACCTCACAAGTGGGTCCATCTTCATGTTCTTCCTTGGAGCACAACATCTGACTTTAGCAGTGGCACATGGAGGAAACAGCACTGGTGAATTCTTTTCTGGATAAGGTAGAACATCATCGCAGGTGCCGGAGATTGGTGATACATGGTGACCCTCTCTTATTGGTAGTGTCTGTAGGAGGATCAACAGGTATAACAAATAAAAGCAAGTTTAATGCATAAAGTCCTAATGAGTTAGAGACTGGTTCTAGAGACTGATTCTGGCTACATGACAATGTCTTCTTTCTCTGATCTGTCTTCCCCGGTGCTGCTTCTCATTCCTCCAAACTCCTTCTCACAACAGCCTTCCTTACTTCAATGCATGAACATGCCTGATAATCTCTTTCAACTATTTCTTCACACATTAACTCACAAAACCCTTATTTAGCATTAAATTATAGTCTGGACACAAAGAAATGAATAGACATTTTCTCTTCTTGCAAGTATCTGACATAATATGTAAGGTAACAGACGGTAAGTGCATGCATATCCAGGCACTGCAATCCTACTGAAATGGATCATAATGTTGTTGCCCTTCCTGGGGACTTTTGTGAAGGTTTCACAGAGAGATGATGGTCACACTGAGCTTTTACATAGGTGATAGGAGGGGAGTAATGGTGGGGTTATTAAAACCATAATATATGCACTCAAAATTGCCCATTATAATTAATGCCTGATGAACAAGGAGAGCAAGGAATGGAAAGTGAAGCATGAGTGTGAACAGGTAGGCAGCAGCCATGTAACACACAGCTGTATATTTTGCCTAAGGAAGGACAACTCTGAAATTAGCGGAGCGTCAAGGCAGAATTAGCAGCACAGTCTGTCTGCAGTCAGACTTGCCTTTGGAGACATTGCTCTGTCCATGTGCAGAGCAGACTCCTGCTCCTGGGAAACGCGCAGAGAAATGAAGAGTGGAGAGAGCACAGTAGACGTGGACGATGGATCTGTGAGGCCTGGAAGTATAATGCATCCCCAAATCCACTGAGTAGTACAACTCAGCTTGACAATTTAAATTACTTATTTATTTTTTAAAAAGTTATTTATTTTTTAACTCTTCTATAAAATTGGCATCAGAATTTGTGTATAAGAGATGCAGAATATGTGATGTAAAGCTGTGATATTTCAAGTCCAAGTCAGATAGTGAACTCTGCGTCAAGTTACAGCTTGTTGTTTTCAAGGTATTTGCATAGGGCTCATTTTAGAATTTGAACTTGAATTTACTCTTTCAGCAGTTTTTAAACACTAATTTATTGAAATGTATTTTTCTTTTTTTTAAATAAACATGTTAGGACCCAATCCAGACATCATGCCATTCCCTAGTTCAATCATATCAAGCAATGCTGTATACTATCAGTTTCAAAACAGTTTTTTCCTTCTTGTGCTTCTTGATATCAGCTCCCTCTTGTTCTGTTCCCCTGTCCCCATCTTGATCCTCTGCCATCCCCAGCAGGTACTCTTATTCTAGATATTGTCTCTGACCACGATTACACACAGGAATAACGTGGTTATCCAACAGAGTATAACCAGTGGATTAAAATAATAATTTGACTTCAATGGTTAAAATCTTGTCATTAGAGCTCTCTACTAGGTGCACATTCTGGTTGTTCATATTTTTTAATGTTTTCTTTTTCTTCATATTGGGTTTAGCGCTGTAGTATTTTGTCTCTTGGTAACTCTCTTGACTCTTGGTTATATATTTTCTTATGTTCTTTGTGACATGCAACCCAGCATGGTTGAAGCTCTAGAGATAACAGGTTTGTTTGTTTCATTTAATAGAAAAATTATAAATATAGTAAAGACATTTCCCATAAACCTTTCACTTAGTTGCCTATATTCATCTCTATCCAGAATCCTGCATTTGTTTGTCAGACTTCCTTGGACTCCTGTGGCTGTGACAGGTTCACTGATATTTTTCTTGTTTGAGGGCCATGCAAGTGTTGACATGTGTTGGTTAACTATTTTGTAAAATGTCTCTCACTTGGTATTTGTCTAGTGCTTTGTTTCATGAGAAGCTTAGAATTATGGAATTTAATTTTTTTTAATTTTGTTTTATTGGTTTTGGGAAGAAGACCACAATGGTTAAATATCAACTTCATCTGTCAGTTTTTCAATAGCTGTACACTGGTTTAGATCTTGATTGAAAATGTATTCAGTATATAGATCTACTTGGGAAGGTTTTTACAATTCACAGTACTACTGATCCTTCCAACTCATGGACAGAGGATATCTGTGTCTTTGGTCCTTTCATTTCACTCACCGGCATTATGTAGTTTTTAGAACATTGATTCTGTTTGCATTTAGAGCTCTTATGGCCATGGCCTCACAGTTTCATTTTGATAGATCGCTGGTCATTAATGTTACGTGGAAATGTACTTAAGGGTTTATCTTTATTTTTCAAGCTATCATTTTGTTCTCTTTATCAGTTTTAGTATTTTTCTGTTTGGGGCCATTTCTTTGGGTTTTCTACATCGACAGAGATGTCTTCTGTGAACAAAGACAGCTTTATTTCTACCTTCCCAATTTGTGTGGTTTGTATTTTTTAAGTTTGTGTTATTGTGTTTGTTAGGACTTGCATTTAAATAAGAGTGTTAAGAGGGGATATCCCTTCCCTGTTATAAATCCAAAGAGAAAACAAATCTAAGTTTTCACCATTAAACATGGTCCTAGTGGTAAGCTTCATTGATGTACTCTATCAAACCAACTTTTTAAACTTTTTTCAGCTTTTCCAGGGAGGATTAAAATGTGAGTAAGCATTTTGACTGCTATCAAATGCTTATTGTGATTTGATTTATGATTTTTTTGTTTAGTAGATGTTTACTTTATTTACATTTAATTTTTTTAATTAGTTGATGAAGAGTATTACGTAAACTGATTTTCATATTTTGAACCACTCTCTCATTGCTTGAATAAACACCACTTAGTTGTAGCATATTATACTGGTCATACATAGTTGGATTCAACTATTTAGTATTTTGTTGAAGAATATTTAATTTATTGTCACGGGTAATATTGAATGGTAGTCTTATTTGTTATATAGTTGTATCTGGTTTTGATTTTACTCACTGACTTTGAACCTATTCTGATTCATAGAGACCCTATAGGACTGAGCATAACTGTTCCATGAGATTCTAAGACTTTGACTGTCGATGGAGCAGAACGCCTCATCTTTCCCCCATGCAGTGGATGGTGATTTCAGACTGCTGATCTTGCTGTTGCAGCTTAATGATAATCCACTTTCCCACCATGACTCCTGGATTTGATATTAGAATACTGCTAGCTTCACAGAATGAATTTGGAAATATTCCCTCTGCTCTTGCTTTCTGGAAGAGATTATAGAGAATTTATAGAATTACTGTTTTTGTAAAGCTTGTAGAATCATGTCGCTCGTATATTAAATAATCACTGCGTTTAATATCAAAATGCCTCCAAAAGGAACTGAATTTTAGAAAAGGAATGAATGTTCCTTTCCAAAAAGTTTCTTCCATTTTTCTATATATGAATATTTAAATTAATTACTTATATTTTCATATATCTGTAATGTGAGTGTAGGAATTCATTTTGATCACACATATAAAATATGTAGCTACTTTGGTAATTCAAGAATTTTTACTTTCCTGGGTATTGTGGGGTTTAGAACTTGGTAATATATTCTTACTATCTCTGATTCTTACATAATTTGTAATAATTTCCTTTCTCCCTTTGTTGTCTACTTCATTCCTTCTCTCCTCTCAGTGGAGTGGCTTTCTATCACATGGCAGAAAATGGTCACAAATAAAATCTGTGCCCATGGGATTACTGGTTTTTCAAACACCCAAAGACCTGGTTTTGGATTACTGACTCTCAATTCTGTTATACCATGAGAGCTAAACTGACTTTTTTTTATTGTTTCTTTGTTCTTGAATTGGCTCAGCTTCTATAACACACCATCATAGATCAACGTGGAGAGAGCAGGAGCAGTTATCAGTAATGAGATACACGCTGAGCAGACACCTTAAGCTGCCATCTACAGTCAAAAAGGTAAATACTATACCACCTACACATTGAGGGAAGAGTAACTTTTGTGGGAGGCTGAATAATATACAATTCGTGTACATTATATTAGTATATACAAATAACACTGCATTGCATCACAAAAATATTGATGCTGTCAGCTGTCACGAAGTCAACTCCAACTCTGGATGAACCCATATGTTCAGAGTAGAACTGGGATTTGGGATTTTTAAGGCTGTGACCTTTGGGAAGCAGATGATCAGGCTTGTCTTTAGATTCCCCCCTGTTGAGTGTAAATGCCAAACTTTAACTAGTAGTCAAGTGCTTGCTCATTTGCACCACCTAGCGGCTCAGTAAAATACATTATGATATGATATAACGTGGTGTGTTATAATAATACATATAAAATTATAAATGACATTTAAGCTCTTTATCATGTAGTCTTCTAAAACCTCACAGCAATCTGATCTCATATTCCCATCACTTTTAACTACAACTTCAGTCCAGATTCCTTTTTTGCACAGCAGGTACACCATCCACCGTGGTGTCAGAGGGTGAGGAATAGTCCTGTGTCGGGGGGAGCACAGGCGCTGTCTCTGTACAACATGTTCTTCTCGTGACTAGTATCCTAACTACATTCAGGTTTCTGCTGTAAGCCTCTGTATCACAAGTGATTATTCTAAGAAGCATTTCTTTTTACTATATAACTTGCTATGTCTTTCTGTAAATTAAATGATTTACAAATTTGAGCCAATATTCGAGAAATTATACACATTCTGATATAATTCATCAACTGCAATTCCCCGATGTACTGTAGATCATCCCTCTGACCTCTTGTGTTTCCTGCTTCCATTCCTCCTTCCTCCATAACCATCTGAATTCTGTTCCTGGGAAAATGCTGCCCTGTTGAACTTACATAGTTGATTTGTGCTACTTGGATGAGAGTTTTGTTCCAGACATGACTGTTGTTTGCATGCTCCATGACTACATTGCATCAATTGTTTTTGCATTTCCATCACTCTTCCAACTTCTGTAAGGAGGAGCGCAATCCTTGCATCTTATACTGTTCAGATCTGATAAGAGTAAGAATTTTTATTTTTTTCACCGAGGTTCCCACAACTTTCAAGAATATTTGGCATAAAATATTTGGTCAAACACATTTGTCAAATGAACAATCAAAATCCTAAGGAATTTGTAGAAAAATATAAAGTTTTAGGGAAAAGATGACATTAGAAAAAAGGACAACTAGACAGTTTGAGCATAAAAGAGAATATTGAGCACATGAAATTCAAGAACACGAGATATACAGATAAGAATAGGGATTAATTAATTGATTGTTTTAAATAGAAATGACATTATATCCCTTAAACTGTTGTTAACAGCTTATGGCAGAATTTGCAATGCCCTTGTCTCTTTCCCAGTAGTTTCATCAGCTGCATGGAACCAGAAAACCACACTCATGTTTCAGAATTCATCCTTCTGGGACTTTCTGAAGAGGCAGAGCTGCAGCCCCTACTCTTTGCACTGTTCCTCTCCATGTACCTGGTCACCTTCACTGGGAACCTGCTCATCATCCTGGCCATCACCACAGACTCCCACCTCCACACACCCATGTACTTCTTCCTCTCCAACCTCTCCTTTGTTGATATCTGTTTCACCTCCACCACTGTCCCAAAGATGCTGATGAACATCCAGATGCAGACCAAAGTAATTACATATGAAGACTGCATCACCCAGATGTATTTTTTCATGCTTTTTGGGGGCTTAGACAACTTCCTATTGACAGTGATGGCCTATGACCGGTTTATGGCCATCTGTCACCCACTGCACTATACGGTCATCATGAACCCAAGATTCTGTGGCCTCCTGCTTCTGGCCTCCTGGGTATTGTCATTTCTGCAGTCTCTGTTAAATGGTTTATTGGTTTTGCGACTGTCTTTTTGTACAGAATTGGAAATCTCCCATTTTTTCTGTGAATTTAATCAGGTAATCCATCTTGCTTGTTCTGACACCTTCCTCAATGACTTAGTCATGTATTTAGCAAATGGACTTCTGTGTGTTATTCCACTCACTGGGATCTTTTTCTCTTACATGAAGATTGTGTCCTCCATTTTGAAAATTTCATCAGCTGGGGGCAAATATAAAGCCTTTTCCACTTGTGGGTCTCACCTCTCTGTGATCTCCTTGTTCTATGGTACAGTTTTAGGGGTTTATCTTAGTTCTGCTGCTATTGAAAACTCCAGGGCCACTGCAATCGCCTCAGTGATGTACACTGTAGTCACACCCATGCTGAACCCTTTTATCTACAGTCTGAGAAATAAAGACATAAAGCAAGCCCTACGAAACCTGTTCCGCGAAGACTATCCTATATAACAGAAAGGTATCCTTAAGTGTAGAGAGCCCCTTTTGAAAAACAAAATTCAAAATAACGTAAATCGGTATTATACTTTCCTCAGTTCTACATGTGCCTGTGCTTATGTACATCATTCAATATCCTTAATGTTTAGGACAGAATATGAAAAATTGAAGCCATAATATGAAAATATTTCCAATGCATTTTCTTAAAAGTGTATTTACTTTAACCAAATGTTCCCTTCAACGTGCAATGTTTTCACTTGCTTCAGGTATACATAAGAAATTGATTTTTCATCACTCTCCATAGAGGAATTGCATACAATTATCCCAGGGACCAGTGTTCATTATTATCCTGCGTAATTAAAAAAAGGCGCAGAATTTCTATGATTCTTAATTTGGGAAACTTTCTTCTTGTGATTACATCTGTCTTAAACCTCCAACCCACCGGGGTTATTTTCTTTATACTGCAGTCCTGTTGAACATTTGAGCATGAAATTTGTAAACCTGTTTTTATTAAATTATTCAAAGCACTGTTGGAATGTTCAAACATTGAAAACGGCTTCCAGAGCCACACTGAAAAGCAGACCAGCTAAGCATGTTCGTATCTCCTCTATCATCAGAAAGATGGTACAATCAAGAAGACTGAAGTTATTGACTACCTATCCATGATTAATCTTATCCATCCATATAGTAGGAATTTCTGTTGTAATAGCTAGTTCAAGATCATTAGTTTCAATTTATAAATTGTTATTTTTTTTCAAGTCTTATACTGACCCATCATGTTATTTTCTTAAATCATTTTACTGGGGGCTCATACAACTCTTAACACAATCCACGCAGCAACTCTTATCACATGCTTTTAAAAAATCATTTTATTGGCAGTCTTACAGATTTTATCACAATCCATACGTGCATCAATTGCGTCTAGCACATTTATACACATGTTACCATCATCATTTTCAAAACATATATTTCTACTTGAGCCCTTGTTGTCAGCTCATGTCCCCCCTCCCTGGCCCACCCTCCCTACTGTAATCTTGATCATTTATAATCTCTTTTGAATGTCTTACACCAAACGCTGTCTCCCTTAATTTATTTGTCTGTTGTCTGTTCCCCCACATGGGGGTTATACGTAGATCATTGTGGTCGGTTCTCCTTATTTTCCCCCATCTTGTGCTACCCTCCTGGTATCGCTATACTCATTATTGATCCTGAGGGGTTTATCTGTCCTGAATTCACTGTGTTTTGAGTTCTTATCTGTACCAGGGTACATGCTCTGGCCTAGCTGGATTTGTAAGTTGAATTGAGGTCCTGATAGTGGCGGTGGGGAATCATTAAAGAACTAGAAGAAAGTTGTACATTTCATCTGTGCAATACTGCACTCTGACTGGATTGTCGCTTCCTTGTGACTCTACTGTAATTTGTTGTCCATTTGTCTACAGATTGACTTTGGGTCATGGCTCTGCGATCCGCCTCATTTTCATGTTTCCATTCAAATATATACAGTTAGTTCATGATTTCTTTAGAATGGATGCTTTGTTGAGTATAAAGTGAATATTTGATAATACAAAAAAAATCCAGCAAAAAAAAAGAAAAACTGACTTCTATGGAGGCAATACCAGCTCAGCAGCTCTATAGGACAGGCTTAAATTGCCTGTATAGGTTCTCAAACATGGAATTTTCTACAGGAGTCGAAAGTCCCATCTTTCTCCTGTGGAGCAGCTGGTGGTTTTGAACACTTCACCTTGAGGATCAAGTCCAACTCTGTCACATATTCTTAGATACTTCTCTTTTAAGGACAAATAACACTGTGATAAAATGTCTAATATAAAATTAGCCATTTAAAAGATTGTGAAAATCATTCCTTGTGCTTACGTCAAGTCTTGCAGTGTGGATCGTCACAGTTTATTTCCTCTCATCCATTGCTAACCTCTTAATATACCCGTCGTCACTTATGCCATTTCCTCCTGTGTTCCATTTCCATTCCTCCTTCTCTGTGAGCCCTTCTTACTTTAGGATCTTAAGATGTTAGTTTTTCTAATATGGGGGGAGTTTAATTCCAGTTCTTATGGGTCACTAAGGGCTGTAATCTTGGTGGTATCACCAGTCTCTATCCAACCAATAAGTCTTATAATTTTGAGTTCTGTTTCACATTCTTCTCCCATTTCTATAATAATTTACATAATGTATAATGTATGTTAGTACCTTCTAGGGTGGGCATATTCAGAGGAGTTCGGGTTGGTATCAGGAAACCATCCTGCTCTCAAGAAAATGGAGACTAATATTTTCATGGTCCCTTGGTCCTCTGGTCTGTTTCCATGTGTGTTTCAGGTTTCATCATTTTTATTTTCTCTGGAGGGAAAGAGACAAATATTTGCACATGACATGCTGCTCATGAGCAATTTAGATTCCAGCTGCTAAGTACAAATTGATCAGAGAGCATTGTCCTTGCTAACTCTGCTCTGCCAGTTGACCTTGGTTTGTCTAAGATGATGGTTCTGATCCCCCAGGCTCAGGGACTCCTTTCCTCAAGGTGTTTCCTTATGTCTAAGAGCTTTTCATAAATTTACTCCTTTCCTGTCCCTGTATGTGTCCTCAAAGAAGGAAAGTATTTGCCCACCAGAGAAACCCTTTTCTAGGAATGAAAGTTAAATGGGGTCTAAGCTTGGTGTGTTCATGATAGTAATCACCTGGATTCACTTGCTGAGTGGAAGTATGGGAAATGCAGCAATGAAAAGAAGGGCTGACATGGAAACATTCCATTGTTACCTGTCGATGTGGATCCACAGAGACTACAGATGAGAGAGGCAAAAGGTGAGAGATGAGAGGAGGACTGGTTGGTTGGAAGTTTAAAAAGTATCTTCCACAATTATAGATATATTTGTAACAATGGTAAAGACACCAGTATACATAACTGTATTCGTGGTAAACTTTAAGACTCCTAGACCTTTAAACAAGTGTCCATGTTTCTCTAAAACTTCCGAGGGTATTTTTGAGTAAAGGAGAGAAAGATTTTTCTATTATTCTAGGTAACCGAGCACGCTTCATTGATATAACAGCCAAACTTGACAAATGGTAGTTTCGTCAACATTTTAAAAGTACTACTCCATCAAAACAAATTGGAACTTTTACTTTTAACTGATTTTTAGATAGCCATCCTTGGAAAATGTTGGCACACCAATTAATGCATTACTCATTTCTTCTGATTGTTGGCCTATGATATTATCCAGAATGTATCATGTGTTCATGCCACCATCTATCTCTACTGTAGAGAATATGGTGGCAGGAAAGTTTTCTCCATAATTTTAATGTCTGCATAATAACTTACTTTTTAAAAGATTTTTTAAAGATCTTCAAATCATTTTATTGGGGACGCTTGCACCTCTTATCAGAATACATGCATCCCTCAATTGTGTCATGCATATCTGTACATATGTTGCCAACATCATTTTCAAAATATTTTCTTTCTACTTGAGCCCTTAATATCAGCTCCTTATTCCCCCCCCCCTTCCTTCATAAACCCTTGTTAATTTATGTTTCCCTGCCCTTGCCATCCCCCTAGGTAGGGGGGGGGTCCTCCTTTCTCTCTCCACCTTCCCCTAACTCCCTTGGTATTTCTATTCTCATTTTCTTATTAGTTGAGCCCTTGATATCAGCTCTTCTTTTTATTTTTCCTCACCCCTCCGACCCTTGGGACCCCTTGATAAATTATAAATTATTATGTTTATATCTTTTTTATAAATCATTTTATTGGTACTCATACAACTCTTATCACAATCCATGCATAGATCAATTGAGTAAAGCACCCTTATACATCCATTGCCCTCATCATTCTCAAAATTGGCCTTACACTTAGGTCCCTAGAATCAGCTCATTTTCCTTTTTTCCCCTCCTCTTACCTCCCCCTTCCCCCCTCCCTCATGAACCCTTAATAATTATTATTTTATCTTATCTTACACTGCCTGGCGTCTCCCTTCACCCACTTTCTTCTTGCCCATCCCCCAGAGAGGAGGTTATATGTAGATCCCCGAGATAGGTTCCCCCTTTGTACACTGCCTTCCCTCCTGGTATCACCACTCTCACCGTTGGTCCTGATGGCTTCACCTGTCCTAGATTCCCTGTGTTTCCATATCCCAATTGTACTGCTGTGCATTCTCTGATCTAACCAAGTTTGCAAGGTAGAATTGGGATCATGATCATTGTGGGGGGTGGGGGGGAGGGGGAAGGAAGCATTTAAGAACTAGAGGAATGTTGTGAGTTTCATTGTTGCTACACTGAACCCTGAGTGACCCACCTCCTCCCCACTACCCTTCTGCTAGGGATGTCCACTTGTCTACAGATGGTCACTGGGTCCCCATTACACACTTCCTTCATTTAAGATGATATGGTTTTTTTCTCCCCACCTTTGTTGTTTTAAACCTGGTCCCCTCGCCCCTTCATGATCACACATGTTGGTGTGCTGCTTCCATGTGGGCTTTGTTGCTTCTGGGCTACATGGCAGCTTGTTTACTTTCAAGCCTTTAAGTCCCCAGATGCTATATCTCTCAATAGCCGGGCACCATCAGCCTTCTTCACCACACTTGCTTATAGACATATTCATCTTCAGCGTTGATGTGAGCAAGGCAATCACACAATGATGGATTTTGTTCCTTGGTGTCTGCTACCTGATCCCTTCAACACCTTGTGTTCACCTAGGCTTGTGTGCTTCTTCTCTGTGGGCTTTGTTGCTTCTGAGCTAGATGGCCGCTTGTTTGCCTTAAAGCCTTTAAGACCCCAGACGCTATATCTTTTTGACATCCGGGCATCATCAGCTTTCTTCCCCACGTTTGCTTATGCACACATGTGTCTTCAATGATCATGTCGGGAAGGTGGGTATCATGGAATGACCGTTACCTGAACAAGGTGGTATTCTATTGAGGGAGTGTGCGTGAGGAGGCTCAAAGTCCACCTGCTACCCTACTACTGAACCTACAAATACGTGCACATAGGTTAATTTCCCCCATAATCATAAATATATTTACATATGTACATGTCTGTATTTAGGCTTCTATGTATGCCCTTTGCTTCCTACTCCTTTCCTCTATTTCCTTACGCTTTCCTCCTGTCCCTCTATCATGCTCAGCCTTCATTCTGGTTTCGGTAATTCCTCTCAGTTACCTTGCCCTTCGTCACTTCCTACCTTCACTGGTTTTAAACCATTCGTTGTTCCCTTGTCCCTGGGTTAGCCAACACCTCCTCCCCTCCACTAGCTCCCACACTCTCATGTCCCTCCAGGACCGTTCATCCCGTTATTTTCTTCTCACATTGTTTGTTCAGCCTATCTTATCTAGGTGGGCCTGCAGATATAGTAATATGTGCATAAAATGCAGATAGCTTTGACAGCACCAAAGTGGCACATAAGAACATGGCGTCGACAACAGCAACACCGACATGATGACAATATGTGTAGATCTTACACCATAGCTATCTCCCTCCCTCTACAGTGTCATTCCCCCATCTCTCCCCACTCTCTTGGTATCCCTACTCCCATATCTGTTCCTGAGAGGTTTGTCTAACCTGGATTCTGTGTCCTGAGGTCCTATCTGTACCTGTGTACACGCTCTGGACTAGCCCACAGTGAAAGGCAGGATGGGGGTCATGATAATGGGGGAGAGGGAACTTCATGGAATCAGAGGAATGTGGTGTGTTCTATTAGTGCTATGCTTCACCCTGCTGACTCATCCCTTCCTTGTGACACTTCTGTGAGGGATGTCCCATTGTCTACAGATGCGTTTTGGGTCTCTGCTGCAATCTTCTTCATTCTCAACAATGTTTATTTGTTTGTTTGGCTTGCATCTTCTGATGCCTGTTACTTTATCCCGTCAACACCTCCTGATTACACAGGCTGCTGTGCTTCTTTCTTGGGCTTGTTGCTTCTTTGATAGATGGCCGCTTGTTGACAAACACAGGAGCAACTGTAAGCATGGTGCAAGACCTGGCAGTGTTTTGATCTGAACTGAATAATGTCAAAACCCATGAGATGTATTTTTTATATAATGATATTATGAAAGAAAATTTAAATATTATATATGAAATATCTTATAGACATTGTGATATCTAGTCTCTATGAGTTTATTACCTTCATTTTTTTCAAATTTTCAAATATATTTTAGAATTTCTACATAACTCTTTTGTTGTTGTGCAGGGTCCCATGACTGTAATTCTGATGTTTGGGGTTGGAAGGGATGTGAGGGCGGGAAGTTTGATGACTCAGCTGCCATACGCTGAGGATGTCCTCAGAAAGTGACTTAGATTGGTATATATAACCGAGGGAAGACAAGAACTCTGTGTAGATTTCCAGTCTGCTCCGGATCTCAAGCCATCGGGTCCATGTTATCAGTTGGCATGGTCTAGTCTCTTTATCTATGGTGACTTGTACGTGTGTAGACACTCAGAATGTCCTATTTCCTACTGACAGGGATGTTTTACATATGTGAAGTGTCTACAGTCAATTAATTTAAATCAAAACTCAAGACTCACTGCCATGAGTCATTGCTGACTCTTAGCTACCTTACAGAATAATGTAGAACTTTCTTGTGGGATTCCAGGACTGCAGCGTATTTTTGGAGTAGAAGCAGTTTTTAGGCTGATGAGTTGCTGGTGGTTTTGAATTGTTAATTTTGTAGATCACAACCCAACATAGAAGGACTACGCCACCAGGTCACCCTAATGAGGGAGATAAAACCAGCTATCCCACATCAAGCTGGGTCGGAAATGAGGCGTGCGGATGAAAGGAAAAGAAAGAGACACACAAAGCATGGGATTAGGAGGACTTCAATCTGATGGACTGAAGCACCGAGTATATTCAAAGCTTGGTTTTTATACTTTTCTTACAAGGGAATGATTACAAAGTAAACATTAAAGCACTAAATTAAAAAAATCATTTGGAACCTCTTAGCTATGTAAACATTACTTAACTAGTGACACTGTCTAAATACTTGAATAATAACAGCACTATATTCTAAGACAAGCACAATGATATACAGGGTTCCAGAGAGTCATAAAGGGGTCATAAATAACTGGGTTATCTCACAATGCTTTTAGCTGCAAGTTAAACAGAGGCACAGGAGACAATTAATCACGCATCAATAAACACCTTGACCAGCAGACCCCCTATATCCTAACATGGTAAAAATACTGTGTTGAGGCTGTGTGGGGTTAAATGTGATCAGAAGTATTTCATGAAATGCTGGCATCCTGGTGAATTATGTCTACCTCTGTCCTTCAGGTCTTCTGAGTGGGAAATACATCATCCTAGAGCACCCATTGTGAGTTGCCCTGCATTCTAGAAACACACCGAAATAGGGGTCATCTCCTCTTCTGGAGGAGCCCAATGGGAGAGAAGCTGCCAGCTGTCTCCCAAGGGTCACAGGGACATATTTTGTTTTTCTCTTAACTCCAGAGAAATACATTTCTCAGGAGGTATAAGACCAAAATAACAGCGTTAAGGACACACATGGGAATTTATACTTTAAAGACATAGAATTGTACATATTCCCACTAATCAACTCAAATCTACTTGACTAATTTTAGGTGAAGAGAAAATGTGATTGGATTGTCCAGAGGTGTCATAAGTTTACCATCACCCTGCCCTTCATTTGGGATCAGAATGTTCCTTAAACAACAGTACAAGGAAGGAATAGTATTGGTGAATTCAGACTCTTACCTGCTAACTTTTGGATGAGTTGTAGCAGCATTGCAGGTGAGGTGTGATTGGTGAAGAGTGAGGTCCCTTTGTCATAGGTAGTATATGTTGATGTGTTAACAAGAATAACAAATAAAGGTAAATTTCATGATATAAGGTACTGCTTTGTTGTGGGATTCAGGCAGATTTCTCCCAAGTTATCTACCAAACCCAACTGCTTGCTACACATGGCAAAGGTCTATACACTTTAAGGTCAACGAAAGCAGGTCAGAGGTTACTCTCCTTAAAGGTGATCAGCCATCTAGAGCACTGTATAGTCTGTCCCACCCTAAGTGGTGCCCACTTCTTTCTGATAAGGATAGTAAATTTTTTCCCTGAAGGAGAGCCCAGGGAAGTCAAGCCCACTGCAGGATGGCCAAGGTTAGGCAGCCATATTGTGTCTAGGGTCTGCCCATCTCATCACATGCATATCCCTATTCCCTCCCCTTCCTATTAGCGTACCCCTCTAGTTCATCACCTTGCTGTCATGATTATGTTTATTGTACCGCCCCTTCCCGTGACATGTGTGGTTACCTGTAATCATGTCCCTAAATATATATGAGTCCTGACCAAAAATAAAGATGAACTCCCCGGCACTCTCTGCCCATGCTGTGAGCATACCTAGCTGGTGAGATCATGGCCATCCAGGAGATGAGCATGCTACAATGAAATGTGTCTGACTTCTTTGTTTTACTCTCTCTCCTATCTCTATTATTCTCTAAGACTTTAC
The DNA here is from genome assembly GCF_050624435.1 of Tenrec ecaudatus. Lineage (NCBI taxonomy): Eukaryota > Metazoa > Chordata > Mammalia > Afrosoricida > Tenrecidae > Tenrec > Tenrec ecaudatus. Next base: position 19,267,332 of record NC_134530.1, read on the forward strand.
TATAATCTTTATAAATATTTACTGTTCAATTGCACCTACTGGAGCAGGGAGAGCGTGAGGGGCTGGTTCCCCAACATTTTGTTATAGCCCGTTTCCAGACAGTGATTCTGAATACATGAAAATGGCTTCTCTCTCTGATCTGTCTTCTCTGGCATTGGCTCACATACAAGCAGTCTCCTTCTGTCCACAGCTCTCTCCTTGATTCACTGCATCTCCTTTCCACACCATTGATGGAGTGTCTGCTACCCTAATTCAACTCTTTGTTCATATAGCTTCTCAAAAAGCACTTACTTAGCATTAAATTAAAATCTGAAAACAAAGAAATGAGTAGACATTTCCCCTTCTCACAAGTACCTTACATTCTACACAGTGTAAGACATGATAAGTAAATGCTGTATAAGAGGGTACTACACTCCTTCTGAGATGGATCATATTGCTTTCTTTCCCAGGGAGTTTTCGTCAAGGTTCACAGAGAAGCTTATGGTCACACTGAGCTTTGAAGGAGGACACAGGCACCAACTAATGTTGGGGAAAAAACAGAGTAGATGTTGGGGATGAATCTGCCAGGTTTTGAATTATAATGCATCCAATAATTCATGGAGTACATTAGGAAACTTGATGTTTTGCATTCATTTTTTATGTTTTAACTCTTCTTTAAAATGGGCATCAGGCTTTGGGTTTAGGAGATGAAGAACATGATCGTCAAAGCTATGGTTTCTCTTATCCAAGGCAGGCAGTGAACTCTGGGTGAAGCTCACAGCTTATCGTTTTCAAGGTTTTTTTTTGTTTCGTTTTTTATTCATGTAACTGACTTAAAATATTATTTTACTGCACTATGGTTTCTGCATAATTATTGTTGTTATAGAAAGATGACAAATACAGGAAAGACTTTTCCCACAAACCCCACACGTAGATCCCTATCATTCTCACCTCTATCCAGATTTGCACATTACCCATTTATACCACTTTGCTGCTCAGTATAATACCATATGATTGATGTGAGTTGTGTGGTGTGATATAATAGTATATACAAAAGTAGTAACCCAAGTCAAAGTTCCCATACCATAAAGTCTACTGCAGCCTCACAATAATATGGTCTCCAGTGTTCACTTTAAACTGCCTCAATCCCGCTTCCCTTTGACGCTTTATTAAACCATTCACCTTTGCTGCTGTCGGGTGGCACGAGGAATGCTCCTGTCTCGGGGACTTTGCGCTGCCTGTACCTCTTCCTCAAATGTTCTTCTCATGACGATCATGTTAACTGACTTCTGATTCCCTGCAAAAAGCCTCCTTATCAGAAGTGATTATACAAAGAAATATTTATTTTTAACTCTATAACATATCAACTTCCTACTGTGAATTAGGTGATGGGTGCAGACCTGTCCAAATACAATAATTCACACATACTTGGCTTAACTCACCCATTGCAACCCCATGATGTGGCACCACTTATCCCACTTCCTCTCTGTGTTTCCTGTTTTCTTTCCTCCTTCTTGCCTAACCCCTGAGTTTTGTTCCTGGGTAAGTGCTGCCCTTTTGATGTTACATGGTTCATTACACTGACATGGAGTTCAGTTCCAGACATGACTGATGTTTGCATATTCCTTGAGTCCACTGAAACAATTGTTTCCATGAGTCTTTCAATTTTCAACACTCCTCTTACCTCTGGAAGGGACGACACCAGGGGTTGCATCTTTTTTTTTTTTTAATCATTTTATTGTGGGCTCATACATCTCTTACCACAATCCATCCATAAATTCATTGTGTAAAGCATATTTTACATTCATTGTCCTCATCATTCTCAAAACATTTGCTCTCCACTTAAGCCCTTGGCATCAGCTCCTCATTTTGCTCCTACCTCTCCACTCTCCCCTCCCTCATGAACACTTTATAATTTATAAATTATTATTTGTCCTATCTTACACTGTCTGACATCTCCCTTCATCCACTTTTCTGTTGCCTTTTCCCCAGGGAGAAGGTCACATGTGGATCCTTGTAATCGGTTCCCCCTTTCTCGCTCACCTTCCATCCACCGTCCTGGTATCACCACTCTCACCACTGGTCCTGAAGAGATCATCCATCCTGGATTCCTTGTGTTTCCAGTTTCTGTCTGTACCACTCAGTGTACATGCTAAGGTGTAGCTAGATTTGTATGGTAGAATTGGATCAGGATAGTGGTGTGGGGAAGAAGCCTAGACTCACCCTGACTGGCTCATCTCCTCCCTGCTACCAAGGTTTGCATCGTTGGCCTGTTTACTAACCTCAGTCCTTCGCTAGTCATCAAATAAGAGCACAGATTTCAAAATTTCATTGAGGTTCCCATCACTTTCAAGAACACTTGGCATAAAATAATTGGTTTGTTGGAGGACATTGTTTTTGAAGCCAATGCATCAATCCATCTCATTGAGGGTCTTTGATTTTTTTCCCCCTGCTACTGTTCTATTTTATTTTATAAGGTGATCATTGTAAATCATTGACTTATCTTTTATAGTTTCCTGACCCCTTGTGGCACAGTGGTTACCTGTTGGGCTGCAAACTGCAAGGTCACCGGTTTAAAAATAGCAGCATCAACTTAGGAGAAAGATGGGGCTTTTTACTCCTTTAAATAGTTGTAGTCAGGACGCAAAGGGCCATGACAAAGGTTTAAATACAGACAGGCACAGTTCTACTAAACTGAAGAATAAGTTATTTTATCTGGACCCTCCCTTAACTAGAAGGAAGGAAAAATGCCTGCTGGGGTTCATTGGCTTTTGTAGGTAACAGATCTCTATATTTCAAGTGAGTCCAAAGGTATTAGCTTTGACTGGCATCCAGAATGAGGAAGGTGCTGCAAGAGGTTCAGGCTGCTGTGCATGTGGCTCTGCAACTTGGGTCCTATGATCAAGCCTGAAGTACCAATGGCAACCTGACATGCACTTTGAAGTCTTGGGAGGCCCTTATTTGTGAATCCCAGTGCAGACACATCGTGTTTTGTAGTGAACCTCTGCCATCCTCTGCAGACAACTACTACCCTTTTAAGAAACTGATTCTAACTTGTCAGTAGAACCCCGTTGCTCACTAAGGGCGTCTGAGTCAGCATTTGGCCTGAGATCCCCATCATGAAATATTTTTGTCTGACTCAATGAATCATAACGTTTGATAAACACAGCAGCATTGCTTAATTAAATAGAAGCTGTATATATGATATAAGGTTTGAGCAAGATGTGCAGGTAAAAGCAAGCTGCATGAAGGAGTGGCTGAAGGTCTTAGGGTCTCCCCTTCTGTCAGACTAAGTTCCATCTCCCGGTATACACAATTGTCCTCATGAAAAATCCGTTACAATTGGTTGACTGGAGAATAAATCTGATACTTGGCTTACAGAACCTTGTTCACTTGAAAGTAGCATTATAGGCCCTATCTGGGACTTACAATGGTAAAGGGCAATCCTCACAATGAGCCGAACTTTCAGCAGTTCAACTCATTGTTCTTTTCTCTTTGAAGGAGAGATGGCCACGTATGAAAATGTATGCTTGTTTGTGGGCAGTGACCAGAGATTTGACAGGATGGTAGGGACTTGTAAGAAGCATGATGGTAAAGTTGCTGGCGGTTAGGATTCGGCGCTCTCACCGCCGCGTCCCGGGTTCGTTTCCCGGTCAGGGAACCAAAAAAAAAAAAAAAAAGTTGCTGGCAAGGAGGTGTGGGAAAGAGGTATATGCTTAGACTTCTCTGAATGGAGTAAGAAAAGAGTGAAGATATTTATGTTTCATGTGAATGCTCAGTAAAGAGTTCCAATTGCAATGAAAGGTTTTCATCATCTAGCTCATAGAAAGGCACATTCTATAAAAATTAGTCATTCTCTTTCCCCAATAACCCCTGAAATTGCACAACGGGTTTGTGGAAACGGTGACCATAGACACAGCAGTGGAAGTTAGGCATGGGCTCAGCAATCCGAACTCCACTCAGGAATGCTGACTTGGTTACTGCCGCTGCTGAGTGCCCGATCTGACAGCTGCAGAAACTAATACAGTTAGAGACATGAGAAGCTAATACTAAGTCACTAGAATGAGATCATTCCTCAGGGAGATCAACAGCAATCTGGAGGTGGGTTGATTATTTGAAGGTATACCCTCCAAAACCATCATTTTTTCCCACAGCTATATATTTAAATTTTTACAAAACGACCTTATCACCTTCAACGCGCTGTTCATCACACAATGCATTTGTCAAATCTGCGATTCCATTCTTGGGAACATTTTTCAAATGCATCTACTTGGATGGCTGAAAGGATCTGCCTCATTGTTCTATTTACTTCTTCTATGCCATCAAATCACTGTCCTTTCATGTCCCGCTTTATTCATGGAAACAAAAAGAAGTTGCATGGAGTGAGGTCAGCTGAGTAAGGTGGGTGGAGCATGAGAGGCATGCTGGTTTTATACCCAAAACTGGCACGCTGCTATGTTTGTGTTACCAGGTGCATTGTCATTGTGCCAAAATCAGTCCCTGTCTGCCACGAGTCAAAACTATTTTGCTTCACCACCTTGTGCAATCTTTTAAGAATCTCTAAATAGAGAGTTTGATCTGACCTGGTGGAACAAACTCCAAATACAGTATCTCCCTCACCTAAACAAATCACAAATGAACATTGTCTTGATCTTTGATTTCACATGATGTTGACTTCCTCATTGATACGTGCTTTGGGAATTGTAAGAATAGCACCACGGCTCATGACCAGTAATGATTTTTTTTTTGGGGGGGGGGTGTCTGGGTTTCTTCCTAGGTGTTCTTTCAAAAATGCTCTATTTCCTGGTCTATCAGAATCTGAGGCACAAAATTTGCAGCCACCTTTGCATTCTCAAATCTTCTGTTAAAATTCAGTGAACCAAGCTCTGATAGCCCAGATAACTTCTCCATCTTTCAATGGTCTAATGTTGATCTTTGAGTACAAGTGTATGAATAGTGTCAACATTTTCTTGTGTTAGGGAAATTGATGGATGTCCAGAAAAAGGTTTGTAATTAATCAACAGTTCACCTTTTGTTTGAAAGGAAAACACTTGAGTCTTTTTTTCCCCACAGTGCTATCCTTGTAAGCTGTGTTCAACATCACACAGTTTCTGAGGATTTTTTCCTGAATAGGGAACAAAATTTCACAGCCACATGCTGTTTTCTTAAATTGTCCATTACAATATATGAGACTCAACAAAATTACTTTTATGAAAAAAATTCACTGTTATAAGAAAATAATCTTCCCAGGTGACACCACTGGGTATACTAACTCAGGGTGAGTTGCTTAATTCTCGCTTAGTGGGAAAAATGTATCTACCCAGTGGTGCTTTTTTCCTTTTGCATTTTTTTTCAGGTGGAGGAAAGGTATCACCTCATGCATGATCATTTCACTAATGTATTTCTTGGAATAGATATTTACTCTTAAAAAGGATTTGCTTTCTCCGTGCATAGTATTTCTATCAAAACTATTTTTCCACTTAATTATCTTTACTTACAGACTGCTTATCCATCAGCATTGTATTACTTACAAAATTCCTCAGATCAAGATACTCATTTCACAACAAATGAAGTGGGACAATGGGCCCATGCTCATGGGACACACTGGTCTTACCATGTTTCCCCACATCCTGAAGCAGTTGATTTTATAGAACAATGGCAAGTCATCAATCATGAAATGGTATACATAAACATTGACATCATAGATATTAATAAGTGAAAAAGAACTGAAGTAGGCCTTTCTACTTCAGACTGTCATATAGTTTACTCTTCCAGGACAAGTTAAAAGGGAATGGCATATAATTCACTTTCATTCAATTCATTGAAGATCTTTCTTAAAGTAGAACACTTTTGTGAAGGGATACTATGTATATGTCTATAAGGAACCAGTTAATACAACTATTATTCAAAATAAACACTAACCACTAAATTTAGTGATGAATAAATGGAAGAATACTACTATTGTAGACTTTTCAACAAATAATCTTGCACCAATTGGATGTACTTGTAAATCTATCCATCAATCAATAATCTATTCATGGACTTTGTTCCTTTGACACATGTACCCAAAAAATCATTCCAAATGTATCATAGGCCTAAATTTAACATGAAAAACATAAAATAGTTGAGAAACGCAGGTATGAAAAATTCTAGGTGACCTTGAGTTTGGAGATGAGTTTTAAATAGAATACAAAAAGCATACAGGATGAAATGCCATTTGGGAAAGTTGAACTTCATTAAAATAAAAACACATCGAGTAATCAGTGCAGGAGAGCCACTGAGAACAAATACCACTCTTCCCAGTAACAGAAGGAGCATCATAAAGATAAGTAAATTCAAATCCACCTAGTTTGGAAAAGCTGTGGACTTTTGACTCACACCTGCAGAAGCCGGATACCGCTTACCTTCAGTGTCAGCATGGACACACTTGGCTCTTGGGCACTCTGATTGACCCAAGGGATTTACTTCAACACATCCACAGCTGCCACCACCATCGGGGCAGTGTTTAAACCACTCCAGTCCTATTGTCATCCAGTTTGGGCTCATGTATTTCTTTACTTTTTTTCTCTATTCTCTCGTGCCCGCCAAAACCATGAATGCCTCTGTTCCACCCTCCCTTTCTTTTTACCCCCAACTGCTGGCCTCCAGGATGGCTTCCATCCACATAGGGCAACTCTGCACACCCTCCACCTAGTCTACTTTCTGTTGCTCTCTACCGAGTAGTGGATTGCCAGCCCACCTCCCACCAGCTCCCGAGCCTGGGAAACTTCCACATACACTCTGCCATTCTACTAGCAGTTTGGGAACGCCCGCCATGCATTGCAAGGCCAGGAAATAACCCGCTCCCACTTCCTGCCACCCTCTAAACAGCTAGAAGGAGTCCAGCCAAAATTCTGCCATCCTTCAAGAGGCTGGGAAACTCATGAAACTTTCCTAGGGCATTGGAGAAGTACTGCTCACATTCTACTGTCCCCATGTGGCTGGGGGAAACACTGCCACCTTCTAAAGCCTGGGTGATCTTCTGCCAGTCTTTTGTGTCACTCAACTCAACTAGCTGAACCTCTGCTGACCTTACACGGACCTCAAGGTACATAGGAGGAAACCTGCGCACCCTCTACAACCCTATATGTGCAGAGAGAACTTCTACCCACTTTCTACAGTGCTTCTTGTGGCCTAAGGCTTCCCCACCAACCCTCCCTCAATGCCCCATGCTGCTTTGGGAACCTTCAACTGACATCTGCGGCACTCTTGTTGACTAGGACATATTCCAGTCACCATCTGTGGGGCTCTACACCAAAGAGGACACACTACCCAAACACCCTCTGCAGAAGTCCTGCTGCAGTGGCCACACCGAATGCTCTCTGAAGTACTCTGTGGTGCCGTTGGCTACACTGCCATGCTACCTATAAGATCACCAGTGCAGTACCATCCACACTGGCCCACACCGCCTAACCAGCATGCTCTGAGAGGGCCATCCAATTCACCCTCCAAATAAGAGAATCCTGGTTGCCTAGGGAAATAGTGAAGTCAATGTAGTATATTGTGGTATCCAAATTCCCATGCACTTAGCTGCATGAAGTCTGTAGAAGCAGTCCTACGAGGACACCAAAGAGGGATCCCAGTGCTATTTAACTCTCTGGAAAATGGCATCGAGCTGCTCTAAAACAACATACAAAGAGCAACCATCCTCTACAATCGCAAATAAAAAAATAAGAGAAACAAAAAGCAATGTTGGAAGAAGTCCTGAACCTAATGGCATGCATAAAATAAATAGATGTTGATCTGCCACAAGAGAAAACTTCAATATGATGTTTGGTTTCACACAGGATAGGAGGAAAGCAATAAAGATAAAAGATGAAATGATAGAGGAGGGAAAGGCCCCGTCCCAAAGGGAAATAGCAGAGTTAAGGAATGAGCACCAAAGGAAATACTAGAATTCAGGGATGAGGTAACAAGGGTAAATAAAAAGTTAACTGACAACACTAGCAGACAACAAGAAACAGAAATACACCAGTGACCTAGAGGACAGCCAGGCAGACTTCAACATACGGAAAAGATATTCTAACAAATTAATCAGAATAGTTGAAGAAAACCTAAGAACAGTGTCCGATGCCATGAAAAAGAACAGCATTCAAATATTTAGATTACCAGAATGAGACACACCAGGAAATCAACTACAACAATTGTGAGGAATTCCTGGAAGGAGAATTCTCCAGAATAATTAATGAGAATCAGGCTACCATTCAGGAATCAGAGGGGAAACCAGCTAGACTGAATCCCAGGAAGAAGTCACCAAGGCACATATTAGTTAAACTATATAGTTTTGAGGAAAAGGAGAAAAAGCATAGAAGCAGTGAGAGGGGAAAGGAGTCATATATATAGGTACTGAGATAAACATATCCTCAGACCTTAGGAATTGAGTAGTATCTTCAAGAAGTTAAACAAGAACAATGCCAACCCAAGAATCCACTACCAGCAAAACTATCGATCAAGATAGAGGAGAAATACGAATCTTCCCAGACAAGAAACATTTCAAAGAATATGTTAAAAGAAACTCAGCTCTATAAAAAGTTTCATCAACCCAGTGTGGTCAGAATTATATGCATGGAATGAAAATAGGAGACCATGACTTAGAGCAACTCCACCCAGAAGTGAACACATTGAAAACAGCCTCCAAAGCAAGAGGAAGGTCAAAGGAAACAGTGGAACAATCTAGGAAGCAAAGCTATGGATAGAAGTGTAAACATATGTGTGTGCACACATAAATACATTAACTCAAAAAAAAGAGAGGTACTGGCCTTTGTACATCTCTTTATACAGCAAGTGGACAGACTTCAGGAATCTTTTTATACTTTCTCTCATTACAAGCACACTTTGTTTTCACAAATTGACAGTCTGTGATGCTCATCGTCTCGGCACAATTGCTAAAACAGAATGGGTACATAAGCAAATGCGGTGAAGAAAGCAGATAGTGTCAGGCTATTAGAAGATATAGCATCTGGGGATGTAAAGGCTTGAACTTAAACAAGTGGCCATCTAGCAGAGAACCAAGAAGCCCACATAAAAAAAGCACAACAGCCAGTGCGATTTGTGCTGTTGTTGGGACTGGGTAACAAGCATCAGAAGAACTATATAAAAACAAACAAACAAATTCACAAACCAAACCATATTGTTGAGAGTGAGGGGGTTGGAACAGAAGCCCAAAGCCCATATGCCGACAATGGGACATCCTCCTACAGAGAGGTTACAGGGAAGGGATGAATCAAACAGAGTACAGTAAAGCACACAATATTTCTCTTCTACATTGCAGCTTCCTCATCCCTGACTATCATGACCCTTTTGCTGCCTCTCGCTTCTGAGTAGATCAGAGCATGTATACAGGTGCAGATAAGATATAAGAGCTCACAACACACGGAATTCAGGAACAGGGATGGGAATAGTGAAACTGGAAGTATAGGGGAAAGGGGGGAAGAGGAGGGAAGAAAGAACTGATCACAATGATTATTACATAACTACACCACCACCTTGCTGATTAACAACAGAAACCATGAAGGAAGGGAGACAGTGGTTGGTGTAATATAGGGAAATAATAATAGTTTATAATTTATCAAGGGTTAACAAGAGTGGGAAAGGAGAGGAAGGGAAGAAAGAGTTGATACCAAGAGCAAAATAGAAAGTAAGTGTCTAGAAAATAATGATGGCAACATAAGTACAAATGTACTTGATACAATTGATGTATGGACTGTTATGAGTATTAAAATATATTTTATAACTATAAAATGATATTTTAATTAAATTTTAAAAATGACAACAGCCCCTAGGATAACATTAACACAACAATGAAAGAGGCAAGAATGAAAACCCCTCCCCCACACACACATACACACAATGAAATGACAAGAAGTGAGGTAATACCCAACACAAAATGTAAGAGCTATAACTCTGAATGTCAATGGACTGAGCACATCCATTAAAAGACAGAGACTAGCAGAATGATTTAGAAAACATAACCTACTGACTTATTGTCTGCAAGAGACACTTCTCAAGCTTGCAGATAAAAGTAGGCAGAGAATTAAAAGCTGGTAAAAATATCCAAATCAAAGGCAATTCAAAGAAAGCAGGGTTTACAATCGTGATCTCTGACAAAACTTTTCTCAAGGTGCAAGTCATAATAAGAGATAAGGAGGGATACAATATAATGCTCAAGGAAATAGTAGTTCAAGAACAAGTGAGCATAATAACTACATACATGCACACTGAGAGACAAGTGAAATTCATCAGTCAAATGCTCCAAAAGATAAAAAAAACAACAAATAATAAGCTCAGCAATCATTGAAAGCAACTTCAAGAAGCCACTCTCTGAGTAAGATAGAACATAGGGAAAGAAGCTTAATAAGGAAGCTACCGAACTAAACTCTAAATTTGGCAACTTGACCTAAAAGATATATTTAGAGCACTTCACCCAAACACAAAAAAACACATCGAAACAGAAAGCACCATCACATTGTTTTCAAGCACACATGGCACATACTCAAAGATAGGCCACTTGCTGGAGCACAAGTTACGCCTGAATAAATTCAAGCACAAAGAGATCTCTCAAACTTCTTTCTTGGACCTGTAACAATAAGGCTGGAAAATCAACAAAAATATGGTTTTAAAACAAGGGCAAATAATTGGAGAATGAATAACTCCCTCCTGCAAAATGAGTGGGACCTAATCCGAGTTGAAATTAGTAAATTCTTAGAAACCAATGAGAATGAGAATAAAACATACCAAAGGCTTTGGGAAAAAGCAAAAGGAGTTATCAGAGGAAGCTTTACAACAACAAATATACACATGAAAAAGGAAGAGAGACTTATAATTGACACATTTTCGCAAAACCTCCAGAAATTAGAGCAGAAACAACAGAATAATTCTATCAATAACAAGAAATCAGAATTAATAAAAAAATCAAGGCAGAGATAAATGAGTGTGAAAACAAGGAAACAATGCAAAAAAATTAATACAGCAAAAGCTGGTTATTGAAAAGAATTAACAAAATCAATAGACCACTGGTAAACCTGACCAAAGAGAGAAAGGAACAAACATCAATAGACAGGATGAAGAATGAAATGGGGGAAATTACAGTGAACCCTAATAAAATTAAAAGGTTGATTATTCATTACTACAAAGATTTGTGCTCCAATGAATTTAACAACTTGGAAGACATGTACAAATACCTGGAATATCAATCACATCCTACATTATCCTTGGTAAACATAAAGAACATCAACATATGCATAATAATAGAAGAAATAGATAAGGTTATCAAGGGACTAACAACTTAAAAACTCCCCTGGGCCTGCTGGCTTCAAAGGATGTTTTTAACCAAGATTCAGGGAGGAACTGACACCAATCCTACACAAATATCCCTAGGACTAGAGGAGGACAGCAAACTCCCAAACACTTTCGATGAAGGTAGTAAAATATTGATACCTAAATCAGGCAAGAATCCCACAAGAATTGAGAAAAACAGACCAATATCTTCAATGAACATCAATGCAAAAGTCCTTGACAAAATATTGGCTGATAGAATAAAAATGTATATAAAATGATTAATCAATTGCAACCAAGTAGGATTCATTCCTGGGATGCAAGGATGGTTCAATATCAGAAAGTCCTTCAGCGTTATTTGGCACATTGACAAGAAACAGATAAGAACCATATGATAAAGGTAGAAGCAGAAAAAGCATATGAAACAATCAATACCCATGCCTGTTTAAGACATTCAGGGAAGAGAAGAATGGAAAAATATCCTCAATATAACACAAGCTATATATGAAAGTCAATAATCAAGAAAAGAAGAAAACATTCACTCTGAAAAAGTGAATCAGACAAGGAAGCCACTTACCCCCACTGTTATTCAACATCCTACTGAAAGTCCTAGTTAACAACAAAAGGCAAAGAAAAGATATTAAAGGAATTCATCGGGGGAAGAAGTAAAGCTATCATTATTTGCAGATGATATGATTTTATATATTTAACACTACAAAAGCTGCATAAGATAAGTGCTGGAAGTGATAGAGAAATATGGCAGAGTGGCAGGATACAAAATCAACAAACAAGTCTATTGGATTGCTATGTACACTGTACAAGATCATGAAAGAGATCAATAAAGTACCCTTCACAATAGCAAAACATAAATTGAAGCATCTAGGAATAAACCCAACCCCCCCAAAAAACCCACAAATTATTTTTATGAGGAAAACTCTAAAACACAATTATAAGAAATCAAGTGACTCCACAAATGGAAGAATATTCCACATTCAAGGATAGGAAGACTCAACATAGTAAAGATATCAACTCTACCAAAGGCACTATATAAATTTAACACTAGCCTGATACAAATACCAACATCATATTTCAAGGAATTACCAACTTCCTTATGGAGAGAAACAAAGGCCAGAATTAGCCAAGAACCCATCAAGAAGAACAAAGTCATTGCTTTACCTGACTTTAACATTCATTATACAGCCACAGTGGTCAAAACAGCATGGTATTGGTATAAAGACAGATCAAAGTAGGAAAGACTTTGCCCACAAGAGAAACACCTCTTCTAGGAATGAAAGTTAAATGGAGTCTGAACTTGGTATGTTCATGATAGTAATAACATGGATTCACTTCCTGATCTATGTATCATGCATTTATTTGTCCATCTTTGTAACCACTTTGACAGAGGTTTTCCTTAGATGCGGTCAATTACTTATGTTGAAGAGAGCAGAAGACAAGTCATCGGCTGTCATATGACATTGTTCTGAGATCACCTCAAATTAGCAGACACTCCTACCAGGGTACTCAGTGAGCCTCAGTGGGAATTCAAGTAGAGAAGGGCAGGTAGGTCTGTGTTGGTGAAGGCAATCATACATCTGTTGTTGAGTAACTTAGAGGGGCAATCTGCCATTGGGAAAAGTGATTAACATTTCTCATAGAAATCCTCACCTCTGCACCACCACCACCCAAGGTAAGAATATGCCAAGTATTATTTTTCTAATTGGCAATTTTTGAACCAGTTTGTATCCAGCTTTTGGTAACCCAGGAGTATAGACTCTGTCATTTTAAAGTTTACAAGAACAACATCCTTCACAGGACACAACAGGTTCTGATTAGAAACACCCACAAAGTAAACTGGATTTTGTCTTAAACTCACCTGTAGTGCATTTAAGAAACTGAGTGACTCTTGGATTAAGGCACCACTGTGACAAGAAGTAGATGGTTGGCAGATCAGCAAGGCCATGTCGTATTTCAAACTCTCCACTTTAATGACATCTCTGAATCATCTAGCAGGCATGGCTCTTCTTTGATGAATGAGTATTATTGATTGACCTTTGTCCAGGCCTAAGTTTTTCAAAAGTATTGTCCAGTCACTTGGATATTGGATCTGTACAGTTCAACAATCCCTGAAACTATGTAATTTGGTCCAAAAGCTGTCCTGTACATGTATACTTTCTTTTCCTAAAGAGTATTTGAAATTTTACTACATTCGCTAAATATTGATTTATCAGTGTACTTATCACATACCCTAGCTGGGTGATTTATAATGTTACCATTTAAAGGCTAATCATGTCTCTCAAAAGGACTACTACAACTTGTTTATAAAAGAACCACAGGGTCATCCAAACTGAACAGGTTTCTTTCAGGGGAGCTTCCAAATGGAGAAGGAACACAAGGAAGGAAGGAAGCAGCTGTCCACTTCAGAGGAATTAACCAGTAAACCCCTTACTTACAGCCTAATGAACTAGAGGCCTAATGAATACTAGAGGCCTAATGAACAGAAGGGGAACTTTGTCAGACATAGTGCCAAAAGATGAGCCCCTCAGGTCAGAGGGCACTCAGAAAGTGACAGAGGAAGAGCTGCCTTCTCCAAGTAGAGTCGTCTACATTGCCAGGGACGGTGTCAGCGCTGCAAAGTAGTGCCTTCCAGATCTTCATTGGCTGATGGGGCATGACTCAACATGAGAAAGAAAATGACTACAAAAATCACCTAATAATCAGAACTTGCAATGTATGAAGTAGGAATCTAGGGAAATAGGAAGTCATAAAATGAGTAACGGAACACAAAATGATTGAGATTCTGGACATGAATGAGCTGAAATGGGCCGTTTAAAATCAGAAATTCGTATAGTTCACTATGCCAGGAATGACACCTTCATGAGGAAGGAAGAAGGTGTGAATTCATTGTCAGAAAGGATCGCTCTTCCTTTTTAATCGACATTATTTTATAGTGGGCTCTTACAGAGCTTATAACAATTCATGTATCAATTGTATCAAACACATTTGTACATATGTCACCATTATCCTTTTCCTAACAATTTATTTCTACTTGAACCCTTGGTATAAGTTCCCCTTTTTCCCTCCCCCTTCCCCCATCTCCTCCTGACCCCTTGAAAAATATGAATTATTATTATTTTCATAACTCACACTGTCTGCTGTCTCCCTTCACTAACATTTCTGTTGTTTGTACCCCTATAGGTGATGGTGGTAATATAGATCATTGTGATCGGTTCTCCCTCTGAAAGGATATTTCAAGATCTATCTTCAAGTGCAGTACTATCTGTGATAGGATTTTATTTATCCCTCTTTACAGAAATCAAACAATACAACTAATATTACAAATTACACACGCACCATGAAAATTAATGTTGAAGAAATTGTTGGATTCTGCCAATGCTTCCAGTATGAAATGGATAAACATGCACTTTAGAACGCTTCATAATTATTGGTTAATGGGATATTTCATATAAATGGGAGTACGTGATATATGTCCTCTGGAGTGCCCCCCCCCACGCAAGTCAATGGAACCCTGGTGACACTGAGGTGAAGCACTCCTCTGGGTGCTAGAATGCATCCTCATGGGAAACAAGACCCATAATATATTGATATCTATAACTATCTATTTATCCGTCTTTCCATTTTTATATGTATCTATAACACACTTTTACAAGTGTGAAAATTCCCTTGATATATATTATTTTTCCTATCTCTCTCTCTGTATCTCTAGAGCCATATAGATAGATGGAGAAGTGAGTAAGCACAATCTGGCTCAATTCTATGAGTCAATTATTAAACTGAACTCTTAACCAGACCCATTAAGTGCTGTGGTTGCCAAACCAGGAAGCAAGAAGACCACCCAGGAAGCCGAAAGTTCACAGGCTGGTTCAGGTAGAGGCAGAAATTTCAAGTTCAACAGGTCAGGCTTCAGGCCACAGAGTAAAAAAATCCAATGTTGGCAGACATACGGCAGCCAAGTGATAGCTCCCAGAGTGTCAGGCAATATAGCAGGCTGTTGGTTCAAGCACCAAACATCAGGGTCAGAGACAGATGGAGGATCCAGATCCAGCATGGGGGAAGTGGCAAGCCCACCTACAAAGTTTGCTTGCATAAGAGTAGGTCACACCCCTGAGGAAACTTCTTGTCAATTGCAGCAGAGCTACGGCCTGGGTGATGATGTTGTCTCCTCCCTGATCCTCTTATATCTGCTGTACCGTCCACAGTAAATACCATCATGGAGTTATGTTAGGGCACATCAGGGGGAACCAATTGCTATACTACTAAGAATCCTGGCGCAGCCACATTGACACAAAACCAAATGAACACAGTTGCTAACCTAAATTTCAGTGGTTTGAGGTCTCAAGTCACCATTTCCTCTATGGGAGAAAGATTTGGCAGTTTGTCTTATAAAGATTTCAGCCTGGGGAACCTCTGTGGAGTTCTGCTCTACCCCACAGGTCACTCTGAGTCAGAACTGACTGCACAGCAGTGAGCTGGATGCGCTTTCTTTCCCACTAGGTGTAAGTTTCCAAGAAACACCCATTCTGTATCATGTAATCCTGCTTCATGGCTTCTCAGTGATGAACAATCATCTATTGTATGTCAAGGACATAGTGTGTTCATCTGTGATGGACATTTGGATTGTTTCCACCCATAAATACTTGTGAATACTGCTTTTGTCAGAATTCACATACTAATACTTGATTAAATATCTATTTTAAATTCGTTTTTAGGTTGTACCTAACAGTTGAATTGCTGGTCACTTGCTGGTTAGCATTTGGAGAAACCAACAATCCGTTCTTCATAAAACTTGCACCATTTCCCCCCACCAGCAATACCTGAGGGCTATATGTGAGTGGTGGAAAAGTTGTGGCAACCTTCCATTAAGTATTAATTCAAGTATTCCACACATTTTTGAAACACACTAGTAATTATAAATGTACAAAATCATGCAACACAAAAAAATGAATTGCAGAATAAGAAGCAACACAGAATGAAATGCACTGGGTATTCATGTACAAATCATGAGTATCCTTTAATATTGGAACCTCCTTTAAATTTTTTTTATCCAGGCTCTGTGGTGCGGCCCATCCACATATATTTATCATCCTGTGGACTAATCAGATAGGTATGATTTTAATTGATGCCAATAGGCCAAACCAGAACATTCAGTGTTGGTTTTCAACTGTAAAATGTACACAAAGGCACCTGAAACAGAAACGAGTCAGGCCAGAGGCTCCTCTTCCCTGGGACACTTCTTCCACTCCCCGTCCTCCACCTATTGACTTAAGTGACTCCTCCTCCGAAAGATTTCCCTCTTCTCTCCTCATGTCTTCAACTAGAGTGGATCCTGCTGAAATAACTCTTTCCATTCACAGAAAAGAAAGCTACCAGGTGGACAGATTCCCTTTCAGATAGCACTTAGTATGTCGCAAGTGTCATTGATTTGATTTAGCAAATCATTCTCAAAAATAATAATATAAACCTATGAACATATTCATATTGTATGTGAAATGCTATTATGTTATATTTTTATCATTATATTACATTATATTATTAAATAAAATTTCAATACTATATATTAACCATCTTATGGACATTGTTACATTTAGGCTTTTTATTTATTATTACCCATAGATGTGTAGACACTCACTGAGAATATCCTATCATCTTATCTTCCAACAGCCTATCTACAGGGATGGCATTCCATTTGCTCAGGGTCTATTGTCAATTACTTGAAATAAAAGACATAGAAAAAATACAGTTGTGATGTGTTGGGAATAGGTGTGTGAGCAGAAGTGCTTCATAAAACCCTGGCATCTTGGTAAATGATGTCCAGCTGTGATCTTCAGGTCTTTGGAAATGGAAATGCATCTCAGAGTGATCATTAGAAATTACTTCACATGCTGGAGTCTACTTCTGGGAAGAAGCAGTCCAATGGGATAAATCTGTACATGGAGCTCCACATTGTTTCCCAAAGGACAAACTTGCAAAAGTTTGAATTTTGTTTCTCTTAGCTCAAGAGAAACAAAATTCTGAGGGAATGTAAGACAAAAGAATACTTCATTAATGAGGCACAAGGGATTTCATCCACTAGAGCCAAAGAACTCTAAATACTTCCTCTACACTGACTCAGATGTAATTGATTCATGTAAGGTGATGAGAAAACACAATTGTACCTTCTAGAAGCCTCATGAGTGGGCACATATCCGTGTTCTTCCTGGGGACAAAACCTCTAACTTTAGCAGTGGGACATGGGAGAAGCAACACTGGTGAAGTCTTCTCTGGATGAGGTACAACATCATCACAGATGATCGGAGATTGGTGATGCGTGAGGGCCTTCTCTTATTGGTAGTATCTCTAGGCGTATCAACAGGTATAACAAATAAAGGCAAGTTTAATGGATAAAGTCCTGATGAGTTAGAGTCTCTTGTTCTAGAGACTGTTTCTGACTACATGCCAGTGTCTTCTTTGTGATCTGTCTTCCCCGGTGCTGGCTCTCATTCCTGCAACCTCCTTCTCTCAACAGCCTTCCTTGCTTCACTGCATTAACGTGCCTGATAATCTCTTTCAACTATTTGTTCACACTGTAACTCAAAGAACTATTATTAAGCATTAAATTATAGTCTGGACACAAAGAAATGAGTAGACATTTTCCCTTCTTTACAGTATCATACATTCTCCGTAAGGGAACAGACGGTAAGTGCATGCTTATGCCGGCTCTGCAATCCTACTGAAATGGATCATGATGTTGTTGCCCTTCCTGGAGAATTTCAGTGAAGGTTTCACGGAGAGATGATGGTCACACTGAGCTTTGAAGGAGGAAGCAGAAGGGAGTAATGTAGGGATTGTGAAAAACATAAGGTGTGCATTGGAAATTGCACATAATAATAACTGATGTACAATTAAAGCAAGTAATGGAAAGTGAAGCATGAGTGTGGACAGGTAAACAGCAGCCATGTAACACAAAGGTGTATATTTTGCCTAAGGAAAGACAACTGTGAAATTAGCGGAGAGTCAAGGCAGAATTGGCAGCACAGTCTGTCTGCAGTCAGACATGCCTTTGGAGACATTGCTCTGTCCATGTGCAGAGCAGACTCCAGCTTCTGTGAAAACCGCAGAGAGATGACGAGGGAAAAAGCACAGAAGTGGGAGATGAATCTGTGAGATTTTGAGTTACAATACATCCAAAAATCGACCAAGTAATATGAGGCAACCTCAAATCTTAAACTATTTATTCTTTCATTTAAAACATTTAAAAAGTTATTTTTGAAAACTCTTCTATAAAATTGGCATCGGAATTTCGGTTTAAGAGATGCAGAATGTATAAGATAAAGCTGTATTTTTTCTAGTCCAAGACAGGTGATGAACTCTGGGTCAACTTCACAGCTTGTTGTTTTCAAGACATTTGCACAGGACTAATTTTAAATTTTTACTTAACTTTAGTCTTTTAACAGTTTTTCTAATTCTAAATTATTGTAATACATTTTTCTTTCTTTTAAATAATCATGTTAGGACCCAATCCAGACATCATGCCATTGCATAGCAAGCAATGATGTACATTATCAGTTCCAAAACATTTATTCCCTCTTTATTTCTTGATATACAATCCCTCTTATCCTTTTCCCTGCCCCCATGGAGGGCCCCATGCCATCCCCAGCAATAACTCCCATTCTAGTGATTTTCTCAGACTATGATTGAGATAGGAGAATAATCTGACTATCCAACAGAGTATTGTGGTGATGACCATAGTAGAGTGAAATGATAAATTTGACTTCAATGGTTAAAATTTTGTCATTAGAGCTCTATACTTTGTGCTCGATCTGGCTGTTAATATTTTAAAATATTTTCTAGTTTTTTCATAATGGGATTTATCTCTGTTGTATTTTATCATTGTTGGTAATTTTCTTGACTCTTGCTTATGTGTTTTCTTATGTTCTTTGCGACACACAACCCAGCCTGGGTGAAGCTCAGATATAATAGGTTTGTTTGCTTTTTTTAATAGAAAAATTAAAAATGCAGTAGAGGCATTTCCCATAACCTGTCACTTAGATGCCTATTATCATCTCTATCCAGAATCCTGCATTTATTTGTCAGAGTTCCTTAGACTTCTGTGACTGTGACAGATACCTTGACATTTTCCCTTGTTTGATAACCATGCAAGTGTTGACATATGTTGGTTAACTTCTTGTAAAGTGTGTCTAACTTGATATTTGTCTGGTGTCCAATCTCATGAGGAGATTGGAGTTAGGGAGTTTAAAATTATTTTACTTTTGATTTCTTGGTTTAGGGAAGAATATCACAAGGGCTAAGTGTCAACTTCATCTATCATTTTTCAATAGCTATAAACTGTTTCAGATCTTGATTAGAAGTACATTAAATATATATATCTGGTTGGGAAGATTTTACAATTCACAGTAATGCTAATCCTTCCAATTCATGAACAGAGAACAACTATATTTTTGGTCCATTCATTTTTCTCACTGGTATTATGTAGTTTTTAGGCCATTAATTTTGTTTGCTTTTTGATTTATTATTGCCATGGCTGCAGAACTTCATTTTGGTTAGTTACTGGTCATTATTGTTAAGTGCAAATTTACTGGTGGTTTTATCTTATTTTACAAGCTATCATTTTGGTCTCCTTATTAGTGTAAGTATTTTCTGTTTATGACTGTTTCTTTGAATTTTCTACATTGACAGTGATGTCTTCTGTGAACAAAGACAGCATTATTTCTTCCTTCCCAATTTGCATACTCTTTCTTTTTAAAATTTGCTTTACAGTGTTTTTTAGGACTGGAATTTAAATGAGAGTGTTAAGAGGGGCCATCCTTGCCCTGTTAGGAATCCAAAGGGAAAAATATCTAAATTTTCACCATGAAACACGACCCTAGTGGTAAATTTCATAGATTTACTCTATCAAGACAAATTTTTAAACTTTTTTCAACTTTTTTGGGGAAATTAAAATGTAAGTAATAGTTTTAAATGCTATCAAATGCTTATTGTGATTTGACTATATGATTTTTTTAGTCAATGTTTACTTAATATTTTTTTCTTTATCTAGTTGATGTAGGATGTTACCTTGACCCATTTTCAAATTTTGAACCAGTCTCGCATTGCTGGAATAAATACTACTTAATTGTAGTATTTTATTCTTGACATATTCTTGTCATATTGTTGGATCCAATTAGTTAGTATTTTGTTGAAGATTCTTGCATTTATTATCACGGGTTATATTGAATGATAATCTTCCTTTGTTTTATATTTGTATCTGGTTTTGATATTACTCACTGTCTTTGAATATATTGTAAATCAAAGAGACCATGAAGGACAGAGTATAATTGTCCCCATGAGTTTCCCAGACTTTTACTATCAATGTAGCAGAAAGCCTCATCTTTCTCCCATGCAGTGGCTGGTGATTTCATACTGCTGATCTTGCTGTTGCAGCTTAATGATAATCCACTCTCCCACCAGGACTCCTGGATTTGATATTAGGATACTGCTAGCTTCACAGAATGAGTTAGGAAATATTCCCTCTGCTCTTGCTTTCTTAAAAAAGATTATAGACTATTTATATCATTACTATTTTTTTAATTTTATAGACCCCAATAGAAATTTACTAGTATATTATACAATCACTGTATTTAATATCAAAATGCCCCCTAAATTCACTGAATTTTGGAAAAGGAATGAAAAAATGACTTTTAACACTTTTGTTCCATTTTTCTATGTATGAATATTTCAATTAGTTATTAATATTTTAATCTTATATTTCTTAAGTTAATATAAAAATTCATTTAAATCATATATGAAAAATATTTATCTAGTTGTGTAATTCCACTATTCCTACTTTTCTGGGTATTGTGAAGTTTGGAAGTAGGTAATATAACCTTCCTTTCTCTGATTCTTATACTCCCCTTTTGTCTACTTCCTCCCCTTTTGTCTATTTCATTCCTTCCTTCCTCTCAGTACTCTGGCTTTCTATCACAAGGCAGAGGATGACCGCAATAAAATCCCTTCCCAAAGGATTACTGGTCTTTGACATACCCAAAGACCTGATTTTGGATTATTGACTCTCAACTCAGTTTTTATAGGCGAGTGGAACTGACTTTGTTTTAGTGTCCCTTTGTTGTTGAGTTTGCTCAGCCTCCATAACACACCATCACAGTTTAATGTGGAGAGAGCAGGAGCAGTCATCAGTATATGAGATATAAATTGAGCAGACACCTTAACCTGCCATCTACAGTCCAAAAAGGAAATACTCTATCCACATAGAAATTAAAGGAAGAGTAACTTTTGTGAAAGGCTGAATTATACCATTCATGTACATTATATTAGTATATACAAATAACACTATACTGTATCACATAACAATATTGATGTCAGCTGTCACCAAGTCAACTCCAACTCTGGATGAACCCACATGTGCAGAGTAGAAATGAGCTTTGGGATTTCCAAGGCCGTGACCTTTGGGAAGCAGATCACCAGGATTGTCTTTGGATTCCTCCATGTTGCTTCTAAATGCCAAATTCCTAGCTAGTAGTCAAGGGCTTGCTCAGTATAGTGCAAAAGGATATGATATAATGTGGTGGGGTATAATAATACATATGACAATTATAAATGATGTGTAAGTTCTTTACCATGGAGTCTTTTACAACCTCATAACCATCTGATCCCATATTCCCGTCACTATAACTACAACTTCAGTTCAGATTCCTTTTTTGCACATCAGGTATAACATCCACCTTGTTGTCAGATGGGTGAGGAATACGCTGTCTCTGTACAACGTGTTCTTATTGTGACTAGTTTCACAACTGCAATCGATTTCTGCTATAAGCCTCTTTATCACAAGTGAATATACTAAGATGCATTTCTTTTTACTCTGTAACTTGCATATGTTTCACCATAAATTACATGGTTTACAGACATTACCAGCATTCAAGAAATGACACACATTCTGATTTAACTCGTCCATTGCTATTCCCTGATGTGACATAGCGCATCTTGCTGCCTCTTTGTATTTCCTGTTTCCATTCCTCCTTCCTTCCTTCCTCTCTGATTTCGTTCCTCAGAAAGTGCTGCCCTCTTGAACTTACATAGATGAATACTGGTACATGGAGGAGAGTTCAGTTCCAGACATGACTGCTATTTGCATGCTCCATGAGTCCAGTGGACCTGTTGTTTCCTTGTGTCTTTCAAATTCCATCCCTCTTCCTACCTCTGTAAAGGAAGAGCCCAACAGTTGGATCTTATGCTGTTCACATCAAATAAGGGACAGGTTTTTCAGTTTTTCACTGATGTTCCCACAACTTTAAAGAACACTTGACATAAAATATTTGGTCAAACATATTTGTTGAATGAGCAATCAATGTCTTAATGAATTAGTAGGGAAATATAATGCTTCAAGGAAAAGATGGTATTAGAAGAAATGGCAAGTACTGTTTCAGCATCAAAGAAATTACTGAGCACATGAGATTCAAGATGAGATACACAGATGTGAATAGAGATTAATTAATCAATTGTTTAAATTATAAATGACAGTATATCCTTAAAATGTTAACAGCTCATGGCAGAGTTTGCAAAGCTCTTTTCTCTTTCTCAGTATTTTAATCAGCTGCATGGAACCAGGGAACTACACCCAGATTCCAGAATTCATCCTTCTGGGGCTTTCTGAAGAGGCAGAGCTGCAGCCCCTCCTCTTTGGACTGTTCCTCTCCATGTACCTGGTCACCTGCACTGGGAACCTGCTCATCATCCTGGCCATCGCCACAGACTCCCACCTCCACACGCCCATGTACTTCTTCCTTTCCAACCTCTCCTTTGCTGACATCTGTTTCACCTCCACCACTGTCCCAAAGATGCTGATGAACATCCAGATGCAGACCAAAGTAATTACATATGAAGACTGCATCACACAGATGTACTTTTTCGTGCTTTTTGTGGCCTTGGACAACTTCCTATTGACAGTGATGGCCTATGACAGGTTTGTGGCCATCTGTCACCCACTGCACTACACGGTCATCATGAACCCAAGAGTCTGTGGCCTCCTGCTTCTGGCCTCCTGGGTATTATCATTCCTGGACTCTCTATTAAATGGTTTATTGGTTTTGCGACTATCTTTTTGTACAAAATTGGAAATCTCCCATTTTTTCTGTGAATTTAATCAGGTCATCCAACTTGCGTGCTCTGACACCTTTCTCAATGTCTTAGTCATGTATTTAGCAAGTGGACTTCTCTGTGTCATTCCATTCACTGGGATCCTTTTCTCTTACATGAAGATTGTGTCCTCCATTTTGAAAATTTCATCAGCTGGGGGCAAATACAAAGCCTTCTCCACATGTGGGTCTCACCTCTCTGTGGTTTCCTTGTTCTATGGCACAGCTTTAGGGGTTTATCTCAGTTCTGCTGCTATTGAAAACTCCAGGGCCACTGCAATAGCCTCAGTGATGTACACTGTAGCCACACCCATGCTGAATCCTTTTATCTACAGTCTTAGAAACAAAGACGTAAAACAAGGCCTAAGAAAAATTTTCAGCTGAGTTCCATTCTATATAACAGAAACACATCCTTAAGTTTAGAGAATTCCATTTGAAAAAAAATTCAAAATAACAAAATTTTGATTATACTTTCCTCAGTTCATTACGCACTTATGTACATAAAGCAATCTCCTTAATATTTACGACATAATAAAAAAATTAAGACATAACATGAAATTACTTCCTGCATATTTTTAAATGTATTTACTTTAATCATATCGTCCCTTCAATGGCAAGCTTTTTCAGCGTGCTTCGGC
The DNA here is from genome assembly GCF_050624435.1 of Tenrec ecaudatus. Classification (NCBI taxonomy): domain Eukaryota; kingdom Metazoa; phylum Chordata; class Mammalia; order Afrosoricida; family Tenrecidae; genus Tenrec; species Tenrec ecaudatus. Next base: position 19,291,408 of record NC_134530.1, read on the forward strand.
TGTCTTTTGGAAATAGATTTTCATCACTAGCCATAGACAAATAGCATGCAGTTATCAGAAAGGACCAGTGCTCATTGTCATCCTGATCCATTAAAAACTAGGACAGAAATGCTCTGAATTCTATTTTCAAATAATTTTCTTGTGATTACATCTGGCATGACACCTTCAAGCCCCCTGGGTTATTTTCTTTACACTGAAGTCCTGTTGAATATTTTGAGCACGAAGTCTGTAAACTTGTTCTTAATAAACTATGAAGAGCAAAAAGGTGTAAGTTCAAATATTGGAAACAGCTTCCAGAACCACACTGAAAACCAGACCAGCTAAGCACGCTGATGCCTGTTCTTTCATCCAAAAAATGCTGGAATCAGTAAGACCTATATGACTGACTTCCTTTAGATGGCTAAACTTCTGACGTGCAGATAGTAGGAATATTTGTTGTAATTGTTGGTTCAAGACAAGTAGTTACAAGACCTCTCAAGACCTCAATTTTTTTAGGAAAGGTATACATATCCCTTCTTGGCTTCAATGATACTAATGGAAATTTGTCTTTATTGTTATAAAAGAATCCAAAGCTCTCAAATTATGCTTGACCACAAATTGTCTTCACCAAAACATCTGCCTCACTTTTGCTCTTGAGTTACTCCCTGAAGCCTGATCAGCATTTAAAATAACCACAGGTGAATCTCTTTGTCTTTATGATTCTGGAAATTACAGCTCCCTATATTTTCTCTGCACACAGGAAACAGCTCTGTTGAGTTAAGCTTTGGGCTACTTGAGAGCTTGTATTTTCAAACCTATTCACTGCTCAGAGGGAGAAAGATGAGACAATATGCTCCCATTAAGAGTACAGCTTTGTTTATTTCCATGTCTAATACTGTCCATTGTCTCCCTTCATCCACTTTTCTGTTGTCCATCCAAAAGAGAGGGGGTTATATATAGATCACGGTGTTCAGTTCCACCTTTCTCCCACACTTCTTCTTCTCTTCCTGGTATTTCTCCTCTCATTATTGGTCCTGAAGTGTTTCATCTGTCCTGGATTCCCTGTACTTCCAGTGCACATCCTCTGGTCTGCACCCGTGTACAACCATTGGTTAGACTGGATTTGTAATGTAGAATTGGGAACCTGATAGTGGAGGGTGGGGGTGAGTGGAGAAGGAAGCACTAAAGAACTAGAGGAAAGTTGTATGTTCCCTTGGTGCTATATTCCACACTGACTGGATCGTCTCTTTCTTGTGACTTTCATGTAATGCTGTTGTCCAAATGTCTGTAGATTGGCTTGGGTCTCAGTCTCACGTTCCCTCCCATTTCCATGTTTTTATTCTAATATATACAGTTAATTCATGATTCCTTTAAAATGAATGCTTTGTGGAGCGTGAAGTGAGTGTCATAAAACAAACAAACAAAAAAAGCCCAAAAAACCTCACTGCCATGGTGTCAATACCAGCTCAGCAGCTCTATAGGACAGGATTAAATAACCTCTGTAGGTTCTCAGGCCTAGAATTGTCTACAGGAGCAGAAAGTCCCATCTTTCTCCTGTGGAGCCGCTGGTGGTTTTGAACGGCTCACCTAGAGGAGCACAGTCCAACTCTGCCACACGTTCTTAGATACTACCTGTTTGAGGACAAATAATACTGTGGTGAAATATATAATATAAAATTAACCATTTAAAACATTTTGAAAACCACTGCTTACGATTATATCAAGTCTTGTAGAGTGGATCATCAGTTTATTTTTTAAAATTTACACAGATTATTTTCACTCATTCATTGCTAACCTCTTAACGTACCTGCTGTCCCTTATGCCATTTCCTCCTGTGTTCCCATTTCCATTCCTCCTTCTCTGTGAGCCCTTCTTACCTTAGGCTCTTAAACTGTTAGTTTTTCTTATATGTGGTGATTTTAATTCCAGTTTTTATGGGCCACAATGGGCTACAATCTTGGTGGTATCACCAGTATCTAGCCAACCAGTAAACCTTATAAATTTGAGTTCTGTTCCACATTCTTCTCACACTTCTATAGTAATTTATATAATGGATAATTTGTGTGTACCTTCTATGTTTGCCCATTTTCAGAGGAGTTCTGTGTTGGTATCAGGAAACCACCCTACTCTCAAGATCATGGAGACTAATATTTTCAATATCCCTTGGTCCTCTGGTCTGTTTCCATGTGTTTTCAGTTTCCATCACTTTTATTTTCTCCAGATGGAAAGAGACAAATATTTCCACATGATATGCCTGCTTATGAGCACTTACGATACCAGTTTCTAAGTATCAAATCAGAACACAGAGAATTGTGTTTGCTAACTCTGCTCTGCCAGTTGACCTTGGTGAGTCCAAGATGATGGTTCTGATCCCCCAGGCTCAGGGTCTTCTTTCCTCAAGGTGTTTGTTTATGTCTAAGAGGTTTCCATAATTTTACTCTGATCATGTCCCTATATGTTTCATCAAAGAAGGAAAGTCTTTGCCCAACAAAGAACCACCCCTCCTAGGACTGAAAGTTAAAGGGATTCTGAGCTTTGTGTGTTCATGATAGGAATCACCGGGATTAACTTGCTGAGTGGGAGTAGGGGAAATGCAGCAATGAGAAGAAGGGCAGACTTGAGCATTTTCCATTGTTTCCTGGTACACAGGGATTACCCATGAGAGATGTACAAGGTGAGAGATAAGTTGAGATCTGGCTGTTCCAAACTTTAAAAAGTATATTCCACATTTAAAGATATATTTGTAGCAATGGTTAAATACACTTATGTACATTTTCTGTGTCAAATCTATAAGTATTCATGGTATATGCCAAGACTCCTAGACCTTTCAACAAACACCCATATTTCACTAGTACATCAAGACATACCTAGGGGGTTGTTGACAGATTTTTAAAAAAGGAACTTTTTGGCTGTTTGTATTTTGGACTAATGCTAGAATAATTTGGTACGTGAAAGGAACTCTCTGCTCCAAGACTGAACTGTTAAAGGGCGCCTGTAGGAAGGATGATATGCTTACTAGGTGACAACCTGGATTCACTGGTTGAGTGAAAGTGAGATAAATTTAGCAATCAAGAGATGGGTTGAGTTTTGCCACTGACATTCGTGGGCCTGGTTCATAGGGACTAGAGAAAATGAGAGCATGCTGACTGGTCTACAGTTCATGTCCTAGCACAAGAGGGCTAGGATTGATGAGGATTCGTGATGGCATCCATGGTCTAAAGGCAAGGCAGCCGATGGGGCATCCTGGTGAGAGGAATGAAATAGATGACATTGAGTTGACCAGAGACTGACAAGATGAAGAGCAGATGTTTGAGCTTGTGAACTGATGCACATTGCAACTGAATTTTTGGATATCCTGCTCAGATTTGCCTTTGCTTATGAATGCAGACATCACAAGATTCCAACTTGAATGCAGAGTCTTCACATGACAGATTAGGATTCTCTCCTCAGAGCACTGGGTTGATAAAAGATGGCAGAACAGAAATTGGATATCCAAAATGCAGAGAAAGGCATGAAGTGTTTGGTTTAAAACTGTCATAGGTGGGGGAGTGTCTTCATAGGATTATGAAGTAGGGGATCACATAAATGTAGAATGCTTGTGTTTTGTTCACTTATAGAATGTTACATTTAAATGAGGGTGGTACATTTTCTAATTGTGTGCATTTTCAGTTTATCCTGTGAGATACAGACACAATGATATTATTGTTTGTTTGAAAATTCTATATTAGTGGTTCTCAACCTGTTGGTTGTGAACCCTTTGGGCATTGAACAACCATTTCACAAGGGTCGCCTATGACCAATGGAAACACTGCTCCTCTAGCCATCTCTAGTCGGGTCTGTCCACATGCAGATACGCCCACATATGTGTACCCTATATGATGACATCATTACACCAGCTGCATCACATACATCTTGTAAAATACAGGTGTATGTGACAGGGTTTATGCCATAATGTACTTATGTGGACCAGTCAAACAGGTGTAGAGAGCCGCTACTGTGTTGAGAGCAGCTACTGTGTTGAGAGCAGCTACTGTGTAGAAAGCAGTTATTGTGCTGAAAGCAACTACTCCGTTAAAATAAACTGCTGTGTTGAAAGCAGCAGGATTAGAGATAAAACAACACATCATGAATTATAATTACTGGTTAAGTAAAATCATGTGCTGTCAAATCAGAATCTACTGAAATGTATGTGTGTGTGTATATATATGATTGGAACTTAATCTGAATGCTGATTAGTGTTTTTACATTGTTGCGGTTGATGTGAATACTGCCCCCTTGTGATAGGAACAGGTATGATAAAAAACTACACAAAGAATGGTAAATCATTGGAAATTTTAATGAACTGAATTGATTGAACTGTGCCATATTTCAACTTATGTATTACTAAGGCTATTGTTATATATTATTTTCATTAGCAAACCATCCCATGACAATGGATCATGTAGAGAAGAATATTAAGAAAAGAAAACATAGTGAGGATTTGTTACAGTATGGTGTTACCTCAATAATTACAACAGGAATTGAGAAAGCACAATGTGTTATTTGTGTGAACTTCTATCAGCTGATTCTATGAAGCTGAAGAAACTAAAATGTCATTTTGATAGCAAGCATCAGAGCTTTGCTGGCAAGGAGACAAACTATTTAGAATCAACATTGATGGACTCAAGAAAGCCAGACTTGACACTGGTGGCTAGTACCACAAACCAAATGTATCAGCCATTGAAACTTCATATTTGGTGGCACTCAGAATTGCAAGAGCTATGAAAACTCACACCATTGGTGAGGATGTACTGTTGCCAGCGGCCAAAGACATTGTTCAAGTTATGATTGGAAACAAATTTGTTACAAAATTGAGTGCACTGTCTGCAGAATAATACTTGACATGTGTGCTGATATTTTGGATCAGGTAATCCAGGAAATTAAATCTCCTCCACTTCCAATAATTAGCATTCAGCTTGATGACATTGCACACTGTTCACGGATACCGGTTTACATGAGGCATATTAATGATGGTGCCATTATAGATGAGTTTCTTTTTTTCACACCTTTTGTAACGACAACTACAGCACATGATGTATTTGACACAGTTGATTCATTTCTGAAAGAACATAAGATCTCTTGGGAAAAGGTTTGTGGTGTTTGCACAGATGGTGCTCCAGCCATACTAGGGAGTTGATCTGCATTTTAGCATTTGGAACTGAATGAGTCACCAAAAGTCACTGGAACTCACTATATGGTTCATGGGCAAATATTAGCAATGAAGATGCTGCTACCAGAGTTACAAGAAGTAATGAAAGCGTGATAAGCTCCGTGAATTTTCAAAAGGCAAACACCTTAAACAGCCAACTGTTCTCGCAACTGTGCTTGAGTTGGATGCACTGAATAATGCTTTGCTATTTCACACTGAAGTGAGATGGTTGTCAAGAAGAAAAGTGTTAAAATGTGTTTTTGAGCTTCGTGATGAACTCAACATGTTTTCAGATCAGAATTCCAGGGCTCTGACTGCCATCAGCATATCTCCATGTGGCTCATGGTCAGTAATGTCTCACTGGGAGTGAGCATGGGTCCCTCCTTCAGCAAGTTATTTATCTCCTTAGTACTTCCAAATGAGGTCATAATGCTGTGATCTGAATGACAGGCTAAACTCCACCTCTTCACTCTTAATTCTCAAATTGAAAACAAATTATGTAACTACCACACTCAATTTCTTGACACAATCACTGATGACTAAATGGGTGCATAGGCAAATATGGTGAAGAAAACTGATGGTGTCAGGCTACCAAAAGCTACAGCATCTGTGGTCTTAAAAGTTTAAAGATAAACAAGCAGCCAACTGGCTGAGAAGCAACAAAGCCCACATGGATGAAGCACACCAGCCTATGTGATAATGAGGTGTCAATGGGATCAAATATCAGGCATTAAAGACCCAGAACAAAAAATTATATCTATGTGAATGAGGGGGAGTGTGGAGTGGAGAACCATAGCCCATCTGCAGACAATTGGACAACCCTTTACAGATGGGTCATAAGGATGAGAGGAGCCAGTCAGAGTGCTTTATAGCACAGATGAAACATACCACTTTCCTCTATTTCTTTAATGCTACTTCCCCCCACTATCATGACCCCAATTCTACCTTACAAACCTGGCGATACCAGAGCATGTACACTGGTAGAGATAAGAGCTCACAGCACAGGGAATCTAGAACAGTAAACCCCTCAGGACCAATAATTAGAGTAGAAATACCAGAAGGCTAAGGGGAAAGTGGGAGAAGAAAAGTGGAATCTATACCAATGATCAGCATATAACTTCCGTGCATGGGGACAAACAACGAAAAAAGGGGGTGAAGGTGTACGATATGAGAAAATAGTAATTCATAAATTATCAAGGGTTCATGATGGAGGGCAAGGTGGGGAAGGGGGAAAATGAGCTAATATCAAGGGCTCAAGTAGAAAGAAATTTTTGAAAACGATGAAGGCAACATATGTACAAATGTGCTTGACACATGGATGTATGGATTGCGATAAGAGCTGTAAGATCTCCCAATAAAATGATTTTAAATTATGACACATCTCTGAATGTAGCAGTTGAACAATTCCAGGAAGACATAAAATGCACATTTGAAAAATGTTGTATATAAAATGATTGTGTATTTCTGAACAATTATATTTTTCTTTAATTTGTACTCATTGGCCATAACCTTGCATTTTGTTCTTTCCAGAAGGCCACATAAAAATTGAAATCTTTTTAAAAATTCTTATTTCAAGAGGAAAAAGTCTAAAGGAGATCTGCCGTGGCTCTCTCCATATGACAAACAAAGGTACTTATTTCTGCTGCATTGTAAAACTGTTTACACTATCTCAGAGCAGAAATTTGAAATAATATGCTCCAGATTAGTTTATTTTAGTTGGGTGGTGGGCTTTTAAATGTGTACAAAAGTTGCCAAAATTGATATGGCAATATTCAAAATAACTGGAAATAGAAATACCAGACAACCTAGCAATTCCTCTGCTGAGTAGATACCTGAAAGAAGTAGCAGCACAAACAGATATATGCTTTCCTATGTTTATCACCGAGAATTCATAATAAACTGGAAATAGCTCAAATGTCCAGCAGTGGGAGAATTGATAAAGAAACTGGAACATAAACACAATGGAATACCGCGTATCCATAAAAACAGTGATGAATCCATGAAAGTCCTGATGATGGATGAACTGGAAAACCATGAAGCTGAGTGGTTAGTCAACCACTAAAAAAAGAACTATTATATGGGCCAGCACTATAAGATGAAGGGAGACTTCTGTTCTCAGGTCAGGTAATCTTTGAATCCATTCTGTGTCTGCCTAATGCTCACAGTCTATGTATCATGCAATTATTTGTCCATCTTTGTAACCACTTTGACAGAGGTCTTCCTTAGATGCGGTCAGTTACTTATGTTGAGGAGAGAAGGAGAAGACAAGTCATCGTCTGTCATATGACATTGTTCTGAGATCACCCCAGATCAACAGACACCCCTACCAGGGTGCTCAATGAACCTCAGTGGGAATTCAAGGAGAGAAGGGCAGGTAGGTCTGTGTTGGTGAAGGGAATCACACATCTGTTGGTGAGTGACCTAGAGGGGCAATCTGCCATTGGGAAAAGTGATTAACATTTCTCATAGAAATCCTCCCCCCCCCCACCACCACCCAAGGTAAGGATATGCCAAGTATTATTTTTCTAATTGGCCATTTTTGAACCAGTTTGTATCCATATTTTAGTAACCCAGGTGTATACACTCTGTTGTTTTAAGGTTCACAAGTACAACATCCTTCACAGGTCACAACAGGTTCTGATTAGAAACTCCCACTCAGGAAGCTGCAGTGCATTTAAGAAACTGAATGACTCTCTTGGATTAAGGCACTACTGTGCAAAGAAGCAGATGAATGGCAGGTCAGCAAGGCCATATAATATTTCAAACTCTCTTTACATTAATGACACCTCTGAATCATCTAGCAGGCATGGTTCTTCTTTGGTGAATGAGCATTATTAATTTACTTTTGTCTGACCATAGATTTTTGCGAAAGTATTGTCCAATCACCTTAATATTGGATCTGTACAGGTCAACAAGCTATGAAACTATGTATTTTGGTCCAAAAGCTGTCCTGTACATGTATACTTTCTTTTTCTAAAGAGTATTTGAAAGTTTACTCCCTTCGCTAAGTATTAATTTGTCATTATAGTTATCACATACCCTCGGGAGGTGATTTATAATGTTACCATTTAAAGGCTAATCATGTGTCTCAAATGGACTACTCTCTCTTGTTTACTATGATGTGGTGGCTTGTGTGTTGCTGGAGACACATCACTGAAATTCCAAATGCCAAATTGAACAGGTCTCTCTGAGGGGAGTTTCCAAACTGAGAATAGAAGACAAGGAAGGAAGCAGCTGTCCACTTCAGAGGAACTGACCACTAAACCGCTTATGCGCAGCAGCAGGACACCTTCAGACACTGAAGGTCTAATGAACAGAGGTGAACTTTGTCAGACAGAGTGTCAGAAGATGAGCCCCTCAGGTCAGAGGACACTCAGAACGTGACAGAGGAAGAGCTGCCTTCTCCAAGTAGAGTCGTCTACTTTGCCAGGGACGGTGTCTAAGCTGCAGAGCAGAGCCTTCCAGATATTCATTGGCTGATGGGGCACGACTCAACATGAGAAAGAAAATGACTACACAAATCACCCAATAGTCAGAACTTGGAATGTATGAAGTAGGAATCTAGGGAAATAGGAAGTCATAAAATAAGTAACGGCACATAAAATGATTGAGATCATTGACATGAATGAGCTGAAATGGGCCATTTATAATCAGATAATCATACGGTTCACTATGCCAGGAATTACACCATCACGAGGAAAGGTGTGAATTCATTGTCAGAAAGGATCTCTCTTCCTTTCTTTTTAATTGACATTATTTTATTGTGGGCTCTTACATGAGTTATAACAATTCATGTATCAATTGTATTGTATCAAACATATTTGTACATATGTCACCATTATCCTTTTCAAAACATTTTGTTTCTACTTGAGCCCTTGGTATATGCTCTTCTTCTTTTTTTTTCCTAATTAATTAATTAATTTTTTAAAACAATTTATTGGGGCTCCTACAATTCTTATCACAGTTCATACATATACATACATCACTTGTATAAAGCACATCTGTACAGTCTTTGCCCTAATCATTTTTTTCTCTTTTCTTTTTTTACATTTTATTAGGGACTCATACAACTCTTACCACAATCCATACATTTACATACATCAATTGTATAAAGCACATCCATACATTCCCTGCCCCAATCATTCTCAAGGCATTTGCTCTCCACTTAAGCCCCTTGCATCAGGTCCTCTTTTTTTTTCCCTCCCTCCCCATTTCCCCCTCCCTCATGTGCCCTTGGTAATTTATACCTCGTTATTTTGTCATATCTTGCCCTATCCGGAGTCTCCCTTCCCCCCTTCTCTGCTGTCCCTCTCCCAGGGAGGAGGTCACATGTGGATCCTTGTAATCAGTTCCCCCTTTCCAACCCACTCACCCTACACTCTCCCAGCATCGTCCCTCACACCCTTGGTCCTGAAGGTATCATCCACCCTGGATTCCCTGTACCTCCAGCCCTCATATGTAGCAGTGTACAGCCTCTGTCCTATCCAGCCCTGCAAGGTAGAATTCGGATCATGGTAGTTGGGGGGAGGAAGCATCCAGGATCTGGGGGAAAGCTGTGTTCTTCATCGATACTACCTCGCACCCTAATTAACCCATCTCCTCTCCTAAACCCCTCTATGAGGGGATCTCCATTGGCCGACACTTGGGCCTTGGGTCTCCACTCTGCACTTCCCCCTTCATTTAATATGATATATATATACATATATACATATACACATATATACACATACATGCACACACTTATATCTTTTTTTTTTTGCATGATGCCTTGGGCACCTCGTGATCGCACTGGCCGGTGTGCTTCTTCCATGTGGGCTTATTTGCTTCTGAGCTAGATGGCCGCTTGTTCACCTTCAAGCCTTTAAGACCCCAGACACTATCTCTTTTGATAGCCGGGCACCATCAGCTTTCTTCACCACATTTGCTTATGCACCCATTTGTCTTCAGCGATCCTATCATGGAGGTGTGCAGTCAATGATATGATTTTTTGTTCTTTGATGCCTGGTAACTGATCCCTTTGGGACCACTCGATCACACAGGCTGGTGTGTTCTTCCATGTGGACTTTGTTGCTTCTTAGCTAGATGGCCGCTTGTTTATCTTCAAGCCTTTAAGACCCCAGTCACTATCTCTTTTGATAGCCGGGCACCATCAGCTTTCTTCACCACATTTACTTGTTCACCCACTTTGGCTCCAGCCGTTGTGTCGGGAGAGTGAGCATCATAGTGTTCCAATTTAATAAAAGAAGGTATTCATGCAATCAGGGAGTGTTTGAGTAGAGGCCCAAGGTCCTTCCGCCACCTTAATACTTGACCTATAAATATAGACACATAGATCTATTTCCCCATCCTCCTATATATATTTGCATGTACATGTCTTTGTCTAGACCTCCATGAATGCCCTTTGACTCCTAGCTCTTTCCCCCATCTCCCTTGACTTTCCTCCTGCCCTACTACCATGCTTCGTCGCCACCTGGGCTAGAGTATACCTCTTCTCTAAGCAACCTTACCCTTGATCATTTCCCACCAGGCCTGCCACTCCCCCTTCTCTACCATTTGGGGTCCCATGTTTTTCCCTTGTCCCTGGGTTTGTTAACACCACTTCCTTACCCCCCTTAACCCCCCACCCCAAGTCCCCCCGGAACTGTCGGTCCCATTGTTTTTCCTCCAGATAGTTCATCCAGCCTGTCCTATTCAGACAGACCTGTGGAGACACTAACATGCACGAAAACAAGACAGAGGAAAACAAAGCAACAGTATACAACCAGACAACAAAACAACAAAAACACACCACTGACAAAGAACAGAACAAAACAGTTCACAAGAGAAAAGCTTGTAGTTAGTTCAGGGATCATTTGCTGGCCCTTAGGAGCGTTTTCCAGTCCAGTCTGTTGGGGCACCACGCCCTGGCCCCAAAGTCCACTTTCAGCATTCCCTGGGGACCTTGCCACTCCATTCCCTTGCTGTTCCGCTGCACTCCCCCAGTGATTTGCCTCGGTGTGGTGGGATCAGGTCAGGTGCAATTCCCACACTGTGTCTCCGGTGCTGTCCCCTGTATCGCCCTTAGTCACTGATTGGCATCATTTCTCATAGTGGGGCCAGCCATGTTGTTCTCTCTGTGGACTGGCTGCTCTACTCAGGAACATCATCATCACGGCCTGGTGGGCCAGGCTGTGCTCCACTCTCTCCTCCTGCCCCTTCATCTTCTCCCGTGTGCTCTGATCAGATATGTTCTTCTCCCGGAGCTGCAGAGTCAATGTCGTCCTTTGGAACAAATTCTTTACCCGGGAGGGGCAGGAATCCACTTAATTTATGGTGCTGGAGCCGGCCTCCCAGACCTCTCCACTGGTTCCCTACTCCACGCCGGGATATTGCATTGACACGTTGCAACACTGGGTTGAAGTCTGGTCCCACTTTCCCTGTGGAGATATAAACAATACCCTCCCCTTGGGTGGATTAATGCCCCAGCCTCTTCTTTTTGCATCCCTTCCCCACCCTCAAACCCTCCTGACCCCTTGATAATTATAAATTATTATTATTTTCATAACTCACACTGTCTGCTGTCTCCCTTCACCAACATTTCTGTTGTTTGTACCCCTGTGGGTGGTGGTGGTAATATAGATTATTGTGATCGGTTCCCCCTCTGAAAGGATGTTTCAAGATCTATCTTGAAGTGCAGTGCTCTCTGTGATAGGTTTATATTTATCCCTCTTCAAAGAAATCAAACAATACAACTAATATTCCCAATTATACACGCACCACGGGAACTAGTGGTGAAGAAATGGAAGTATTCTGCCAATGCTTCCAGTATGAAATGGATTAGCATGCAATGTAGAACGATTCATAATTAGTGGCTAATGGGATATTTCATATAAATGGGAGTACATGATATATGGCCTCTGGAGGCGACCCAGCCTCCCACACAGGCCAATGGAACCCTGGTGACACTGAGTTTAAGCACTCATGTTGGTGCTAGAATGCATTCTCAATGGAAACAAGACCCATGACATCTTGATATCTATAGCTATCTATCCATCTCTATGTATATACATCACACTTTTACAAGTGTGAGAAATTTCCTTGGTATAAATTATTTTTCCTATCTCTATCTCTGTATCTCTATAGCCATATAGAGAGATGGAGAAGTGAGTTAGCACAATCTGGTTCAAATCCATGAGTCAGATGCTAAACTGGAGTCCTAACATGACCCAGTACCTGCTGTGGTTGGCCAACCAGGAAGCAAGAGGACCACCCAGGAAGTAGAAAGATCACAGGCTGGTGCAGGTAGAGGCAGAGAATTTCAAGTTCAACAGACCAGGCTTCAGGCCACAGAGTAAAAAGAACCCTGTGTTGGCAGTCATATGGCAGGACATTGATAGCTCCCAGATTTTGAGGCAATATAGCAGGCTGTTGGCTCAGAGATAGATGTCAGATCCAGTTCCCCAAGCAAGGAGGAAGTGGCAAGTCTTCCTACAAAGTCTGCTTACATAAGGGTAGGTAACATCCCTGAGGAAACTTTCTTTCAATTGCAGCACAGCTATCACCTGGGTGATGAGGCTGTTTCCTCCCCAATCCTCTTACATCTGTTTTGCTGCTCACAGTAAATTCCACCATGGAGTTGTTTAGGTTCAGTCACATCAGGGGGAACCACCAATTGCTAACTACTAAGAATCCTTTCCCAACCACGTTGACACAAAACCAAAGGAACACAGTTGCTAACCTAAATTTCAGCAGTTTGAGGTCTCAAGCCACCAGTTACTCTATGGGAGAAAGATCTGTCAGTTTGTTCTATAGAGATCCCAGCCTGGGGAACCTCTGTGGAGTTCTGCTCTACCCCACAGGTCACTCTGAGTCAGAACTGACTGTACGGCAGTGAGCTGGATGTGCTTTCTTCCCACTAGGAGTAGGTTTCTAAGAATGACCCATTCTGTATCATGTAATCCTGCTTCATGGTTTTTCAATGATCAACAATCATCATTGTCAATGCCACCCTGTGGTCTTCTTTTGACGGACATTTGGAATGTTTCTACCAGTTAGTACTTGTGAATACTGCTTCTATAAGCATTCATACACCAGTTTTTGTTTAAATATCTATTTTTAATACTTTTTGGGTAGTACTTAATTGATGAATTGCTGGTCACTTGCTAAATCTAAGGATGGAATTTGGAGAAACCAACTATCTGCTCTTCAGGATACCTGAACACTTTCCCCCCACCAGCAATATATGAATATTATATGTGACTAGTGGAAAAGTTTGTGGCAACGTTCTGTTAACTATTAACTCAAATGTTCCACATACATTTTAAAGCACCCTAAAAAATTCTAATGTATAAAATCATGCAAATCTAAAAAAACGAATTGCAGAATAGAAAGCAACACAGGATGTAATTCACTAGTTATGCACGTACAAATCCTGAGTATCGTTTAATATTAGCCCTTTCATTCTGGCTCTGTGGTGGGGCCCATGCACATGTTTATCATCCCGTGGACTGATCACATGATATGACTTTTCATTGGTGCCAATAGGACAAACCAGGACAGTGAGTGGTGGAGTTCAGCTGTAACAAGTACAGAAAGGCCCCTGAAGAAGATACCTATCAGGCCAGAGGAGCCTCTTCCCTGGGACACTACTTCCACTCCCCGTCCTCCATCTATTTCCTGAAGTGGCTCCTCCTCAGAAAGATTTCCCCTCTTTTCTCCTCATGTCTTCAACTAGAGTGGGTCCTTCTGCAATACGAATGCAAACTCTTTGTACTTTGTTTCCCCTTTAACTGTTTTATTGTTGGCTCTTGCAGCTCTAATCACAATCCATCCATCCATCCATTGTGTCAAGCACATTTGTATATATGTTTCCATCAACATTATAAAAACATTGTGTTTCTACTTCAGCCCTTGATATCAGTTCCTCATTTCCCACTTGCCCTCCCTCCTTCTCTCCTGAACCCTTGATAATTTATTTGAAAACAGTTCCCCATGTCTTAGCCCAAGCACAGTCTGCCTTAGACCATTTTCCCATTGTCCATCCCCCTAGGAAGGGGTTACATGCAGACCATTGTGATCAGTTCCCTCTGATTACTCCCACCTTCCCCTCACACTCCGAGTATGCCTTTTCTCTTTGTACTTTCCATTTACCGAACAGAAAGTAACCAAATGAACAGATTCCCTTTCAGATACCAGTTAGCAAAACACAGGTATCTTTGATTTGAATTAGGAAACCATTCTCTTAAATAATAATATAACACTGTGAATATAGGGATATAGTATGCAAAATGGTATAACATTTTTTATTATATAATATGATACAATATGAAATAAAATTTCAGTGTAATGTATGAACCTTCTTGGGGACATTGAGACATTTAGGGTTTTTATCTATTATGACCTGTAGATGTGTAGACACTCACTGATAATATCCTATCATCCTAACTCCCAACACCCTCCCTAATGGGATGGCATTCCATTTCCTGAGGCTATATTGTTAATTAATTGTAATAAAAGACATGGTAAAAATATAGTGGTGAGACTGTTGGGGCCCTATGTGAGCCGAAGTGCCTCACAAAATGCTGGAATCTACGTAAATGATGTCCACCTGTGTTCTTTAGGTCTTTGGAGAAGGAAATGCATCTCAGAGAAACCATTATTCAATACCCTGCATGGTGGAGACACAGCACAATAGATATGACCACCTTCTGGGAAGAAGTAGTCCAGTGGGAAAAATCTGTACACAGAGCTTCACATTGTCTCCCAAAGGACAAATTGGCACAAGCTTGAATTTTGTTCTCTTAGTTGCAGAGAAATAAAATTCTCAGGGAATGTAAGAATACTTCATTAATGAGGCAAAGGGATTTCATCCACTAGAGCCAATGAACTGTAAATACGTCTTCTACACTGACCCAGATCTATGGGATTCATCTAAGGTGAAGAAAAAATACAGCTGTACCTTTCAGAAGCTCACAAGTGGGCTCATCTCCATGTTCTTCCTGGGGCACAACCTCTGACTTTAGTAGTGGCACATGGGAGAAACAGCACTAATGAAGTCTTCTCTGGATGAGGTACAACATCATCGCAGATGCCCGGAGATTGGTGATGCGTGATGGTCCTCTGCTATTGGTAGTGTCTGTAGGAGGATCAGCAGGTATAACAAATAAAAGCAAGTTTAATGGATAAAGTCCTGATGAGTTAGAGTCCCTGGTTCTAGAGACGGATTCTGGCTACATGACAATGTCTTCTTTCTCTGATCTGTCTTCCCCGGTGCTGGCTCTCATTCCTGCAACCTCCTTCTCTCAACAGCCTTCCTTGCTTCACTGCATTAACGTGTCTGTTAACCTCATTCAACTATTTGTTCACATAGTCACTCACAAAATTATAGTTTAGCATTAAATTGTAGTCTGGACATAAAGAAATGAGTAGATATTTTCCCTTCTTGCAAGTATCTTGCATTCTCCGTAAGGTAACAGACAGTAAGTGCATGCTTATTCCGGCTCTGCAATCCTGCTGAAATGGATCATGATGTTGTTGCCCTTCCTGGGGACTTTTAGGGAAGGTTTCACAGAGAGATGACGGTCTCGCTGAGCTTTGAAGGAGGAGACAGGTTGGCAGTAATGTTGGCATTATTAAAACCATACGGTGTGTATTGGAAATTGCTCATAATAATTAATGCCTTATGAACAAAGAAAGCAAGGAATGGGAAGTGAAGCATGGGTGTGGACAGGTAGGCAGCAGCCATGTAACACACAGCTGTATATTTTTCCTAAGGAAGGACAGCTCTGAAATTAGCGGAGAGTCAAGGCAGAATTAGCAGCACAGTCTGTCTGCAGTCAGACTCGCCTTGGACATTGCTCTGGTACATGTGCAGAGCAGACGACAGCTGCTGTGAAAACCACAGAGAGATGAAGAGTGGAAAAAGCACAGTAGAAGTGGGCGATGAATCTGTCACGCTTGGAAGAAAAATGCAACCCCAAATCCACTGTGTAGTACTACTCAGCGTGACATTTTAAATTACTTATTTATTTTAAAATTTCAAAAGTTATTTATTTTTAACTCTTCTATAAAATTGGCATCAGAATTTCAGTTTAAGAAATTCAGAATATGTGATGTAAACCTGTGATTTTTCTAGTCCAAGGCATGTAGTGAACTCTGGGTCAAGTTTATAGCTTGTTTTACTCAAGATATTTGCATAGGACTCATTTAAAAATTTGTACTTAACTTTCTCTCTCAAAGTTTTTCTAATACTAATTTATTGTAATGTATTCTTCTTTCTTTTAAACAACTGTGTTCGGATCCAATCCAGACATCATGCCTTTCCATAGTTCAATCATATTAAGCAATTCTGTATACTATCAGTTTCAAAACTGTTTTTTCCTTCTTGTGCTTCTTGATATCAGCTCCCTCTTATTCTTTTCCCCTGTCCCATCGTGATCCTCTGCCATCCCCAGCAAGAACTCTTATTCTAATTATTTTCTCTGACCATAATTAAGATGTAGGAATAACGTGGTTATCCAATGGAGTATTGCAGAGATAACGATAGTAGACTAAAATAATAATTTGACTTCAATGGTTAAAATCTTGTCATTAGAGTTCTCTACCTGGTGCACATTCTGTTTGTTCATATTTTAAATATTTTCTATTTTTCTTCATATTGGGATTTATCTCTGCTGTATTTTTTCTTTTGGTAACTCTCTGGACTCTTGCTTATTTTTCTGTTTGTGGCTGTTTCTTTGAGTTTTCTACATTGACAGAGATGTTTTCTGTGAACAAAAACAGCTTTATTTCTTCCTTCCCAATCTGTGTGTATTGTACTTTTTAAGCTTGTGTTATTGTGTTTGTTAGGACTTGCACTTGAATGAGAGTGTTAAGAGGGGATATCCTTGCCCTATTATGAATCCAAAGGGGGGGGAATCTAAAATGTCACCATTAAACATGACCCTTGTTTTAAGTTTCATAGATGTACTCTATCAAACCAACTTTTTAAAATTTTTTTCAACTTTCCCTGGGAGAATTAAAATGTAAGCAATAATTTTGAATGCTATCAAATGCTATTGGGATTTGGCTTTATGACATTTTTTTCTTTTGTCAGTGTTCAGTTTTTCTACATTTAATTTTTTTACCTAGTTGATGTAGGATATTACATAAACTGATTGTCAAATTTTGAACCACTCTCTCATTACTGGAATAAATACCACTTAGTTGTACTATATTATACTTGTCATTCATTGTTGGATGCAACTATTTAGTATTTTGTTGACAATTTTATTCTTCATAGGTAATATTTATTCTTACGGGTAATATTGAATGGTAGTCTTCCTTTGTTATATATTTGTATCTGGTTTTGATATTACTCACTGACTTTGAACGTATTCTGACTCATCGAGACCCTATAGGACAGAGTATAACTGTCCCCATGCATTTCCAAGACTTTGACTGTCGATGGAGCAGAAAGCCTCATCTTTCTACCATGCAGTGGCTGGTGTTTTCAGATTGCTGATCTTGTTGTTGCAGCTTAATGATAATTCACTATTCCGCCAGGACTCCTTGATTTGATATTAGGGTACTGCTGGCTTCAAAGAATGAATTAGGAAATATTCCCTCGGCTCTTGCTTTTGAAAGACATTATAGAGAATTTATAGAATTATTATTTTTTAAAGCTTGTAGAATCCACTATCCTTTCACTGGTATATCAAATAATTACAGTGTTTAAAATAAAAATGCCTCCTAAATGAACAAAATTTTGGAAAAGGAATGAAATGTTCTTTTTAAAAAGTTTCTTCCATTTTTCCGAATATGAGCTTTTAATTAATTACCAATATTTTAATAACTCTATAATGTGAGTGTAGGAATTCATTTAGTTCACATGTATAAAACATATATCTACTTTGGTAATTCAAGTATTTTTACTTTTCTGGGTACTATGGGGTTTAGAACTTGGTAATATAACCTTACTTTCCCTGATTCTTACATACTTTGTAATAATTTCCTTTCTCCCTTTGTTGTCTACTTCATTCCTTCTCTCCTCTCAGTAGACTGGCTTTCTATCACATGGCAGAAAATGGCCACAAATAAAATCTGTGCCCATGGGATTACGGGTTGTTGAAATACCCAAAAACCTGCTTTTGGATTACTGTCTCTTAATTCAGTTCTCACAGGAGAGCAAAACTGGCTCCACCCCCCCTGCCCCCCGTTTAATTTAGTTCTCTCTTGTTCTTGAATTGGCTCAGTCTCCATAACACACCATCATAGATCAATGTGGAGAGAGCAGGAGCAGTTATCAGTAAATGAGATACACGTTGAGCAGACATCTTAACCTGGCACCTACAGTCCATAAAGGGAAATACTGTACCGCCTAGAAATGGAGAGAAGAGTAACTTTTGTGAAAAGCTGAATTATATACCATTCATGTACATTATATTACTATATACAAATTACACCATATGGTATCACATAACAATGCTGATATTGTCAGCTGTCACCAAGTCAATTCCAACTCTGGATGAACCCACATGTGCAAAGTAGAACTGTGTTTTCGGTTTTCAAGGCTGTGACCTTTGGGAAGCAGATCACCAGGCTTGCATTTAGATTCCTCCGTGTTTATTGTAAATGACAAACTTTAACTAGTGGTCCAATGCTTGTTCATTTGCACCACCGAGCGGCTCAGTAAAATGCATTAGGATATGATATAATGTGGTGTGTTATAATAATGCATATAAAAATTATAAATGATGTTTACGTTCTTTGTCATGGAGTATTCTACAACCTCACAACAATCTGATCGCATATTCCCATCATATTTAACTACAACTTCAGTCCAGATTCCTTTGTTGCCCTTTAGGTACACCATCCACCGTGGTGTCAGAGGGGTGAGGAATAGTCCTGTGTGGGGGGAGCACAGGCGCTGTCTCTGTACAACGTGTTCGTCTCATGACTAGTATCCTAACTGCATTCAGGTTTCTGCTGTGAGCCTCTGTATCACAAGTGATTTTACTAAGAAGCATTTCTTTTTCTTGATAACTTGCTTACATCTTACTGGAAATTACATAGTTACAGACTTGAACAAATATTCAAGAAATCACACACAATCTGATCTAACTCCTCCATTGCAATTCCCCAGTGCATTTACTTATCCTGCTGCTTCCATGTTTCCTGTTTCCATTTCTCCTTTCTCCATAATCCTCTGAATTCTGTTCCTGGGCAAATGCTGCCCTCTTGACCTTAATATAGTTGATTACTGGCACATGGAGGACAGTTCTGTTCCACACATGACTGCTCTTTGCATGCTCCATGAGTCCATTGCATCAATTGTCTTTGCAGTTCCATCGTTCTTCCAACCTCTGTAATGGAAGAGCCCAATAATTACATCATATGCTGTTCACCTCAAATAAGAGGAAAAATTTTTATTTCTTTCACTGATGTTCCCACAACTTTCAAGAATATTTGGCATAAAATATTTGGTCAAACACAGTTGTCAAATGAACAATCAAAATCTTACGGAATTTGTAGAGAAATATAAAGTTTTAGAGGAAAGATGATAATGGAATAAAGGACAACTTGAGAGTTTCATCTTCAAAGAGAATATTGAGCACATGAGATTCAAGAACATGAGATATACAGATAATGAACAGGGATAAAATATTTGATTGGTAAAATTATAAATGACAGTATGTCCCTTAAACTGTTGTTAACAGCTCATGGCAGAGTTTGCAATGCTCTTTTCCCTTTCCCAGGAGATTCATCAGCTCCATGGAACCAGGGAACCACACGCAGATTCCAGAATTCATCCTTCTGGGGCTTTCTGAAGAGGCAGAGCTGCAGTCCCTCCTCTTTGGACTGTTCCTCTCCATGTACCTGGTCACCTTCACTGGGAACCTGCTCATCATCCTGGCCATCACCACAGACTCCCACCTCCACACACCCATGTACTTCTTCCTCTCCAACCTCTCCTTTACTGACATCTGTTTCACCTCCACCACTGTCCCAAAGATGCTGATGAACATCCAGATGCAGAACAAAGTAATTACATATGAAGACTGCATCACTCAGATGTACTTTTTCTTGCTTTTTTTGGGCTTAGACAACTTCCTATTGACAGTGATGGCCTATGACCGGTTTGTGGCCATCTGTCACCCAATGCGCTACACTGTCATCATGAACCCAAGATTCTGTGGCCTCCTGCTTCTGGTCTCCTGGGTATTATCATTTCTGCAGTCTCTGTTAAATGTTTTATTGGTTTTGCGACTGTCTTTTTGTACAGAACTGGAAATCTCCCATTTTTTCTGTGAATTTAATCAGGTCGTCCATCTTGCTTGTTCTGACACATTCCTCAATGACTTAGTCATGTATTTGGTAAGTGGGTTTCTGGGTGTTATTCCATTCAGTGGGATCCTTTTTTCTTACATGAAGATTGTGTCCTCCATTTTGAAAATTTCATCAGCTGGGGGCAAATATAAAGCCTTTTCCACCTGTGGGTCTCACCTCTCTGTGGTCTCCTTGTTCTATGGTACAGCTTTAGGGGTTTTCTCAGTTATGCTGCTATTGAAAATTCCAGGGCCACTGCAATAGCCTCAGTGATGTACACTGTAGCCACACCCATGCTGAATCCCTTTATCTACAGTCTTAGAAATAAAGACATAAAGCAAGCCTTAAGAAAACTTTTCTCCTGAGGAACATCCAATATAAGAGAAACTCATCCTTAATTTTAGAGAGCTACTTTTGAAAAACAAAATTCAAAATAATAAAAATTTGTGTTATGCTTTCCTCAGTTCTAATTGTGCTTATGTACATAATTCCATCTCCTTAGTATAGAAGACATAATATGAAGAATTGAAGACATTCTACGAAAATACTTCCAGTGTATTTTCTTAAAAATGCATTTACTTTAACCAAATCTTTATTTCAACATGCAATTTTTTAAGGGTGCTTCAGCAAAAAAAAAAAAAAGAGAGAACCTGATACAAAGGGCTAAAGTGGAGAGCAAATGCTTTCAAAATGATTAGGGCAAAGAATGTACAGATGTGCTTTACACAATTGATGTATGTATATGTATGGATTGTGATAAGAGTTGTATGAGCCGCTAATAAAGTGTTAAAAGTGAACACATTGAAAACAGCCCCAAAGGCTGGAGGAACGTAAAAGGAAACAGTGGAATAATCTAGGAAGCAAAGCTATGGATAGACGTATAAACATAGGTGTGTGCACATATAAATACATTAACTCATAAAAAGAGAGGGACTGGCCTATGTAATCTTTTTATACTGCAAGTGGACAGACTTCAGGAATCTTTTCAGAATCTCTCATTACATGAACACTTTGTTTTCACAAATTTACAGTCTGTGATGCTCATCTTCTTTGCACAATTGCTAAAGACAGAATGGGTGCATTAGTAAATGTGGTGAAGAAAGCAGATAGTGCCAGACTATTAAAAGATATAGCATCTCGGGATGTAAAGGCTTGAAGCTAAACAAGTGGCCATCTAGCAGAGAACCAACAAGACCACATAGAAGAAGCACAACATCCAGTGCTATCATGTGCTGTTGTTGGGACTGGGTAACAGGAATCAGAAGAACTATAACAAACAAACCAAACCATATTGTTGAGAGTGAGGGGGTTGGAGCAGAAGCCCAAAGCCCATCTATAGACAATGGGACATCCTCCCACAGAGGGGTTACAGGGAAGGGACGAGTTAAACAGAGCACAGTAAAACACACAATATTGCTCTTCTACTTTGCAGCTTCCTCAACCCTCACTATCATGACCCCAGTGCTGCCTATCACTTCTGAGTAGATCAGAGCATGTACACAGGTACAGATAAGATATAAGAGTTCACAACACATGCAATTCTGGAACAGGAATGGAAATAGTGAAAATGGAAGTGTAGGGGAAAGGGGGGAAGAGGAGGGAAGAAAGGAAGAACTGATCACAATGATTAATACATAACCACACCACCCCCATGCTGATTAACAACAGAAACCATGGAGGAAGGGAGACAGTGGTTGGTGTAAAGTAGGGAAATAATAATAATGTATAATTTATCAAGGGTTCACAAGAGTGGGAAAGGAGAGGAAGGGAAGAAAGAGTTGATACCAAGAGCACAATAGAACGTAAATGTCTAGAAAATAATGATGGCAACATATACAAATATACTTGATACAATTGATGTGTGGATTGTTATGAGTATTAAAGTATATTTTATAACTATTAAATGATATTTTAATTAAAATTTTAAAAATGACATCTGCCCCCAGGATAACATTAAAACAACAATGAAAAAGGCAAGAATGAACACCCCCCCACACACATACACACAATGAAATGACAAGAAATGAGGTTATACCCAACACAAAAGGTAAGAGTTATAACTCTGAATGTCAATAGACTGAACTCACCCATTAAAAGACAGAGACTAGCAGAATGATTTAGAAAACATAACCCATTGACTTGTTGTCTACAAGAGTACATCTCAAGCTCACAGATAGAAGTAGGCAAGAATTAAAAGCTGGTAAAAATGTCCAAATTAAAGGCAAATCAAAGAAAGCAGGAGTTAGAATCCTGATCTCTAACAAAACTTTCTCAAGTTGCAAGTCATAATAAGAGATAAGGAGGGATACGATTTAATGTTCAAGGAAACAGTAGTTCAAGAACAAGTGAGCATAATAAATACATACATGCACACTGAGAGACAAGTGAAATTCATCAGTCAAATTCTCCTAAAGATGAAAAAACAAATAATAAGCTCAGCAATCATTGAAAGTGACTTCAATACACTACTCTCTGAGTAAGATAGAACATAGGGAAAGAAGTTTAACAAGGAAGCTACCAAACTGAATTCTAAATTTGGCAACTTGACCTAAAAGATATCTTTAGAGCACTTTACCCAAATGCAAAAAAAAAAAAAAAAAAAAACCCACCAAAACACAAAGCACAATCACATTTTTTCAAGCACACATGGCACATGCTCAAATATAGACCACTTGCTGGAGCACAAGTTAAGCCTGAATAAATTCAAGCCCAAAGAGATCACACAAACTTCCTTCTTGGACATGTAAACAATAAGGCTGGAAATCAACAAAAATTGGTTTAAAAACAAGGGCAAATAATCGGATAATGAGTAACTCCCTACTGCAAATGAGTGGGTCCTGATTACAGTTGAAATTAGTAAGTTCTTAGAAACCAATGAGAATGAGAATAAAACATACCAAAACCTTTGGGACACAGCAAAAGCAGTAATCAGAGGAAGCTTTATAACAATAAATGCACACATGAAAAAGGATGAGACTTATTATTGACACGTTGTCACAAAACCTCCAGAATTTAAAGCAGAAACAACAGAATAATTCTATCAATAACAAGAAATCAGAATTAATAAAAAAAAATCAAGGCAGAGATAAATGAGTGTGAAAACAAGGAAACAATGCAAAAAATTAATACAACAAAATCTGGTTCTTTGAAAGAATTAACAAAATCAATAGGCCACTGGCAAACCTGATCAAAGACAGGAAGGAACAAACATCAATAAACAGGATGAAGAATGAAATGTGGGTAATTACAGTGAACCCTAATAAAATTAAAAGATTGATTAAACATTACTACAAAGATCTGTACTCTAATGAATTTAACAACTTGGAAGACATGAACAAATACCTGGAAAATCGATCATATCCTACATTATCTTAGGTAAACATAAAGAACCTCAACTATCCATAACAATAGAAGAAATAGATAAGATTATCAAGGGACTAATAACTAAAAAACTACTCTGGGCCTGGCTTCAAAGGAGAATTTTACCAAGATTCAGGGAGGAACTGACACCAATCCTACACAAATATTCCTAGGACTAGAGCAGGACGGCAAACTCCCAAACACTTTTGATGAAGGTAGTATAATACTGATACCTAAATCAGGCAAGTATCCCATAAGAATTGAGAACAACAGACCAATATTTCCAATGAATACCAATGCAGAATCCTTGACAAAATATTGGCTGATGAATAAAAAAGTATATAAAATGACTAATCAATTGCAACCAAGTGGGATTCATTCCTGGGATGCAGGGATGGTTCAATATCAGAAAGTCCTTCAGCGTTATTCACCACATTGACAAGAAAAAGATAAGAACCACATGATAATGTTAGATGCAGAAAAAGCATATGAAAACATTCAATACCCATTCCTGTTTAAGACATTCCAAGAAGACAAGAATGGAAAAAAAACCCCTCAATATAACATAAGCCATATATGAAAGTCCAATAGCCAAGAAAAGAGGAAAACATTCCCTCTGAAAAAGTGAATCATAAAAAGAAGCCAATTGCCACCATTTTTATTCAACATCCTACTGAAAATCCTTGTTAACACCAAAAGGCAAAGGAAAGATATTAAAGGACTTCATCAGGGGAAGAGGTAAAGCTATCATTATTTGCAGATGATATGATTTTATATATTGAAAACCACAAAAGCTGTACAAGAGATGTGCTGGATTTGATAGAGAAATATGGCAGAGTGGCAGGATACAAGATCAACAAACAAGTCTATTGGATTGCTATGTACACTGTACAAGATCATGAAAGAGGAGATCAATAAAGTTGTACCCTTCACAATAATAAAACACAAATTGAAGCATCTATGAATAAACCTAACAAAACACACACACACACACACACACACACACAAAAACCCCAAATTATTTTTATGAGGAAAACTCCAAAACACTATTACAAGAAATCAAAAGTGACTCCACAAATGGAAGGATATTCCATGCTCATGGATAGGAAGACTCAACATAGTAAAGATATTAACTCTACCCAAGGCACTATATAAATTTAACGTTGACCTGAAACAAATACCAACATCATATTTCAAGAAATTATCAACTTCTTATGGAGAGAAATAAAGGCCAGAACTAGCCAAGAACTCATCAAGAAGAACAAAGTCATTGCTTTACCTGACTTTAACATTCATTATGCAACCACAGTGGTCAAAACAGCATTGAATTGGTATAAAGACAGATAGTCAGACCAATGGAAAAGAACACAAAATCCAGAAA
Source organism: Tenrec ecaudatus (assembly GCF_050624435.1). Taxonomy (NCBI): domain Eukaryota; kingdom Metazoa; phylum Chordata; class Mammalia; order Afrosoricida; family Tenrecidae; genus Tenrec; species Tenrec ecaudatus. Next base: position 19,316,601 of record NC_134530.1, read on the forward strand.
TGAAAACACCAGTATACAGGAAACTGATGTTTCACAAAATATCAAATTGGAATCGGACACCCTCTTTGACAAATGGAGCTAAGAAATGGATATCTTCCTGCAGAAAAATGAAGCAAGAGTCTCATCTCTCTCCACACACAAGAATAAAGTCGAGGTGGATCACAGTGCTCAAAGGAAAACCCCAAACAATTGGGGCCATCAATGAAGGCTTTGGGACAAACCTAAGAATATCATCCTGCCTCACCAATCCCTCGGGATGCCATGCCTGCTCAAGTGCAGCCAATGCACACAGAGGGCCATAGGACCAACCCCACCACAATACACAGCATTCCCTAACTGACCCATCGTGCTATAGAGGACAGCACTCTAGATACTATGGTGAAACGCAAAGGGGGTGCAACTGGACAGCAAATGCTGCAAAGTGAATAAGTACCAGAGGAATGCTGAAAATAGGCTTCTGCATGGGAGACAGGTTTGGCTCCTCATGAGACTTCATATGAAAACATACATAAGGGTCAGCAGACAGACCTGGAAATATCTATTGTTTTTATTTGTTTGCTTGCTTTTCTCGTTATTTTTCTTTGGCCCTATGTCTATATATAGAAGATAGCAGAATGAACAATTCCAAGGAGAAAACAATGGGACAAGGGGTTCTGGGAGGACATGGGGGAGAAAGGGGTAGGTATGGAAAGTAGCGTGCCAACAAACTCAGGAATAAGGGAACAACAGGAAATCTAAAATTGATGGCAAGGAGGGTGTATAATGCCTGTGGGGTTGAATCAAGTGCAATGTATCTGAGAGGAATTACTGAAAGCCCAACGGACAGTGAGGAGGAGAGTGTAATAGGAGGAAGGGGAAAGGAAATAGAGGACAGAAATAAGAGGCAAAAGCTATTTATAGAAGTATAGTTATAAGCACGGAGATATGTAAATGTATTAATTTATAATGAAAGAGGCAGAGGCCAATGTACATATACTTATATTTTCAGCATTAAGATAGCAGACAGACTGGAACTCTGCTCAAGGGCCCCTTAACAGAAGAACCCTTTGTTCTAATAACCTGGCACTCTTTGATACACATCTTACCAACACGATTCTTGAAGACACAATGGATGCATAAGCAAATGTGGTGAAGAGAGTAGGTGGAGCCAGGCTATGAAAAGATATAGCATCTGTGGTCTTAAAGGCTTGAAGTTAACAAGCAGCCATGTAGACAGCAAGCAAATATGCCAACATGGAAGAAGCACGCCAGCCTGTGTTATCATGAGGGTTCACAGAATCTGGTATCAGGTATCAAAAGATCCCAAACAGACAACTATACTGACATGAACAAGGGGGCTTGGAGTGGAGACTCAAAGCCCTTCTGTAGACAACTGAACATCCCTCCACAGATGGGTTATAAGAAGGGATGCTTCAACCAAGGTGTAGTAGAGCATCAATGCATCACAGATCTAGTTCCTATAATCTAGCTCCTTAATGCTTTCTCTCCTCCCCTAGCCCCCAACCACCATGACCCATTTCTACCTTACAAATCTGGCTGCACCAGAGAGTACACATTGGTACAGATAAGAGCTCTTAAAATATGGGATTCAGGACTGATAAAATCCTCAGGAACAGTAGTAGTAGTAGTAGCAATAGCATGGGGGGATGGTTGGGGATAGGGAAGGGAGAGATAGAGGGAACCCATCAAAAAGTTGGATATATAGCCACCTACACCAAAGGGAATAAATAACAGAAATGTGAGTGAAAGGAGACAATAGACAGTGTAAGATACGAAATACTAACAATGTATAACTGACCAAGGATTCATAAGTGTCAGAGGATGGGGGAGTGGGGAAAAGAGGAATTTATATCAAGGGCCCACGTAGAAAATATTTTGGAAATAATGATGGCAACATATGAACAAAAATATGCTTTATACAATCGATGTATGGACTGTTCAAAGAGGTGTAAGATGATTACAAAAATGATTAAAAATAAATAAAAACATCTGCTCTGCAATGGCCACTGGTTCAAGAATCAAAAAATAACCTCTAAGGGGGAGGAAATGTCTGCAAAGTAAGTATTTGATAGAGAGCTTGTCCCCAAAATATACAAAGAGCACTGAACACTCAACAAGTACTTTAGGCTCAAAAAATGGATAATCATTCTGAATAGATACCTCATTGATAGTAAACAAATAGAAAATAAGCATCTAAAAATGTGCTCATCATAATGTATAATTAGGGGATAAAAAGCTATGATGAAATTATCATTGTGTGTTCATTTAGAAAACAAAGAACCCGCCACCTTCTAGTTAATGCTGATTCATAGTGACCCATGTGGGTTTCTGAACCTGTTGTTGTTTACCCCCAAAAAACCACACAATCTTTCTCCTGATGTGTTGCTGGTGGTTTTGATTGCCGGCTATCCATATCGCAGCCCAACAATGGCCACAATACTGTCAGGTCTCCTCCCAAACACTGACAACATGAAAAGCTGTCACTGATGTGGTGCAGTAGAAACCCTCATGTATTGATAATGGGAGTGCAAAATGATACAGCCAATGGGAAAAGATTTGCATTGTGACTAAATTGAACCACTTTGCTTTTATGAGCCTTTGGGTCAATTTTAACTAATAGTGACATTATATTCAACAGAATGAAGCACCTTACTCTCCTGCATCATCATCATCACTCTTACTGTTATGTTTGAGCCCATTGTTGCAGCAACTGTACCAATCCATCTAGCCATTGCCCCTCTGCCAAGCATGAGGTCTTTTCCAGGCACTTGTCCTTCCTGATAACATGTCCAAAGTACATGAGATGAAAATAAAATGAGCAAATCAGGTTGAATTCCAAGTCAATAAGTTCGATGACAGGTCAGGTGGAAGGCCCCTGATGGCTCCCAGGATCAGCAGGCAACATGGCAGACCACTGACACAAGTCCAAAGAACCAGAGGCTGATGAAACAGATGTATGATGCTGCCCTTTCACTTGTCATATTTTGGTGGCTTGCTAGGGACCACAAATTCAAGAGGAATGGTGTTACATTCATTGTATGAATAAATGTACAGAAGATCATTTTCACTATCTGGAAGTACAGTGCTGCATGTGATAAAATAATGTCCATATGCCTCAAAGGAACTCCAGTTAATATCCACATTTACACACAGACCACTGAAACTAGTGATGAAGACACTGAAGAGCTCCTCTAATTTCTTTAGTCTGAAGTCAATTAATCATGCAATCAAGATGCATGATAAATTTGGGTATTTGGAATGCAACAGCTGGAAACAAAGAGGAAGAAACAGTAGTAACATCACATGGCCTTGGTGATAGAAGTGAAGTTAGAAAGCATGCAGGAGCTTTGCTAGCTTTGCTAGAATTGTTTCTTCATTGCAGATGTCTTCATATCAAAACATAAACAGGAGGGGTATACATCAATCTTGCCAAATGTAATACACAGGAATCAATTCGACTCTATCCGCCAGATCAGATGATGGAGAAGCTCAATATTAACATCCAGAATCAATACTGGAGCTGACCATGGATAGATGATCAGTTGCTCAAATATAAGGTCAGAATGAAGATGAATAAAAATAAAAATAGCCCATTAAAGCCAAAATACAACCTTGACTAAATACCATGTGGTTTAGAGAACATCTCAAAACAGTTTTGACATATTGAAGACTAATGACAGAGATCCGGTAAGCTGTAGGATGACACCAATATCATACATGAAGACATAGAAGGCCATTAAAAAGCAAGTGTGTTAGGCAGGGTACTCTAAGAAACAAAATCAGGACACATATTATTTTATATACATATGAGGATAAGTTTATACAGCATAAAGTAATATAACAGCAAATTGATCCACACAGCTGTAAAGAGGGTAGAGTTCAACTCACCTCCATGGAACATATACTGGAAGTCCTTCAACTCACTAGTGCTGCAGGGTCTAAGGTCAAGGAAGCAGACAGCTGAGTTTTCCCCTGAGCAATGCAGGAATGGTCTGTCCACAGGCAGCAAACAGAAGGACAGGTCTCCAGCAGTTAAGAAGTTTAGCGAGGCAGGCCTGCATGGGATATCACACTCCAGCAATGAAAGATGACAGGATCCACCATCCTCAAGGTCAAGTGGTGGATGCATAAGCAGTGTCACAAAGCAAGTCTCAAAGGAACCTTAAGCTCTAGCAACATGATTCATTGGATGGCTTGTCCCACATGTAGTGTAGCTCACAAGCTGAGGCAGAGAACTAGCTAAAGCAGCTTCACACTGGTATGATCACAAAAGAGCAAGAGAGAGGGGTGAGCTTTACCAAGCCATTTATATTTTTGCCCTCCTATCAAACTGCGACTTGATTAATCCCACATGTTCCTGTTGACCAAGTTGGCACAATAAACCTACACATCACAGCAAGAAATAAACAAGAGGTCAAATAATTGTCAAGGTGGATTATTAAATTTGCTCTTTTACATAGACTTGTTGATACAAATGAAAGAAATGAAAATAGCTGAAAAGAACATGGCAAAGACCAGCTCAAGAAGACAGCATAATACCAGGAAATGTGCTCAGAAGAGTGACCACAGTATTTCCTAAGCAGGAAGGAATGAGGAAAACATTGAGGCCTCAAGTTGCAATATTGAAAGATTCTATTGGCAAAATCTTGAATGATGTAGAAATCTTCAGAAGTTGTATGGAATAGAGTCGCAATACCAAAAAATATGGATTGGCATGCCACTTTTTCAAGGGGTAACATATGATCAAGAACTGATGCCTCAGTCAAGTGACCTGGAAAACAGCTCCCAGACACCTGCAACAGTAGTTCTATTTTCTAAAAAAATCAAACAAGCAGACAACAAAATGCTGGAGAGAGAGTGTGGAAAAATTAGATGGTAGACTGATAAACATGTACAGACATTGTGAAAACTGATTTGGCAATATTCAAAATAACTCGGAATAGAAATACAGACAACCCTGAAAGAAGTAGCAACACAAACAGACATATGCTTTCCTATATTTATCACAGAAGGTTCATAATAATACACTGGAAATAGCAGAATGTCCAGCAGTGAAAGAATTGATAAAGAAACTGGTACATAAACACAATGGAATGCTGTGTATCCATAAAAACAGTGATGAATCCATGAAAGTCCTGATGATGGATGAACTGGAAAACCATGAAGCTGAGTGGTTAGTCAATCCCAAAAATAACTACTGTATGGGCCAGCACTATAAGGTGAAGGGAGACTTCTGTTCTCAGGTCAGGTAATCTTTGAATGCATTCTGTGTCTGCCTAATGCTCACAGTCTAGGTATCGTGTATTTATTTGTCCATCTTTGTAACCACTTTGACAGAGGTCTTCCTTAGAAGCAGTCAGTTACTTATGTTGAAGAAAGAAGGGGACAAGTCATCTCCTGTCATATGTCATTGTTCTGTGATCACCCCAAATCAACAGACACTCCTACCAGGGTGCTCTGTGAACCTCAGTGGAAATTCAAGTAGAGGAGGGCAGGTAGGTCTGTGTTGGTGAAGGGAATCACACATCTGTTGGTGAGTAACCTAGAGGGTCAATCTGCCATTGGGAAAAGTGATTAACATTACTCATATAGATCCTCCCCCCCCACCACCCAAGGTATGAATATGCCATGTATTATTTTTCTAATTGTCCATTTTTGAACCAGGTCGCATCCAGTTTTTCGTCACCCAGGAGTATAGACTCTGTCCTCTTTTCCCTCCTCCCCCATCCCAGCCTCCTGACACCTTGATAATCATAACTTATTATTATTTTCATAACTCACACTGTCTGCTGTCTCCCTTCACCAACATTTCTGTTGTTTGTACCCTTATATTTATCCCTCTTCAAGGAAATCAAACAAAACAACTAATGTTCCAAATTATACACCAACCAGGAGAGCTAGTGATGAATAAATTGAAGAATTCTGTCAATGTTTCCAGTATGAAATGGATAAACATGAAATTCAAAACGATTCATAATATTGTCTAATTGGCCATTTCATATAAATTGGAGTACATGACATATGGCCTCTGGTGTCCCCTCCCCGACCCCATGCAGGCCAATGGAACCCTGGTGACACAGAAGTTAAGCACTCATCTGGGTGCTAGAATGCATCCTCAGTGGAAACATGACCCATGATATCTTGATACAATAGCTATCTATTTATCCATCTATCTATGTATCTATATCACACTTTCATAAGTTTGAGAAATTCCCTTGATACATAACATTTTCCTATCTATATCTCTGTAACTCTATAGCCGTATAGATAGATGGACAAGTGAGCAAGCACAATCTGGCTCACATCCATGGGTCAGATGTTAAACTGTAATCAACATGATCCAGTAACTGCTGTGGTTGGCCAACCGGGAAGCAAGAAGACCACCCAGGAAGCAGGAAGACCACAGGCTGGTGCAGATAGAGGCAGAACAATTCAAGTTCAACAGGTCAGGCTTCAGGACACAGAGTAAAAAATCCAATGTTGGCAGACATATGGCAGCCAAGTGATAGCTCCCAGAGTGTCAGGTAATATAGCAAGCTGTTGGCTCAAGCCAAAAACACCAGGGTCAGAGACAGATAAAGGATCCAGATCCAGCAAGGAGGAAGTGGCAAGTCAACCTACAAAGTCTGCATACATAAGAGTAGGTAACACCCCTGAGGAAACTTCTTGTCAATTGCAGCAGAGCTACGGTTTGGGTGATGAGGCTGTCTCCTCCCTGATCCTCTTACATCTGCTGTACCATCCACAGTAAATTCCATCATGGAGTTATGTTAGGTCACATCAGGGGGAAACACCAATTGCTAACTACTAAGAATCCTGCCCCAACCACGGTGACACAAAACCTAATGAACACAGTTGCTAACCCAAAATTTCAGAGGCTTGAGGTCTCAAGTCACCAGTTCCTCTATGGGAGAAAGATCTGGCAGTTTGTATTATAAAGATCCCAGCCTGAGGAACCTCTGTGGAGTTCTGCTCTACCCCACAGGTCACTGTGAGTCAGAACTGACTGCACAGCAGTGAGCTGGATGCGCTTTCTTCCTCACTAGGCGTAAGTTTCCAAGAATCACAAATTTCCTATCATCTAATCCTGCTTCATGGTTTCTCAATGACAGACCTATCATCAAGTGTATGTCAAAGTGACATTGTGTTCATCTGTTGATGGACATTTGGATTGCTTCTACCAGTTAGTACTTGTGAATACTGCTTCTGTAAGCATTCATATAACAATATTTGTTTAAATACCTCTTTTTAATTCTTTTTAGGTTGTACCTAGTAGATGAATGGCTGGTCACTTACTAAATCTAGGGTTAGCATTTGGAAGAACTAACAATCTGTTCTTCACAACACGTTCACCCTTCCCCCCACCAGCAATACATGAGGGCTCTATGTGAGTGGTGGAAAAGCTTATGGCAAAGTTCCATTAGTATTAATTCAAGTATTCCACATGTATTTTGAAGGTCACTAGTGATTACTAATGTATAAAATCACGCAAAACGAAAAAAGGAATTGCGGAATACAAAGCAACACGGGATGCTTTGCACTGGGATTCATGTACAAATCCTGAGTATCCTTTACTATTGGACTTTTTATTCAGGCTCCAGGTGGTGCCCATCCACATGTATTTATTATCCCATGGACTGATCAGGTAGGTATGATTTTCATTAATGCCAATAGGCCAAACCAGAACAATGAGTCATGGAGTTCAGCTGTAAAAAGTACACCAAGGCCCATGGAGCAGACACCAATCAGGCCAAAGAAGCCTCTTCCCAAGGACCCTTCTTCCACTCACCACCCTCCATCTATTGCCTTAAGTGGCTCCTCCTCAGGAAGATTTCCCTCTTCTCTCCTAACATTTTGAATTAGAGTGGATCCTTCTGTAATACCTCTTTCCATTCACAGTATAGAAAGCAACCAGATGGATAGATTCCGTTTCAAATAACACTTAGCATGTCACTGGTTTCATTGATTTGAATTAGCAAATCATTCTCATAAATAACAATGTAACCATATGAATATATTGATATGGTATGTGAAATGTTATTGTTATATTGTTTATCATTATATTATATGATATTACGAAATAAAATTTCAATACTATATATGAACGATCTTATGGACATTGTAACATTTAGACTATTTGTGTATTATGTCCCATAGATGTGTAGACACTTACTGAGAATATCCTATCATCTTATCTCCCAACACCCTTCCTACAAGGATGGCATTCCATTTACTCAGTCTATTGTCAATTAATTGAACTAAAAGTCATGGTAAAAATACAGTAGTGATGTGGTGGAGCTGTGTGTGATCAGAGGTGCTTCATAAAACCCTTGAATCTTGGTAAATGATGTCCAGCTGTGTTCCTTGGGTCTTTGGAAAAGGAAATGCATCTCAGAGTGATCATTTTTCATTACCCTGTATGCTGGAGACACACCACAATAGAGCTGACCACCTTTTGGGAAGAAGTAGTCCAATTGGAGAAATCTGTACACAGAGCTCCATGTTGTCTCTCAAGGGTCAAGCTGGCACAAGTTTGGATTTTGTTCTCTTAGCTCCAGAGAAATAAAATTCTCAGGGCATGTAATACAAAAGAATCATTCATTAATGAGGCACAAGGGATTTCATCCACTAGAGCCAAAGGATTGCTAATATTTCCTCTACACTGTCTTAGATATGCTTGATTCATCTAAGGTGATGAGAAAACACAATTGTAATTTCTAGAAGCCTCATGAGTGGGTCCATCTCCATGCTTTACCTAGGGGCACAAACTCCAACTTTAGCAGTGGTTCATGGGAGAAACAGCATTGGTGAACTCAGCTCTGGATGAGGTGCAACATCATTGCAGGTGCCTGGAGACTGATGATGCGTGATGTTCCTCTCATATTGGCAGTATCTGTAGGCGTATCAACAGGTATAACAAATAAGGGAAAGTTTAATGGATAATGTCCTGCTAAGTTAGAGTCTCTGGTTCTAGAGACTGATTCTGGCTACATGACAGTGTCTTCTTCCTCTGATCTGTCTTCCCCGGTGCTGGCTCTCATTCCTGCAACCTCCTTCTCTCAACAGCCTTCCTTGCTTCACTGCATTAATGTGTCTGTTAACCTCATTCAACTATTTGTTCACATAGTCACTCACAAAACTCTAATTTAGCATTAAATTGTAGTCTGGACACTAAGAAATGAATACACATTTTCCCTTCTTGCAAGAATCTTACATTCTATGTATCAGATGGTAAGAGCTTATCCTGGCACTGCAATCCTACTGAAATGGATCATAATGTTGTTTCCCTTCCTGGGGACTTTTAGGGAAGGTTTCACAGAGAGAAGACGGTCACACTGAGCTTTGAAGAAGGATGTAAGAGGGGAGTAATGTTGGGATTATTAAAACCATACAGTGTGCATTGGAAACTGCACATGATAATTAAAAAGTGATGAACAATAAAGCAAGGGAGGGAAAGTGAAATGACTGTGGACAGGTAGGCAGTTGCCATCTAACACACAGCTTTATATTTTGCCTAAGGATGGACAACTGTGAAATTAGTGGTGAGTCAAGGCAGAGTTAGCAGCAGCGTATGTCAGCACTCAGACTTGCCTTCAGAGACATCGCTGTGGTCCATGTGCAGAGCAGCCTGCTGCTCCTGTGAAAACTGTAGAGAGATGGAGAGTGGAAAAAGCAGATTAGAAGTGGGAGATGAATTTGTGAGGTTTTGAGTTATAATACATCCAAAAATCGACTGAGTAATATGAGGCAGCCTCACATTTTAAATTATTTATTTTAAAATGTTCAAAGTTATTTTGTTTTCAAACTCTTCTATTAAATTTGCCTCAAAATTTGGGTTTAAGAGATGCAGAATATTTGAGTTAAAGTTGAGAATTTTTCAAGTCCAAGGCAGGTAGTGAACTCTGGGTTAAGCTCACAGCTTCTTGTTTTCAAGGTATTTGCTTAGGACTTATTTTAAAATTTTTACTTAACTTTACTCTTTCAACAATTTTTCAAATACTAGTTTCTTTTAATGCATTTTTATTTCTTTTATAAACAGTTGTGTTAGGAACCAATCCAGACATCATACCATTCCATGGTTCATTCATATCAATCAATGATTTACATCATCAGTTTCAAAACATATTTTTCCTTCTTGTACTTCTTGATATCATTTCCATCTTCCTTTACTTTGCCCCCATCTCCGTCCCCTGCCATCTCCAGCAGGAACTCTCATTCTCGTTATTTTCTCAGACTATTGTTGAGACATAGCAATCACCTGGTGATCCAGCAGAGTATTGTAGAGCGGACCATAGGCGATGAAAATGATAAATTTGACTTCAATGGTTAAGATCTTGTCATTTGGTCTCTCTACTTAGTGTTCCATCTTATTGTAAATATTTTTAAATATTTTCTATTTTTTTCATAGTGGGATTTATCTCTGTTGTGTTTTGTCATTGTAATTCTCTTCACTCTTGGTTATGTGTTTTCTTGTATTCATTGCGACATGCAACCCAGCATGGGTGAAACTCTAGAGATAACAGGTTTTTGCTTTTTTAATAGAAAAATTACAAGTGCAGTAAAGACAATTCCGATAAACCTTTCACTTGGATGCCTATTATCATCTCTAACCAGAATCCTGCATTTATTTGTCATCCTTTAGTGGATACCTATGGCTGTCACAAGTTCCCTGATATTTGTCCTTGTTTGAGACCATGCAAGTGTTGACATGTGTTGGTCAACCGGTATTTCTCTCACTGGGATTATGTAGTTTATAGACCATTGATTTTGTCTGCATTTTCATCTCTTATTGCAGAATTTCATTTTGGTATGTTGCTGTTCATTATTATTATGTGGGAATTTATTGGGGCTATATTTTGCAAGCTATCATTTAGCTCTCCTTATCAGTTTTAGTATTTTTCTGTTTGTGGCTGTTTCTTTGGGTTTTCTACATAGACAGTGATGTCTTCTGTGAATAGAGACAGCTTCATTTCTTCCTTCCCAGTCTGTGTGTTTTTATTTTTAAAATTTGCATTATTGTGTTTGTTAGTACTTGCATTTAAATAAGAGTGTTAAGAGGGAATATCCTTGCTCTGTTATGAATCCAATGAGAAAAATATCTAATTTTCCACATTAAACATGGCTCTAGTGGTAAGTTTTATTGGTGTATGCTATCAAGCTAACTTTCAAACTTTTTCCAACTTTTTGTGGGAAATTAAAATGTAAGTAATAGTTTTAAATGCTATAAAATGCTTATTGTGATTTGACTTTGATTTTTTTAGTCAATGTTTACTTCATATTTTTTCTTTAACTGGTTGATGTAAAATGTCACTTAGACTGATTTTCAAAATTTGAACCATTCTCTCATTGCTGGAATAAATACTACTTAATTGTAGTATTTTATTCTTGTCATATATTGTAGGATTCAATTATTTAGAATTTTGTTGAAGAATTTTGCATTTATTATCATGGGTGATAGTGAGTGATATCCTTCCTTTGTTATGTATTTGGACCTGGTTTTGATATTACTCACTGACTTTGAACCTATTCTGACTCATAGAGACCCTGTAGGACAGAGTATAACCGTCCCCATGAGTTTCCAAGGCTTTTACTGTCGATGGAGCAGAAAGCCTCATCTTTCTCCCATACAGTGGCTGGTGATTTCAGACTGCTGACCTTGCTGTTGCAACTTAATGATAATCCACTATCCCACTAGAACTCCTGGATTTGATATTAGGATACTGCTGGCTTCACAGAATGAATTATGAAATATTCCCTCTGCTCTTGCTTTCTGAAAGAGATTATAGAGTATTTATAGCATTACTATTTTTTTAAAGTAAGCCTACTAAAGTAGGTCCACTAGCATTTAATGAGTATATTAGACAATCACTGTGTTTAATGCCAAAATGCCTCCTAAATGCACTGAATTTTGGAAAAGGAATGTAAAGAAGCACTTTAAAAAAAGTTCTCTTCCATTTATATATAAAAATAATTCTATAAACTAATATTTTAATATTATGTTTATAATGTGAGCACACAAATTCATTTTAAATCACATATATAAAACTATTTATCTAGTTGGGTAATTCCACTATGTTTACTTTTCTGGGTATTGCGGAGTTTAGAACTAGGTAATATAACCTTACTTTCTCTGATTCTTACATAGTTTGTAATAGTATCCTTTCCTCCCCTTTGGTCTACTTCATTCCTTCCTTCCTCTCCAAAGACTTGCTTTCTATCATAAGGCAGAAGGTAGCCACAATAAAAATCTCTTTCCAAAGGATTACTGGTCTATGAAATACCCCAAAACCTTGCTTTGGATTATTGACTTTCAGCTCACTTCTCATAGGAGAGTGAAACTGACTTTTTAAAATGTTTACTGCTTTTTTGTTGTTGAACTGGCTCAGCCTCCATAACACATCATCATAGATTAATATGGAGAAAGTAGGAACAGTTATCAGTAAATGAAATATAAACTGAGCAGATAACTTAAGCTGCCATCTACAATCCAAAAAGGAAAATACTACATGACATAGAAAAGGAGGCAAGAGTAACTTTTGTGGAAGGCTGAATTATATACCATTCATGTACATTATATTAGTATATACCAATAACACTACACAGTATCACATAACAATATTAATGCTGTCAGCTGTCACTTAGTCAATTCCAACTCTGGATGAACCCAGAGCTTTGGGATTTTCAAGGCTGTGACCTTTGGGAAGCAGATCACCAGGCTTACCTTTAGATTCGTCCGTGTTGATTGTAAATGACAAAGTCTTAGCTAGTAGTCAAATGATTGCTCAGTATAATACAATAGAATATGATATAACATGTCAAATAATAAGATATACAAAAAATAATAAATGACATTTATCTTTAACATGGAGTCTTTTATAGCCCCATAACCATCTATCTGATCCCATACTCTCATAATTTTTAACTACAACTTCCGTCCAGATTCCTTTGTTGCACCTCAGTGACACCATCCACCGTGGTGTCAGAGGGGCGAGGAATAGTCCTGTGTCGGGGGGAGCACAGGCGCTGTCTCTGTACAACGTGTTCTTCTCATGACTAGCACCTTAACTGCATTCAGGTTTCCTGCTGTAAGCCTCTTTATCAGAAGTGATTATTCTAAGAATTATTTACTTTTACTCTATAATTTGCGTACATCTTACCATAAATCACCTGGTTTACAGACCTGCACAGCATTCAAGAAATCACACACATTCTGATTTAACTCATCCACTCAAATTCCCCGATGTACCATAGCTCATCCCGCTGCTTTTTTGTGTTTCCTGTTTCGATTCCTCCTTTCTTCCTAACCCTCTGAATATTCCCCATGGGCAAGTGCTGCCATCTTGAACTTACATAGTTGAATATAGGTACATGGAGGAGAGTTCTGAACTAGACATGACTGCTGTTTGCATGCTGCATGAGTCTACTGGACCATTGTTTCCATGTGTAAGGGAATAGCCCAAGTTGGATCTTATGTTATTCACATCAAATAAGGGTAAGATTTTAATTTTTTTCACTGATAATCCCACAACTTTCAAGAACACAGTATAAAATGTTTGGTCAAACACATTTGTTGAATAAACAAAGTCTTAAGTTATTTGTAAAAAATAATAATGTTTTAGGGGAAAAGATGGTTTCAGAAGACTTGGCAGCTAGACAGTGTCAGCATCAAAGTGAATATTGAGCACATGAGATTCAAAAACACAAGATACACGGATGTAAATATGGATTAATTAATTGTTTAAATTATACATGACAGTATATCCCTTAAACAGTTGTTAACAGTTTATGGCAGAGTTTGCAATGCTGTTGTCTCTTTCCCAGTAGTTTCATCAGCCGCATGGAACCAGGAAACCACACTCAGTTTCCAGAATTCATCCTTCTGGGGCTTTCTGAAGAGGCAGAGATGCAGCCCTTCCTCTTTGGACTGTTCCTCTCCATGTACCTGGTCACCTTCACTGGGAACCTGCTCATCATCCTGGCCATCACCACAGACTCCCACCTCCACACACCCATGTACTTCTTCCTCTCAAACCTGTCCTTTGCTGACATCTGTTTCACCTCCACCACTGTCCCAAAGATGCTGATGAACATCCAGATGCAGAACAAAGTAATTACATATGAAGACTGCATCACTCAGATGTATTTTTTCCTGCTTTTTGCGGCCTTAGACAACTTCTTATTGACAGTGATGGCCTATGACCGGTTTGTGGCCATCTGTCATCCACTGCACTATATGGTCATCATGAACCCAAGATTCTGTGGCTTCCTGGTTCTGGCCTCATGGATATTGTCGTTTCTGTACTCTGCATTAAATGGCTTAATGGTTTTGCGACTGTCTTTTTGTACAGAATTGGAAATCTCCCATTTTTTCTGTGAACTTAATCAGGTCGTCCAACTTGCTTGCTCTGACACCTTCCTCAATGTCTTAGTCATGTATTTAGCAATTGGACTTCTGGGTGTTATTCCACTCACTGGGATCCTTTTCTCTTACATGAAGATTGTGTCCTCCATTTTGAAAATTTCATCAGCTGGGGGCAAATATAAAGCCTTTTCCACGTGTGGGTCTCACCTCTCCGTGGTTTCCTTGTTCTATGGTACAGCTTTAGGGGTTTATCTCAGTTCTGCTGCTATTGAAAACTCCAGGGCCACTGCAATAGCCTCAGTGATGTACACTGTAGCCACACCCATGCTGAATCCTTTTATCTACAGTCTTAGAAATAAAGACATAAAGCAAGCCCTAAGGAAACTCTTCAGCTGAGGAACATCCTACATCACAGAAACACATCCTTAAGTTCAGAGAGCTACTTTTGAAAAACAAAATTCAAAATAATAAAATCTGTATTATACTTTCTCAGTTCTTTATGTGCTTATGTATATAAATCAATCTCCTTAATATTTAAGACATAATAAGAAACATTGAAGCTATCATATGAAATTACTTCCTGCATATTTTAAAATGTGTTTATTTAATCACATTGTCCCTTCAATGGCCAGTTTTTTCAGGGTGACTTCAGCTTTCATTAGGAAATAGATTTTCATCACTAGCCATAGATGAATAGCATGAAATTATCACAAAGGTCTAGTGCTCATTATCATCCTGAACCATTAAACACTGGGACAGAATTTCTCTGATTCCTGTTTTGAAAAATGTTTTTCTTATGATTATATCTGGCATGACATGTTGAACCCACGTGGGTTCTTTTCTTTTTTTTTAAACATTTTATTAGGGGCTCATATAACTCTTATCACAGTTCATACATATACATACATCAATTGTATAAAGCACATCTGTACATTCTTTGCCCTAATAATTTTCTTTATTTTCCCTCCTCTTTTCTTTTGGGTTATTTTCTTTACACTGAAGTCCTGTTGAATATTTTGAGCCTAAAGTTTGTAAAGTTGTTCTTATTAAATTATGAAAAACACTGGTGTTATGTTCAAATATTGGAAATGGCTTCAAGAACCACAATTAACACCAGACCAGCTGAGCACGTGGATGGCTATTCTATCATCTAAGAGATGGTAGAATCTAGAAGACTTATTTTATTGACTTCCTGTATATGACTAATCTTCTGCCATGCAGATAGTAGGAATTTTTGTTGTAATTGTTAGTTGAATATCAGTAGCTTCAAGAGATCTGTAGACCTCATTTTGTTGTTGTTGTTGTTTTTTTTTAGCAAAGATACACATATCCCTACTTGGCTTCAATAACTTTATTGGAAATTTATCTTGTTTCACAAGAATCCAGACCTCTCCAATTATGTTTGACGACAAAATTTTCTTCCTTAAAGCATCTGCCAAACATTTGCTCTCAAGTATCTCCCTGCAATGTGATCAGTGTCTCAAGTAATTACAGGTGATTCTCTTTGTCTTCATGATTCTGGAAAACACAGCTCCCTATATTTTCTCTGCATACAGGAAGCAGCTCTGTTAAGTTAAGCTTTGGCTACTGGAAAGGTTGGATTTTCAAACCTATTCACTGCTCAGAGGTAGAAAGATGAGACAATATGCTCCCATTAAGATCACAGCTTTGTTTATTTCCATGTCTTATACCGTCCAATGTCTCCCTTCATACCCTTTTCGGTTGTCCGTCCACCAGGGAGGGGGTTATGTGTAGATCATTGTGATCAGTTTCCCCTTTCTCCCACACTTCCCCTCCCCCTCCTGTTATTTCTCCTCTCATTATTGGTCCTGAAGGGTTTATCTGTCCTGGATTGTCTGTATTTCCAGTGTACATCCTCTGGTCTTTACCTGTGTAGATCCTCTGGTCTAGCTGGATTTGTAATGTAGCATTGGGACCCTGATTGTGGTGGTGGGTTGGAGGGGACTGAAGCATTAAACCACTAGATGAATGTTGTATGTTCCTTTGGTGCTATATTCCACCCTAACTGGATCGTCTCTTATTTGTGACTTTTATGTAAGACTGTTTTCCAATTGTCTGTAGATTGGCTTTGGGTCTAAGTTCCTTGTTCCCTCTCATTTCCATGCTTTCATTATAATATATACAGTTAGTTCATGATTTCTTTAAAATGAATGCTTTGTGGAGCATGAAGTGTGATAAAACCAAAAAAAGCCCAAAATACCTCAATGCCATGGAGTCAATACCAGCTCAGCAGCTCCATAGGACAGGATGAAATAGACTCTGTAGATTCTCAGACCTGGAATTCTCTACAGGAGTATAAAGTCCCATTTTTCTCATGTGGTGCAGCTGGTGGTTTCAAACAACTCACCTTCAGGAGCACAGTCCAACTCTGCCCCACATTCTTAGATACTCTGCTTTTCAAGGACAAATAATACTGTGGTAAAATATATAAAATTAACCATTTAAAACATTGGGACAAGTACTCTTTGTGATTACATCATGACTTGAAGCATGGATCGTCAGTTTATTTAAAATAATTTGCACAGTTTAATTCCACTCATCCATTGCTAACCTCGTAACGTGCCTGCCGTCACTTATGCCGTTTCCTCCTGTGTTCTCATTTCCATTCCTCCTTCTCTGTGAGCCCTTCTTACTTTAGGATCTTAAACTGTTAGTTTTTCTAATATGTGGCGAGTTTAATTCCAGTTCTATGGGTCACACCGGGCTATAATCTTGGTGGTATTATCAGTCTCTGTCCAATCAATAAGCCTTATAATTTTGAGTTTTGCTCCACATTTTTCTCCCACTTCTATAGTAATTTATATAATGGATAATTTATGTTAGTACCTTCTAAGTTGGGCTTTTTCAGAGGAGTTCTGTGTTGTTATCAGGAAACCATCCTACTCTCAAGATAATGGAGACTAATATTTTCAAGGTCCCTTGGTCCACTGGTCTGTTTCCATGTGCTTTTCAGTTTCCGTCACTTTTATTTTCTCCAGATGGAAAGAGACAAATATTTTCACATGATATGCCTCTTTAAGAGGACTTATGATTCCACCTGCTAAGTACCAAATCAGAACACAGAGCGTTGTTCTTGCTCACTCTACTCTGCCAGTTGACCTTGGTGAGTCCAAGATGATGTTTCTGATTGCCCAGGCTCAGGGTCTGCTTTCCTCAAGGTGTTTGCTCATGTCTAAGAGGTTTCCATAACCTTTCTCTGAGCATGTCCCTATATGCTTCAACAAAGGATGAACGTCTTTGCCCAACAGAGAACTACCCCCTTCTAGGAGTGAAAGTTAAAGGGATTCTGAGCTTGTGTGTTCATGATAGGAATCACCGGGATTCACTTACTGAGTAGGAGTAGGGGAAATGCAGCAATGAAAAGAAGGGCTGACGTGGGCATATTTCATTGTTTCCTGGTCCACAGAGACTACCCATGAGAGATGCACAAGGTGAGAAATAAGTTGAGGACTGGCTGGCCCGAACTTTAAAAAGTATCACCCACATTTATAGATATATTTGTAGCAATGGTTAAATACACTCACATACATTTCTGTGTCAAATCTATAAGTATTCATGGGCCACTCCAAGACTCCTAGACCTTTCAACAAACACCCTTATTTCACTAGTACATCACGGGGTATTCGGGACATTTCAACGTGAAAAGACATGTCTAGGGGTTTGTTGTCAGATTAAAAACAAAGGAACTTTTTGGCTATTTGCAAATGGTTTATGCCTGGTGGTAGAATAATTTGGCACGTGAAAGGAACACCCTGCTCTAGGATTGAACTGTTAAAGGGTGCCTGTGTGCCGGATGATATGCTTGCTAGGTGACCACCTGAATCCACTTGTGGAGTGCAAGTGAGATAAATTCAGCAATCAAGAGATGGGTTGAGTCTGGTCACTGCCACTAAGGGAGCTGGTTCACAGAGACTAGAAGAGAAAATGAGAACAGGTTGACTGGTGTAAAGTTCATTTCTGAGCACAAGAGGGATGGGGTTGCTGAGGATTCGTGATGGGGTCCATGGTCTAAAGTCAAGGCAGCCAATGGAGCATCCTGGTGAGGCTAAGTGAAGCAACCCACATTGAGCTGACCAGAAACTGACAAGATGAAGAGCAGATGTTTGAGCCTGTGAACAGGTGTATATTGTGACGGACTTTATGGATGGCTTGCTCTGATTTGACTTTGCTTATGGATGCAGACGTCACAAGGTTCCAACTTGAGTGCAGAGTCTTCACATCAAAGATTAAGATTGTCTTCTCAGAGCACTGGGTTGATCAAAAATGGCAGAACACAGATTGGATACCCAAAATGCAGGGATAAAGGCATGAGGTGGTTGGCTTACAACTTTCTTAGATTAGGGAGTATGTTTATAGGATTATGAAGTAGGGGGTCACATAAGTACAGAAAATTTGTGTTTTGTTCACATAGAATGTTACATTTAAATGAGGGTGGCACATTTTCTAATTATGTGAATTTTAGGTTTATCCTGTGAGATACAGATACACTTATATTATTGTTCATTTGAA
Organism: Tenrec ecaudatus; assembly: GCF_050624435.1. NCBI lineage: Eukaryota > Metazoa > Chordata > Mammalia > Afrosoricida > Tenrecidae > Tenrec > Tenrec ecaudatus. The sequence goes on from NC_134530.1 coordinate 19,335,493, forward strand.
AATTCTAGATTAGTGGTTCTCAATCTTTTGGTTGTGAAACCTTTGGGCATTGAATGACCATTTCAGTGGGTTGCCTATGACCAATGGAAACACTGATCCTCTATCCGTCTCTAGGCAAGTCCGTCCACATGCAGATACACCCGCATATGAGTAACCCATATGAATACATCATTGCATCAGCTCAATCACATACATCTTTTACAAATACAGGAGTATGGCTCAGGGTTGGCACCATAATGTGCTTATGTGGAACAGTCACACAGATGTAGAGAGCTGCTACTGTGTTGAGAGAAGCTACTGTATAGAAAGCAATTGCTCTGTTGAAAGCAACTACTCTGTTAAAAGCAGCTACTGTGCTGAAAGCAGCAGGAGTAGAGGTAAAACAACACACCATGAATTATAATTACTGGTCGGAGTAAAATTTTGTACTGTAAAATCATCAATTACTGATATGTATGTGTGTATATATATATATATATATATATATATATATGATTGGAACTTAATCTGGATGCTGATTGATTAGTCTTTTTATATTCAGCTGTGGGTGACACAACCACGTTGACAGAAAACCTAAGTAACACATGACCAACCTAAATTTCAGTGGGCTTGGGGTCTCAAGTCACCAGGTACTCTATGAGAGAAACATTTGGCAGTTTGTTTCATAAAGATTCCAGCCTGGGGAACCTCTATGTAATTCTGGTCTACCCTCCAGGGTCACTCTGAGTAAGAACTGACTCCACAGCAGTGAGTTCGAGTGTGATTTCTTACCCACTAGGCATAAATTTTCAAGAATCATCCATTCTATATCCTGTAATCCTGCTTCATGGTTTCTTAAAGACTGAACAATCATCTAGTGTATGTCAAGGCCACATTGTATTCATCTGTTGATGGACATTTGGATTGTTTCTACCAGTCAGTGCTTGTGAATACTGTTTTTGTGAGCATTCATATAGCAGTGTTTGTTTAAATACCTATATTTAAATACCTATAGGATCTACCAGTCAAATTGCTGGTCACTTGCTGCAACATAGGGTAGCATTTGGAGGAACCAACGATCTGTTCTTCACAATACTTTCACCCTTTCTCCCCACCAGCAATCTGTGAAAGGTATATGTGACTGGTGGAAAAGTTTGGGCCAATGTTCGATTAACTATTAATTCAAATATTCCATACACATTTTGAATCACCATAAAAATTTCTTATGTATAAAATCATGAAAAACAAAAAATCAAATTGCAGAATAGAAAGCAGTACAGAATTTAATGCACTGGGTATCACCGGGATTCACTTACTGAGTAGGAGTAGGGGAAATGCAGCAATGAAAAGAAGGGCTGACGTGGGCATATTTCATTGTTTCCTGGTCCACAGAGACTACCCATGAGAGATGCACAAGGTGAGAGATAAGTTGAGGACTGGCTGGCCCGAACTTTAAAAAGTATCATCCACATTTATAGATATATTTGTAACAATGGTTAAATACACTCACATACATTTCTGTGTCAAATCTATAAGTATTCATGGGCCACTCCAAGACTCCTAGACCTTTCAACAAACCTCTTTTCTGTTGTTTCTCCCCTCCTCCAGTAAGAGATCATATGTGTATTATTGTGATCTGTTCCCCTCACACGCCTAGTATCCCTATTTCTCTTTGTACTTCGCATTCACAGAACAGAAAGCTACCAAATGAACAGATTCCCATTCAGATAGCACTTAGCATATCATAGCTGTCATAAATAACAGTATAACCCTTTGAATATATCGATATAGTATTTGTAATGTTATAATGCTATATTATGTATCATTATATTATATAATATTATGAAATAAAATGTCAATATTATGTATGAACCATCTTATGGACATTGTGACATTAGGCTTTTTATTTATTATGTCCTGTAGATGTGTAGACACTCACTGAGAATATCCTATAATCTTACTTCCCTTCTTGTATCCCTACCTACAGGGATGACATTCCATTTACTCAGAGTCTACTGTAAATAAAAGACATGGTAAAAATACAGTAGTGAGGCTAGTGGGGCTCTATGTGATAGGAAGTGTTTCATAAAACCCTGGCATCTTGGTAAATGATGTCCAGCTGTGTTCTTTAGATCTTTGGAGAAGGAAATGCATCTCAGAGTGATCAGTAGACATTACCCTGCATCCTGGAGACACAGCACAATAGAGATGACCACCTTCTGGGAAGAAGCAGTCCAGTGGGAGAAAGCTGCACACGGAGCTCCATGTTGCCTCCCAAAGGACAAACTGGCACACGTTTGAATATTGTTTTCTTAGTTGCAGAGAAGTAAAATTATCAGGGAATGAGAGGCAAAAGAATACTTCATAATGAGGCACAAGGGATTCCATCCACCAGAGCCAAAGGACTGTAAATACTTCCTCCAAACTGACCAAAATCTCCTTGACTCATCTGTGTGATGAGAAAATACCATTGTACCTTCTAGAAACCTCACGAGTGGGTCCATTTCCATGTTCTTCATGGGGCACAACCTCTAACTTTAGCAGTGGCACATGGGAGAACCAGCACTGGTGAAGTCTTCTCTGGATGAGGTACAACATCATTGCAGATGATCGGAGATTGGTGATGCGTGATGGCCCTCTCTTATTGGTAGTGTCTTTAGGAGGATCAGCAGGTATAACAAATAAAAGCAAGTTTAATGGATAAAGTCCTGATAAGTTAGAGTCTCTGGTTCTAGAGACTGATTCTGGCTACATGACAATGTCTTCTTTCTCTCATCTGTCTTCCCCGGTGCTGGCTCTCATTCCTGCAACCTCCTTCTCTCAACAGTCTTCCTTGCTTCACTGCATTAACGTGCCTGATAATCTCTTTCAACTATTTGTTCACACTGTAACTCACAGAACTGTTATTTAGCACTAAATTATAGTCTGGACACAAAAAAATGAGTAGACACTTTCCCTTCTTGCAAGAATCTGACATTCTCTGTAAGGTAACAGACGGTAAGTGCGTGCTTATCCCGGCTCTGCAATCCTACTGAAATGGATCATGACATTGTTGCCCTTCCTGGGGACTTTTAAGGAAAGTTTCACAGAGAGATGATGGTCACACTGAGCTTTGAAGGAGGAGACAGGATGGAAATAATGTTGGGGTTATTAAAACCATACGGTGTACATTGGAAATTGCTCATAATAATTAATGCCTGATGAACAAGGAAAGCAAGATATGGAAAGGGAAGCATGTGTGTGAACAGGTAGGCAGCAGCCATGTAACAGACAACTTTATATTTTTTATAAGAATGAATAACAATGAAATTAGTGGAGAGTCGAGGCAGAATTAGCAGTACAGTGTGTCTGCGGTCAGACTTGCCTTTGGAGACATTGCTCTGGTCCATGTTCAGAGCAGACTCCTGCCCCTGTGAAAACCGTAGAGAGATGAAGAGTGGAAAAAACACAGTAGAAGTGGGAGATGAATCTGTGACGCTTGGAAGTAAAATGCATCCCCAAATCCACTGTGTAGTATGACTCAGCTTGACATTTTAAATTACTTATTTATTTTAAATTTTTAAAAAGATATTTATTTTTTAACTCTTCTATAAAATTGGCATCAGAATTTCAGTTTAAGAGATGTAGAATATGTGATGTAAAGCTGTGATTTTTCTAGTGCAAGGCAGGTAGTGAACTCTGGGTCAAGTTTATAGCATGTTATATTCAAGGTGTTTGCATAGGACTCATTTTAAAATTTGTACTTCACTTACTCTTCGAACAATTTTTCTAATACTAATTTATTGTAATGTATTTTTTAAAAATAAATGTGTTAGGACCCAATCCAGACATGTCATTCCACAGTTCAATCAAATCAAGCAAGGCCTTATATTATCAGTTACAAAACAGTGTTTTCCTTCTTGTGCTTCTTGATATCAGCTCCCTCTTATCCTTTCCCCTGTCCCCATCTTGATCCTCTGCCATCCCCAGCAGGAACACTTATTATAGTTATTGTCTCTGACCATAAATAACATATTGGAATAATGTGGTTATCCAACAGAGTACTGTAGAGATAACCATAGTAGACTAAAATAATAATTTGACTTCAATAGTTAAAATCTTGTCATTAGAGCTCTCTATTTGGTGTACATTCTGGTTGTTAATATGTTAAAATATTTTCCATATTTCTTCATATTGGGATTTATCTCCGTTGTATTTTTTCTCTGGTGACTCTCTTGACTGTTGGATATGTATTTTCTTATGTTCTCTGTGACATGCAACCCAGCATGGGTGAAACTTTAGAGATAACAGATTTGTTTTATTTAATAGAAAAATTACAAATACAGTAAAGACATTTCCCATAAACCTTTCACTTAGTTGCCTATTTTCATCTCTATGCAGAATCCTGCATTTGTTTGTCAGACTTCCTTGGACTCCTGTGGCTGTGACTGGTACTTTGATATTTTTCTTGTTTGAGGGCCATGCAAGTGTTGATGTGTGTTGGTTAACTATTTTGTAAAAGGTCTCGCACTTGGTATTTGTCTGATGTTTTGTCTCATGAGAAGTTTGGAATTATAGAGTTTAAATTTTTTAAATAATTTTGTTTTCTTGGTTTTTTAGAAGAAGACCACAGGGTTAAATATGAACTTCATCTGTCAGTTTTTCAATAGCTACACACTGGTTTAGATCTTGATTGAAGGTTTATTAAGTATATAGATTTGGCTGGGAAGATTTTACAATTCATAGTATTAGTGATCCTTCCAATTCATGAACAGAGAATATCTGTGTATTTGGTCCTTTCATTTCACTTACTAGTATTATGTAGTTTTTAGACCATTGATTTTGTTTGCATTTAGATCTCTTATTGCCATGGCCTCCCAGTTTCATTGTGATAGATCGCTGGTCATTAATGTTACGTGGAAAGGTACTTGAGGGCTTATCTTTATTTTTCAAGCTACCATTTTGCTCTCCTTATCAGTTTTAGTATTTTTCTGTTTCTGGCGGCTTCTTTGAGTTTTCTACATCGACAGAGATGTCTAATGTGAACAGAGACAGCTTCATTTCTAACTTCCCAGTCTGTGTGGTTTGTATTTTTTAAGTTTGTATTATTGTGTTTGTTAGTACTTGCATTTAAATAAGAGGGTTAAGAGGGGAAATCCTTGCCCTGTTATGGATCCAAATGGAAAAAATCTAAATTTTCACCTTTAAGCATGACCCTAGTGGTAAGTTTTCCGGGGAGGATTAAAATGCACGTAAAAATTTTGAATGGCATCAAATGCTTATTGTGATTTGACTTTATGACTTTTTCTCTTTAGTCGATGTTTACTTTTTCTACATTTAATTTTTTTAACTAGTTGATGTAAGATGTTACATAAACTGATTTCAAATTTTGAACCACCCTCTCACTGCTGCAATAAATACCACTTAGCTGTAGTATATTATACTGGTCATAGATAGTTGGATTCAGCATTTAGTATTATGTTGAAAAATTTTTCATTTATTGTCATGGATAATATTGAATGGTAATCTTCTTTGTTATATATTTGTACCTGGTTTTGATATTACTCACTGACTTTGAACCGATTCTGACTCACAGAGACCCTTTAGGACAGAGTTTAACTGTCCCCCTTAGTTTCCATTACTTACTTTTCTCCGATTCTTACATACTTTATAATAATCTTCTTTCTCCCCTGTTGTCTAGCTCATTCTTTCTTTCCTCTCAGTAGACTGGCTTTCTTACATGGCTGAAAATGGCCGTAAATAAAATCGTTGCCCAAGGGACTAGGGGTTTTTGAAATACCCAAAGACCTGGTTTTGGATTACTGACTCTCAATTCAGTTCTCACAGGAGGGCAAAACTGACTTTAAATTTAGTGCTCTTTTGTTCTTGAATTGGCTCAGCCTCCATAATACATCATCAGAGATCAATGTGGAGAGAGTAGGAGCAGTTATCAGTAAATGAGGTACACGTTGAGCAGACACCTTAAGCTGCCCTCTACAGTCCAAAAAGGGAAATACTATACCACCTAGAAACTGAGGGAAGAGTAACTTTTGTGGAAGACTGAATTATATACCGTTAATGTACATTATATTAGTATATACAAATAACACTACACTGCAGGACATAACAATATTGATACTGTCAGCTGTCACCAAGTCAACTCCAACTCTGGATGAACCCACATGTGCAGAGTAGAACTGGGCTTTGGATTTTCAAGGCTGTGACCTTTGGGAAGCAGATCACCAGGCTTGCCTTTAGATTTCTCCATATTGATTGTAAATGACAAACACTTAGCTAGTAGTCCAATGCTTGTTCATTTGCACCACCTAGCGGCTCAGTAAAATACATTATGATATGATATAATGTGGTTTGTTGTAATAATACATATAAAATTATAAATGACGTTTAAGCTCCTTATCATGGAATCTTCTACAACCTCACAACAACCTGATCCCATATTCCCATCACTTTTAGCTACAACTTCAGTCCAGGTTCCTTTGTTGCCCCTCAGTTACACCATCCACTGTGTTGTCAAAGGGGGTGAGGAATAGTCCTGTGTCGGGGGAGCACAGGCGCTGTCTCTGTACAACATGTTCTTCTCGTGACTAGCATCCAAACTGCATTCAGGTTTCTCTTTATCACAAGTGAATATACTAAGAAGAATTTCTTTTTACTTGATAACTCGCTTACATCTTACTGTAAATTGCATGGTTTACAAAATTGCACAAATATTGAAGAAATCAACACAGTCTGATATAAGTTCTTTACTGCAATTCCCCGGTGTATTTAGCTTATCCTGCTGCTTCCCTGTGTTTCCTGTTTCCATTCCTCCTTCCTCCATAACCCTCTGAATTCTGTTCCTGGGAAAGTGCTTCCCTCTTGACCTTAATGTAGCTGATTACTGCTGTTTGGATGGGAGTTCTGTTCCAGACGTGACTGCTGTGTGCCTGCTCCATGAGTCCATTGCATCAATCGTCTTGGCATTTCCAATACTCTTCCAACCTCTGTGAAGGGTGAGCGCAATACTTGCATCTTCTAAGAGTAAAATCACATTAAATAAGAGTTAAAATTTTATTTTTTTCTCTGAGATTCTCACAATTTTCAAGAATACTTGGCATAAAATATTTGGTCAAACACATTTGTTGAATTAACAATCAAAGTCTTAATGAATTTGGAGAGAAATATAAAGTTTTAGGGAAAAGATGGTAATGGAACAAAGGACAACTTGACAGTTTCAGCTTCAAACAGAATATTGAGCACATGAGATTCAAGAACATGAGATATACAGATATGAATATGGATTAATTGGTTGATTGTTAAAATTATAAATAGCAGTATGTCCCTTAAACTGTTCTTAAGAGATTATGGCAGAGTTTGCAATGCTCTTTTCCCTTTCCCAGTAGTTTCATCAGCTCCATGGAACCAGGAAACCACACTCATGTTCCACAATTCATCCTTCTGGGGCTTTCTGAAGAGGCAGAGCTGCAGCCCCTCCTCTTTGGACTGTTCCTCTCCATGTACCTGGTCACCTTCACTGGGAACCTGCTCATCATCCTGGCCATCACCACAGACTCCCACCTCCACACACCCATGTACTTCTTCCTCTCCAACCTCTCCTTTGCTGACATCTGTTTCACCTCCACCACTGTCCCAAAGATGCTGATGAACATCCAGATGCAGAACAAAGTAATTACATATGAAGACTGCATCACACAGATGTACTTTTTCTTGCTTTTTGCGGGCTTAGACAACTTCCTATTGACAGTGATGGCCTATGACAGGTTTGTGGCCATCTGTCACCCAATGCACTATATGGTCATCATGAACCCAAGATTCTGTGGCCTCCTGCTTCTGACCGCCTGGGCATTGTCATTTCTGCAGTCTCTATTAAATGTTTTATTGCTTTTACGACTGTCTTTTTGTACAGAACTGAAAATCTCCCATTTTTTCTGTGAATTTAATCAGGTTGTCCATCTTGCTTGTTCTGACACATTCCTCAATGACTTAGTCATGTATTTAGTAAGTGCAACTCTGGGTGTTATTCCATTCAGTGGGATTCTTTTCTCTTACATCAAGATTGTGTCCTCTATTTTGAAAATGTCATCAGCTGAGGGCAAATATAAAGCCTTTTCCACCTGTGGGTCTCACCTCTCTGTGGTCTCCTTGTTCTATGGTACAGCTTTAGGTGTTTATTTTAGCTTGGCTGCTATTGAAAACTCCAGGGCCACTGCAATCGCCTCAGTGATGTACACTGTAGCCACACCCATGCTGAATCCTTTTATCTACAGTCTTAGAAATAAAGACATAAAGCAAGCCCTAAGAAAACTGTTCAGTGGAGGAACATCGTATATCACAGAAACTCATCCTTAAGTTTAGAGAGCTACTTTTGAAAAACAAAATTTGAAATAATAAAAATCTGTATTATACTTTCTTGAGTTCTAACTGTGCTTATGTATATAATTCCATCTCCTAAATTTAAGACATAATATGAAAAATTGAATACATAATGTGAAAATACTTCCAGTGCATTTTCTTAAAAATATATTTACTTTAACGGAATCTTCATTTCCATGTGAAATTTTTTAAGGTGCTTCAGCTATATATAAGAAAGAGATTTTTCATTACTCGCCATAGAGGAATTGCATACAATTATCCCAGGGACCAGTGCTCATTATTATCCTGAGCCTTAAAAACAGGCACAGAATTCCTGTGATTCTTATTTTGGAAAATATTTTTCTTGTGATTCCATCTGTCTTAAACCTTCAACCCACCTGGGTATTTTCTTTATACTGAAGTCCTTTTGAATATTTTGAGCATGAAATTTTTAAACCTGTTTTTATGAAATTATTCAAAGCACTAGTGGAATATTCAAACATTGAATATGGCTTCCAGAACCACACTGAAAACCACACCCGATTAGCATGTTCATATCTCTTCTATCATCAGAAAGATGGTAGAATCAAAAAGACTGAAGTTATTGACTCCCTATGCATGATTAATCTCCTGCCATCCAGATAGTAGGAATTTCTGTTGTAATAGTTAGTTCAATACCATTGTTTTCAAGACCTCTGTAGACCTCCATTTGTTTAACAAATGTATACGCATCCCTTCCTGGCTTCAATGATGCTACAGGAATTCGGCCTTTATTGTTTCAAACTAACACAGTGCTCCCCAATTATGCTTGATCATGAAATTATCTTCATCAAGGCATCGCCTCACGTGTGCCCTTGAGTCTCTCCCTGCGATCTCATCAAGATCTCAAATAATTACATGTGAAACTCTTGGTTTTCATGATCCCTATATTTTCTCTGCACTGAGGAAGCAGCTCAGTTGAGTTAAGTTTTGGGCTACTTGAAAGATTAGAGTTTCAAACCCATTCACTGCTCAGAGGGAGAAATATGAGACCATATGCTCCCATTTGGCTGACAGCGTTACTTTTTTTTTTTGCATGTTTACACTGTCTGATGTCTCCATGCATCCACTTTTCAATTGTCTGTCCTCAAGGGAGGAGGTTATATGTAAACCATTGTGATCAGTTCTCCCTTTCTCCCCCACATTCCCTTTACCCTCCTGGTATGGCTACTCTCTTTGTAGGTCCTGAAGGGTTTATCTGTCCTGGATTCCCTGTGTTTCCAGGTCTTATGTGTACCAGTATAAGATAGAATTGGGATTATGATAGTGGGGGGAGGAAGCACTAAGGAGCTAGAGCAATGGTATATGTTTAATTGGTGTTATACTGCACCCTACCTGGCTCATCTCCTTCCCATGAGCCATCTGTACAAGGGATAGTCACTTACCTATAGATGGGATGTGGGACTCCCCTCTCAACTCCCCCTCCTTCACAATGATATGATTTTTTGTTCTTTGGTGCCTGATACTTGATCCTATTGACACCTTGTGGTTACACAGGCTGGCGTGCTTCTTCCATGTGGGCTTTGTTTCTTCTCAGTTGGATAACCACTCGTTTATCTTCATGTCTTTAAGACTCCAGATGCTATATCATTTCATAGGTGACCACCATCTGCTTTCTTCACCATATTTGCTTATGTACCTGCTTTGCCTTCAGCAATCATGTTGGGAAGGTGAGCATCATGGAATGCTAGGTTAATAGGACAAAGTGTTCTTGTATTGAGGGAGTACCTGAGTAGAGGCCCAACGTCCATTGGCTATCTTAATACTAAACCCATATAGATCTATTTCCTAATAGTCATATAGAAATATATTTACATATGCAAATGCCTATATTTAAACCTTTGTCAATGCACTTTGCCAACTAGGAATGGAGGTTGAGGGGAGCGAGGGGAAAAATGAGGAGCTGCTACCAAGGGTTGAAGTAGCAAGAAAATGTTTTGAGAATGATGATGGCAACAAATGTATATATGTGTTTGACACAATGGATTTATGTATGGATTGTGATAAGAGTTGTACGGGCCCTCAATAAAATTATTTCTATAAGAAATTGCAGCTTTGTAAACTGTATCACACAGTTCAGTTCAGTCCAATGAGTCAGACACACTTGAGAGCAGGGGAAGTGGGTGGGTCATACAGGAGTGTTAAGTACTAGCCCCCTATTCCTTCATGAAAAATGTAGACTCGATTCAAACCCACTGTCATGGGGTCCACCTCACAGCACACAGACAGTGATGAATAACTGCCTCATAGGATGTCGGAAGCTGGAATTTTTTTCAGAGAGGCAGACTACCGCATGTTTCAACCAGGGAGCAGGTAGTGGATTTGAATCTCCATTTTTGGTTAGCAGCCTAGCACTTTAACTAGGGGAATGCCTTATAAAATGAGTGAACAACCTGATTACATCCAAATTCCCTTAAGATTTTTTCACATATTTTTAAAAATTTTTTTAAATCATCTTATTGAGGGATCATACAACTTTTATCGCAATCCATATATATATCTCCATCATGTCAGGCTCATTTGTACAATTGTACAATTGTTGCCCTCATCATCTCAAAATATATGCTTTCTATTTGAGCCCTTGATATCAGCTCCTCATTTTTCCCCTCCCTTCCTGCTCCTTCTACTTGAGCCCTTGGTGTCAGTGCATGTCCCTCCTCCCTGGCCCTCCCTCCCTCCTGAAATCTTGATAATTCATAATCTTTTTTGGATGTCTTACCCCAACTGCTGTGACTCTTCACCTACTTTTCTGTTGTCTGTTCCCCCGCATGTGGGTTATACATAGATCATTGTGATCTGCTCCCCTTATTTTCCCCCACCTTATGTTATCCTCCTGGTATGGCTACACTCATTATTGGTCCTGAGGGGTTTATCTGTCCTGAATTCACGATGTGTTGAGCTCTTATTTGTACCAGTGTACATGATTTAGTTTAGCTGGATTTGCAAGTTGAATTGGGGTCATGATAGTGGCGGTGGGGAATCATTAAAGAACTAGAGGAAAGTTGTATGTTTCATCCCTGCTATACTGCACCCTGACTGGCTTGTCTCTTCCTTGTGACTACTGTAATTTGTTCTCCACTTGTCTACAGATTGGCTTTGGGTCTTGGTTCCGCGAGCTGGCTCTTTTTTATGTTTCCATTCAAATATGTACAGTTAGTCATGATTTCTTTAGAATGGATGCTTTGTGGAGTATGACTTGAGTATTTGATAACACCAAAAAAATTTTAAAAAACACCCAAAGAATGACTGCCATGGAGTCAGTACCAGCTCAGCAGCTCTAAAGGACAGGGTTAAATTGCCTCTGTAGGTTCTCAAACCTGGAATTCTCTACAGGAGTAGTAAGACCCAGCTTCTTTTGTGGAGCATTTGGTGGTTTCGAACACCTCACCTTGAGGAGCACAGTCCAACTCTGCCACATATTCTTAGATACTCCTCTTTTAAGGACAAATAATACTGTAGTAAAATATATAATATAAAATTAACAATTCAAACATTGTGAAAATCACTCCTTGTGCTTACGTCAAAAATTCTCTATTAGTGGATCCCAACCTGTTGGTTGTGAACCGTTTGGGTGTCGAAGACCACTTCACAGGGGTTGCCTATGACCAATGGAAACACTGTTCCTCTATCCATCTCAAGGCGGGTCCCTCCATATGCAGATACACCCACATATGAGTACCCTATATCAGGACACCATCGCACTAGCTCCATCGTGAACAAACGCAGGTGTATGTGACAGGGTTGGTGCCATAATGTACTTATGACACCAGTCACACAGGTGTAGAGAGTTGCTACTGCATTGAGAGCAGCTACTGTGTAGAAAGCAGCTGCTGTGTTGAAAGCAGTAGGATTAGAGGTAAAACACGTCATGAATTTTAATTACTGGCTAAAAGTAATATAATGTACTGTAAAATCATTAACTACTGATATGTATGTATATATATATATATGATTATGATTGGAACTTAATCTGGATGTTGATTGGTTTTTTATATTCAGCTGTGGTTGATATGAATACTGCCCCCTTGTGATAGTAACAGGTATGGTAAAAAAAAAACAAACTACAGAAAGAATGGTAAACCATAGGAAACTTTAATGAACTGCATTGACTGAACTCTGCCGTGCATTATGCTTTGTATTACGAAAGCTATTGTTATATATTATTTTCATTAGCAAACCATCCCATGACAAGGGATCATGTAGAGAAGAATGTTAAGAAAAGAAAATATAGTGAGGATTTGTTACAGTATGGTTTTACGTCAATAATTACAACAGGAATTGAGACAGCACAATGTGTTATTTGTGTGAAGTTCTATCAGCCGATTCTATGAAGCTGAAGAAACTGAAATGCCATTTTGATAGCAAGCATCTAAGCTTTGCTGGCACGGAGACCAACTATTTAGAAGCAACGCTGATGGACTCAAGAAAGCCAGACTTGACACTGGTGGGAAGTACCACAAACAAACGTAACAGATGTTGAAACTTCATATTTGGTGGCACTCAGAATTGCAATAGCTATGAAACCTCACACCATTGGTGAGGATTTATTGTTGTCAGTGGCCAAAGACATTGTACAAGTTATGATTGGAGACAAATTTGTTACAAAATTGAGTGCACAGTCTGCAGAAGAATAGATGACATGTCTGCTGATATTTTGGATCAGGTAATCAAGGAAATTAAATCTGCTCCACGTCCAATAATTTACATCCAGCTTGATGACATTGCACACTGTTCCCAGTTACTGATTTACATGAGGTATATTAATGGTGGTGCCGCTATAGATAAGTTTCTTTTTTCACATCTTTTGTAAAGACAACTACTACACATAATGCATTTGACTCAGTTGAATCGCTTTGAAAGAGCATAAGGTCTCTTGGGAAAAGGTTTGTGGTGTTTGCACAGATGGTGCTCCAGCTATACTAGGGAGTTGATCTGGATTTCAACGTTTGCTACTGAATGAGTCACCAAAAGTCACTGAACTCACTGTATGGCTCATCACAAATATTAGCAATGAAGATGCTGCTCCCAGAGTTACGAGAAGTAATGAAAAGCGTGATAAGCTCCATGAATTTTGAAAAGGCAAACACCTGAAACAGCCAACTGTTGTCGCAACTGTGCATTAGTTGGATGCACCGAATAATGCTTTGCTTTTTCACACTGAAATGAGATGGTTGTCAAGAGGAAAAGTGTTAAAATGTATTTTTTGAGGTTCATGATGATCTCTAAATGTTTTTACATCAGAATTCCAGGGCTCTGATTGCCATCAGCAAATCTCCATGTGGCTCATGGTCAGTAATGTCTCACTGGGAGTGAGCATGGGTCCCATCTCCAGCAAGCTATTTATCTCCTTAGCACCTCCAAATGAGGTCATAATGCTGTGATCTGATTGACAGGCTAAATTCCACCCCTTCACTCTCAAGTCTCAAATTGAAAAACAAATTATGTAACTACCACACTCAATTTTCTGACACAATCACTGATGACAAAATGGGTGCACAGGCTAATGTGGTGAATAAAGCTAATGGTGTCTGGCTAGCAAAAGCTACAGCATCTGTGGTCTGAAAAGTTTAAAGATAAACAAGCAGCCAACTAACTAGCTGAGAAGCAACAAAGTCCACATTGATGATGCACACCAGCCTGCATGATAATGTTGACAGTGGGATCAGGTACCAGGCATCAAAGGCTCAGAACAAAAAATTATATCTATGTGAGTGAGGGGGAGGGTGGAGTGGAAACCCATAGCCCATCTGTAGACAATTGGACATCCCCTTACAGAAGGATCATAAGGATGACATGAGCCAATCAGGGTGCAGTATAGCCCCGATGAAACATACACCTTTCCTCTAGTTCTTTAATGCTTCTTTCCCCCTCTGTCATGACCCCATTTCTACCTTACAAATCTGGCTAGACCAGAGCATGTACACTGGTAGAGGTAAGAGGTCACAGCACAGGGTATCTAGGATAGATAAACCCCTCAGGATCAATAATTAGAGTAGCAATACCAAAAGGCTAAGGGGAAAGTGGGAGAAGAATAGGTGAACCTATCCCAATGATCAGGATATAACTTCCGCCCAGGGGGACAACAACAACGAAAGTTGGTGATGGTGTAAGACATGAAAAAACAATAATTTATAAGCTACCAAGCGTTCATGAGGGAAGGGAAGGTGGGGAAGGGGAAAATGAGCTGATATCAAGGGCTCAAGGAGAAACAAACTTTTGAAAAGGATGAAGGCAATATATGTACAAATGTGCTTGACTCATGGATGCATGCATTGCGATAAGAATTATAAGAGCTCCCAATAAATTATTTTGAAATTATGACACATCTCTGAGTTTAGCAGTTGAACAATTCCAGGAAGACATAAAATGTACATTTGAAAAATGTTGTATGCAAATGTTTGTGTATATATGAACAATGATATTTTTCTTTATTTTGGACTCATTGCCATATCCTCATATTTTGTTCTTTCTGGAAAACCACCTAGAAACTTAAAAAAATTAATTCTTATTTCAAGAGGAAAAGCACTCATGGAGATCTGCCGTGGCCCACTCTCATATGACAAACCACGGGACTTATTTCTGCTGCCTTGTTTCCACTGTCTCAGATCAGAAAATTGAAATGAAATGCTCCAGAGTAGTTTATTTTAATTGGGTAGTGGGCTTTAAATGTGTGCAAATGTTGTGAAAATTGATATGTCAATATTCAAAATAGCTGGAAATAGAAATACCAGACAACCCAGCAATTCCTCTGCTGAGTAGATACCTGAAAGAAGTAACAACACAGACAGATGTATGCTTTCCTATGTTTATCACAGAGAGTTCACAATAAACTGGGAACAGCTCAAATGTCTATCAGTGGGAGAATTGATAAAGAAACTGGTACATAAACACAATTGAATACTGCGTATTCATAAGAAGAGTGACGAATCCATGAAAGTTCTGATGATGGATGAACTGGAAAATCATGATGCTGAGTGGTTATTCAATCACTAAAAAAGAAATATTGTATGGGCCAGGACTATAAGATGAAGGGAGACTTCTGTTCTCGGGTCAGGTAATCTTTGAATCCATTCTGTGTCTGCCTAATGCTCACAGTCTATGTATCATGCAATTATTTGTCCATCTTTGTAACCACTTTGACAGAGGTCTTCTTAGATGCGGTCGGTTACTTATGTTGAAGAGAGAAGGACACAAGAACAACTTCCTTCACAGGTCACAACAGGTTCTGATTAGAAACTCCCACTCAGTAAACTGGATTGTGTCTTGAACTCACCTGCAGTGCATTTAAGAAACTGAATGACTCTCTTGGATTAAGGCACTACTGCGAGAAGATGCAGATGGAAGGCAGGTCAGCAAGGCCATGGAGTATTTCAAACTCTCTACTTTAATGACATCTGTGAATCATCTAGCAGGCATGGCTCTACTTTGGGGAATGAGCATTATTGATTGACCTTTGTCCAACCCTAAGTTTTGCAAAAGTATTGTCCAATCACTTGAATATTGGATCTGTATAGGTCAACAATCTATGAAACTTTGTGTTGTGGTCCCAAAGCTGTCCTGTACATATATACTTTCATTTCCTAATGAGTATTTGAAATTTTACTACCTTCGCTAAATATTAATTTATCATTATACTTATGACATACCCTAGGGAGGTGATTTATAATGTTACCATTTAAAGGCTAATCATGTTTCTCAAATGGACCACTACCTCTTTTTTGTAATACTGTGGTGGCTTGTGTGTTGCTGTAAACATGTCACTGAAATTACAAAAGACAAACTCAACAAGTTTCTTTCAGGGGAGCTTCCAAACAGAGAATAGAACACAAGAAAGAATGTAGCTGTCCACTTCAGAGGAACTGACCACAACCCCCTTACGCACAGCATCAGGACACCGTCAGATACTGAAGGCCTACTGAACAGAAGGAGAGCTTTGCCAGACAGAGTGCCAGAAGATGAGCCCCTCCGGTCAGAGGGCACTCAGAACGTGACAGAGGAAGAGCTGCCTTCTCCAAGTAGAGTTGTCTACATTGCCAGGGACGGTGTCAACGCTGCAGAGTAGAGCCTTCCAGTGCTTCATTGGCTGATGGGGCATGACTCAAAATGAAAAAAATTAAACGCCTGCAAAAATCACCTAATATTCAGAACTTGGAATCTATGAAGCAGGAATCTAGGGAAACAGGAAGTCATAAAATAAGTAATGGAATATAAAATGATTGAGATTCTGGACATGAATGCGTTGAAACGGGGCATTTAAAATCAGAAAATCGTACAGTTCACTATGCCATGAATGACACCTTCATGAGGAAAGGTGTGAATTTATTGGCAGAAAAAATCTCTCTTCATTTTAAATTGACATTATTTTATTGTGGGGTCTTACAGAGCTTATACCAATTCATGTATCAATGTATAAAACACATCTGTACATATGTCACCATTATCCTTTTCAAAACATTTTGTTTCTACTTGAGCCCTTGGTATAAGCTCCTATTTTTCCCTCCCCCATCCTCCTACCCTCCTGACCCCTTCATAATTATAAATTATTATTATTTTCATAACTCACACTGTCTGCAGTCTCCCTTCACCAACATTTCTGTTGTTTGTACCCCTATGGGTGGTGGTGGTAATATAGATGATTGTGATCTGTTGCCCCTCTGAAAGGATATTTCAAGAGCTATCTTTAAGTGCAGTGCTATCTGTGATAGGATTATATTTATTCCTTTTCAAGGAAAGCAAACAATACAACTTATATTACAAATTACACATGTAACACAAGACTTAATGTTGAAGAAATTGTAGGATTCTGCCAATGCTCTCAGTATGAAATGGATAAACATGCACTTTAGAATGCTTAATAAATATTGGCTAATGGAATATTTCATATAAATGGGAGTACATGATACATGGCCTCTGGAGTGCCCCTCACCCCACACAGACCAATGGAACCCTTGTGACACGGAAGTGAAGCTCTCCTTGGGTGCTAGAATGCATCCTCAGTGGGAACAAGACCCATGATATCTTGATATCTATAGCTATCTATTTATCCATCTATCTATTTATGTATCTCTAATACACTTTCACAAGTGTGAGAAATTCCCTTGATACATATTATTTTTCCTATCTCTCTGTGTCTCTATAGCCATACAGAGAAATGGAGAAGTGAGTAAGCACAATCGGGCTCCAATCCCTGGGTCAGATGTTAAACTGGAGTCTTAACAAGACCCAGGAACTGCTGTGGTTGGCCAACCAGGAAGCAGGAAGACCACCCAGGAAGCCGAAAGATCACAGGCTGGTGCAGAAAGAGGCAGAAAAGTTCAAGTTCAACAGGTCAGGCTTCAGACTGCAGAGTAAAAAACAAAAAAACAAAGTTGGCAGTCATATGGCAAGTCATGGATAGCTCTCAAATTGTGAGGCAATAGAGCAGGCCTTTGGCTTAAAGCCAAAACACCAGGGCCAGAGACAGATGTTGGAAGCTGATCCAGCAAGGAGGAAGTGGCAAGTCCACCTACAAAGTCTGCTTACATAAGAGTAGGTCATACCCCTGAGGAAACTTTTTGTCATTTGCAGCAGAGCTGTGACATGGGTGATGCGATTGTCTCCTCCCTAATCCTCTTACATCTGCTTTACTGTTCACATTAAATTTCATCATGGAGTTTTTTTTTGTTGGATCACATCAAGGGGAAACACCAACTGGTACACTACTAAGAATCCTGGCCCAACCACATTAACGCAAAACCAAATTAACACAGTTACTAACCTAAATTTCAGCAGTTTGAAGTCTCAAAGTCACTAGTTCCTCTATGGGAGAAAGATCTGTCAGTTTGTTCTATAAAGATCCCAGCCTGGGGAACCTCTGAGGAGTTCTGCTCTACCCAACAGGTCACTCTGAGTCAGAATTGACTGCACGGCCGTCAGTTTTCTTCCTCAGTAGGAGTAGGATTCCAAGAATCACCCATTCCATATCATGTAATCTTGCTTCATGGTTTCTCAATGACAAACAATCAACTAGTATATATAGATGACACATTGTGCTCATCTGTTGACATTTTGTTTGTTTCTACCAGTAAGTATTTGTGAATACTGCTTTTGTCAGAATTCATATACCAGTATTTGCTTAAATACTTATTTTTAATTCTTTTTGTACCTAGCAGTTGAATTGCTGGTCACTTGCTGCACCTAGGGGTAGCATTTGGAGGAAACAACGATGTGTTCTTCACAATACTTGCACCCTTATCCCCGCCCTCCTCCAGCAATACATGAGGGCTATATGTGAGGGTTGGAAAAGTTGTAGCAATGTACCATTAAATATTAATGCAAATATTTAACAAATTTTTGAAGCACACTAGTAATTACTAATGTACAAAATCACTCACACAAAAATGAATTGCAAAATAGGAAGCAACACAGAATGCAATGCACTGGGTATTCACGTACAAATCTTGAGTATCCTCTAATATTAGAGTATCCTTTAATATATTTTATTCAGCCTTTGTGGTGGAGCCCATCCACATGTGTTTATCATCGCATGGACTGATCAGGTAGATATGATTTTAATTGATGCTAATAGGCAAACCAGAATGGTGAGTGGTGGAGTTCAGCTGTAAAATGTACACAAATGCCCCCGAAGCAGATACCTATCAAGCCAGAGGAGTCTCTTCCCAAGGACACTTCTTCCACTCACCATCTTCTATCTATTGGCTTAAGTGGCTCCTCCTCAGAAAGATTTCTTTCTTCTCTCCTCACGTGTTCAACTAGAGTGGATCCTGCTGCAATACCTCTTCCCATTCACAAAACAGAAAGCTAACAAATTCCCTTTCAGATAACACTTAGTATGTCTCAGGTATCATTGATTTGAATTAGCAAATCATTCTAAAAAATAATAAGAGATACCTATGAATATCTTTATATGGAATGTGAAATGTTATTATGTTATATTTTTATCATTATATTATATGATATTGTGAAATAAAATTTCAATAATATATATGAACCATATTATGGACATTGTTACATTTAGGTTTTTTATTTATTATTATCCATAGATGTGTAGACACTCGCTGAGAATGTCCTATCATCTTATCTTCCAACAGCCTATCTATATGGATGGCATTCCATTTGCTCAGGGTCTATTGTCAATTAATTGAAATAAAAGACATAGAAAAAATACAGCAGTGGTGTGGTGGAGATAGATGTGTGAGCAGAAGTGCTTCATAAAACACTGGCCTCTTGGTAAATGATATCCATCTGCGATCTTCAGGTCTTTGGAGAAAGACATGCATCTCAGAGTGATCATTAGACATTCCCCTGCATGCTGGAGACACAGCACAGTAGAGATGACCACCTTCTGTGAAAAAGCAGTCCCATGGGAGAAAGCTGTACACAGAGTTCCAAATTGTCTCCCAAAGGACAGAGTGGCACAAGTCTGAATTTTGTTCTCTTAGCTCCAGAGAAATAAAATTCTCAGGGAATGTGAGACAAAAGAATACTTCATAATGAGGAACAAGGGATTTCATCCACTAGAGCCAAAGGACTGTAAATACTTCCTCTACACTGACCAAGATCTACTCGATTCATCTAAGGTGACAAGAAAACAGAGCTATACCTTCTAGAAGGCTCACGAGTGGGTCCATCTCCATGTTCTTCCTGGGGCACAACATCTAACTTTAGCATTAACTGAGGGAGAAACTGCACTGGTGAAGTCTTATCTGGATGAGGTACAACATCTTCGCAGATGTCTGGAGAGTGGTGATGCGTGATGACCCTCTCTTTAGGTAGTATGTGTAGGCCTATCAACAGTATAACAAATAAAAGCAAGTTTAATGGATAAAGTCCTGATGAGTTAGAGTCTCTGGTCCTAGAGACTGATTCTGGCTACAGAACAATGTCTTCTTTCTCTGATCTGTCTTCCCCGGTGCTGGCTCTCATTCCTGTCACCTCCTTCTCTCAACAGCCTTCCTTGCTTCCCTGCATCAACGTGTCTCTTAACCTCATTCAACTATTTGTTCACATCGTCACTCACAAAACTCTAGTTTAGCATTAACTTATAGTCTGGACACAAAGAAATGAGTAGACATGTTCCCTTCTTGCCAGTATCTGACATTCTCCGTAAGGGAACAGACGGTAAGTGCGTGCTTATCCCGGCTCTGCAATCCTGCTGAAATGCATCATGATGTTGTTGCCCTTCCTGGGGACGTTTAGTTTTGTTGGATTCAATTAGTTAGTGTTTTGTTGAAGATTTTTTATCATGACTAATATCGAAAGATAGTCTTCCTTTATTATATATTTGTATCTGGTTTTGATATTACTCACTGCCGTTGAATCTATTCTGAGTCATAGAGACCCTGAAGGACAGAGTATAATTGTCCCCATGAGTTTCCAAGACTTTTATTCTTTCTCCCATCTTTCTCCCATGCAGTGGCTGGTGATTTCAAATTGTTGATCTTGCTGTTGCAGCGTAGTAAGTAATCCATTCTCCTACTAGGACTCCTGGATTTGATATTAGGATACAGCTGGTTTCACAGAATTTGTTAAGAAATATTCCCCTTGCTCTAGCTTATATGAAAAGGTTATAAACTATGAATATCATTAATCTTTTTTTTAGTTTATAGAATCCACTAGCATTTGACTAGTATATTAAGCAATCACTGCGTTTAATCTCAAAACGAATCCTAAGTGCACTGAATTTTGGAAAAGGAGTGAAAAAAGTACTTTTAAAAAATCCTTTTCAATTTACCTATATATGAATATTTCAATTAATTATTAATATTTTAATATTATATTTCTAATATTAGTATAAGAATTCATTAAAATAACATATATTAAAGTATTTATCTAGTTGGGTAATTCCACTATTATTACTTTTCTGGGTATTGTGAAATTTAAGTAATATAACCTTCTTTTCTCTGATTCTCATACTGATCTCCTTTCCTCCCCTTTTGTCTATTTCATTCCTTCCTTCCTCTCAGTACTCTGGCTTTCTATCACAAGGCAGAGGATGGCCACAATAAAATCTCTGCCCAAAGGATTACTGGTCTTTGAAATACCCAAAGACCTGATTTTGGATTATTGACTCTCAACTCAGGTTTTATAGGAGAGTGAAACTGACATTATCTTTTAGTGTTTTTTTCTTGCTGAATTTGCTCAGCCTCCATAACACACCATCATAGATCAATGTGGAGCGAGCAGGAGCAGTTATCAGTAAATGAGTTATGAATTGAGCAGACACCTTAACCTGTCATCTAAAGTCCAAAAAGGGAAATACTCTACCCACATAGAAATTAAAGGAAGAATACCTTTTTTGAAAGTGGAATTATACGATTCCTTTACATTATATTAGTATATACAAATAACACTACACTGTATCACATAACAATATTGAGGTTGTCAGCTGTCACCAAGTCAACTCCAACTCAAGATGAATCCACATGTGCAGAGTAAAACTGTGCTTTGCAATTTTCAAAGTTGTGCTCTTTGGGAAGCAGATCACCAGGCTTGCCTGTAGATTCCCCCGTGTTGATTGTAAATGCCAAACTCTTAGCCAGTTTCAAGTGATTTCTCAGTATAGTGCAATAGGATATGATATAATGTGGTGTGGTATAATAATATATATAAAAATAATAAATGATGTGTAAGTTTTTTATCATGGAGTCTTTTACAACCTCATAACCATCTGATCCCTTATTCCCACCACTTTAACTACAACGTCAGTTCAGATTCCTTATATGCGCATCAGGTACACCTTATGTGTCACCATAAATTCCATGGTTCACAGACCTGACCAGCATTCAAGTAATCACACACATTCTGATTTAATTCATCAATTGAAATTCCCTAATGTGTCATAGCTCATCCCGCTGCCTCTTCATGTTCCTGTTTTTATTCTCCCTTCCTTCCTTCCACTCTGAATTTTGTTGCTGGGAAAGTGCTGCCCTCCTGAATTTACATAGTTGAATATTAGTAAAAGGAGGAGAGTTCAGTTCCAGACATGTCTACTATTTGCATGCTCCATGAGTCCAGAGGACCAATTGTTTCCTTGAGTCTTTCAAATTCCATCACTCTTCCTAACTCGGGAAGGTGAGAGCCCAATAGTTGGATCTTATGCTGTTCACATCAAATAAGGGTAAGGCTTTTCTTTTTTTTCCCACTGATGTTCCCACAACTATAAAGAACACTTGGCATAAAATATTTGGTCAAACACATTTGTTGAATCGGCAAAGGGTTAATGAATTTGGAGAGAAATATGACGCTTTAAGGAAAAGATGGTATTAGAAGAAATGGCAAGTAGACAGTTTCAGCATCAAAGACAATATTGAGTACATGAGATTCAAATCGAGATACACAGGTGTGAATAGAGATTAATTAATTAATTGTTTATATTATAAATGACAGTACATCCTTTAAACTGTTAACAACTTATGATACAGATTGCAATGCTCTTGTCTCTTTCCCAGTAGTTTCATCAGCTCCATGGAACCAGGAAACCATACTAACATTCCAGAATTCATCCTTCTGGGGCTTTCTGAAGAGGCAGAGCTTCAGCCCCTACTCTTTGCACTGTTCCTCTCCATGTACCTGGTCACCTTCACTGGGAACCTGCTCATCATCCTGGCCATCACCACAGACTCCCACCTCCACACACCCATGTACTTCTTCCTCTCCAATCTCTCCTTTGCTGACATCTGTTTCACCTCCACCACTGTCCCAAAGATGCTGCTGAACATCCAGATGCAGAACAAAGTAATTACATATGAAGACTGCATCACACAGATGTACTTTTTTGTGCTTTTTGCGGCCTTGGACAACTTCCTATTGACAGTGATGGCCTATGACCGGTTTGTGGCCATCTGTCACCCCCTGCACTATATGGTCATCATGAACCCAAAATTCTGTGGCCTCCTGCTTCTGGCCTCCTGGGTATTGTCATTTGTGCACTCTCTATTAAATGCTTTATTGGTTTTGCGACTGTCTTTTTGTACAGACTTGGAAATCTCCCATTTTTTCTGTGAACTTAATCAGGTCATCCAACTTGCATGCTCTGACACCTTCCTCAATGTCTTGGTCATGTATTTAGCAAGTGGACTTCTTTGTTTTATTCCACTCACTGGGATCCTTTTCTCTTACATGAAGATTGTGTCCTCCATTTTGAAAGTTTCATCAGCTGGAGGCAAATATAAAGCCTTTTCCACCTGTGGGTCTCACCTCTCCGTGGTCTCCTTGTTCTATGGCACAGCTTTAGGGGTTTATCTTAGTTCTGCCGCTATTGAAAACTCCAGGGCTACTGCAATAGCCTCAGTGATGTACACTGTAGCGACACCCATGCTGAATCCTTTTATCTACAGTCTTAGAAACAAAGACATAAAGCAAGCCCTAATAAAAATTTTCAGCAGAGATCCATTCTATATAACGGAAACACATTCCTAAGTTTAGTGAGTTCTGTTTGAGAAAAAAATTCAAAATCACAAAAATTTGTATTATATGTCCTCTGTTCTTTAAGAGTTTATGTACATAAATCAATCTCCTTAATATTTAAGACAATAAAAAATTTAAGACATAACCTGAAATTACTTCCTGCATATTTTAAAATGTATTTACTTTAATCATATGATCCTTTAATGGCCAGTTATTTCATGATGCTTCAGTTTTCGTTATGACATAGATTTCATCACTCGCCATAGAGGAATAGCATGCAGTCATCACAAAGGTCTGGTGCTCATTATCATCATGAACCATTAAAAACTGGGACAGAGATTCTCTTATTCCTATTTTCAAAAATGTTTTTCTTGTGATTACATCTGGCATGACACCTGCAAACCCCCTGGGTTATTTTCTTTACACTGAAGTCCTGTTGAGTAATTTGAGCATGAAGTCTGTACACTTGTTCCTAATAAATTATGAAAAGCAAAAAGGTGGTATGTTCAAATATTGGAAACGGCTTCCAGACCACACTGAAAACCAGACCAGCTAAGCACGCGGATGCCTGTTCTATCATCAAAAAGATGGTGGGATCCGTAAGACCAATGTCACTGATTTCCCGGATATGACTAACTTTCTGCCATGCAGAGAGTAGGAATTTTTGTTGTAATTGTTGGTTCAAGAACAGTAGTTACAAGACCTCTCTAGACCTCAATTTGTTTAGCAATGGTTTACATATCCCTTCTTGGATTCAATGATACTAATGGAAATTTGCCTTTATGTTTTCACAAGAACCCATTGCTCTCCAATTATGCTTGACCACAAAATTATCTTCACCAAAACATCTGCCTCACTTTTGCTCTTGTGTTGCTCCCTGAAGCCTGATCAGCATCTCAAATAATCACAGGTGAATCTCTTTGTCTTTATGATTCTGGAAATTATAGCTCCCTATATTTCTCTGCACACAGAAAGCAGCCCTGTTGAGTTAAGCTTTGGGCTACTTGAAAGGTTGGATTTTCAAGCCTATTCACTGCTCAGAGAGAGAAAGATGAGACAATATGCTCCCATTGAGATTACAGCTTTGTTCATTTCCATGTCTTATACTGTCCAATGTCTCCCTTCATCCACTTTTCTGCTGTCCATCCACCAGAGAGGGGGATATATGTAGATCATTGTGATCAGTTTCTCCTTTCTCCCAAACTTCCTCATCCCTTCCTGGTATTTCTCCTCTCATTATTGGTCCTGAAGGGTTTATCTGTCCTGGATTCCCTGTAATTCCAGTGTACATCCTCTGGTCTGTACCCCTGTACAACCTCTGGTTCGACCGGATTTGTAATGTAGAATTGGGACCATGATTGTGGTGGTGGGTGAGAGGGGAAGGAATCATTAAAGAGCTAGAGGAAAGTTGTATGTTTCGTTGGTGCTATACTCCACCCTGACTGGATCGTCTCTTCCTTGTGACTTTTATGTAAGGCTGTTGTCTAATTGTCTGTAGATTGGCTTTGGGTCTCAGCTCCGCATTCCCTCTCATTTCCATATTTTCATTCTAAAATATACAATTAGTTCATGATTTCTTTAAAATTAATGCTTTGTGGAGCATGAAGTAAGTATTTGATATAACCAAAAAAAGCCCAAAATACTCACTGCCATGGTGTCAGTACCAGCTCAGCAGCTCCATAGGACAGGATTAAATAACCTCTGTAGATTCTCAGACCTGGAAATTTTCTACAGGTTTAGAATGTCCGATCTTTCTCCTGTGGAACAGCTGGTGGTTTCAAACGGCTCACCTTCAGGAGCATAGTCCAACTCTGCCACACATTCTTAGATACTCTCTTTTTTAGGACAAATAATACTGGGGTAAAATATATAATATAAAATTAACAATTTAAAACATTTTGAAAACCACTCCTTGAGATTATATCAAGTCTTGCAGCATGGATTGTCAGTTTATTTTTTTTAATTTGCACAGTTTATTTCCACCTATCCATTTCTAGCCTCTTAATATACCTGCCATCACTTATGCCATTTCCTCCTGTGTTCTCATTTCCATTCTTCCTTCTCTGTGAGACCTTCCTACTTTAGGATCTTAAACTGTTAGTTTTTCTAATATGGGGCGAGTTTAATTCCAGTTCTTACGGGTCACTAAGGACTACAATCTTGGTGGTATCACCAGTCTCTACCCAACCAATAAACCTTATAATTTTGAATTCTGTTCCACATTCTTCTCCCACTTTCACAGTAATTTATATAATGGATAATTTATGTGCGTACCTTCTAGGGTGGGCATTTTCAGAGGACTTCTGTGTTGGTATCAGGAAACCATCCTACCCTCAAGATAATGAAGACTAATATTTCAAGGTCCCTTGGTACACCAGTCTGTTTCCATGTGTTTTTCGGTTTCCATCACTTTTATTTTCTCCAGGTGGAAAGAGAAAAATATTTCCACATGTTATACCTGCTTATGAGCACATATGATTCCTGCTGATAAGTACCAAATCAGAACACAGAGAATTTTGTTTGCTAACTCTGCTCTGCCAGTTGACCTTGGTGAGTTCAAGATGATGGTCCTGATCCCCCAGCCTCAGGGTCTTCTTTCCTCAAGATATTTGTTTATGTCTAAGAGGTTTCCATAACTTTCCTATATGTTTCATCAAAGATGGAAAATCTTTGCCCAACAGAGAAACACCCCTTCTAGGAGAGAAAGTTTAAGGGATTCTCAGCTTTGTGTTTTCATGATAGGAATCACCTGGATTCACTTTCTGAGTGGGAGTCGGGGAAATGCAGCAATGAAAAGAAGGGCTGACTTGAGCATATTGCATTGTTTCCTGTTGTGCTCCACAGAGACTACCCATGAGAGATGCACAAAGTGAGAGAGTTGAGGACTGGCTGGACCAAACTTTAAAAAGTTAATTCCACATTTAAAGATATATTTGCAACAATGGTTAAATACATTTATGTACATTTTCTGTGTCAAATCTATAAGTATTAATGGTACACTCCAAGACTCCTAGACCTGTCAATAAACACCCTTATTTCACTAGTACATCACAGGGCATTCAGGACATTTCAAGGTGAAAAGACATGCCTAGCTGAGTGTTGACAGATTTAAAAAAAGGAACTTTTTGGCTATTTGCATTTTGGACTAATGCTAGAATAATTTAGCACGTGAAAGGAACCCTCTGCTCTAGGATTGAACTGTTAAATGGTGCATGTGTGCAGGATGAAATGCTTGGTAGGTTACCACCTAGATCCACTTGTAGAGTGCAAGTGAGAGAAATGCAGCAATCAAGAGATGGGTTGAGTCTGGCCACTGCCACCCGTGGAGCTGGTTCACAGGGACTAGAGGAGAAAATGAGAGCAGCTTGACTGGTCCAAAGTTCATTTCTGAGCACAAGAGGGATAGGGTTGCTGAGAATTCTTGATGGGGCCCATGGTCTGAAGGCAAGGCAGCCAAGGGGGCACCTGGTGAGAGGAAGTGAAGAAGCGCACATTGAGCTGACCAGAAACTGACAAGATCAAGAGCAGATGTTTGAGCCTGTGAACTGGTGCATATTGCGACGGACTTTATGGATGGCCTGCTCTGATTTGACTTTGCTTATGGATGCAGACGTCACAAGGTTCCATCTTGAATGCAGAGTCTTCACCTCACAGATTAGGATTGTCTCCTCAGAGCACTGGGTTGATATAAGATGGCAGAACAGAGATTGGATAACCAAAATGCAGGGATAAAGGCATAAAGTGGTTGGCTTACAGCTTTCATAGGTGGGGGAGTGTGTTCATAGGATTATGAAGTAGGGGTTCACATAAGTGTAGAATGTTTGTGTTTTGTTCACTTATAGAATGTTATTTTTAAATGAGGGTGGCACATTTTCTAATTCTGTGCATTCTCATTTTTTCCTGTGAGATACAGATACAATGATATTATTGTTTGTTTGAAAATTCTATATTAGTGATTCTCAACCTGTTGGTTGTGAACCCTTTGGGTATTGAACGACCATTTCACAGGGGTTGCCTATGACCAATGGAAGCACTACTCTTCTATCCGTCTCTAGGCGGGTCCGTCCACATGCGATACGTCCACATATGAGTAGCCCATATGATGACATCATCGCACCAGCTCCATCACATACATCTTGTACAAACACAGGTGTATGTGACAGGGTTGGTGCAATAATGTACTGATGTGGACCAGTCACACGGGTGTAGAGAGCTGCTACTGTGTTGAGAGGAGCTACTGTGTAGAAAGCAGTTGTTGTGTTGAAAGCAACTACTCTGTTAAAAGCAGCCACTGTGTTAAAAGCAGCAGGATAAGAGGTAAAACAACACATCATGAATAATAATTACTGGGTAAAAGTAATTTCACGCACTGTAAAATCATCAACTACGGATATGTGGTGTGTATCTATATGATTCGAATTTAATTTGGATGCTGATGGGTCTTTTTACATTCAGCTGCGGTTGATGTGAATACTGCCTCCTTGTGATAGTAACAGGTATGTAAAAAAACTACACAGAGAATGGTAAATCATAGGATACTGTAATGAGCTGTATTGACTGAACTGTGCCAAGCATCATCTTTTGTATTACTAAAGCTATTGTTATATATTAGTTTCATGCAATTATTTGTCCATCTTTGTAACTACTTTGACAGAGGTCTTCCTTAGATGCGGTCAGTTATTTATGTTGAAGAGAGAAGAAGATAAGTTATCGCCTATCATATGACAGTGTTCTGTGATCACCCCAAATCAACAGACACTCCTACCAGGCTGCTCAGTGAACCTCAGTGGGAATTCAAGTAGAGAAGGTCAGGTAGATCTGTGTTGGTGAAGGGAATCACACATCTATCGGTGAGTGACCTAGAGGGGAAATCTGCCATTGGGAAAAGTGATTAACATTACTCATAGAATTCCTCCCCCCGCCCCACCACCAACCAATGCAAGGATAAGCCAAATATTATTTTTCTAATTGGCCATTTTGGAACGAGTTTTTATCCAGCTTTCAGTAACCCAGGAGTATAGACTCTGTCGTTTTATACTTCACAAGAACAACATCCTTCACAGGTCACAACAGGTTCTCATTAGAAACTCCCACTCAGTAAGCTGGATTTTGTCTTAAACTGACTGCAGTGTATTTAAGAAACTGAATTACCCTCTTGGATTAAGGCACTACTGTGAGAAGAAGCAGATGAATGGCAGGTCAGCAAGGCCATGGAGTATTTCAAACTCTCTACTTTAATGACATCTGTGAATTATCTAGCAGGCATGGCTCTACTTTGGGGAATGAGCATTATTGATTGACCTTTGTCCAACCCTAAGTTTTGCAAAAGTATTGTCCAATCACTTGAATATTGGATCTGTACAGATCAACAATCTATGAAATGATGTATTGTGGTCCAAAAGCTGTCCTGTACATGTATACTTTCTTTTCCTAATGAGTATTTGAAATTTTACTACCTTTGCTAAATATTAATTTATCAGTGTACTTATCACATACTCTAGCTGGGTGATTTATAATGTTACCATTTAAAGGCTAATCATGTCTCTCAAATGGACTATTACCACTTGTTTATATAAAAGCCACAGTGTCACCAAAATGAACAAGTTTCTTTCAGGGGAGCTTCCAAAGGGAGAATGGAAAACAAGGAAGAGTGTAGCTGTCCACTTCAGAGAAATTAACCAGTAAACCCCTTACTTACAGCATCAGGACACTGTCAGATACTGAAGGCCTAATGTACAGAAGGAGAGCTTTGTCAGACAGAGTGTCAGAAGATGAGCCACTCAGGTCAGAGGGCACTCCGAATGTGACACAGGAAGAGCTGCCTTCGCCAAGCAGAGTCATCTACATTGCCAGGGACGGTGTCAACGCTGCAGAGTAGAGCCTTCCAGTGCTTCATTGGCTGATGGGGCATGACTCAAAATGAAAAAAAAAATGCCTGAAAAAAAATCACCTAATATTCAGAACTTGGAATGTAGTAAGTAGGAATCTAGGGAAACAGGAAGTCATCAAATAAGTAACGGAACACAAAATGATTGAGATTCTGGACATGAATGCGTTGAAACGGGCCATTTAAAATCATAAAACCGTAAGGTTCACTATGCCAGGAATGATACCTTCATGAGGAAAGGTGTGAATTTATTGTCAGGAAGGATCTGTCTTCATTTTTAATTGACATTATTTTATTGTGGGATCTTACAGAGCTTATAACAATTCATGTATCAATTGTATCAAACACATTATACATATGTCACCATTATCCTTTTCCAAAAATTTTGTTTCTACTTGAGCCCTTGGTATAAGCTCCTATTTTTCCCTCCCTCCCCCTCACACCCTCCTGACCCATTGATAATTATAAATTATTATTATTTTCATAACTCACACTGTCTGCAGTCTCCCTTCAGCAACATTTCTGTAGTTTGTGCTCCTATAGGTAGTGGTGGTAATCTAGATCATTGTGATCTGTTGCCCCTCAGAAAGGATATTTCAAGATCTATCTTGAAGTGCAGTGCTATCTGTGACAGGATTATATTTATCCCTCCTCAAGGAAATCAAACAATACAACTTATATTACAAATTACACACTTACCACAAGAATTAATGTTGAAGAAATTGTAGGATTCTGCCAATGCTCCCAGTATGAAATGGATAAACATG
Organism: Tenrec ecaudatus; assembly: GCF_050624435.1. Classification (NCBI taxonomy): domain Eukaryota; kingdom Metazoa; phylum Chordata; class Mammalia; order Afrosoricida; family Tenrecidae; genus Tenrec; species Tenrec ecaudatus. Next base: position 19,365,925 of record NC_134530.1, read on the forward strand.
CTCTTTAGAACGCTTCCTTATTATTGGCTAATGGGATATTTCATATAAATGGGAGTACATGATTTATGGCCTCTGGATTGCCCCTCCCCCTGCCACATGCCAATGGAACCCTGGTGATACTGAGGTTAAGTACTAATGTTGGTTCTAGAATGCATCCTCAGTGGGAACAAGACCCATGATATCTTGATATCTATAGCTATCTATTTATCCATCTATTTATGTGTCTCTAATACACTTTCACAAGTGTGAGAAATTCCCTTGATACATATTATTTTTCCTATCTCTCTGTGTCTCTATAGCCATACAGATAGATGGAGAAGTGAGTAAGCACAATCGGGCTCCAATCCCTGGGTCAGATGTTAAACTGGAGTCTTAACATGACCCAGTACCTGCTGTGGTTGGCCAACCAGGAAGCAGGAAGACCACCCAGGAAGCCGAAAGATCACAGGCTGGTGCAGACAGAGGCAGAAAAGTTCAAGTTCAACAGGTCAGGCTTCAGGCTGCAGAGTAAAAAACAAAAAAACAAAGTTGGCAGTCATATGGCAAGTCATGGATAGCTGTCAAATTGTGAAGCAATAGAGCAGGCCTTTGGCTCAAAGCCAAAACACCAGGGCCAGAGACAGATGTTGGAAGCTGATCCAGCATGGAGGAAGTTGCAAGTCCATCTACAAAGTCTGCTTACATAAGACTAGGTCACACCCCTGAGGAAACTTCTTGTCAATTGCAGCAGAGCTATGATTTGGTTGATGAGGCTGTCTCCTCCCTAATCCTCTTACATCTGCTTTACTGTCCCCAACTTCCATCATGGAGTTGCTTATGTTGCGTCACATCAGGGGGAAAAACCAATTGCTATACTACTAAGAATCCTGGTCCAAGCACTTTGACACAAAACCAAAGGAACTCAGTTGCTAACCTAAATTTCAGCAGTTTGAGGTCTCAAGTCACCAGTTGCTCTATGGGAGAAAGATCTGGCAGTTTGTTCTATAGAGATCCCAGCCTGGGGAACCTCTGTGGAGTTCTGCTCTACCTCACAGGTCACTCTGAGTCAGAACTGACTGCACAGCAGTGAGCTGGATGCGCTTTCTTCCTCACTAGGAGTTAGTTTCCAAGAATCACCCATTCCGTATCACGTAATCCTGCTTCGTGGCTTCTCAATGACAAACAATCATCTAGTGTATATAAATGCCACATTGTGCTCCTCTGTTGACATTTGGGTTGTTTCTACCAGTAAGTACTTGTGAATACCTTCTGTAATCATGCATATACCAGTATTTATTTAAACACCTCTTTTTAATTCTTTTTGTACCTAGCAGTTGAATTGCTGGTCACTTGCTGAACTTAGGGATAGCATTTTGAGGAACCAACGATCTGTTATTCTCAATACTTGCACCCTTCCCCCCCCACAGCAATACGTGAGGGCTATATGTAAAAGGTGGAAAAGTTGAAGCAACGTTCCATTAAGTATTAATTCAAATATTCCACAAAGTTTTGAAACACACTAGTAATTACTAATGTTCAAAATCACATGCACAAAAAATGAATTGCAAAATAGGAAGCAACCCAGAATGCAATGCACTGGGTATTCACATACAAATCCCGAGTATCCGCTAATATTAGAGTATCCTTTAATATATTTTTTGAGGCTTTGAGGTGGGCCCCATCCACATGTGTTTATCAATCCGTGAACTGATCAGGTAGATATGATTTTAATTGATGCTAACAGACCAAACCAGAACAGTGAGATGTGGATTTCAGCTGTAAAAGGTACAAAAAACTCCCTGAAGCAGTTATCAATCAGACCAGAGGAGCCTCTTCCCTGGGACACTACTTCCACTCCCCATCCTCCATCTGTTGCCTGAAGTGGCTCCTCCTCAGAAAGATTTCCCTCTTCTCTCCTCACGTTTTCAACTAGAGTGGATCCTGCTGAAATACCTCTTTCCATGAACAGAACAGAAAGTTAACAGTTGGACAGATTCCCTTTCAAATAACACTTAGTATGTCGCAGGTGTCATTGATTTGAATTAGCAAATCATTCTCAAAAATAATAAAAGCAATCTATGAATATCTTTATATGGAATGTGAAATGTTATTTTGTTATATTTTTATCATTATATTATATAACATTATGAAATAAAATTTCAATACTATATATGAGCCATCTTATGGACATTGTTACATTTAGGCATTTTATTTATTATTATCTATCCATAGATGTGTAGACACTCACTGAGAATATCCTATCATCTTATCTTAAAACAGCCTATCTACAGGGATGCCATTCCATTTGCTCAGGGTCTATTGTCAATTAATTGAAATAAAAGACATATAAAAAATACAGCAGTGGTGTGGTGGGGATACATGTGTAAGCAGAAGTGCTTCATAAAACTCTGGCATCTTGGTAAATGATGTCCAGCTGTGTTCTTTAGGTCTTTGGAGAAGGAAATGCATCTGAGAGTGATCATTAGACATTACCCTGCATGCTGGAGACACAGCACAATAGAGATGACCGCCTTCTGGGAAGAAGCAGTCAAATGGGATAAAGCTGTACAAAGAGCTCCACGTTGTCTCCCAAAGGACAAAATGGCACAAGTTTCAATTTTGTTCTCTTAGCTCCAGAGAAATAAAATTCTCAGGGAATGTGAGACAAAAGAATACTTCATAATGAGGCACGAGGGATTTCATCCACTAGAGCCAAAGGATTGTAAATACTTCCTCTACGCTGACCAAGATCAACTTGATTCATCTAAGGTGATGAGAAAACAGATCTATACCTTCTAGAAGCCTCATGAGTCCATCTCCATGTTCTTCCTGGGGGTACAACATCTAACTTTATCATTAACTCATGTAGAAACTGCACTGGTGATGTCTTCTCTGGATGAGGTACAACATCATCGCAGATGTCTGGAGAGTGGTGATGCGTGACGATTGCTCTTTAGGTTGTATCTGTAGGCCTATCAACAGTATAACAAATAAAAGCAAGTTTAATGGATAAAGTCCTGATGAGTTAGGGTCTCTGGTCCTAGAGTCTGATTCTGGCTACATGACAATGTCTTCTTTCTCTGATGTGTCTTCCCTGGTGCTGGCTCTCATTCCTGCCACCTCCGTCTTTCAACAGCCTTCCTTGCTTCCCTGCATTAATGTATCCTTTAACCTCATTCAACTATTTGTTCACATTGTCACTCACAAAACTCTAGTTTATCATTACATTATAGTCTGGACACAAAGAAATGAGCAGACATGTTCCCTTCTTGCCAGTATCTGACATTCTCCGTAAGGGAACAGACGGTAAGTGTGTGCTTATCCCGGCTCTGCAATCCTGCTGAAATGGATCATAATGTTGTTGTCCTTCCTGGGGACTTTTAGTTTTGTTGGATTCAATTAGTTAGTGTTTTGTTGAAGATTTTTGCATTTTTTATCATGGGTAATACTGAACGATAGTTTTCCTTTGTTATATATTTGTATCTGGTTTTGATATTATTCACTGCCATTGAATCTATTCTGAGTCATAGAGAGCCTGAAGGACAGAGTATAATTGTCCCCATGAGATTCCAAGACTTTTACTGTCGATGGGTCAGAAAGCCTCATCTTTCTCCCATGCAATGGCTGGTGATTTCAAATTGTTGATCTTGCTGTTGCAGCTTAGTGAGCAACCCACTCTCCTACAAGGACTCCTGGATTTGATATTAGGATATAGCTGGCTTCACAGAATGAGTTAGGAAATATTCCCTCTGCTCTAGCTTACATAAAAAGATTACAAACTATGTATATCAATACTCTTTTTTTAAATTTATAGAATCCACTAGAATTTGACTAGTATATTAAACAATCACTGCATTTTAATCTCAGAACGACTCCTAAATGCACTGAATTTTGGAAAAGGAATGAAAAAAGTACTTTTAAAAAATTATTTTCCATTTTCCTATATGTGAATATTTCAATTAATTATTAATATTAAATCTTATATTTCTAATGTTAGCATAAGAATTCATGTAAATAATATATATTAAAATATTTATCTAGTTGGGTAATTTCACTATTATTACTTTTCTGGGTATTGTGAAATTTAGGTAATATAACCTTCTTTTCTCTGGTTCTTATACTGATCTCCTTTCCTCCCCTTTTGTCTTTTTCATTCCTTCCTTCCTCTCAGTTCTCTGGCTTTCTATCACAAGGCAGAGGATGGCCACAATAAAATACCTGCCCAAAGGATTACTGGTCTTTGAAATACCCACAGACCTGATTTGGGATTATTGACTCTCAACTCAGTGCTTATAGGAGAGTGAAACTGACATTTTCTTTTAGTGTTTTTCTGTTGCTGAATTAGCTCAACCTCCATAACACACTTCATAGATCAATGTGGAGAGAGCAGGAGCAGTTATCAGTAAATGAGATACACGTTGAGCTGACACCTTAAGCTGCTCTCTACAGTCCAAAAAGGGAAATACTCTATCCACATAGAAATTAAAGGAAGAATAACTTTTTTGAAAGCGGAATTATACCATTCCTGTACATTATATTAGTATATACAAATAACACTATATTGTATCACATAACAATATTGATGTTGTCAGCTGTCAGCAAGTCAATTCCAACTCTGGATGAACCCACATGTGCAGAGTAAGATTGTGCTTTGGGATTTTCAAGGTTGTGCCCTTTGGGAAGCAGATCACCAGGCTTTTCTTTAGATTCCCCAGTGTTGATTGTAAATGACAAACTCTTAGCCAGTAGTCAAGTGATTGCTCAGTATAGTGCAATAGGATATGATATAATGTGGTGTGTAACAATAATACATATACAAATAATAAATGATTGTAAGTTTTTTATCATGGAGTCTTTAAAACATCATAACCATATGATCCCTTATTCCCATCACTTTAACTACAACTTCCAACTAGATTCCTTTTTTGCACCTCAGTTACACCATCCACCGTGGTGTCAGAGGGGTGAGGAATAGTCCTGTGTGGGGGGAGCACAGGCGCTGTCTCTGTACAACGTGTTCTTCTCGTGACTAGTATCCTGACTGCATTCAGGTTTCTGCTGTAAGCTCTGTATTGCAAGTGATTACACTAAGAAGCATTTCTTTTTACTCTGTAACTTGCTTATGTCTCACCATAAATTATGTGCTTTAAAGACCTGACCAGCATTCAAGAAATCACACACATTCTGATTTAATTCGTCCATTGCAATTCCCTGATGTGTCATAGCTCATCCCGCAGCCTGTTTGTGTTTCCTGTTTTTATTCCTCCTTCCTTCCTTCCTCTCTGAATTTCGTTCCAGGGCAAGTGCTGCCCCCTTGAACTTACAGAGTTGAATATTGGTACAAGGAGGAGAGTTCAGTTCCAGACATGACTGCTATTTGCATGCTCCATGAGTCCAGTGAACCTATTGTTTCCTTGTGTCTTTCAAATTCCATCGCTCTTCCTACCTCTGGAAGGGGAGAGCCCAATAGTTGGATCTTATGCTGTTCTCATCAAATAAGGCTAAGCCTTTTCATATTTTTTTCCACTGATGTTCCCACAACTATAAAGAACACTTGGCATAAAATAATTGGACAAACACACTTGTTGAATCGGCAATCAAAATCTTAATAAATTTGTAGAGAAATATAATGTTTTAGGGAAAAGACAGTGTTAGAAGAAATGGAAAGTAGACAGTTTCAGCATCAAAGACAATATTGAGCTCATAAGATTCAAGGTGACATACACAGATGTGAATAGAGATTAATTAATTCATTGTTTAAATTATAATTGACAGTATATCCTTTAAAATGTTGTCAGCTCATGGCAGAGTTTGCAATGCTCTTGTCTCTTTCTCAGGAGTTTCATCAGCTCCATGGAGCCAGGAAACCATACTCAGATTCCAGAATTCATCCTTCTGGGGCTTTCTGAAGAGGCAGAGCTGCAGCCCCTCCTCTTTGCACTGTTCCTCTCCATGTACCTGGTCACCTTCACTGGGAACCTGCTCATCATCCTGGCAATCGCCACAGACTCCCACCTCCACACACCCATGTACTTCTTCCTCTCCAACCTCTCCTTTGCTGACATCTGTTTCACCTCAACCACTGTCCCAAAGATGCTATTGAACATCCAGATGCAGACCAAAGGAATTGCATATGAAGGCTGCATCACACAGATGTACTTTTTTGTGTTTTTTGCAGCCTTAGACAACTTCCTATTGACAGTGATGGCCTATGACCGGTTTGTGGCCATCTGTCACCCACTGCACTACTCGGTTATCATGAACCCAAGATTCTGTGGCCTCCTGCTTCTGGCCTCCTGGGTATTGTCATTCCTGGACTCTCTGTTAAATAGTTTATTGGTTTTGCGACTATCTTTTTGTACAGAATTGGAAATCTCCCATTTTTTCTGTGAACTTAATCAGGTCATCCAAATTGCTTGCTCTGACACCTTCCTCAATCTCTTAGTCATGTATTTACTAAGTGGACTTCTGTGTGTTGTTCCACTCACTGGGATCCTTTTTTCTTACATGAAAATTCTGTCCTCCATTTTGAAAATTCCCTCAGCTGGGGGCAAATGTAAAGCCTTTTCCACTTGTGGGTCTCACCTCTCTGTTGTTTCCTTATTCTATGGTACAGCTTTAGGAGTTTATCTCAGTTCTGCCGCTATTGAAAACTCCAGGGCCACTGCAATAGCCTCAGTGATGTACACTGTAGCCACACCCATGCTGAATCCTTTTATCTACAGTCTGAGAAATAAAGACATAAAGCAAGCCCTAAGGAAACTGTTCAGCTGAGAAACATCCTACATCACAGAAACACATCCTGAAGTTTAGAGAGTTGCTTTTGAAAATGAAATTCAAAATAATAAAAATCTGTATTATACTTCCTCAATTCTAAATGTGCTCATGTGCATAAATCAATCTCCTTAATATTTAAGACATAATAAGAAAAATTGAAGACATAATATGAAATTACTTCCCGAATATTTTAAAATGTGTTTCCTTTAATCATATCATCCCATTCAATGGCCAGTTATAACAGGGTGCCTTCAACTTTCATTAGGAAATAGATTTTCATAATTAGCCGTAGCAGAATAGCATGCAATTATCACAAAGGTCTGGTGCTCATTATCATCCTGAACCATTAAAAACTGGGACAGAAATACTCTGATTCCTATTTTGAAAACGAGTTTTCTTGTGATTACATCTGTCATGGCACCTTCAATCCCCCTGGGTTATTTTTTTTACACTGAAGTCCTGTTGAATATTTTGAGCATGAAGTCTGTAAACTTGTTCTTAATAAATTATGAAAAACAAAATGGTGCTATGTTCACATATTGTAAAGGGCTTCCAGACCACACTGAAAACAGACCAGCTAAGCATGCTGATGCCTGTTCTATCATCAAAAAGATGGTGGAATCCATGAGACCAATGTCACTGACTTCCTGGACATGACTAAACCTCTGCCATTCAGAGAGTAGGAATTTTTGTTGTAATTGTTGGTTCAAGAACAGTAGTTACAAGACCTCCCTAGACATCCATTTGTTTAGCAATGGTATGCATATCCCTTCTTGGCTTCAATGATACTAATGGAAATTTGTCTTTATCATTTCACAAGAACCCATTGCTCTCCAATTATGCTTGACCACAAAACTATCTTCACCAAAACATCTGCCTCACTTTTGCTCTTGAGTTACTCCCTGAAGCTTGATCAGCATCTCAAATATCCACAGGTGAATCTCTTTGTCTTTATGATTCTGGAAATTACAGCTCCCTATATTTCTCTGCACACAGGAAGCAGCTTTGTTGAGTTAAGCTTTGGGCTCTTTGAAAGGATGGATTTTCAAATCTATTCACTGCTCAGAGGGAGAAAGATGAGACAATATGCTCCCATTAAGAGTACAGCTTTGTTTATTTCCATGTCTTATACTTTCCAATGTCTCCCTTCATCCGCTTTTCTGTCGTCCGTCCATCAGACAGGGGTTTATATGTAGGTCATTGTGATCAGTTCCTCCTTTCTCCCACACTTCCTCATCCCTTCCTGGCATTTCTCCTCTCATTATTGGTCCTGAAGGGTTTATCTGTCCTGGATTGCCTGTAATTCCAGTGTACATCATGTGGTCTGTACCCGGGTACAACCTCTGGTTCGACCAGATTTGTAATGTAGAACTGGGACCCTGAAAATGGAGGTGGGTGGGAGGGGAAGGAAGCATTAAAGAACTAGATGAAAGTTGTATTTTCCGTTGGTGCTTTACTCCACCCTGACTGGGTCGTCTCTGTCTTGTGACTTTCATGTAAGGGTGTTGTCCCATTGTCTGTAGATTGGCTTTGCGTCTCAGCTTCGCGTTCCCTCTCATTTCCATGTTTTAATTCTAATATTTACAGTTAGTTCATGATTTCTTTAAAATGAATGCTTTGTGGAGCGTGAAGTGAGTGTTTGATAACACCAAAAAAAGCCCCAAAAAACCTCACTGCCATGGTGTCAATACCAGCTCAGCAGCTCCATAGGACAGGATTAAATAACCTCTGGAGGTGCTCAAACCTGGAATTCTCTACAGGAGTAGAAAGTGCCATCTTTCTCCTGTGGAGCAGCTGGTGGTTTCTAACCGCTCACCCTGAGGAGCACAGTCCAACTCCGCCCCACATTCTTAGATCCTCTCTTTTTAGGACAAATAATACTGTGGAAAAATATATAATATAAAATTAACCATTTAAAAAATTTTGAAAACCATTCCTTGAGATTATATCAAGTCTTGCACAGTGGATTGTCAGTTTATTTTTTTTTAAATTTGCAGTTTATTTCCACTCATCCATTGCTAACCTCGTAATGTACCTGCTGTGACTTATCCCATTTCCATTCCTCCTTCTCTGTGAGCCCTTCTTACTTTAGGCTCTTAAACTGTTAGTTTTTCTAATATGTGGCGAGTTTAATTCCAGTTCTTATTGGTCACAACGGGCTATAATCCTGGTGGTATCACCAGTCTCTATCCAAACAATAAGCCTTATAATTTTGAGTCCTGTTCCACATTCTTCTCACACTTCTATAGTAATTTATATAATGGATAATTTATGTAAGTACCTTTTCAGAGGAGTTCCATGTTGGTATCAGGAAACCATCCTACTCTCAAGATCATAGAGACTAATGTTTTCAATGTCCCTTGGTTCTCTTGTCTGTTTCCATGTGTTTTTCAGTTTCCATCGATTTTATTTTATCTGGATGGAAAGAGACAAATATTTGCACATGATATGCCTGCTTAAGACACTTATGATTCCACCTGCTAAACACCAAATAAAACACAGAGCATTGTCCTTGCAAACTCTCCTCTGCCAGTTGACCTTGGTGAGTCCAAGGTGATGTTTCTGATCCCCCAGGCTCAGGGTCTTCTTTCCTCCAGGTGTTTGTTCATGTCTAAGAGGTTTCCATAATTTTACTGCAATCATGTCCCTGTATGTTTCATCAAAGATTGAAAATCTTTGCCCAACAGAGAACCACCACTCCTAGGCGAGAAAGTTTAAGGGATTCTGGGCTTTGTGGGTTCATGATAGGAATCACCGGGATTCACTTACTGAGTGGGAGTAGGGGAAATGCAGCAATGAATAGAGGGCTGACTTGGGCATATTCCATTGTTTCCTGGTCCACAGAGACTACCCATGAGAGATTCACAAGAGATAAGTTGAGGATTGGCTGGACCAAACTTTAAAAAGTATATTCCACATTTAAAGTATATTTGAAACAATGGTTAAATATACTTACGTACATTTTCTGTGTCACATCTATAAGTATTCATGGTACACTTCAAGACTCCTAGACCTGTCAATAAACACCCTTATTTCACTATTACATCACAGGGCATTCAGGACATTTCAAGGTGAAAAGGCATGCCTAGGGGGTTGTTGACAGATTTAAAAAAAAGAACTTTTTGGCTATTTGCATTTGGGACTAATGCTAGAATAATTTGGCACGTTAAAGGGACGCTCTGCTCTAAGATTGAACTGTTAAAGGGAGCCTGTGGGCAGGATGATAGGCTTGCTAGGTGACCACATGGATCCACTAGTGGAGTGCAAGTGAGAGAAATTCACCAATCAAGAGATGGGGTGAGTCTGTCCACTGCCACCAAGGGAGCTGGTTCACAGGGACAAGGGAAGAAAATGAGAGCAGGTTGACTGGTCTAAAGTTCATTTCTGAGCACCAGAGGGATAGGGTTGCTGAGAATTCTTGATGGGGCCCATGGTCTGAAGGCAAGGCAGCCAATGGGGCATCCTCGTGAGAGGAAGTGAAGCAGCGCACATTGAGCTGACCAGAAACTGACAAGGTCAAGAGCAGATGTTTGAGCCTGTGAACTGGAGCATATTGCAACGGACTTTATGGATGGCCTGCTCTGATTTGACTTTGCTTATGGATGCAGACGTCACAAGGTTCCATCTTGAATGTAGAGTCTTCACATCACAGATTAGGATTGTCTCCTCAGAGCACTGGGTTGATAAAAGATGGCAGTATAGAAATTGGATACCCAAAATGCAGGGATAAAGGCATGCAGTGGTTGTCTTACAACTTTCATAGGTGGGGGAGTGTGCTCATAGGATTATGAAGTAGGGGATCCCATAAGTGTAGAATGTTTGTGTTTTGTTCACTTATAGAATGTTATATTTAAATGAGGGTGGCACATTTTCTAATTGTGTGCATTTTCGGTTTATCCTGTGAGATACAGATATAATGATATTATTGTTTGAAAATTCTATATTAGTGTTGCTCAACCTGTTGTTTTTGAACCCTTAGGTATTGGACGACCATTTCACAGGGGTTGCCTATGACCAATGGAAACACTGCTCCTCTATCCGTCTCTAGGTGGTTCTGTCCTCATATAAGTACCCCATATGATGACATCATTGCATCAGCTCCATCACATATATCTTGTACACATACAGGTGTATATGACAGGGTTGGTGCCATAATGTATTTATGTGGACCAATCACACAGGTGTTGAGAGCTGCTACCGTGTTGAGAGCAGCTACTCGGTAGAAAGCAATTGTTGTGTTGAAAGCAACTACTCTGTTAAAAGCAGCTACTGTGTTGAAAGCAGCAGGATAAGAGGTAAAACAACACATCATGACTAATAATTCCTGGGTAAAAGTAAAATCATGTACTGTAAAATCATCAACGACTGATATGTACGTGCATGTATATATATGATTTGAACTTAATCTGGGTGCTGATTGGTGTTTTTACATTCAGCTGCGGTTGATGTGAATACTGCCTCCTTGTGATAGTAAGAGATATGATAAAACACTACACAAAGAACGGTAAATCATAGGATACTTTAATGAACTATATTGACTGAACTGTGCCATGCATCATCTTTTGTATTACTGAAGCTATTGTTATATATAATTTTCATGCAATTATTTGAAATTATTTGTCCATCTTTGTAACCACTTTGACAGAGGTCTTCCTTAGATGAACAAGCCAAGTCATCTCCTGTCATACGACATTGCTTTGATATCACCCCAAATCAACAGACAACCCTACCAGGGTGCTCAGTGAATCTCAGTGGGAATTCAAGTAGAGAAGGGCAGGTAGGTCTGTGTTGGTGAAGGTAATCACACATCAGTCGGTGAGTAACCTAGAGGGGCAATCTGCCATTGGGAAAAGTGATTAACATTTCTCATATAAATCCTCCCCACCCTCACCACCACCCAAGGTAAGACTATGCCAAGTATTATTTTTCTAATTGGCCATTTTTGAACAAGTTTGTATCCAGTTTTTGATAACCCAGGAGTATAGACTCAGTCTATTTAAGGTTCACAAGAACAACATCCTTCACAGGCCATAACAGGTTCTGATTAGAAACTCCCACTCAGTAACCTGGACTTTGTCTTAAACTTACCTGCAGGGAATTTAACAAATTGAACAACTCTCTTGGATTAAGGCACTACTGTGAGAAGAAGCAGATGGATAGCAGGTCAGCAAGGCCATATAATATTTCAAACTCTCTTGACTTTAATGACATCTCTGAATCATCTAGCAGGCATGGTTCTTCTTTGGTGAATGAACATTATTGATTGACGTATGTCCAATCCCAAATTTTACAAAAGTATTGTCCAGTCACTTGAATATTGGATCTGCACAGGTCAACAATCTATCAAACTATGTATTTTGGTCCAAAAGCTCTCCTGTACATGTATACTTTCTTTTTCTAAAGAGTATTTGAAATTCTACTACCTTAGCTAAATATTAATTTATCAATATATGTATCACATACCCTAGAGGGGTGATTTATAATGTTACCATTTAAAGACTTAACATATTTCTCAAATGGACTACTACCACTTGTTAACATACTGTGATGGCTTGTGTGTTGCTGAAAGACATGTCACTGAAATTTCAAAAGCCAAGCTGAACAGGTTTCTTTCAGGGGAGCTTGCAAACTGAGTGTCGAACACAAGGAAGGAAGCAGCTGTCCACTTCAGAGGCACTGACCACTAACCCCCTTTCTCACAGCTTCAGGACACGGTCAGACACTGAAGGCCTAATGAACAGAAGGAGAGCTTTGTCAGACAGAGTGTCAGAAGATGAGCCCCTCAGGTGAGAGGGCACTCAGAACGTGACAGAGGAAGAGCTGCCTTCTCCAAGTAGAGTTGTCTCCATTGCCAGGAACGGTGTCAATGCTGCAGAGTAGAGCCTTCCAGATCTCCATTGGCTGATGGGGCATGACTCAAAATGAGAAAGTAAATTCCTGCAAAAATCACCTAATATTCAGAACTTGGAATGTAGGAAGTAGGAATCAAGGGAAATACGAAGTCATAAAATAAGTAACAAACATGAAATAATTGAGATTGTCGACAAGAATGAGCTGAAATGGGTCATTTGCAATCAGAAAATCGTACGGTTCACTATGTCAGGAATGACACCATCATGAGGAAAGGTGTGAATTCATTGTCCGAAAGGATCGCTCTTCCTTTTTAATCAACATTATTATAGTGTGGGCTATTACAGTGCTTATAATAATTCATGTATCAATTGTATCAAACACATCTGTACTTATATCACCATTATCCTTTTCAAAACATTTTTTTTCTACTTGAGCCCTTGGTATAAGCTCCTCTTTTTCCCTCCCTTCCCACCCTGACACCCTCCTGACCCCATAATATTTATAAATTATTATTATTTTCATAACTCACACTGTCTGCTGTCTCCCTTTACCAACATTTCTGTTGTCGGACCCCCTGGGGTGATGGTGGTAAGATTGATCATTGTGATCGTTTGCTCCTCTGAAATGATATTTCAAGATCTATCTTGAAGTGCTGTGCTATGTGTGATAGGATTGTATTTATCCTTCTTCAAGGAAACCAAACAATACAACTAATGTTCCAAATTATACACCAACCAGGAGAGCTAATGATGCAGTGATTGAAGGATTCTGCTAATGCTCAAAGTATGAAATGAATAAACATGCAATTTAGAATGATTCATAATTATTTGCGATTGGGATATTTCATATAAATGGAAGTACAGGATATATGGCCTTTGGTGTCCCTTCCCCCACCCCACACAGGCCAATAGAACGCTGGTGACACTGACGTTTAACACTCATGTGGGTGCTTGAATGCATTCTCAGTGGGAACAAGATCCATCCTATCTTGATATCTACAACTGCCTATTTATCTATCTATGTATCTATAACACACATTTATAAGTGTGAGAAATTCCCTTGATACATACTATTTTTCCTATCTCTCTCTATGCATCTCTATAGCCATATAGATGGGTGGTGAAGTGAGTAAGCAAAATCTGGCTCAAATCCGTGGGTCAGATGTTAAACTGGAGTCTTCAGATGACTCAGTAACTGCCGTGGTTGGCAAGCTAGGAAGCAAGAAGACCACCCAGGAAGCAGACAGACCACAGGCTGGTGCAGGTAGAGGCAGAAAATGTCAAGGTCAACAGGTCAGGCTTCAGGTCCAAGAGTAAAAACCCTCAATGTTGGCAGTCATACGGTGGGTCTTGATAGCTCCCAGATTCTGAGGCAATATAGCAGGCTGTTGGCTCAGAGAGATTTCAGATTAAGATCCAGCAAAGAGGAATTGGCAAGTCTGCCTACAAAGTCTGCTTACATAAGACTAGGCACCATCCCTGAGGAAACTTTCTTTCAATTGCAGCACAGCTATGGCCTGGGTGATTAGGCTGTTTCCTCCCTGATCCTCTTACATCTGCTTTACTATTCACAGTAAATTTCATCATGGAGGTGTATGCTAGGTCACATCAGGGGGAACCATCACTTCCTATAATACTAAGAATCCTGGCACAAGCATGTTGAAACAAAACCAAATCAACTCAGTTGCTTTACATAAATTTCAGTGGTTTGAAGTCTCAAGTCACCAGGTACTCTATGGGAGAAAGATCTGGCAGTTTGTTCTATTGAGATCTCAGCCTGGGGGACCTCTGTGGAGTTCTGCTCTACCCCACAGGTCACTCTGAGTCAGAACTGACTGCACGGCAGTGAGTTGGATGCGCTTTCTTCCCACTAGGCGTAAGTTTCCAAGAATCACCCATTCCGTATCATGTAATCCTGCTTCATGGCTTCTCAGTGACTAACAATCATCTAGTGTATATAAATGCTACATTGTGCTCCTCTGTTGACATTTGGATTGTTTCTACCAGTAAGTACTTGTGAATACTGCTTCTGTCAGAATTCATATACCAGTATTTGCTTAAATACCTATGTTTTATTCTTTTTGTACCTAGCAGTCGAATTGCTGGTCACTTGCTGAACTTAGGGGTAACATGTGGAAGAAGCAACAATCTGTTCTTCACAATACTTGCACCCTTCCCCAACATCAGCAATATGTGAGGGCTATATGTGAGGGTTGGAAAAGCTGTGGCAAAGTTCCATTAAGTATTAATTCAAGTATTCCACATATTTTTGAAACACACTAGTAATTACTAATGTACAAAATCATGCAAGACAAAAAATGAATTTCAGAACAGGAAGCAACAGTGAATGTAATGCACTGGGTATTCATGTAGAAATCATGAGTATCCTTTACTATTGGACTTTTCATTTGGGCTCTGTGGTGGGGCCCATCCACATGTGTTTATCATCCCGTGAACTCATCAGATAGGTGTGGTTTTAATTGACGCCATATGCCAAGCCAGAATAGTGAGTGGTGGAGTTCAGCTGTAAAATGTACACAAAGGTCCCTGAAGCAGACACCTATCAGGCCAGAGGAGCCTCTTCCCTTGAACACTTCTTCTACTCCCTGTCCTCCATTTATTGCTCCTCCTCAGAAAGATTTCCCTCTTCTCTTCTCACATCTTCAACTAGAGCAGATCCTTCTGCAATATCTCTTTCTATTCACAGAACAGAGGGCTACCAGATGGCCAGATTCCCTTTCAAATAACACTTAGCATGTCACAGGTGTCATTGATTTCAATTAGCAAATCACTCTAAAAATAATAATATAAAACTATGACTATATTTAGATGGTATGTTAAATATTATTATGTTATATTGTTATCATTATATTATACCATAATGTTATCATTATATTATATGATAATATGAAATAAAATTTCAATACTATATATGAATCATCTTAGGGACATTGTGACATTTAGGCTTTTTATGTATTATGATGTGTAGATGTGTAGACACTCACTGAGAATATCTTGTCATCTTATCTTCCAACACCCTCCCTACAGGGATGACATTCCATTTACTCAGAGTCTATTTTCACTTAAGTGAAATAAAAGACATGTTAAAATGTAGGAGGTCTGCTGGTCAAGGTGTTTATTGCTGGGTGACTAATTAATGTCCTGTGCCTCTGTTTACCTAGCAGCTAAAAGCATTGCAAAGTAATTCAGTTCTTTATGACCTTGCAGCTGAAAGCAGTGTGAGATAACTCAGTTCTCTAAGATCTCTTTAAGATTCTTTTGAACATTGCATGTCCTTGTGTTTATGTTAGAATATAGTGCCGTTGTTATTCAAGTGTTTAGAAAGTGTGCCTAGTAAAGTAACACCTTCATAGATCAGAAGTTCAGAATGTTTTTCAAAGCAAATTCTTTGATGTTTATTCTGTAACCATTCCCTGTGTAAGAAGAGTATAAAAACCAAGCTTTGAATATACGCAGTACTTCAGTCCATCAGATTGAAGTCCTCCCAATGCCACGCTTTGTGTGTCACTTTCTTTTACTTCCATCTGCAAGCCTCATTTTGGACCCAGCTTGATGCGGGATAGCTGGTCTAATCACCCCAGTAAAAATGCAGTAGTGGTGTGGTGGGGCTCTGTGTGATCAGAAGTGCTTCATAAAACCCTGGCATCTTCGTAAATGATGTCCAGCTGTGTTCTTTAGGTCTTTGGAGAAGGAAATGCATCTCACACTGATCATTAGACATTACCCTGCATGCTGGAGACACAGCACAGTAGAGATGACCGCCTTCTGGGAAGAAGCAGTCCAATGGGATAAGGCTGGACACAGAGCTCCAACTTAACTCTCAAAGGACAAACTGGCAAAAGTTTGAATTTTGTTCTGCTAGCTCCAGGGAAATAAAATTCTCAGGGAATGTAATGTAAAAAAATACTTCATTAATGAATCACAAGGGATTTCATCCACTAGAGCCAAAGGACTCTAAATACTTCCTCAACACTGACCCAGATCTACTCGATTCATCTAAGGGGATGAGAAAACACAGCTGTACCTTCTAGAAGGCTCACGAGTGGGTCCATCTCCATGTTCTTCCTGGGGCACAAACTCCAACTTTAGCATTAACTCATGGAGAAACTGCACTGGTGAAGTCTTCTCTGGATGAGGTACAACATCATCGCAGATGTCTGGAGATTGGTGATGCGTGATGGCGCTCTCTTATTGGTAGTATCTGTAGGCATATCAACAGGTATAACAAATAAAAGCAAGTTTAATGGATACAGTCCTGCCGAGTTAGAGTCTCTGACTCTAGAGACTGATTCTGGCTACATGAAAATGTCTTCTTTCTCTGATGTGTCTTCCCCAGTGCTGCCTCTCATTCCTGCCACCTCCTTCTCTCAACAGCCTTCCTTGCTTCCCTGCATTAACGTGTCTGTTAACCTCATTCAGCTATTTGTTCACACTGTAACTCACAGAACTCTTATGTAGCATTAACTTATAGTCTGGACACAAAGAAATGAGTAGACATTTCCCTTCTTTCCAGTATCTGACATTCTCCGTAAGGGAACAGACGGTAAGTGCGTGCTTATCCCGGCTCTGCAATCCTGCTGACATGGATCATGATGTTGTTGCCCTTCCTGGGGACGTTTAGTTTTGTTGGATTCAATTAGTTAGTGTTTTGTTGATGATTTTTTATCATGGGTAATACTGAACGATAGTCTTCCTTTGTTATATATTTGTATCTGGTTTTGATATTACTCACTGCCGTTGAATCTATTCTGAGTCATAGAGAGCCTGCAGGACAGAGTATAATTGTCCCCATGAGTTTCCATGACTTTTACTCTCGATGGAGCAGAAAGCCTCATCTTTCTCCCATGCAGTGGCTGGTGATTTCAAACTGCTGATCATGCTGTTATAGCTTAGTGAGTAATCCACTATCCCACCAGGACTCCTGGATTTGATATTAGGATACAGCTAGTTTCAAAGAATAAGATAGGAAATATTCCCTCTGCTCCTGCTTACATAAAAATATTATAAACTATTTACATCACTATGATTTTTTAAGTTTATGGAATCCACTAGCATTTGACTAGTATATTAAACAATAACTGCATTTAATCTCAAAACAACTCCTAAATGCACTGAATTTTGGAAAAGGAATTTAAAAAGTACTTTAAAAAGTTCTCTTCCATTTTTCTATATAAGAATATTTCAATTAATTTCTAGTATTTTAATCTTATATTTTTAATATTAGCATAAGAATTCATTTCAATCATATATATTAAAATATTTATCTAGTTGAGTAATTCCAGTCTGATTACTTTTCTGGGTATTTGAAATTTAGGTAATATAACCTTCCTTTCTCTGATTCTTATACTGATCTCCTTTCCTCCCCTTTTGTCTATTTCATTCCTTCCTTCCTCTCTGTACTCTGGCTTTCTATCACAAGGCAGAGGATGGCCGTAATAAAATCTCTGCCCAAGGATTACTGGTCTTTGTAATACCCAAAAACCTGATTTTGGATTATTGACTCTCAACTCAGTGCTTATAGGAGAGTGAAACTGACATTTTCTTTTAGTGTTTTTTTTGTTGTTGAATTGGGTCAGCCTCCATAACACACCATCATAGATGAATGTGGAGAGAGCAGGAGCAGTTATCAGTAAATGAGATATGAATTGAGCAGACACCTTAGCCTGCCATCTAAAGTTCAAAAATGGAAATAATTTCCTCACAGAGAAATTAAAGGAAGAATAACTTTTTTGAAAGCTGAATTATACCATTCCTGTACATTAGTATAGACAAATAATACCATATTGTATCACATAACAATACTGATACTGTCAGCTGTCACCAAGTCAATTCCAGATCTGGATGAATCCACATGTGTAGAACAGAACTGAGCTTTGGGATTTTCAAGGCTGTGACCTTTGGGAAGCAGATCACCAGGCTTGCCTTTAGATTCCTCCGTGTTGATTGTAAATGACAAACTATTAGTCGATAGTCAAGCAATTGCTCAGTACAGTGCCATAGGATATGGTATAATGTGGGGTGGTATAACAATACATATGACAATTGTACAAGATGTTTAAGTTCTTTATCATGGAGTCTGTTACAACCTCATAACCATCTGATCCCTTATTCCCATCACTTTAACTACAACTTCAGTCCAGATTCCTTTCTTGCACCTCAGGTACACCATCCACCGTGGTGTCAGAGGGGTGAGGAATACTCCTGTGTCGGGGGAGCACAGGCGCTGTCTCTGTACAACGTGTTCTTCTCGTTACTAGCGTCCTACCTGCATTCAGGTTTCTGCTGTGAGCCTCTTTATTGCAAGTGATTACACTAAGAAGCATTTCCTTTTATTCTGTCTCACCATAAATTACGTGGTTTACAGACTTGACCAGCATTCAAGAAATCACGCACATTCTGATTTAATTCGTCCATTGAAATTCCCTGGTGTGTTATAGCTCATCCCGCAGCCTGTTTGTGTTTCCTGTTTTTATTCCTCCTTCTTTCCTTCCTCTCTGAATTTAGTTCCTGGGCAAGTGCTGCCCTCTTGAACTTACAGAGTTGAATATTGGTACAAGGAGGAGATTTCAGTTCCAGACATGACTGCTATTTGCATGCTCCATGAGTCCAGTGGATCAATTGTTTCCTTGTGTCTTTCAAATCCCATCACTCTTCCTAACTCTGGAAGGGGAGAGACCATTAGTTCAATCTTACGTTGTTCACATCAAATAAGGGTAAGGCTTTTCCTTTTTTTTTCCCACTGATGTTCCCACAACTATAAAGAACACTTGGCATAAAATATTTGGACAAACACACTTGTTGAATTGGCAATCAAAATCTTAATGAATTTTTAGAGAAATATAATGCTTTAGGGAAAAGATGGTATTAGAAGAAATGACAAGTAGACAGATTCAGTATCAAAGACAATATTGAGCACATAAGATTCAAGACGAGATACACAGATGTGAATAGTGATTAATTAATTCATTGTTTAAATTGTAAATGACAGTACATCCTTTAAACTGTTAACACCTCATGACACAGCTTGCAATGCTCTTGTCTTTTTCCCAGTAGTTTCATCAGCTCCATGGAATCAGGAAACCATACTAACATTGCAGAATTCATCCTTCTGGGGCTTTCTGAAGAAGCAGAGCTGCAGCCCCTCCTCTTCGGACTGTTCCTGTCTATGTACTTGGTCACCTTCACTGGGAACCTGCTCATCATCCTGGCCATCATTAAGGACAGCCACCTCCACACACCCATGTACTTCTTCCTCTCCAACCTCTCCTTTTCTGACATGTGTTTCACCTCCACCACTGTCCCTAAGATGCTGATGAACATCCAGATGCAGACCAAAGTAATTGCATATGAAGACTGCATCACCCAGATGTATTTTTTCATACTTTTTGCGGCCTTAGACAACTTCCTATTGACAGTGATGGCCTATGACCGGTTTGTGGCCATCTGTCACCCACTGCACTATACAGTCATCATGAACCCAAGATTCTGTGGCCTCCTGCTTCTGGCCTCCTGGATGTTGTCGTTTCTGGTCTCTCTATTAAATGGTTTATTTGTTTTGCGACTATCTTTTTGTACAAAATTGGAAATCTCCCATTTTTTCTGTGAACTTAATCAGGTAATCCAACTTGCTTGCTCTGACACCTTCCTCAATGTCTTGGTCATGTATTTAGCAAGTGGACTTCTTTGTTTTATTCCACTCACTGGGATCCTTTTCTCTTACATGAAGATTGTGTCCTCCATTTTGAAAATTTCCTCAGCTGGAGGCAAGTATAAAGCCTTTTCCACCTGTGGTTCTCACCTTTGTGTGGTCTCCTTGTTCTATGGTACACTTTTAGCAGTTTATCTTAGTTCTGCCGCTATTGAAAGCTCCAGGGCCACTGCAATAGCCTCAGTGATGTACACTGTAGCCACACCCATGCTGAATCCTTTTATCTACAGTCTGAGAAATAAAGACATAAAGCAAGCCCTAAGGAAACTTGTTTGCTGAGGAACATCCTATATCACAGAAACACTTTCTTAAGTGTAGAGGGTTCCTTTTAAAAATGAAATTCAAAATAATAAAAATCTGTATTATACTTCCTCAATTTTAAATGTGCTTATGTCCATAAATCAATCTTCTTAATATTTAAGACATAATAAGAAAAATTGAAGCTATAATATGAAATTCCTTCCTGCATATTTTTAAATGTATTTACTTTAATCATATCGTCCCTTCAAAGGCCAGTTCTTTCAGGGTGCTTCAACTTTCATTAGGAAATAGATTTTTATCACTAGCCATAGAGGAATAGCATGGAATTATCACAAAGGACCAGTGCTCATTATCATCCTGAACCCTTAAAAACTGGGAAAGAAATACTCTGATTCCCATTGTCAAAAATATTTTGAAATGTGATTACATCTGGCATGACACCTTCAACCCACCAGGGACATTTTCTTTACACTGAAGTTCTGTTGAATATTTTGAGCATGAAGCCTGTAAGCTTGTTCTGAATAAATAATGAAAAGCAAAAAGGTGGTATTTTCAAATATTGGAAACGGCTTCCAGAACCACACTGAAAACCAGACCAGCTGAGCACGTGGATGCCTGTTTTACCATGAAAAAGATGGGAGAATCTGTAAGACTGATGTCACTGACTTCCTGGACATGACTAACCTTCTGTCATACAGATAGTAGGCATTTTTGTTGTAATTGTGACTTCAAGACCAGTAGTTACAATACCTCCCTAGACCTCAATTTTTTTTAGCAATGGTATACATATCCCTTCTTGGATTCAATGATACTAATGGAAATTTGTCTTTATTGTTTCAAAACAACTCAGTGCTCACCAATTATGCTTGACCACAAAATTATCTTCACCAAAACATCTGCCTCACTTTTGCTTTTGAGTTACTCCCTGAAGCCTGATTAGCATCTCAAATAATCACAGGTGAATCTCTTTGTCTTTATGATTCTGGAAATTACAGCTCCCTATATTTCTCTGCACACAAGAAGCAGCTTTGTTGAGTTAAGCTTTGGGCTACTTGAAAGGTTGAATTTTCAAACCTATTCACTGCTCAGAGGGAGAAATATGAGACAATATGCTCCCATTGAGATTACAGCTTTGTTTATTTCCATTTCTTATAGTGTCCAATGTCTCCCTCCATCCACTTTTCAGTTGTCCGTCCATCAAAGATGGGGTTATACGTAGATCATTGTGATCAGTTCCTCTTTTCTCCCACACTTCCCCTTCCCTTCCTGGTATTTCTCCTCTCATTATTGGTCCTGAAGGGTTTATCTGTCCTGGATTGCCTGTAATTCCAATGTACATCCTAAGCTCTGTACCCATGTATAGCCTCTGATCTGGCCGGATTTGTAATGTAGAATTGGGAACCTGATAATGGGGTAAGGGGGGGAGGGGAAGAATCATTAAAGAACTTGAGGAAAGTTGTATGTTCCATTGGTGCTAGACTCCACCCTGACTAGATCATCTCTTCCTTGTGACTTTTATGTAAGGATGTTGTCCACTTGTCTGTAGATTGGCTTTGGGTATCAGATCCGCGTTCCCTCTCATGTCCATGCTTTTATTCTAATATATACAGTTAGTTTATGATTTCTTTAAAATGAATGTTTTGTGGAGCGTGAAGTGAGTGATAAAACCAAAAAAAAAGCCCAAAATACCTCACTGCCATGGTGTCAGTACCAGCTCAGCAGCTCCATAGGACAGGATTAAACAACCTCGGTAGGTTCTCAGACCAGGAATTCTCTACAGGAGTAGAAAGTGCCATCTTTCCCCTGTGGAGCAGCTGGCGTTTTCTAACCGCTCACCTTGAAGAGCACAGTCCAACTCTGCCCCACATTCTTAGACCCTCTCTTTTTAGGACAAATGATACTGTGGAAAAACATATAATATAAAAATATCCATTTAAAACATTTTGAAAACCATTCCTTGAGATTATATCAAGTCTTGTAGAGTGGTTCCTCAGTTTATTTTTTAAAATCTGCACAGTTTATTTCCACTCATCCATTGCTAACCTCGTAACGTACCTGCTGTCCCTTATGCCATTTCCTCCTGTGTGCCCATTTCCATTCCTCCTTCTCTGTGGGTCCTTCTTACTTTAGGATCTTAAACTGTTAGTTTTTCTCATATGGGGGGAGTTTAATTCCAGTTCTATGGGTCACTAAGGGCTATAATCTTAGTGCTATCACCAGTCTCTATCCAACCAATAAGCCTTATAATTTTGAGTTCTGTTCCACATTCTTCTCACACTTCTGTAGTAATTTATATAATGGATAATTTATGTTAGTACCTTCTAGGGTGGGCAGTTTCAGAGGAGTTCTGTGTTGGTATCAGGAAACCATCCTACTCTCAAGATCATAGAGACTAATATTTTCAATGTCCCTTAGTCCACTGGTCTGTTTCCATGTGTTTTTCAGTTTCCATCACTTTTATTTTCTCCAGATGAAAAGAGACAAATATTTCCACATGATATGCCTGCTTATGAGCACTTACGATTCCAGCTACTTGGTACCAAATCAGAATCCAGAGCATTGTACTTTCTCGCTCTGCTCTGCCAGTTGACCTTGTTGAGTCGAAGATGATGTTTCTGATTGCCGAAGCTCAGGGTCTTCTTTCCTCAAGGTGTTTGCTCATGTCTAAGAGGTTTCCATAACTTTACTCTGATCATGTCCCTATATGTTTCATCAAAGATGGAAAATCTTTGCCCAGCAGATAACCACCCTCCTAGGAGAGAAAGTTAAAGGAATTCTGAACTTGGTGTGTTCATGTTAGAAATCACCGGGATTCACTTGCTGAGTGGGAGTAGGGGAAATGCAGCAATGGAAAGAGGGCTGACTCGGGCATATTCCATTGTTTCCTCGTCCACAGAGACTACCCATGGGAGATGCACAAGGTGAGAGAGAAGTTGAGGACTTGCTGGACCAAACTTTAAAAAGTATATTCCACATGTAAAGATATATTTGTAACAATGGTTAAATACGCTTACGTACATTTTCTGTCTCACATCTATATGTATTCATGGTCTACTCCAAGACTCCTAGACCTGTCAATAAATCGCCTTATTTCACTAGTACATCACAGGGTATTTGGGGCATTTCAAGGTGAAAAGACATGCCTAGGGGGTTGTTGACAGATTTTAAAAAAGGATCTTTTTGGCTATTTGCATTTTGGACTAATGCTAGAATAATTTGGCACGTGAAAGGAACCCTCTGCTCTAGGATTGAACTGTTAAAGGGCACCTGTGAGCAGGATGATAGGCTTGCTAGGTGACCACTTGGATCCACTTGTGGAGTACAAGTGAGAGAAATGCAGCAGTCAAGAGATGGGTTGAGTCTGGCCACTGCCATCCATGGAGCTGGTTCACAGGGACCAGAGGAGGAAATGAGAGCAGGGTGACTGGTCTCACGTTCATTTCTGAGCACCAGAGGGCTAGAGTTGCTGAGGATTCGTGATGGCACCCATGGTCTCAAGGCAAGGCAGCCAATGGGGCATCCTGGTGAGAGGAAGTGAAGCAGCCCACATTGAGCTGACCAGAAACTGACAAGATGAAGAGCAGATATTTGAGCCTGTGAACTGGTGCATATGGTCATGGACTTTATGGATGGCCTGCTCCAATTTGACTTTGCTTATGGATGCAGACGTCACAAGGTTCCATCTTGAATGCAGAGTCTTCACATCACAGATTAGGATTGTCTCCTCAGAGCACTGGGTTGATAAAAGTTGGCAGCACAGAAATTGGATACCCAAAATTCAGGGATAAAGGCATGAAGTGGTTGACTTACAGCTTTCATAGGTGGGGGAGTATGCTCATAGGATTATGAAGTAGGGGGTCCCATAATTGTAGAATAGTTGTGTTTTGTTCACTCATAGAATGTTATATTTAAATGAGGGTGGCACATTTTCTAATTGTGTGCATTTTCGGTTTATGCTGTGAGATACAGATACACTTATATTATTGTTTGTTTGAAAATTCTATATTAGTGGTTCTCAACCTGTTGGCTGTGAACCCTTCGTACTTCGAATGACCATTTCACAGGGGTTGCCTATGATCAATGGAAACACTGCTCCTCTATCCGTCTCTAGGAGGTTCCGTCCACATGCAGATATATATGATTACTCCATATGATGACATCAACGCACCAGCTCCATGACATATACCTTTTACAAATACAGGTGTATGTGACAGGGTTGGCACCATAATGTTCTTATGTGGACCAGTCACACAGGTGTAGAGAGCTGCTACTGTGTTGAGAGCAGTCACTGGGTTGAAAGCAGTTGTTGTGTTGAAAGTAGCAGGATTTGAAGTAAAACAACATGTGATGTGCCATGGTCCAGCCACAGCGGGTGAAGGTCCCAGGCTAGATGGGTAAGGCGTCGATCATTGGGAGACAGAAACCACAGGACTCAAAGGTTGTGGTGACTCTTCAAATTTTATTCATGCAAAGCTTCAACTTATATATTCTTTTTCTTGGCTTAAAGCTTATGGCCTGAGGTCATACATTAGGAAATTCTCAGGCCACAAGACCGTAACAAGTTACATCAATCACATCATGATTCTTCGTTAAAAATTGGTACATCTTGAAACTATACCTTTCTCATACAAGGGTGATAGACATAAACCTTCTAACAATAACTGAACACGCTTCATCCAACTAAAGCTCATTGTTCTAACTATGAAATCAATAAAGCATTAATACATTTCATTATCAATATTACTTGACAGGCTTTGGCTGTTCTTTCTGTTCTTTCTTGGGCTGTTCTTCTAGGGCTTTCATTTCTTGTTTTTACTTTTCCACTAAGTTCCCATAAATAAACTCCCCAAAGTCTTTCTGTACCAAGGTATGAGTTGCCTCACAATAGGTAGCTTTGCTTCAGTGGACTTCAAGTTGCCTCAAATAGGTAGCTTTGCTGCAGTGGACTTCAAACATCACGGAGGCCCTCGTCTTGCTAACTGTTCCATAAAACTTACACTACTAAAAGGAACTTGTACACATTTCTTTGTTAACTATTCTTATGCCATTTTCATTGTAAGCCCTCGTATAAGGTAAATCAAGGCCAGGAATTCTATTTCTCTTTGGATTATTTCCTGGAGGGGGATGCTGTATTCTGCCCCATATGCCGTAACCAAAATAAGGAAATGGAAAAACCGTGGGAAGAGGATGATAAACTTTTTTAGAATCTTTCACAAAAGCTTCCAAATAATTATGGCAAGGCCAATAAAACAAGTCCAAATACATGTCGAGAGCGAGTTTGGGCAGCCAACTCCCACCATCCAGCTTCTCTGAAGCTGGGTCAGGCGTCATTCAACTCTATCTTCGACGTCACAATACAGGATTGGTCCCCTCAGTCATGAATAATAATTACTGGGTAAAAGTAAAATCATGTATTGTAAAATCATCAACTACTGATATGTATGTGTGTGTGTGTATTACTAAAGCTATTGTTATATATTATTTTCATTAGCAAACCATCCCATGACAATGGATCATGTAGAGAAGAACGCTAAGAAAAGAAAAGAAAGTGAGGATTTCTTACAGTATGGTGTTACCTCAATAATTACAGCAGGAATTGAGAAAGCACAATGTGTAATTTGTGTGAAGTTCTATCAGCCGATTCTATGAAGCTGAAGAAACTAAATGCCATTTTGATAGCGAGCATCTGAGCTTTGCTGGCCAGGAGACCAACTATTTAGAAGCGACGCTGATGGACTCAAGAAAACCAGACTTGACACTGGTGGCAAATACCACAAACAAACGTAGCAGATGTTGAAACTTCATTTTTGGTGGCACTCAGAATCACCAGAGCTATGAAACCTCACACCATTGGTGAGGATTTACTGTTGTCAGAGGCCAAAGACATTGTACAAGTTATGATTGGAGACAAATTTGTTACAAAATGGAGAGCACTGTCTGCAGAAGAATAGATGACATGTGTGCTGATATTTTGGATGAGGTAATCCAGGAAATTAAATCTGATCCACTTCCAATAATTAGCATCCAGCTTCATGACATTGAACACTGTTCACGGTTATGTGTTTCCATGAGGTATATTAATGTTGCTGCTGTTATAGATGAGTTTCTTTTTTTCACACCTTTTGTAACGAAAACAACTGCACGTGATGTATTTGACACAGTTGATTCATTCCTGAAAGAGCATTAGATCTCTTGGAAAAAGGCTTGTGGTGTTTGCACAGACGGTGCTCCAGCTATACTAGGAAGTTGATCTGGATTTCAAAGTTTAGTACTGAGTGAGTCACCAAAAGTCACTGGAACTCACTGTATGGTTCATTGCAAATATTAGCAATGAAGATGCTGCTACCAGAGTTATGAGAAGTAATTAAAAGTGTGATAAGCTCTGTCAATTTATTAAAGGCAAACACTTTAAACAGTCAACTGTTATCGCAACTGTGAAATGAGTTGGATGCGCCGAATAATGCTTTGCTATTTCACACTGAAGTGAGATGATAGTCAAGAGGAAAAGTGTTAAACTGTGTTTTTGAGCTTCGTGATGAACTCGATATATTTTTAGATCAGAATTCCAGGGCTCTGACTGCCATCAGCATATCTCAATGTAGCTCATTGTCAGTAATGTCTCACTAGGAGTGAGCATGGGTCCCATCTCAAGCAAGCTATTTCTCTCCTTAGCACCTCCAAATGAGGTCATAAAGCTGTGATCTGATTGACAGGCTAAATTCCACCCCTTCGCTCTTAAGTCTCAAATTGAAAACAAATTATGTAACTACCACACTCAATTTCCTGACACAATCACTGAAGGAAAAATGGGTGCATAAGTGAATGTAGTGAGGAAAGCTGATGGTGTCTGGCTAGCAAAAGCTACAACATCTGTGGTCTTAAAAGTTTAAAGATAAACAAGCAGCCAACTAGCTGAGAAGCAGTGAAGCCCACATAGATCAAGCACATCAGCCTGGTGATCATGAGTTGTCAGTGGAATCAGGTTTCAGGCATCAAACACCCAGGAAAAAAATTATATCTATGTGAATGAGGGGGATGGCCTAGAGGAGACCCAATACCCATCTGTAGACAATTGGACAACCTCTCACAGATGGTTCACAAGGAAGAGATGAGCCAGTCAGGGTGCAAATAGCACTGATGAAACATGGAACTTTCCCCTAGTTCTTTAGTGCTTCTTCCCCCAACTCTCATGACCCCAATTCTACCTTACAAATCTGGCTAGACCAGAGCATGTGCACTGGCAGAGATAAGAGCTCACAGCACAGGGAATCTAGGACAGTAAACCCCTCAGGACCAATAATTAGAGTAGCAATACCAGAAGGCTAAGGGGAAAGTGGGAGAAGAAAGGGGGAACCTATCCCAATGATCAGCATATAAACTCCGCCCAGGGGGACAAACAACAAAAAAAGTTGGTGATGGTATAAAACATGAAAAAATAATAATTTATAAATTATCATGGGTTCATGAGGGAGAGTAAGGTTGGGAAGGGGGAAATGAGGTGATATCAAGGACTCAAGTAGAAAGAAACTTGTGAAAATGATGAAGGCAACATATGTACAAATGTGCTTGACACATGTATGTATGGATTGTGATAAGAGGTGTAATAGCCTCCAATAAAATGATTTTTAAATTATGACACATCGAATGTAGCAGTTGAACTATTCCAGGGAGATGTAAAATGAACATTTGAAAAATGTTATATATAAAAATAATTGAGTATATATGAAAAGTAATATTTTTCTTTATTTTGGACTCATTGGCCATAACCTCATATTTTGTTCTTTCTGGAAGACCACATAAAAACTATTAAAAAATTTAATTGTTATTTCAAGAGGAAAAGCACTCCTGGAGATGTGCCATGGCCCACTGTCATATGACAAACTAAGGGACTTATTTCTGCTGCCTTGTAAGCACAGTTTCTACTATCTCAGAGCAGAAAATTGGAATGACATGCTCTAGATTAGTTTATTTTTAATTGGGTGGTGGGCTTGTAAACGTGTGCAAACATTATGAAAATTGATATGGCAATATTCAAAAAAGCTGGGAATAGAAATACCAGACAACCCAGCAATTCCTCTGCTGAGTAGATACCTGAAAGAAGTAACAACACAAACAGATATATGCTTTCCTATGCTTATCACCGAGGATTCATAATAAACTGGGACTAGCTCAAATGTTCATCAGTGGGAGCATTGATAAAGAAACTGGTACATAAACACAACGGAATACTGCGTATCCATAAAAACAGTGATGAATCCATGAAAGTCCTGATGATGGATGAACTGGAAAACCATGAAGCTGAGTGGTTAATCAATCATAAAAAAGAACTATTATATGGGCCAGCACTATAAGATGAAGGGAGACTTCTGTTCTCAGGTCAGGTGATCTTTGAATCCACTCTGTGTCTGCCTAATGCTCACGGTGTATGTATCGTGTGATTATTTGTCCTTCTTTGTAACCACTTTGACAGAGGTCTTCCTTAGATGCGGTCAGTTACATATGATGAGGAGAGAAGGAGAAGACAAATCATCTCCTGTCATATGACATTGTTCTGTGATCACCCCAGATCAACAGACACTCCTACCAGGGTGCTCAGTGAACCTCAGTGGGAATTCAAGTAGAGGAGGGCAGGTAGGTCTGTGTTGGTGAAGGGAATCATACATCTGTTGGTGAGTAACCTCGAGGGGCAATCTGCCATTGGGAAAACTGATTAACATTTCTCATAGAATTCCGCCCACCACCACCACCCAAGTTAAGAATATGCCAAGAATTATTTTTTAATTAGCAACTTTGAACCAATTTGCCAATTTGTATCCAGTTTTTGGTAACCTAGGAGTATAGAGTCTGTCCTTTTAAGGTTCACAAGAACAATATCCTTCACAGGTCACAACAGGTTCTGATTAGAAACTCCCACTCAGTAAGCTGGAATTTGTCTTAAACTCACCTGCAGTGCATTTAAGAAACTGAACGACTCTCTTGGATTAAGGCAATACTGTGAGAAGAAGCAGATGGATGGCAGGTCAGCACGGCCATGGAGTATTTCAGACTCTCTTTACTTTAATGACATCTCTGAATCATCAGCAGCCATGGTTCTTCTTTAGTGAATGAGCATTATTGATTGACCTTTGTCCAACCTTAAGTTTTGCAAAAGTATTGTCCAATCACTTGAATATTGTATCTGTACAGGTCAACAATATATCCAACAATGTATTTTGGTCCAAAAGCTGTTCTGTACATGTATACTTTCTTTTTCTAAAGAGTATTTGAAATTCAACTACCTTCACTAAATATTAATTTATCAATATAGGTATCACATACCCTAGAGGGGTGATTTATAATGTTACCATTTAAAGGCTAAACATGTTTCTCAAATGTACTACTACCATTTTTTAACATGGCTTGTGTATTGCTGGAAGACATGCTACTGAAATTTCAAAAGACAAGCTAATCAAGTTTCTCTCAGGGGAGCTTCTAAACTGAGAAAGGAACACAAGGAAGGAAGCAGCTGTCCACTTCAGAGAAATTAACCACTAAACCCCTTGTGCACAGCATCAGGACACGGTCAGACACTGAAGGCCTAATGAACAGAAGGAGAGCTTTGTCAGACAGAGTGTCAGAAGATGAGCCCCTCAGGTCAGAGGGCACTCAGAACGTGACAGAGGAAGAGCTGCCTTCTCCAAGTAGAGTCGTCTACATTGCCAGGGACGGTGTCAATGCTGCAGAGCAGAGCCTTCCAGATCTTCATTGGCTGATGGGACACAACTCAACACGAGAAACTAAATGCCTGCAAAAATCACCTAATATTCAGAACTTGGAATGTATGAAGTAGGAATCTAGGCAAATAGGAAGTTATAAAATAAGTAACGGAACATAAAATGATTGAGATCATAGACGTGAAGGAGCTGAAATAGGCCGTTTACAATCAGAAAATTGAAAGTTTCACTATGCCAAGAATGACACCTTCATGAGGAAAAGTGTGACTTCATTGTCAGAAAGGATTTCTCTTCCTGTTTAATCGACATTATTTTGTTGTGGGCTCTTACAAAGCTTATAACAATTCATGTATCAATGTATCAAACACATTTGTACATATGTCACCATTATCCTTTTCCAAACATTTTGTTTCTGTTGAGTCCTTGGTATAAGCTCCTCTTTTTCCCTCCCTCTCCCACCCTCCTACCCTCCTGACCCCTTCATAATTATAAATTATTATTATTTTCATAACTCACACTGTCTGCTGTCTCCCTTTACCAACATTTCTGTTGTCAGATCCCCTGAGGGTGATAATATTGATCATTGTGATCATTTGCCCCTCTGAAAGGCTATATCAAGATCTATCTTGAAGTACAATGCTATCTGTGATAGGATTATATTTATCCTTCTTCAAGGAAATCAAACAATGCAACTAATGTTCCAAATTATAAACGCACCCTGAGAGCTAGTGATGAAGTGATTGAAGGATTCTACTAATGCTTCCAGGATGAAATGGATAAACATGCAATTTAGAATGATTCATAATTATTGGGGATTGGGATATTTCATATAAATGGAGTACACG
This sequence comes from Tenrec ecaudatus, assembly GCF_050624435.1. NCBI lineage: Eukaryota > Metazoa > Chordata > Mammalia > Afrosoricida > Tenrecidae > Tenrec > Tenrec ecaudatus. The sequence continues at coordinate 19,397,081 of NC_134530.1, forward strand.
ATATATGGCCTTTGGCATCCCTTCCCCCACCCACACAGGCCAATGGAACGCTGGTGACACTGACGTTTAACACTCATGTGGGTGCTTGAATGCATTCTCAGTGGGGACACGACCCATCATATCTTGATATCTATAACTGCCTATTTATCCATCTATCTATATATCTACAACACACATTTACAAGTGTGAGCAATTCCCTTGATACATATTATATTTCCTATCTCTATCTCTGTATCTCCATAGCCATATAGATGGATGGAGAAGTGAGTAAGCACAATCTGGCTCACAACTGTGTGTCAGATGTTAAACTGGAGTCTTAACATGACCCAGTAACTGCCATGGTTGGCAAACCTGGAAGCAAGAAAACCACCCAGGAAGCAGACAGATCACAGGCTGATGCAGGGAGAGATAGAAAATGTCAAAATAAACAGGTCAGACTTCAGGCCGCAGAGAAAAAAACCCTCAATGTTGGCAATCATAAGGCAGGTCATTGATAGCTCCCAGATTATGAGGAAATATAGCAGGCGGTTGGCTCCGAGGAGGATGTCAGATCCAGATCCACCAAGGAGGAAGTGGCAAGTCTGCCTACAAAGTCTGCTTACAGAAGACTAGGCACCATCCCTGAGGAAACTTTCTTTCAATTGCAGCACAGCTATGGCCTGGGTGATTAGAGTGTTTCCTCCCTAATCCTCTTATATCTGCTTTGAGGCTCACAGTAAATTCCATCATGGAGTTATTTATGTTAGGTCACATCAGCGGGAAACACCAATTCCTATAATACTAAGAATCCTGGCGCAAGCTAGTTAACATAAAACCAAATGTACTCAGTTGCTAATTTAATTTCAGTGGTTTTGAGGTCTCAAGTCACCAGTTCCTCTATGGGAGAAAGATCTGGCAGTTTGTTCTATAAAGATCCCAGCCTGGGGAACCTCTGTGGAGTTCTGCTCTACCCCACAGGTCACTGTGAGTCAGAACTGACTGCAGGACAGTGAGTTGGATACGCTTTGTTCTCACTAGGCGTAAGTTTCCAAGAATCACCCATTCCCTATCATGGAATCCTGCTTCATGGCTTCTCAGTGACTAACAATCATCTAGTGTATATAAATGCCACATTGTGCTCCTCTGTTGACATTTGGATTGTTTCTACCAGTAAGTACTTGTGAATACTGCTTCTGTCAGAATTCATATACCAGTATTTGCTTAAATACCTATTTTTAATTCTTTTTGTACCTAACAGTCGAATTGCTGGTCACTTGCTGAACTAACGGTTAGCATTTGGAGGAAGCAACAATCTGTTCTTCACAATACTTGCACACTTCCCCAACATCAGCAATACGTGAGGGCTATATGTGAGAGTTGGAAAAGTTGTGGCAAAGTTCCATTAAGTATTAATTCAAGTATTCCACATATTTTTGAAGCACACTAGTAATTACTAATATACAAAATCATGCAAGACAAAAAATGAATTTCAGAACAGGAAGCAACAGAGAATGTAATGCACTGGGTATTCATGTAGAAATCCCGAGTATCCTTTACTATTGGACTTTTCATTCAGGCTCTGGGGTGCGGCCCATCCACATATGTTTATCATTCTGTGGACTGATCATGTAAGTATGGTTTTAATTGATGCTAATAGGCCAAGCCAGAACGGTGAGTGGTGGAGTTCAGCTGTAAAATGTATACAAAGGCCTCTGAAGCAGATGCCAATTAGACCAGAGGAGCCTCTTCCCTGGCCCATTCTTCCACTCCCCATTCTCCACTTATTGCCTTAAGTGGCTCCTCCTCAGATAGATTTCCCTTTTCTCTTCTCACATCTTCAACTAGAGCGGATCCTTCTGTAATACCTCTTTCCATTCACAGAACAGAAAGCTACCAGATGGACAGATTCCCTTTTAAGTAACACTTAACATGCCACAGGTATCATTGATTTCAATTAGCAAATCACTCTAAAAATAATGACATAAACCAATGAATATATTTATATGGTATGTGAAATGTTATTATGTTATATTGTTATCATTATATTATATGATAATGTTGTCATTATATTATATGATAATATGAAATAAAATGTCAATACTATATATGAACTATCTTATGGACATTGTGCCATTTAGGCTTTTTATCTATTATGACCTGCAGATGTGTAGACACTCACTGTGAATATCCTATCATCTTATCTTCCAACACCCTCCCTACAGGGATGACATTCCATTTACTCAGGGTCTATTGTCAATTAATTGAAATAAAAGACATAGAAAAGTACAGTAGTGGTGTGGTGGGGCAGTGTGTGATCAGAAGTGCTTCATAAAGCCCTGGTATCTTGTTAAATGATGTCAATCTGTGTTCTTTGGGTTTTTGGAGAAGGAAATGCATCTCAGAGTGATCAGTAGACATTACCCTGCATGCTGGAGACACAGCACAATAGAGATGACCACCTTCTGGGAAGAAGTAGTCCAGTGGGAGAAAGCGGTGCATGGAGCTCCACATTGTCTCCCAAAGGGTCAAATTGGCACACGTTTGAATTTTGTTCTCTTAGCTCTGGAGAAATACAATTATCAGGGAATGTAAGACAAAAAAGTACTTCATTAATGAGGCACAAGGGATTTCATCCACTAGAGCCAAAGGATTGTTAACATTTCCTCTACACTGAGACTCAGATCTATTTGATTCATCTAAGGTTATGAGAAAACTCAGTTGTACCTTCTAGAAACCTCATAAGTGGATGCATCTCCATGTTCTTCGTGGGGGCACGACCTCTAACTTTAGCAGTGACACATGGGAGAAGCAGCACTGGTGAAGTCTTCTCTGGATGAGGTACAACATCATTGCAGGTGCCTGGAGAGTGGTGATGCGTGATGGCCCTCTCTTATTGGTAGTGTCTGTAGGCGGATCAACAGGTATAACAAATAAAAGCAAGTTTAATAGATAAAGTCCTGATGAGTTAGTGTCTCTGGTTCTGGAGTCCCTGATTCTGGCTTCATGACAATGTCTTCTTTCTCTGCTCTGTCTTCCCTGGTGCTGGCTCTCATTCCTGCAACCTCCTTCTGTCAACAGCCTTCCTTGCTTCCCTGCATTAATGTGTCGGTTAACCTCATTCAACTACTTATTCACATAATAACTCACAAAACTCTTATTAAGCATTAACTTATAGTCTGGACACAATTAAATGAGTAGACATTTCCCTTCTTGAAAGTATCCTACATTCTACGTAAGGTAACAGACAGTAAGTGCGTGCTTATCCCGACTCTGCAATCCTACTGACATGGGTCCTATTGTTGCCCTTCCTGGGGAATTTTAGTGAAGGTTTCACAGAGAGATGATGGTCACACTGAACTTTGAAGGAGGATACAGGAGGGGAGTAATTTGGGACTATGAAAACCATAAAGTATTCATTGGAAATTGCACATAATAATAACTGATGTACAATTAAAGCAAGGAATGGAAAGTGAAACATGAATATTGACAGTTAGGCAGCAGCCATGTAACACACAGCTGTATATTTTGCCTATGGAAGGACAACTCTGAACTTAGCGGAGAATCGAGGCAGAATTTGCAGTACAGTCTGTCTGCAGTCAGACTTGCCTTTGGAGACATTGCTCTGGTCCATGTGCAGAGCAGACGACTGCTCCTGGGTAAACCATAGAGAGATGAAAAGTGGAAAAAGCACAGAAGTGGGAGATGAATCTGTGAGATTTTTAGTTATAATATACCCAAAATAATACATCCAAGTAATATGGGGCAGCCTGAAATTTTAAACTGTTTATTTATTCATTTAAAATTTTAAAAATGTTATTTATTTTTTAAACTTGTCTGTACAGTTGGCATCAGAATTTTGGTTTCACAGATGCAGAATATGCGAGCTAAAGCTGTGATTTTTTCTAGTCCAAGGCAGGTTGTGAACTCTGAGTCAAGTTTATATCTCGTTGTTTTCAAAATGTTTGCATAGGACTGGTTTTAAAATTTTTACTTAACTTTACTCTTTCAACAATTTTTCTAATACTAACCTATTGTAATGCATTTTTCTTTTTGTTCAATAATCTTGTTAGGACCCAATGCAGACATCATATCATTCCATAGCAAACAATGCTGTGCATTATCAGCTTCAAAACATTTTTTCCTTCTTGTATTTCTGGATCTAAAATCCCTCTTATCCTTTTCCCTGCCCCTATCTAGTTCCCCTGCCATCTCCAACAAGAACTCTTATTCTAGTGATTTTCTGAGACTATGATTAAGATAGAGGAATAATCTGGTTATCCAACAGTAGTATATTTTGGCGATGACCATAGTAGATTGAAATGATAAATTTGACTTCAATGGTTGGGTTGAAATTTTGTCATGAGAGCTCTCTACTTTGTGCTCGATCTGGCTGTTAATATTTTTAAGTATTTTCTATTTTTTTCATAATGGGATTTATCTCTGTTGAATTTTTCATTGTTGGTAATTTTCATGACTCTTGGTTGTGTGTTTTCTTATGTTCTTTGCGACATACAACCCAGCATGGGTGAAGCTCTGGAGCTAGTTTGTTTTATTTAATAGAACATTTACAATTCAGAAAATACATTTCCATAAAAATTTCACATAGATGCCTTTTATGATCTCTATCCAGAATCCTACATTTGTTTGTCAGACTTCCTGGACTCCTGTGGCTGTGACAGGTTCCCTGATATTTCTCCTTGTTTGAGGACCATGCAAGTGTTGACGTGTGTTGGTGAACTTTTTTGTTAAATGTCTCTCACTTGATATTTGTCTGATGTCCAATCTCATGATGAGATTAGAGTTACGGAGTTTAAAATTATTTTAATTTCTTGGTTTAGGGAAGAATATCACAAGGGCTAAGTATCAACTTCATCTATCATGTTTTTCAATAGCTATAAACTATTTTTGATCTTGATTAGAAGTGCATTAAGTATATAGATCTAGTTGGGAAGATTTTACAATCCACAGTATTGGTGATCAATCCAATTCATGAACAAAGAATCTGTATTTTGTCCTTTCATTTTTCTCACTAGTGTTATGTAGTTTTTAGGCCATTAATTTTGTTTGCACTTTGATCTATTATTGCCATGGCTGCAGACTTCATTTTGGTTAGTTACTGCTCATTATTGTTATGTGGGAATTTATTGGTGATTTTATCTTTATTTTTCAAGCTATCATTTTGCTCTCTTTATTAGTTTTAGTATTTTCTGTTTGTGGCGGTTTCTTTGGGTTTTCTACATCGACAGTGATGTCTTCTGTGAACAGAGACAGCTTTACTTCTTCCATCCCAGTCTGTACGCTTTTTATTTTTTTAATTTGAATTACAGTGTTGGTTAGGACTTGCATTTAAATAAGAGTGTTAGAGGGGATATCCTTGCTCTGTCATGAATCCAATGGGAAATATATCTGAATTTTCACCATTAAACAAAACTGTAGTGGTAAGTTTTATAGATGTACTCTATCAAACCATCTTTTTAACCTTTTTTCAACTTTTGGGGGGAAATTAAAATGTAAGTAATACTTTTAAATGCTATCAAATGTTTATTATGATTTGACTTTATGATTTTTTTCTGTAGTCAATGTTTACTTCAATTTTTTCCTTTAACTAGTTGATGTAGGGTATTACCGAGACTGATTTTCAAATTTTGAACCACTCTCTCATTGCTGGAATAAATACTACATAATTACAGTATTTTATTCTTGTCATACACTGTTGGATTCAATAAGTTAGTATTTTGTTGAAGAATTTTGCATTTATGATCATGGCTAATATTGAATGATAGTCTTTCTTTGTTATATATTTGTACCTGGTTTTGATATTACTCACTGACGTTGAACCTACTCTGACTCATAGAGACCCTATAGGACAGAGTATAATTGTCCCCATGAGTTTCCAAGACTTTTAATGCCCATGGAGCAGAAAGCCTCATCTCTCTCCCATGCAGTGGTTGGTGATTTCAGACTGCTGATCTTGCTGTTGCAGCTTAATGAGTAATCCACTCTCCCACCAGGACTCCTGGATTTGATATTAGGGCACAGCTGGCCTCACAGAATGAGTTAGGAAATATTTCCTTTGCTCTTGCTTTCTTAAAATTATTATAGGCTATTTATATCATTACTATTTTTAAGGTTATAGACTCTAATGGAATGTCACTAGTATATTAAACAATCACTGCATTTAATATCAAAATAACTCCTAAATGCACTGAATTTTGGAAAAGGAATGAGAAAAGCACTTTAAAAATTCTCTTCCATTTTTCTATATATAAATATTTCAATTAATTACTAATGTTTTAATCTTATATTTCTAATGTTAGCATAAGAATTCATTTAAATCATATATATTAAAATATTTATCTAGTTGGGTAATTCAACTAATATTACCTTCCTGGGTATTGTGAAGTTTCGAAGTTGGTAATATAACTTTCCTTTCTCTGATTCTTATACTGATCTCCTTTCCGCTCCTTATGTCTACTTCCTCCCCTTTTGTCTATTTCCTTCATTCCTTCCTCTCAGTAAACTGGCTTTCTATCACAAAGCAGAAGATAAAATCTCTGCCCAAAGATTACTGGTCTTTGAAATCCCAAAGACCTGGTTTTGGATTATTAACTCTCATCTCAGTTCTCATAGAAGAGTGAAACTGACTTTTTAAAAATTTTAGTGCTTTTTTGTTGTTGAATTGGCTCAGCCTCCATAACACACCGTCGTAGATTAATGTGGAGAAAGTAGGAACAGTTATCAGGAAATGAGATATAAATTGACAGATAACTTAATCTGCCATCTACAGTCCATAAAGGGAAATACTATATGACATAGAAATTGAGGGAAGAGTAACTTTTGTGAAAGGCTGAATTATATACCATTTATGTACATTATATTAGTATATACAAATAACACTATACTGTATCTCATAGCAATATTGATGTTTTCAGCTGTCACCAAGTCAATTCCCACTTTGGATTAATCCACATGCGCAGGGTAGAAAGGTGCTTTGGGATTTTCAAGGCTGTGACCTTTGGGAAGCATATCACCAGGATTGCCCTTAGATTCCTCGGTGTTGATTGTAAATGCCAAACTCTTAGCTAGCAGTCAAATGATTGCTCAGTATAGTGCAATAGGATATGATATGATGTGGTGTGGTATAATAATACATAGAACAATTATAAATGATCTTTCAGTTCTCTACCATGGGGTCTTTACAACATCTAACCATCTGATCCCATATTCCCATCACTTTACCTAAAATTTCAGTCCAGATTCCTTTGTTGCCCCGCAGGTACACCATCCACAGTGGTGTCAGAGGGGTGAGGAATAGTACAGTGTCTGGGGGAGCACAGGCGCTGTCTCTGTACAACGTGTTCTTCTCGTGACTAGCATCCTGACTGCATTCAGGTTTCTGCTGTGAGCCTCTGTATCACAACTGATTATTCTAAGAAGCATTTCTTTTTACTCTGTAACTGGCTTATGTCTTCTTATAAATTACGTGGTTTACAGAACTGACCAAGATTCAAGAAATCACACACATTCTGATTTAATTCATCCATTGAAATTCCCCGATGTGTCATAGCTCATCCCGCTGCCCCTTAGTGTTTCCTGTTTCCATTCCGCCTTCCTTGCTAACCCTCTGAATTTCGTTCCTGGGCAAGTGCTGCCCTCTTGAACTTACAGAGTTGAATATTGGTACATTGAGGAGAGTTTAGTTCAACACATGCCTGCTGTTTGCATGCTCCATGAGTCCAGTGGTCCAATTGTTTCCTTGTGTCTTTCAAATTCCATCACTCTTCCTAATTCTGTAAGGGAAGAGCCCAATAGTTGCATCTTATGCTGTTCACATCAAATAAGGGTAAGGCTTTCATTTTTTTTCACCGATGTTCCCACAACTTTAAAGAACACTTGGCATAAAATATTTGGTGAAAAACATTGGTTGGATGAGCAATCAGTGTCTTGATGAATTTGTAGAGAAATATAATGCTTTAGGGAAAAGATGGTATTAGAAGAAATGACAAGTAGACAGTTTCAGCATCAAAGACAATATTGAGCACATGAGATTCAAGACCAGATACACAGAAATGAGTAGGGATTACTTAATTAACTGCATAAAACATAAATAACAGTACATTTCTTAAAATGTTCTTAACAGCTCATGGCAGATTTTGCAATGCTCTTTTCTCTTTCCCAGTAGTTTCATCAGCTCCATGGAACCAGGAAACCACACTCATGTTCCAGAATTCATCCTTCTGGGGCTTTCTGAAGAGGCAGAGCTGCAGCCCCTCCTCTTTGGACTGTTCCTCTCCATGTACCTGGTCACCTTCACTGGGAACCTGCTCATCATCCTGGCCATCACCACAGACTCCCACCTCCACACACCCATGTACTTCTTCCTCTCCAATCTCTCCTTTTCTGACATCTGTTTCACCTCCACCACTGTCCCAAAGATGCTGTTGAACATCCAGATGCAGACCAAAGTAATTACGTATGAAAACTGCATCATGCAGATGTTTTTTTTCTTGCTTTTTGTGGCCTTAGACAACTTCTTATTAACAGTTATGGCCTACGACCGGTTTGTGGCCATCTGTCACCCACTGCACTATACGATCATCATGAACACACGATCCTGTGGCCTCCTGCTTCTGGCCTCCTGGTTATTGTCGTTATTCGACTCTCTATTAAATGGTTTCATGGTTTTGCGATTATCTTTTTGTACAGAATTGCAAATCTCCCATTTTTTCTGTGAACTCAATCAGGTAATCCAACTTGCTTGTTCTGACACCTTCCTGAATGACTTAGTCATGTATTTAACAACTGGACTTCTGGCTGTTGTTCCACTCACTGGGATTCTTTTCTCTTACATGAAGATTGTGTCCTCCATTTTGAAAATTGCATCAGCTGGAGGCAAATATAAAGCCTTTTCCACTTGTGGGTCTCACCTCTCCGTGGTTTCCTTGTTCTATGGTACAGCTTTAGGGGTTTATCTCAGTTCTGCTGCTATTGAAAGCTCCAGGGCCACTGCAATTGCCTCAGTGATGTACACTGTAGCCACACCTATGCTGAATCCTTTTATCTATAGTCTTAGAAATAGAGACATAAAGCAAGCCCTAAGAAAACTTTTCAGCTGAGATCCATTCTATATAACAAGAATGCATCTTTAAATTTAGAGAGTTACTTTTGGAAAACAAAATTCAAAATCACAACCATCTGTATTATACTTTCCTCAGTTCTTTATGTGCCTATACACATAAATCAATCTTCTTAATATTTAAGATATAATACAAAAGATTGAAGACAAAATATGGAATTCCTGCATACTTAAATGTATTTCCTTTAATCATATCCTCCCTTGAATGGCCAGTTATTTCAGGGTGCCTTTAGCTTTCATTAGGAAATAGATTTTCATCACTAGCCGTAGAGGAATAGCATGCAATTATCACAAAGGACCAGTGCTCATTGTCATCCTGATCCATTAAAAATTGGCACAGAAATGCTCTGATTCCTATTTCGAAAAATGTTTTTCTTGTGATTACATCTGGCATGACTCCTTCAACCCCCCCTGGGTTATTTTCTTTACACTGAAGTCCTGTTGAATATTTTGAGCATGAAGTCTGTAAACTTGTTCCTAATAAATTATGAAAAGCAAAAAGGTGGTATGTTCAAATATTGGAAACGGCTTCCAGACAACACTGAAAACCAGACCAGCTGAGCACGCTGATGCCTGTTCTATTATCAAAAATATGGTGGAATCCGTAAGACCGATGTCACTAACTTCCTGGACATGACAAACCTGCCTTGCAGATAGTAGGCATTTTTGTTGTAATTGTTGGTTTAAGACCAGTATTTACAATAGCTCCCTACACCTCAATTTGTTTAGCAAAGTTATGTGTATCCCATCTTGACTTCAATGAAATTACTGTAAATTTGCCTTTATTGTTTCAAAAGAACCCAGTGCTCTCCAATTTTGCTTAACCACAGAATTATCTTCATCAAAGCATCTGCCTCACTTTTGCTCCTGAGTTATTCCCTGAAACATGATCAACATCTCAAATAATTACAGGTGAATCTCTTTGTCTTCATGATTCTGGAAATTACAGCTCCCTATATTTTTTCTTCACACAGGAAGCAGCTCTGTTAAGTTAAGCTTTGGGCTACTTGAGAGCTTGTATTTTCAAACCTATCCACTGCTCAGAGGGAGAAAGATGAGACAATATGCTCCCATTAATATTACAGATTTGTTTATTTCCATGTCTTATACTGTCCAATGTCTCCCTTCATCTATTTTTCTGTTGTACGTCCATCTCAATCATGAAGGGTTTATCTGTCCTGGATTCCCTGCATTTCCAGTGTACATCCTCTGGTGTGTACCCATGTACATCCTCTGATCTATCTGGATTTGTAATGTAGAATTGGGACCATGATAGTAGGGCTGGGTGGGAGGGAAAGGGACCATTAAATCACTAGAGGAAAGTTGTATGTTTCATTGGTGTTGTACTCCACCCTGACTGGATCGTCTCTTTCTTGTGACTCTTACGTAAGAATGTTGTCCAATTGTCTGCAGATTGGCTTTGGGTCTCTGTTCCACGTTCCCTCTCATTTCCATGTTTTCATTCTAATATATACAGTTAGTTCATGATTTCTTTAAAATGGATCCTTTGTGGAGCTTGAAGTGAGTATTTGATAAAACCAAAAAATCCCAAAAACTCACTGTCATGTAGTCAATATAAGCTTGGCAGCTCTATAGGACAGGATGAAATTTCCTCTGTAGGTTCTCAAACCTGGAATTCTGTACAGGAGTAGAAAGTCCCAGCTTTCTACTGTGGAGCAGCTGGTGATTTCAAACACCTCACCTTGAGGAGCACAGTCCAACTCTGCCACGTATTCTTAGATACTCCCATTTTAAGGACAAATAATACTGTGGTAAAATATATAATATAAAATTAATCATTTAAAAAATATGAACATCACTCCTTGTGATTACATCGTCTTCCAGAGTGGATCATCAGTTTATTTTAAAAAATGTACACAGTTTATTTCCACTCATCCATTTCTAACCTCTTAATGTACCTGCCGTCGCTTATGGCATTTCCTCCTGTGTTCATATTTCCATTCCTCCTTCTCTGTGAGCCCATCTTACTTTAGGATCTTAAATTGTTAGTCATTCTAATATGGAGTGAGTTTAATTCCGGTTCTTACATGCCACTAAGGACTATGATCTTTGTGGTGCCACCAGTCTCTCTCCATCTAATAAGCTTTGTGATTTTGAGCTGTGTTCCACATTCTAATCCAAATTATATAGTAATTTACAGAATTTATAATTTATGTAAGTACCTTCTAGAGTGGGCATTTTCAGAGGAGTTGGTGTTGTTATCAGGAAATTATCCTACTCTCAAGAAAATGGAGTCTGATATTTTCATGGTTCCTTGGTCCACTGGTGTGGTTCCATGTGTTTTTCAGTTTCCATCACTTTTATTTTCTCCGGATAGAAAGAGGCAAATATTTTCACATTATATGCTGCTTATGATCACTTAGGATTCCAGCTGCTATGTACATATTGGACACAGAGCATTGTCCTTGCTCACTCTGCTCTGCCAGTTGTCCTTGGTGAGCCAAGATGATGGTTCTGATCCCCCAGGCTTTATGACTCCTTTATCAAGATGTTTGTTTTGCCTAAAATATTTTCATAAATTTACTCCTTTCATTTCCCTATATGTTTTATCAAATAGATAAGTCTGTAGTTCTCAATTCTTGTGGGATCTTTGCCTTCTTTATGTATCAGTGTTATGCTAGCTTCATAGAAAAGACTTGTTAGCTATCCATCTTTTGCTATATCTGGGAGAGTTTGTGTAGGATTGGTGTCAGTTCTTCCGTGAATGCTTGGTAGAATTTTCCTATGAAGCCGTCTGGTCCAGGGGATTTTTCGTTTAGTAATCACTATTTCTTCCATTGTTATGGGTCTGTTGCTGGTTCTTGACATCCATCTGGGATAGCCTAGGGAGGGATTGTGTTTCCAAATATTTGTCCATGGCTTCCATTATTGAATTCGTTAGAGTATAGGCCTTCATAGTACTGTGTACTTATCTTTTTGTTTTCATTAGGGTCCATTGTAATGTCCCGTTTCATCCCTCATCCTTGCAATTATCATTTGTTCATTTCTTTCTTTGCTTAGGTTTGCCAGCGGTCTATGAATTGTTAATTCTTTCAAAGAACCAGCTGCATTAATTTTTCCATAGTTCTCTTGTTTTCCCTGCCCTGTATCTCAGCTCTTATTTTTATTATACCTATCCTCTTGCTATTAGTAGGGTTGTTCAGTTGACTCTGCTCTAATTGGTATAAGTTTTGTGCCAGCATATCATTCAGGAGTCTCTTTTCTTTTATCATGTGTGCATTTATTGCTATCAACTTTCCTCTGATAAATGCCTTTGCTGTATCCCAAAGGTTTTGGTATGTCATTTTTTCCCTCTCAATGGTATCTAGAAACTTCTTGATTTCATCCCAGATCTGGATCAACACCCACTCCTTTTGCAATCAAGCATTGTTCATCCTCCAATTGTTTGCCCTTGTTTTCTTCACCGTCTTTCTGTTAATTTCCAGCCTATGGCACAGTAATCAGAGAGAGATGTCTGTATGATCTCTATGTGCTTTAATTTACTCATGTTCGACTTGTGTCCCAGCATGTGGTCTATTTTGGAATATGTGCCATTTGGACTTGAAAAGAATCTGATTTTTTTTTTTCATGTGGGTGCAAAGCTTTGAAAATATCTATCAAGTCAAGTCATCCAATAGTGCTGTTTAGACCTGTAGCCTCCTTGGTGAGTTTCTTTCTCAATGATCTGTCTTTCTTAGAGTGATGTATTAAATCGCCAACTATAATTGTTGAGCTTATGATTTCTTTTTTCATCTTTTGTAGTGTTTGATTTACAAATACCACAAGTCTCTTGTTGGGCACATATATATTTATCATGCTCACTGGTTCTTGGTCTAATATTCCCTTGAGCATTATATAGTACCCTTCCTTGTATCTTGTTATGGCCTTTATCTTGAGATCAATTTTGTCAGATATTAAGAACGCTAACTCTGCTTTTTTTTTTGTATTGTCATTTGCTTGGTATATTTTTTCCAGCCTTTAATTCTAAACCTGTTTTTCTATATGCAAGCTTGAGATGTGTCTTCTGTAGGCAGCAGATTGATTAGGTATGTTTTCTGAGCCAGTCTGTAAACTTCTGCCTTTTAATGCCTGAGTTCAGGCTATTGATATTCAGTGTTATTACATTCATCTATGGTCTGTATGATGTCATCTTGCACCTTTTGTTTTTGGTATTTTCCTTCCTACCTACCTACCTACCTACCTACCTACCTACCTATCTTATCTGCTTCTGTTGTTTGTGTGGTTTATATTTGCCTTCTTTCCACTATTTCCAATACTATCCTGGAGGCTGTTTTCTCTTTGTCATCCTATGGGTGGAGTTGTTCTATGTGATGGCCCCTTATTTGCCCTCAGTAAGTGTTGATCTGCCCATACTGTATCTTTTGTAAGGCTGAGTTCCTTTTTATGTATTCTTTGAGGTTGTCCTTGTCTGGGAAGACTCTTACCTCTCCATCTATCTTAATAATTTGACGGGTAAAGTATTCTTGGGTTTGCATTGTTTTCCTTCAAATTTTTGGAATATTTTACTCTATTCCCTCCTCTCCATCGTTTCTATTGATAGGTCTGAGCATACTCTTATTAGGGTACCTTTATATGTGACTGTTTGCTTTTTCCTAGCTGCTTTTATAATCTTCTCCTTTTCCTCACAGTTGGATAATTGGACAATTATGTGTCTTGGTGACTTCTTCTTGAGATTTAGTCTGGCTGGTGTTCTTTCAGCCTCCTGAATGGTTGCCTGATTCTCATGTACTAAGTTGGAGAAGTTTTCCTCTAAGAACTCCCTCGATAATTTTGCTGTTGACTTCTTTGTTGTTTCTTGTTCCAGTAGTCCAATTATTCTAATATTGTTCCTCTTCATAGCATCAAACATGGCCCTCAAGTTTTCTTCAGCTTCTCTGATTATCTTATTTGACTGCTTTACCTGTTTGCTGAGGTCTGCTTGGTTATCCTCTCTGGTGCAATTCTCTGCCCCCTCAATTCTGTTGGCAAAGTCTGTCAATTTGTCATGAGATTTTGTGTTTTAATCCCTTAAGTCTTATATTTCTCATGGGTACATTGCCTTTATTTCCTCTATCCTTTCATCCATTTTCTGTATTGATTCCCTCATATCCTGTATGACTCCAAGCAGCATTCTGAAAATTTATTGCTGTGGCAGGTCAGTATCTGCTTCTTCTATGCACATTCTTATGTCCATAACTTCTTCTGGCACTGTCTTCTGTTTCTCCTGCTTTTTTGTTGAGGCTGTTAGGACTGGTTGCTATTTATGTATTGTTTTAGAGGGGCCTGGAGCCATCTTCCAGAGTCAAAAAGTACTAGGCTCTACCTGCCGGTAGCTGTACTGAGGAGTCAGGCTTTTGCTATATCTTCCTATTACTTCACTCGTACCCTATCCAACCAGTATTCCATTACTTGGGATGTGAGTTGGCTGGTCCTCTCATGGGACACGGGTTGGGTTGTTATGGATCCATGAGGGCATTGCTTCACTGGCTGATATCTAAGTAAGCCTCACGGTGCTTGGAGCACCTCGGGTGACCTGTGGTGTTTCCCTCTTCAACTGGAGTGCCAAGGAGGTCATGTGGATGTATCCTCCTTGGTGTAGGGCACTGTAGATGGCAGGGGTAATTACCATAGTCAGAGAGATCCCCTTGAAGTTTTGGTGGATGTTCTTGCAGTGGCATGGAGCCCCGCCAGTGGTGGACAGGAATTTCCCCCAAGCCACTTATATGGCCTTGGGGTTTAGACTGGAGTTCCCCCAATATTTGAAGGGGAGAACCCCTACTGCTTGGTGTATGGAAGAGGACCAACGTGATTTCCCCAGCTGTGTGTGAAGCCAAAAATTGTGGGTGGGAGCTGCACCAGTTGGGCATTCCGAGTTGCCCAAAATTGAAGAGAGTGGCCTAGAGGCCGCTAATGGTTTGTGAAAGGAAAGAGAGGGAGAAGAGAAGAAAAATAGAGAGAGAAAACAAAGACTGGAGCAACTATGCCAAGCAGACTAGCACCCACTCGCACACACACAAATAAAATTCACAGGCGAAACAAAAGTGTGAACAGCTAAAAATAAATAATAAAAGAAATGAAAAATTAAAATTAAAAGAAAACTATAAAAAAGAACTGAATTTGCTTAGACTGTTGTAGGAAATAGAGAAGAGATCAAAGAAAAGGAGAAAAGAAGGAAAGTGAAAGAAAAACAAAATAAAGAAAGAAAAAGAATGGGGGAGCAAAGGCAAGAGTAAGTAAAAAAATAAAGAGATAGTGGAACCCTGTGTCGTGTGTAGCACTATGTCGTGCTGTTTACAGCACTGTCTTACTAGTCAGGCTGTAACTCTCCCCACTGGGTGGGCAGAGTTGCCCTAGGCAGAGGGTAGGGATCTGGAAACCAGCAGTGGAATATGGAAGGAAAGAGATGGAGAGGAGAGAATCATAAAAGCAGAGAGAGATGAGAACATAGAAAGAGAGAAGGAAGAAAGAAAAAGAGAAGAAAGAGAAAGAAGAGAAAAAATTTACCTATGCTCACTAAGATTGGCTGTGACCGGGACGAATATAGGAAATGGTTCTGAGGGATCAGAAAATTGAACGTTGGATCTGAGATGCACAGTCTCTCCAGCAGAGTTCTGTCTGATGCCTCCAAACCTAACCTGGTAAGCTCTTCACAAAGCATATTACTAACTGCTCCCCTTGAGTAACATGTACCTGTCACACCGGAAACCCGAATCCACCACAAGTGAGACTCCATTGCTGTTCCCACTCGTTGTCTCCCTCAGGAATTTCTAATTCACAAACATCTTCCTCTACTTTCACTCAGACAGGGCTGTGCTTACTGGACCCTGACACACAATCATGTTTGCATCAGTGCACGTATTTGGCATCCACTTGGACCCCAAATGGTGCTTATATGTTTTAATTTTATTGGGTCAAAAGATGCAAAACACATATAAGTTTAGAACGATGTCATATTAAACTGAATAATCAGGGACTAGGAATCTGACGTGGTGATGCACAGACCCTCAGAGTCACAGCATCACCCTTTATGTCACAGTCACTTCATGACATCCCCTAACTGAAGAGCAAGCTATGCAGTGTATGTATATAGTCATTAATGGAAAGAAAAGTATCACTGTGGGACTTCATTTTGAAATCTACTGTAGTTCCTGGTATTTTCAGCTGGTATGTGTCTTTCAAAACCAGAGAGGAGAAACAGAGAGCAGAAGATAACAAACTTTTATGTTCAGATTTACAAAGCCTTTCTTCACATTTTTGCTCACAGGCTCATCACATAAGCATTTGGAGATGAGTGTTATCCCTAAACGTTCCTATTTGGAAGGAAAGCAAGGTTCATGGGAGTGAATTGTGCAGTTTGTTCATTCTCACGACCAGCTTCAGTTAGTCCTGTCATAACGTCTGGATCATCTGCTAGTTCATCCCGACACAGTGCTCCTTCCTACATGCTTCACTCATCTTTCTAGTTCCTCTCTCCCAGAAAGTGTTCTCATCAACTTTTCACAGAAAAAAATAGACTTTTTGTCACATCAACTAGCAACCCTGACCTTCTGTCTACATTCCATTGTTGTTACCATAAATATACAACCGTAAATAAGAAAATACAGCGACCAAGAGTCATTAACAATTAGAGCATGGGATATTCAGAATACGAATCTTGAAAATTGAAATTCACAAAAAATGAAATGTATAAAGATCAATATACTTCAGTTACTTGAAATAACAGAAGACCAGATGAGTTTTGCGATGTCATCAAGGACATCTGTACACACGAAGAAAGCAAATTGTCATTTAAAAGACAGGAAAGAGAGAAAAGATAAAAGTGGATGTCAGAAAAGACTCCAAAATTTGCTTTTGAACACAGAGTGGCTGAAGCAAGCAAAAGAATTGAAATTAAAGAGTTGAACAGAAGATTTCACGTGTGGCTCAAGATGGTGAAGTGAAGTATTAGAATGACATATGCAAAGACCGGAAGCTAAAAAACTAAAAACACCTGGCATTGCTCAAGATAAAATAATTGAAGAAAAGGATCATGCCTTGGGTTTCAAAATTGAAGAATACTATGAGCAAAATATAGAACATCACAGAATGCATCAAAAAAAATGGAATCAATACACAGTCACTCCACACAAAAGAATTCATTGACATTCAACCAGTTCAGGAGGTCAGATGTAACCAAGAACTGATGGTAGTGAAAGAGGAAGTCCAAGCTGAATTGAAAGTATTGACAAAAGCCAAGGTTCCAGGAACTGATGGAATATGAATTCATATGTCTCAACCAAATGGATGTAATGATGGAAGTTCTCACAAGTCTGTGCTAGGAAATTTAGAAGATAGTTACCTGACCAGCTGACTGAAAGAGATCCATGTTTATGTCAATTCCAAAGAAAGGTGATCCAACAGAATGCAGAATTATTCAACAATATCATTAGTATTATCAAGAAAAGTTTTTTAATTTTTTATTTGGAGCAGCCAGCTAGGGTGCTGAGTGAAAAGAGTGATGAGAATTGAAAGACACATGGAAACAATTAGCTTAATGGACTAATGAACCACGGAAACATCAGTATCCACAATCCTGAGACCAGAAGAACTAGACGGCACCTGACTACCACTGCCAGCAGTTCTGAAAAGGATCACATTAGAAGGTCTTGGACAGAAAGAGAACAGAACTGAAAAACCATAAGAGACTAGGCTTATTGGTTGGATAGTGACACTTTGAACCCTGACTATATAGAGGGCTTTTAGTCACCTTCAAGACTGGAACTGAACGTATCCCTGTGAAAATGAGCTGAGCAGGAGGGTAGCGTTTATGGAAGAACAAAGGGTTAGAAAAGGAAAAATGGAAACTGAACACAGAGAAGAGATGGAATAAATTATGGTACGTGGAAAGGATTGAAAGAGAAGGAACAAAATGCATATGAGCTGTTAAATGTAGAACTAATGATCTGTTCTATAAACTTTCTCCTAAATTGCAAGGAAAGCATTGTTCAAAATAGTACATAAGCAGTACATCTACAGGATATGGCAGAAATTCAAAGTTGATTGAGAATATGATATTGAATAAGGAATGTTATTGCCTCCGTGTTCCCAAACAGTATATATGTGCCACCTTTCTATATGTCCAGAAAGTTCATATTGTAACATCTCCATATCCAGAACTCATTTATCTACAGTGCCACTGACCACAATTTGTCTTGCCTTGCTTTAAGTATTTAAATACATTTTTAAGCACTCTACCTATACCACTCTCTACAGATTGTGGCAAACAAAAAATAAAACAAAAAAAATCCCTATATTCCCTAAGAAGAAATTTAAGGTTTTTGACAGGCCAGCAAAAATCTTAAATATCAGAGTTTCAATTTTATTCTCTAGGAACTGTAGGTCAAAAAAAAGTTTCTAATTTGGGGTGATCTGGTTAGATATCATTACCACCAATAAGGAATAACTCTGATATTTCCTGATATACCAGTTGTGCTGGGTTCAGTAACTTTTGACTTTTTTGATTGTCCTTTGATGAACAAAAATTTTAATTTTGCTTAATTTGAACTTATCTATTTGTTATTTTTGTTTTGCTTTGTTTAGCAATAAGTTTCATATCTAAGAATTAATTACCTGACCCAAGTTCACAAGTTCCATCCTATTTTTCTTCTATGAGTTGTATAGGTTTTTAAAATTTTTTAATCGGGGGCTCATACAATTCTTATCACAATCCATGCATACATCTATTGTGTCAAGCACATTTGTACATGTGTTGCCATCATCGTTCTCAAAACATTTGCCTTCTACTTGAGCCCTTAATATTGGCTCATTTTGCCCTTCTCTTCCCCCTCGCCCCTCCCTCATGAACCCTTCATAATTCATAAATTATTATTATTTTGTCATATGTTACACTGTCCGACGTATCCCCCTGCCCACTTCTCTGCTGTCCACCTTCCAGGGAGGAGGCTATACATAGATTCTTATAATCAGCTCCCACTTTCACCTCACATTCCCCCCACCCTCCATGCATCGCCACTCTCACCACTGGTCCTGAAGGAGTCATCTGTCATGGACTCCCTGTATTTCCATTTGCTATCTGTACCAATGTACATCCTCTGGTCTAGCCAGATTTGCAGGGTAGAATTGGGATCATGATAGTGGGGTGGGAGGGGGGAGGAAGCATTTAAGAACTAGAGGAAAGTTATATGTTTCATTGTTGCTAACCTTCACCCTGACTGGCTCATCTCCTCCCCACAACCCTTCAGTAAGGGGGTGTCCAGTTGCCTACCGATGGGCTTTGAGTCTCGAATCTGAGTCTCCACTCTGCACTCACCCTCATTTACAATGATAGATTTTTTATTCTTTGATGCTTAATATCTGATCCCTTTGACTGCTCATGGTCACACAGGCTGCTGTGCTTCTTCCATGTGGGCTTTGCTGCTGAACTAGATTGCAGCTTGTTTATCTTCAAGCCTTTAAGACCCCAGATGCTATATCATTTGATAGCCAGGCACTGTCAGATTTCTTCACCTCATTTGCTTATGCACAGTGCTCACGTTTAAATCTATAATCCATTTTGATTTGTTTTATATAGTGGAGTGGGGGGTGGTAGTATCTTTTTATTCTTGTGCATAGGGATGTGAAGTTACCCCAGTACTGTTTGTTAAAAGAGTTTTCTTCCCCCCATTGAATTATCCTTTTACAAGTAACTCTTGGTGGCAATGTTGTGGGGGAAAATGTGAAGGAAATACATGGCACTGAGCTACTGAAGATTTGGGGGATTTTGCATCATAGGGCATGGTCAGCTAACTCCAGCACAGCCTAGGAAGCCTGACCTGATCCCATGGATTAAGTCTTCTGCTTCAAACTCCTTACAAAGACACTTCTTCAAGATGAATTTATGTAACCCCCAAATCACCCTCACAGTACCTTCATAACACAATGCAAGAGAGGAATGAAGTACCCAATACAATACCCTCAAGTACAGTGGATAACTCATCGTGGCTTGCCCAACACTTTAATGGATTTAGTACAGAAGGCTCTACATCCCAGGAAACTTCTTACTTCTAGGCAAACCTCGACTAGTACTTTTTTATCTGCATGTCTCACCTTCTTTTCTCTCAATTTATAAAAAATTACTAATTTATTCACTTGATATTTTTATTATTCACCAAGTGCCATACCCAGAAAGAAATACTGTATATACTTGAATATAAACCAACCTGAGTATAAGTTGAGGTGCTTAATTATTACCTGGGAAATCAGAAAAACTGATTGACTCGAGTATAGCCTAGGATGGAAAATGCAGAAGCTATTGGTGAGTTTCAATAATTAAAACAAATGAAAATAAATTTACTAAAAATTGAGGCATCAGTTGGGTAATATATTTAAATATTTATTTTAAATAAAAAACATAAATAAAAGGACAACAAATCATTTAACATTAGTAAACCAGCACAGTACGTGGAAAATAGGTTCAACAAAAAGAATAAGGTATCAACAATGATACCTGAAGAGTAATATTCCCTGAGCTCAATCAGCAACCAAGCTAAAATGTAAAGAGTTAAAATCCTTCAAAACTGGATTCCTCATCATCATCTGTATCCCAACGCAGAGCTTCAGTTGGTGTGAGGTCATCATAGACGCTGTCCTTACTGAGATCGCCATCATCACCATCACTGCTGTTATTTTCATACAAAGCGCAGTCTTTACTGCCATCCATAGCATTACTAATGCTACATTTCTGGAAGGCACGTCGCACCATGTCTTCTGGAATGTCTTCCCATGCATCTCGAACCCACTTTGCTATTACCCGTAACTCTATGTCAGGCTTCATGAAATTTCCTCCTTTTGTTAGTCGGGCTTGACCAGATGACATCCATTCATGCCACATCCTTCACACACGGTCTTTAAAAGGATTATTCAAATATACACATCATGGGACGGCTCTGATTGGTTAGTACACAAACATTCAAAGCCCTGCAGTGTCAGCGGGGCTTTGAATGAACAGCGGAGAAACGGCAATCACCTGCAAGATAACAGGCGCTTGTCCCGTTACCTCAGGGGACCCTGTTACCTCGGGGCCCCAGCGAGATGTTACACCTTGCTGGGGTACCAATGACCCATGTATAAGCTGAACTCAAGTTTTTCAGCACCTTTTTTGTACTGAAAAACTCGGCTTATACACGAGTATATATGGTAATTCCTTCTTTCACAATAAGAAATGTTTCCCCAACTACAGTTAAATCTGAGTCTTGTTATATATAGCTTCTAAACCTTTCATTTTATAAGATTATCTACTAGGGTGTGTATATTTTGCTAATGTGCAATTTGTTAAGATGTATTAATACACAGTATCTTCTTTTATCTTAAGCATCAGATCTGTACAATATCTAATTGAAGATCATTTTCTCCTAACAGAAGTTACCTGAACGTGTGTGGGGGGAGGAGTAGAGAATGGGGAGGAAGCTACTCTCATAATATGTAAATGATTATACCATAATAAATAACTTTTAAAATCCCTGAGTCTCTGTAGTGATCATCAAAATGCCACACTATTAAAAAATAGAGCATCTGGGATCTTAAAGGCTGGAAGTTACCTAAGCCGCCATTCAGCAAAGAAGCAACAAGCCCACATGGAGGAAGCACAAACCACAAAACAATAACAAACAACAATAACAAGCAAACAAAACCATATTATTGAGGACAAAGGGGTTGGAACAAAGCCCATCTGTAGACAATGGAAAAATCCCCCCACAGAGGGGGCACAGGGAAGGGATGAGTCACCAAGATGCAGTAAAGCATCAATGAAACACACAATATTCCTCTGGGTCCTTGAGGCTTCCTCACCACCCCCATCCCCACTACCATGACCCCAGTGCTGCTTCTGAATTCAGACTAGACCAGAACATGTACACAGGTATAAATAAAATATTGGTGCTCACAACACACAGAATCCAGGAACAGGAGTGGGAATACCAATACCAGAAGGGTAGGGGAAAGAGGGGAAGAGGAAGGAAGAAAGAGGAAACTGAACATAATGATCAATACATAACCATACACACCTCTCCAGGGGGAAGAACAACAGAAAGCATGGGGGAAGGGAGACAGCAATTGGTGTGAAATATGAAGAGGGTGTGGGAGGGGTAAAAAAAAAGACTGATTTATAATTTCTCAAGGGTTCATGAGGGAAGGAAGGTGGAGGAAGGAGGGGGAAAATGAGGAGCTGAAATCAAGGGCTCAAGTAGAAAGAAAATGCTTTGAAAATGATGATGGCAACATTTGTACAATGTGCTTGGCACAATGGATGAATGTATGGATTGTGATGAGAGCTGTAAGAGCCCCCAATAAAAGCATGTAATAAAAATATTAAAAAGAAAATGCCACATAATAAAAAAAGATGTGATACAAATTGCTGCTGTTATTGTTGTTAGGTGAGTCAGGCTGGTTTCTCCTCAAAGTGACCTTGTGCACAACAGAACGAAACACTACAAGGTCCTCCGCCATCTAGCCTCACAATTGTTCTTATGTGTAAACTCATTGTTGAAGTCACTGCGGCAATTCATCCTATGGAGGACCTTCCCTTGAAGCTGATGCAAATAGGGAACTATTCATTTCAAAGTCCACAAGATAGCTACGAAAACCACCAGGCAAAAAGCTGATGGAGAACAAGTTAGTCCCAGGTATCAAAGAATCATTTCAGAGACACTGGTTAATTCTACAAGGTAAAGTGACTTTTACAATGTGGAGGTCTGACAGTAACTATTTGGATTTAATGCTTACATTTAACATACTCACTACTTGGTCCACATCAATTTATTTCTTCTATTAAGACAAGAAATCACAACAACATCTTTGCAGTAAATATAGAGTTTCGTGACAAATAGGTATAAACTGAAGTGTATCCAGCCTCTATGCCAGTGATTGGCAAAGTTCAGCCTGCAAACCAAATTCAGGCCACTGTCTTACATCGATATAAAGTTTTATTGGAAGACAACCACACACATTAGATGATGCATTTCTCTTTTTTTTACTGTTTTTATTTTTTATTAATCTATGTAGGAAAAGTATTGCTACAAAATAATGGAAAACTTTATTAAACAAAAATATCAAAACATGGAGCTATTGTTTCTCTATGTAGCCTCCATGTAGGCTGTATTTCTTTCTTTCTTTTTTTAAAAAAGATGATGCATTTTCTATGTATGCTTTCGCACTACAACAGCTAACTTAATAGCTGTTGACCCACAAAGACAAATGGTCTTACTAGCTGGAAAATGTTGCTTGATATTTGAACTTATGAACATTAACTTTTAGTCTGTGTGAAATACAGAGAAATGGAATCATGAACAAATGCATCACGAAGAAGCAATGAGGCAAGTTCCTTGTATTTAACGAGACAATCTGCCTGATCTCTTCACAAATCAATAACGTGACCAGATTTTGGCCTAAATTAAAGAGACAAAAACGTCATAACAATCAAATTTGGTAAGATAAGCTTGATTGGACTCTGGTTCTGATTTACAGCTGTAAAAGATGTTTTGAAGATAATTAGAATAATTTGAATGTATGTTGGATTGAAATATTATTAGGGGATAGTTTTTCATCTTTTGGAGTATAATAATAGTTCTGTGACTTGATAGAAAACATTCTTATTCTGAGAATTTATTAATGAAATACTTAGAAATCAATGTCCACCTATCAAGGAAATGTATACATAAACTATAAGGATGGTAGAGGTGTTTCTAATATAACCTCTGTGGCACTATCCGGATAACCATTGAACCACAAGGTCAGCGGCATAAACCCACCAGCCCCTCTATCTGCTCCTATAAAGACTGGCAGCCTCAGGAACCCCAGACAGGGTCACGATGAGCTGGAATCGATTCAGTGGCAGTGGGCTTGGCTTTTGGTTTGGGTTATGTTAATTACTACTCAGTCTAAGGGGAGGCTATATACAATGGCTAATTTCATGTATCAGTTGGTAGGAAGAAGGCCCAGTTGTTTGATCAAACCCTGGTCGACATGATGTTATGACTCTGTTACATGTGACCTAATCCATTGCCCTAAGTAAGAGGAATGCCCTCTGTACTGTCCGTGAACCTCGTTCAAGCAGCAGAAAATCTGAAGAACATAGCGCTTTCCTTGGGGGTATCCTGCCCGTCTTCTGACCTGTAGGAATCTCCAGTCACTTGACCTACACACTTTGGACTTGCCAGACCCTCACACCCTTAAAATTAATCCCTCTTGTTTATGTACTCCGTCATTCCCTTGCTCTTGTTCTCTCTGTCCTCCTCTTTCATGCATTCTAACTTCCCTTTATACTTGTAAGTTATAAATAAAAGGTGATGGGAAAATAAAATAAGTACATTAATTAGTGAATGATTCACGAAATAAAAACCCTCTAAAGCTCCTCCTTGTCTAGGTCAATATATTTTTATTTGAGCCAAACTAGTGATTTTGCTGTTGTTAAGTCAGTGCCATTGAGTCATTTCTGACTCGTAACAACCCTGTGTGCAACAGAAGGAAGCCCTGACTGTCCTGCTCTAGCCTCACAAGGGTGATGATATTGGAGTCCATTGTTGCAGCCACAGTGTCAGTCCATCTAGTCAGAGGTCGTCCCCTTTTTTGCTGCCCTTCCAGTTTACCAAGCATGATGTCCTTTTCCAGGAACTGGTCTCTCCTGATCACAAGCTCAAAGTTTGTGAGATGAAGTCACCATCCTTTCTTCTAATGAGCAGCCTAACTGTACTTCTTCCAAGACAGGTCTTTACTTCTACCCTTTAAAGGGGTACTATGAAGCAGACTTGCTTAATTCGACAGGCTTTTGATTTCTTGTCTGCTGCTTCCATGAATATTGATTATGGGTCAAAGTAAAATGAAATCCTTGACCACTTCAATGTTTTGTCATTACTTATGATGCTATTTACTGGTCCACTTGTGAGAATTCTTATTTTCTTTACATTGGTAGGACCCTGGACCTTGACACTAATTTGATCTAGGAGTGTCAAGATGCAACACGGTTAGGTTCTGAATCAATTTTTTTCCATAAGAAATAATTAAGAACAGATTCATCTGTTCTCGGCCACCAAGTTTTTACCCTACCCTTGCCTTTTCATACAAAACATTATACAGAAATTTCAAAGTAAATAAGTTGTGAGTTCAATAATATAATTTAAATAAGAAACACATTTTAAAAACATCTTTAACAACTACAGTAAGGCCCGTACCTTGAGATTGATGAGGATCTGTGGACATGGATGTGGAGAGGAGGTGTGCAGAGAGAGTCACTGTTTGGAAGGGGGAACCCTTCCGTAAAATCAACTGGTAGCTGCTTTTCAGGAGTTTTTCCCCCTTCTTTGCCTTTTCTCACTAGGACTTGGCTGACTTTCTCTACAAAAACAAAAGAACACAAACCTATCTAATGTAGTCTGCTGTTGGCATTTCCTTAAGTGTTTTCGAAAAGGGTTTACTAAATTATCATGAACAATATCAATAACATGATTAACCAGTTCCTTATCAAGATGATTGTTTTTAAAAATCTCTGTTTAAAAAATTATTTTATTAGGGGCTTATACAACACTTATCACAATCCATACATGAATCAATTTTGTGAAGCACATTTGTATTCATTGCCCTCATCATTCTCAAAACATTTGCTCTCCACTTACGCCCCTGGCATCAGCTCCTAAGTTTTTCCCCTCGCTCCCCACTCCCACCTCCCTCATGAACCCTTGATCATTTATAAATTATTATTTTGTCATATCTTTCACTGTCTGACATCTTCCTTCACCCACTTTTCTGTTGTCCATCCCCCAGGGAGGAGGTTATATGTAGATCCTTGTAAGCGGTTCCCCCTTTCCACCCTACCCTTCGTCCACCCTCCCGGCATCACCACTCTCACCACTAGTCCTGAAAGGGTCATCTGCGCTGGATTTCCTGTGTTTTTTGTTCCTATCTGTATCAGTGTACATCCTCTGGTTTAGTCAGATTTGTAAGGTAGAATTGGGATCATGATAGTTGGTGGGAGGAGGCACTTAGGAACTAGAGGAAAGTTGTATGTTTCATTGCTGCTACACTGAACCCTGATTGGCTAGTCTCCTCCCGGCGACCCTCCCTTAAGAGGATGTCCAATTGCCTACAAATAGCCTTTGGGTCTCTACTCCGCACTCTTCCTCATTCACAATCATACGATTTTTTTGTTCTGATGATACCTGATCCCTTTGACATCTTGTGGTCACACAGGCTGGTGTGCGTCTTCCATGTGGGCTTTGTTGCTTCTTATCTAGATGGTCTCTTGTTTACCTTCAAGTCTTTAAGACTCCAGATGCTATATCTTTTTTTTAAAACAATTTATTAGGGGCGCATACAACTCTTATCACAGTCCATACATATACATACATCAATTGTATAAAGCATATCTGTACATTCTTTTCCCTAATCATTTTCTTTTTCTCTCTCTTTTTTTTTCTCCTCTTTTCTTTTTTTACACTTTATTAGGGACTCATGCAACTCTTATCACAATCCATACATATACATACATCAATTGTATAAAGCACATCTATACATTCCCTGCCCCAATCATTCTCAAAGCATTTGCTCTCCAATTAAGCCCTTTGCAGATGCTATATCTTTTGATAGCTGGGTACCATCAACTTTCTTCACCACACTTTATAAGCACACATTTGTCTTCAGCGATCGTATCAGGGGGTGAGCACACAATGATATGATTTTTTGTTCTTTGATGTCTGATAACTGATCCCTTTAGCACCTTGTGAGCACACAGGCTGGTGTGCATCTTCCATGTGGGCTTTGTTGCTTCTCTTTTATAGGACCCAGGTTTTTCATCTAAAAACAGTACAAAACACCACGAAAATTAAGAGAATGATAGCAAAACACTTGGAACACAGCCACAAAAGTTTTAAACAACGCGTACTGGCAATACCAACTAACGCTGAGTGACCAAAACACAAACTGCTTTTGTTTCCCAAAACCACATGGGTCGGATTCCAATGTTTTGTTCCAGCTCAGGTGCAAAACTTTCCCAATTATGTCGCGTACTGGTGTGGTTGAGGACCAGGGTTCTACGGTAATCTGTACTGAAGGCTTCGGGCTTTGAACTTCTTCAGCAAGTGGCTCAATCTTCCTAGCGTTCAGCAAGCAAAGTGGTGTCATCTGCATCTCTTGCATTGTTAATGAAACTTCCTCCATCCTGATGCCACTTCCTCATATTGTGTGTGTGTATATATATATATATATATATATATATATATATATATATATATATACCATATTGAATGAAGGGGGAAGTGCAGAGTGGAGACCCAAGGCCCAAGTGTCGGCCAATGGAGATCCCCTCACAGAGGGGCTCAGGAGAGGAGATGGGTCAATGAGGGTGCGAGGTAGTACCGATGAAGAACACTGCTTTCCCCCCGTTCCTGGATGCTTCCTCCCCCCAACTACCATGATCCGAATTCTACCTTGCAGGGCTGGATAGGGCAGAGGTTGTACACTTTTTCATATGGGGGCTGGAGGCACAGGGAATCCAGGGTGGATGATACCTTCAGGACCAGGGGTGTGAGGGGCGATGCTGGGAGAGCGGAGGGCGAGTGGGTTGGAAAGGGGCAACTGATTACAGGGGTTCACGTGTGACCTCCTCACTGGGAGAGGGACGGCAGAGAAGGGGGTGGAGGGAGAATCCGGATAGGGCAAGATATGACAAAATAACGATGTATAAATTACCAAGGGCACATTGGGAGGGGGGACCGGGGAGGGAGGGGGAAAAAAAAGAGGACCTGATGCAAATGGCTTAAGTGGAGAGCAAATGCTTTGAGAATGATTGGGGAGGGGAATGTATGGATGTGCTTTATACAATTGATGTATGTATATGTATGGATTTTAATAAGAGTTGGGTGAGTCCCTAATAAAATGTAAAAAAAGAAAAAAAAAAGAAAGAAAAAGATTATCCATAGATTATTATGGCCCACACAGGTAAGTTCCTTTGTGTAGCTGTTCTTCCTATAATCCAGATTTTTTTCCCCCCAGATATTGACTGGAAGCAGAGAATATCAGGAAGATGTTTGATTGTGTTTTATCAACTATGCAATGGTCTTTGACTGTGTGGATTAGAAAAACTATGGATAACTTTAAGTAGAATGGGTATTCCATCACTTCTAATTTTGCTGATGGGGAAGTTGTACATAAACCAAGCAGTAGTCATTTGAAGAAAACAAGGGGACACTGAAGTTTAAGATTCAGAAAGGTGTGTGTCAAGAGTTACGTTACTTCACTGTGCCTTACCAATCTGCATGCTGAGTAATCTAGATAGTCAAGCTTTTTACAGGTCTAGAGTTTATATTTAGGTATTTAATCCATCTTGAGTTCATTTTGTCCATGCGGTGAGGTATTGGTCCTGTGTCATATATTTGCAGGTGGAGATGCAATTTTTCCAGCACCATTTATTGAAAAGGAGATCTTTTTTTCCCCACTTAATATGTTTTAGTGCTTTAGTGTCTGCAATCACTGAAGACAAATGGGTGCATAAGCAAATGTGGTAAAGAGAGTTGATGGTGCCCATTTATCAAAAGAGATCGCATTTGGAGTCTTAAAGGCTTGAAGATTAACAAGCGGTCATCTAGCTGAGAAGCATCAAAGCCCACGTGGAAGAAGCACACCAGTCTGTGTGATCTTAAGGTGTTAATGGGATCAGGTGTCAGGCATCTATGACCCAGAAGAAATCATACCCAGTGTGAAAGGGGCGGGGGGCATGGAGTGAAGACACAATGCCCATCTGTAGACAATTGGACATCTGCTCACAGAGAGGGCACAGGGAAGAGATGAGCCAGTCAGGGTACGGTATAGCACCAATGAAACACACAACTTTCCTCTAGTTCTTTGGTGCTTCCTTTGCCCCCACTATCATGACCTCAATTTTGCCTTACAAATTGAATTAGAACAGAACATGCACATTGCTACAGATAAGAGTCCACACAACACAGAGAATCCAGGACAGATAAACTCCTCAGGGCCAACAAGGAGAGTAGAGATACAGGAGGATTAGGGGAGGGTGGGGGGAGAAAGGGGGAACAGATCACAAGGATCAACCTATACCCCCCTCCCAGGGGGGTGAAAAATGGAAAAGTGAGTGAGGGGTTATGGAGGACGATGGAAGATATGAAAATAATAATCCACAACTTACCAAGGGTTCGTGAGTGAGGGTGAGTGGGGGAGAGAGGGGAAGAAATGGGGAGCTGATATCAGGGGCTCAAGTGGGAAGAGAATGCTTTGAACATGATTATGGTGGCATATGTGCAAATGTGCTTGACACACTGGATGAATGTAGAGATTGTGATAAGAGATGTAAAAGCCCCCAATAAATGTATTTTTTTAATTAGGTGTCTGTTGGTGCTTGGGTGTATATGTGGATTCTCTGTTTCAATCCATTGACCTACATATCTATAATATTGGTGCCAATGCATAGCTATTTTGATTACTGTGGCTGTTTATTGGTTGGAAAATCGAGGAGTGAGAGGCCTCCTTCTTTGCTCTTGTGATGTATTTATTTTTTGATATTTTGTTGGATTCTACAGGCCAGAATTTTGTTAAGAATGTTTGTATCTATACTTAGAGGAGATAGTGACCTTTAGGCTTTTTATCTTGTACATTTTCCTGGTTTGGGTATCAGGGTTATGTTTGCTTCAGGAAATGGGTTCTGGGGTTTTCTGTCCTTTTCTATACTCTGAAATAGTCTGTGTAGAATTGGTGTCAGCTCTCCACTGGATACTTGGCAGAATTCTCATGCAAAGACCTCAGACTATTTGCTAGAAGTTTTAATAACTAGGTCTATGTTTTTCTTTTATTATAGGTTTGTTGAGGTTCTTGTATGCCAGTCTGTGTAATTTTAATAGTGTGTTTCTAGAAATTTGTCCATTTAATTTAGATTTTCAAGTTAGTTGGACTTCATATTAATCTTTTATAGTAATGTGCTGTTATTTTTTATTTCATCTAGTTCTGTTGTAATGTCACCCATTTCATGGCTTATTCATGATATTTGCTAATTTCTCCAGTGGTTTTTGAATTTTGTTAATCTTTTCAAAGAACCAACTTCTTTTCTTATTGATTTTTTCTATTGTTTTTCTAAAAAATATTTCTGTTCTTATCTTTTTGACTGTTTATTTTGGTTCTCTTTTCTAATTGTTGAAATTTCTATGTTAAAGTGTTGATATTGGTTCTCGCTTCAT
This sequence comes from Tenrec ecaudatus, assembly GCF_050624435.1. Classification (NCBI taxonomy): domain Eukaryota; kingdom Metazoa; phylum Chordata; class Mammalia; order Afrosoricida; family Tenrecidae; genus Tenrec; species Tenrec ecaudatus. The sequence goes on from NC_134530.1 coordinate 19,427,408, forward strand.
TTTTATTTTCATTTTTAAAATGATTTTATTGGCATATAATTCACATATCATAAAATTCAATAGTTGAATCACACACATCTAGAATAGTTGTGCAATAATCATGACATTCAGTTTTAGAACATTTCCTCTTTCTTATACTCATAATTAGCCCCGTATTTCCCCCCAACTTCCCCTGACAGGCGGCCAAGAAATAATTAATCCACTTACTGTCTCAAAATATTCACCTATCATGGATTTCATATACAGAAAAATATTTTTAGTTATTTATTTTTTGTTTATCCTTTTGTTGAGAGCTCTTACAGATATCATATAACATTCCATAGTTTAATCACATAGAGCAATATTGTACAATTACTACCACAATCAGTTTCAAAACACTTTCTTTCTTCTTGAACTCCTTGATAACAGCTTCCCTTTAGCCCCACCCTTCCCCACCCTACCCCCAGTAGCCAAGACTTTTATGTTTTCCCCTCCTATGATAGGTTGGGTTTTTTTGTTTGCTCCTGTTTCCATATCTTACACGTCCAAAATATCCATTCACATACAATACCAAAACAAACATCTTGTTCTCAGGATCTGCTTCTTGGGAAATGAGCTCCTAAGTGTGATTAGCAGTATCTGGGGTTCAGGTTTTTGGGGTTTGGAAGAGCAAGATAGAATAGCAAAGTAAAATAGATAAAACCCCACTTGAAAAGAAAGCAAAAAATATTAAAAACTAGAACAAATTTAACCTAACTCTGTTTGCAATAATCCACTTTCCAAGATAAGCTGACAAAATAAGCTGCTAATCACAAGGTCATCAATTCAAATCCACCAGCCACGCTGTGGGAGAAAGACGAGACTTTCTACTTCTATAAACAGCTGCTATCTGGGAAACCTACAAGGGACGTTCTACCCTGTCCTATAGGGTCGCTATTAGTTGGACTCAATTGGATGACTGTTGAGTTCAGGGTTTTTGTATATTTACATCACCTCAAAACTAAATATATAGATAATAAACAAGTCCACTTATTCTGAACAACAGGACTCTTGCAATGCCCATGTAGAGATACAGTCAGCACAAAAGCCAAACTCAGTGCCACCAAGTGAATTCCAAATAAGTGATCTCATAGAATAGAAATGTGCCCGTTGGCTTTCCAAGTTCATAAATACTTGCGTGATCAGAAAACTGCATCTTTCTCCTGAAGAGTAGCTGTTGGGTTTAAACTGCTGATTTGGCAGTTCCCAACATGCAGCCCACGACACCACCAAGCTCCATGTAGAGAATCAAAGATCAATAGAGTTAATCCATTTTGAGGAGGACCTACATTGCACACGATTACAACTTCCTTTATCGAAATGTCAAAGATCCCCTGCCCCTCATAGAGGCATCTGGTGCAAATATTGGTAATGCTAAATAAATTTCTAGAATATATCTGAGAGTTCTAAGAAGTTTATTGTGGTCATATTAAGGGGAAGAAATCTTCTGGTCAGCTGTTTCCTTTATTTGGCTTGGTCACGAGTCCTATTTAACACCAGAAGTCTTTCTGAGGCAAGCCGAGAGCAGCATTTCTCCATTCTTGGCTTGCTGACCTCCACACCATGAGCAGGGGAATGCTGAAGTGGCTGCAAGGTAGGAAACTTATGATAACAATGGAAGAGACTTAAGTGATCTGGGACCGTTTATCCAGTTGGAGTATCTTTTCCTCTCCTCTGCTTGCTTCTTGAATTGTGTCCACTCTCTCTGTCAGTGTGATGGACACGGTGGAGCAACAATTGTGAGGATGGCACAGGAAAAGGCAATGTTTCCTTCTGATAGGGTCCGTATGAGTCGGAGTCAACTCAATAGCACCCAACAACAACATCTCTGTAAGAGACGGGAGGAAAGAAATATGAAGGTGTTAGTTCATTTGCATTAGGTTCTCATATGAATAAGATAATGAAACTGATTTCTAGGGTAAACTTTGAAATCTAATGAGAATTTCTTACTTCACTACCTATATTTTTTCAAGGGTTTTATTGGCACATAATTTACATATCGTCCATATCATATCACGGGGCATTGTACCGTCACCATCACATCAATCTTAGAACCGTTCTCTCCCCCCACACACCGTGCCACCAGTTAATCACCTTTTAAAAAAGTTATGTAATCCCAATCAGTGTTAGTGCTCCCTCCCCTTTAGCACCTATATTTAACAGCACCTAATAAGTTGGCAGTTTTGTTAAAAGGTTAGATAACTTATTTCTGAAATTTTAAAATGCAAGAAAAATGTCTTCATTTCGTCATTAAGTTCTATATAAAAAATGGTGTTGGGCAGCATCTGACTTTCTCTGACTTCACAAGAGGAGAGAAGAAACACACTCAACATCCCCTCAAGTCTGATTTTTCTGAAGCAGAAATCTGACATGCCTCCATTCTTGAACTTTCTTTACCAACTTTGACACCAACCATCCCTCCCGTGGCACTCTCTACTGCTCTCCTGGGTTCAAAAATGCATTGAAATAACCACGCAGAACTTAGACTATACTCACTTGTTAGGGTTTACTAAGGAAGTTAACAAATTACAATTCAGGACTAGAAATTCTTAGAATACATTTATTTTCAGTCATTCCCACAACCATACCCCTCTCTCTGCTCCTTTGCCTTTCAGCCATGAGCCCCCTTGGCCTATGTGCTTCTCAAACATTAGCACATTTATTAACACTGCTGATAGATGCACAGAGGGAACCCACTCAACTTCACTATATGCCATAGTCCCAAAATGCTTTGCTCTGGTTCCATAGGTCAGAAAACCTAGCTCTCCCAGTTAAGTACCTGGAGAAACTCCAAGCTGCAAATGAGCCTCCTGCCAGAGACATTCAGCTTTGCTCACTCTGTTGGCTAAGAAGCCCGCCACTCTGTCTTATTCTCTTGACTCTGCTTCCATCACTTCTCTGTTGCTCTTCTGGCAACACAGCTCTATGTGGAGGAGGTTCCAACATACAGGGATCTTGGGGTCTGTGTTAAGCTGGGTTCTCTAGAAAAGCTAAACAAATATGTATGTATGTATGTATGTATGCATGTACATGTGTATGTATGTATGTATAAATAGATAAAGTATAGCCAAAAATGGCTCATGCATTTGTAAAGACTGGGTAAGTCTAGTCTGGCTCAAAACTGTTGGTCAAATGTTAAGGTGGAGATTTCTCAGATTGCCTAACTGCAGGATGTTAGTGAAACAGGATGCAGAAAGAACAACCAAGAAGCAGGAAGACTGACCAAGAAGCAAAAACATGAACTAGGGAGCAGAAATACTACAGACTGGTGGATGTTAGAGGCAGCTGAATCCAAGGTCAGGATGTCATGTGGCAGGTCCAATGGCAAACTGCCTATGGCTCCCAGGGTCAGTAGGCAATATGGTGGGCCATTGGCTCAAGTGAACAAAGAGCTTGAGGTCAATGTGTCAGATGCACTATCCAGACACAGCAAGAAGCTAGCAACCTCCTCCACAGTGTCTACTTATATAGGTATTAGGTCACACCCTCAAGGAAAGTTCCTTTCAATTGCATCGGGACCATGTAAGGCCTAAGTAGGGGTGTTGCACACACCACCTCAGTCCTGACACAACTGCTTGGTTACTCCCAGCAGATACCATCATGGAATTGATTGCATTATGAGGTCATATCATGGAGGATTATTAAACCAAACCACTGATCATCTTGGCCACTGTAGCCAAACCAAAATATTCCACCACAGACTTTTGGCAAGGATCAGATAATTTCATTGTGAGATTAATAACACAAGGAGTCAGAGGGACAGATTTCTCTAGCTGCCTCCCCAAACAGAGAAATGTGGGGACCTTTATGTAATTGAACAAAGGGAGACCTGAGAAGAACTTGCAGTGCTGAAACTAGGGTTGAGGTACTTCTCAGTAGACATCATGTCTTCTTTACATGCTGTTTTTGCTCTGGTGGCTATTGGTCGTCCTGCTCCGGGTAGCACTAGTACAGTGGAATAGACTATCTTACTTCTCTCTGGGTCACACAGTTTAGTTTTGGTCGAGTTGCTCTTTAACACACTTTCCTATTCTCTAGTTTAACATCACAAGTCAATAATAAATTTTGATTTTATTGCTAAAAGAAATGTAGGACAAAGCACACTAAATGAAATACATTTAGGTTTATTAAAAATGTTTTGGTCTCTTTGAAAGTAGCTTGTCAGTTTACATTTTATTTTTCCTCCTTTGATAACCACTCAAATCAGTATTTGGGTCTGATGGTTCTGGGATCTGGAAGTTTTTTAAGGCTAAGACTATTCGTTCTCTCTATATATATTTAATATTTTAGCCATTTTATTTCCCTTTTATTTGTGAACTTATAATACCTTCACATAAAAACATACTCTATGTAGTTACAAAGTCCATTTCATGATAAGAGTGAAAGTATTCCAGTAAACCTCCCATCCATGTGGTTCTTCTTCCTCCTCCTCCTCTTTCTCTTCCTCCTCTTTATTTTTCCTCTGCATCAACCCTCCCTCTTGCCTCCCTGTCCTCTCCCTCACCCCTCCCCACCAGCCCTAGCCTCATCATCACTTCATTCTTTTCTTTAGGTGTGGAATTTTTTCCCTTTCTTTAGGTGTGGAATCTTTTCCCTTTTTAAATAATACTTTCATAAAATCATCTCTTTTTGAGAATGACTAATTTTGTCCATGTCATGACAAACTCATCATTGGGTTTGTTTGTTTGTTTAATCATTTCACTGGGAGCTCTTACAGATATTATAACAATCTATAATTCAAATAGATAAAATGCAATTGAAAAATTGCTGCCACCATCCTCATTGTTTTTAAAGGATGTATAATATTCTATTGTATATATGTATCAGAGTTTGTTATCCATTCCTCCTAATTTTTTCATCTTTGCTATTATATAAATTGCTACAATAAACATAAATGTGTGCATCTGTCTGTTCTTGTTTTGTTTATAATTTCTTAAGAGTCTATACCAAGGGAGATTGAAGGATCATAAGGCACTTTTATTTGTTTTAGGAAGCAGCATACTGTTTCCCATAGTGGCCGCACCATCTTAGCAGTGACAATGACAGTATCTCAGTATTATAATCCCATCAGCATTGTATGAGCAGATCAATCTCTCCACATCCTTTCCAACATTTGTGGTTTCCTGAGTTTTGAATTTTGCTAAGGATACCATTGATGTTTTCATTTGTATTTCTCTTATGGCTAATGGATGTGAGCTTTTCTTCATATGCTTATTGGCCATCTGGATGTAACATTTAGTACATTGCCTAGTTTTCTTGTGCCCATTATTATTGGGTTATTTGTACTTTTTTATTAAGATGTAGTTTTCTGTAGATTTTTAAAAGTAGTCTTCCCAATATTTTCCCCAATTGTTGGGTTCTCATTTTACTCTTTTGATGAATTCTTTTGATGCACATAAGTGCCATATTTTAGAAGGTCTCAGTCCTAATTTGTCCTTTGTAGCGTGGGTGAGTTTTATTATGTTTAATAGAGTAGTTGTGCATTGTATTAGGATTCTTACTGTTGTCCCTATTTTCCCTTGATGATCTTTCTGGTACGAGGGTTTATATTTTGGTCTTTAATCCATTTTGAGTTCATTTTGTACATACTGTGAGGTCTGAGTCTTGTTTCACTTTTTTGAAAGTAGACATCCTATTTTGCCAACACCATTCATTGTAGTCCTTTGTCAAAAATCATGTGTCTATAGATGATGTGGTGTGGTGATTTTCTTTAGGGATCAATTCTGTTTGGGGTTCTCTGCCCTTCTTGGAGACTACCTGTCTGCTTTCTCATAATGTTGGGCAAATTTTTCCTTTAGCACATCTTCAACTAGTTTCTCCATAGTTCCCAATTCTTCTGTCTGTTCTGGATGTTCATCAAATGTATGTTGCTCCTGTTCATAGTATTTCATAAAGTTCTTATGTGTGTCTCAGCTATTTTGGTCTTTTTCAATAGCTTGATATTCTTATAGTGTAGTCTCAAAGATTTTTTTCAAGATCACCAAGTCTCATTTCTATTGTTTCAATCCTGTTGGCTAGGGCTGCAGATACTGACCGGAGGCAAAGACTTTTCCCCAGGGCCAAGAGAAAGATGGTGTCTTCTTAGAGTTAGTATGCATTTCTGTTTGTTAAGCCCATCTACCTTTGATATGTCTATCACAAAAGCATTAAGTAAGACAGTGTGTATATATAACATACTAAAACACTCAGGGACTTTGTCCATGCACAAAGACAGTAGGCATCATGTGCTTTCTCCTACTCTGAATGCTGTATTATAGAAAATAGAAGCACAACCAGCAGAGGGAAAATAAATACTTAAAGAAAATCAGGATATGAACAGGAACATGGGACGATTTTAAAAGTATTAGTGCTAGTCTGATTAGACCAGAGCATGCACACTGCTACCGCTAAGAGCCCACAACACGGGGAATCAGGGATAGATAAACCCATCTGGGCCAACAAGGAGAGTAGAGTTACTTGGAGTATTAGGGGAGGATCGGGGAAGAAAGGGAGCATTGATCACAAGGATCAATCTAGAACCCCCTCTCAGGGGGAAGAATTATGGATGAAAAAGAGGGTGAGGATGATGTAAGATATGGAAAAAATAATCAATAACTTATCAAGGGTTTGTGAGGGAGGGTAAGCAGGGGAGGGAGGGGGAAGGAATGGGGACCTAATATCAGGGGGCTCAAGTGGGAAGAGAATGCTTTGAAAAGGATGATGGCAGCATATGTGCAAAAGTATTTGACACATTGGAGTAATGTATGGATTGTGATGAGATGTAAGAGCTCCCAGTAAAAGTATTTTTAAAAGTTTAAGAAATAAAAAGTATTAGTGAGATACAAATTTGTCATAAATCTCAATAGCTAAAAGAAGATAGATAATGGACCTAGGATTCATATTAGTGTACCTTCGGGGATGATGATGATGATGTGCTATTATTGGCAATTTATGTTTATTCAACAAGAGTTATTTTCAGATATGGCATTTAATATCTAAGACATTTACTTACTTACCTTCCCCAAAAGTCAATGAGATAAATGTTCTTATTCTTCCCATTTTATGGATGAGAAAACTGAAACACTGAGAAGTTCAATACATTCCCGAGGGCACCCAATTAAGTGCTGGAATGTGATTCAAAGCTGGACAAGTAGTGTGATACTTACCAGTGGCCCAACATCCAAAAAACAATGACCATGTCAGCACACTGCCACTTCCTCTCACCGCTCACATCATCTCCAACCCCATCCCCCACCCCATAAGAACACATTCCACTGGTCCACTTCCTCCGTCAGTGAACCCTAGAACTCTAACACAGATGGCCCTGTCATCATCAGTGAACAAGACTCAAGCAACCAAAATGATTTCCAATTTCTCCCATTGTAGCTAATGGAGGAGAAGGCATTTGAGCTCAGCTTGAAATGACTTGGGGCTGGAGAAGAAGAAATGGTGACTTCATGTGGAAAATGCAATGTGGGGAAAGTCCCAGGCATGAGCATTAGTGAAGTGTCGATTGTAAAAGCCTGGGCAGGAAGAGAATGAAAAATAAGGCTCCCTGGTGTCATCTATAACCTAGTCCAGGCCCAGGAGGATACAGCCAGGCATATTTGGAGATGGTATCATCTTGATGATATAAACTAGAAAACAAAAAATGATTCCCACAAACCATCTTCCAAACCTCCCTGCTCCTCCTGGGTTCCCTTCTCCAATTTTCCTTCATCCATTCCCCTTTATGATTCTTGTTGCCCGCCTGTCTCTATTTCTCTTGGTGTCACGAGCATTTCTCTCTCCATCTCGTGGTACCATCTTCCCCATCTCTGTCTCTCTCTATCTGTGGGTTTTATATTTCTCCTTGACTCTAGTTCCATCTTCCACTGTCTTAACTCTGATTCTGTTAGTCTCTTTTTTCATCTCTCTGTGTCTCTCATGCTGTCCCCAACTTTGTCCTTTAGTCTCTCCCCATCTCTATTTCCTTGTCTATCTCTTTGGTGAATGGCACAGCCGTCTATCCCTCCAAAATCCCTGGCTACATGAGGAGGATTACTCAAGGTCACATTCTGGGAGCAGAGACCTCCTTAGGCTCAGAAGGGGATGTGTTAGCCCAAGGCTGCAGCATCATCCTCTAATATTACCACCTGTCTCAAGATAGGCCATCAGGACCAACAGAGTGGGTAATGAGAGCTGAGGAGGTAGAGATGGTAGAACACATGGTCAATCTTCCCTTTATTTAAAAAAGTACACTGAAATCACACCAGGTAGAATTCACCTGAATGATAGTGGGTCTCCTTATCACCACTCCCCTTCTATAGAAGGGAAAATGAAGGTACAGAGAAGAGGAAAGTGTGGTGTTCTGAAGGTGGTTCCACCTACCAGTCTGTGTTTGGAACTACCTCCCACATAGCCTTCATGGAAGGGAAGCAGGTGCTAGAAGACACAAACTCCTTCCCAATTCCTTATTTCCTGTGACTCACTGAGTCCAAAGAAGGTGTGGTCTCTCCTTCCTTGTGCAAGAAAAAGGTCCAAACATGGGGGATCAGCACCCTCAAATGTGCCTATCACCTGAGCCTCCTCTAACTCCCCTGCCCCTCTCTTCCAGGCCTCTGCCTCCTGTTAACACTGATCGAAGTCAGATTCCTGGGAGCTGAGTTTAAAACACGCAGGGGTGAGTTTGTGGGAGCAACACAGCCACAGCCAGAGCCCGGGAAACGGCCTGAACCCCCACTCCATACCCGCAGCCCAGGGAGAAGGAGGTTAACATTTGTCTCCCATGCCCAGCACTCCCTCCTCTGGGACCACCTTGCCCACCCATCCCCTGGCTCAGCCCTCCCTTCTAACTATGGTCTCTGTGCCCACAGCTGAGTGTGCCTCTTGGTGCCCCCCAAACTCTATATGTATCAATGCCACCACCTGTCGCTGTAACCCGGGATTCATTTCTGAATTTGGGGAAATCCTCACCAGCCGTCTGGATTTCTGTGACGGTACGGAGGCTCGGGATGTGGGGGAGGGGAAACCAGGGATGCTGGGGCATCACCCATGATGACTGGAGACATGTATCTCAACTCTTGGTCCTCGGACCATCATCAAGGGCAGAGAAAATAGAAAGGAAAATGTAATGAATTGGGTGGATAACATATGGATAAACATGGCTTCCTGTGGAGAAGTCAGACTGCCAGAAGTGCCTCCATTTGTCCTTCAGTCATTAAGTTTCAGGTCCTGCGTTTGGGTGTCAGGTGGGGGTGGGGTCTTGACCCAAGGACAGTTACATCACTGGAGATGGCTCTTTGTCCTGTTGTGTCCCACAAACCAATGAGTGTGCACCATGCCTGAGAGGGTCCTGAGGAAACTTTACCAAGTGTGAGAACATGAAGGGGAGTTACCGCTGCTAGCTTCTCAACCCAGAAACAGTGAGGAAGGAGAATGACAACATATGTCCATGTAAGAACCCTCACGGTCCTCCATGTCTCCTCCTCCAGGTATGAGAGTGGCCATACCTGGGACTTTCAGAGGCCTCAATCCTGGGAGCATCAGCAGACCTTTCTGTGTATGGATGTGTGTGAAGGATTCTGTTGAGGGCAAGAGAGAAGAGACAAGACAGTGGTAGATGATGAAGGAAGTGGGCAGGCAAATGTTGAGAATTCACAGTGGACCTTGGTTACTGGAATTCAAAATCAGACCTTACCTCCAACTAGTTCTCCACCGTTAGGAAATAATTTGATCTCTCATTGCCTCTATTTGCCTATTAATTGGGCATAGTCATTGTAACAATCCTATGTATTTGGAGAGATTTAAATTTACTGTGTAAAGTGCAGGATAAGACTCAAGCCAAACCAAACTCATTGCCATCAAGTCGATGCCAACTCATTGTGACCCTGTAGAATAGGGTAGACCTGCTCCTGTGAATGGACAAGTCGAGTTTAAATCGTCAATAGGATGACAAAATAATAATTTATAAATTATCAAGGGCTCATGAGGGAAGGGGGACCAGGGAGGGAGGGAGGAGGGAAAAAAAAGAGTACCTGATGCAAAGAGCTTAAGTGGACAGCAAATGCTTTGAAAATGATGAGGGCAATGAATGTACAGATGTGCTTTACACAATTGATGTATGTATGGATTGTGATAAGAGTTGTATGAGCCCCTAATAAAACGTTAAAAAATTGTCAATAAGCATTAGGTATGATCACTACTGCTGCTATTATTTTTGCCATAGGACAGATAAAGGGGATGGACAGTGGAAGCAACAGGAGGAGAAAACGGCCCAGGATCTGCATGGTCAGAACTCTCCTATAGGGTACAGCTCCTATAGAGTCCAGCTGGAGGACATTTGCCTAGAGGTTTCCCATCTCACATTTGCCAATAATTAGGTTCACAGGGGCATCACAAATGTGCCCCTAGAGACCCTCAGAGAACCCCCAAGAGACCAAATGTGTGCGCAAATGGCATGTAAGGTGGCCATATTGGACCTCCTCTGGCATCGTGATTGTCAAGAGGCAGGGGTCAGACATACCTCCACGCTCCATCCTCCTTTGCCTATGATAACACCTCCCACAACGTTCTGCTTCTGTGCTAGCCACACAATACTCACAATTCAGGGGGCTCCTTAGGGAAGTTAATAGGTGACCACAAGTCAGAATCAGGAAACAGTAAAGATACAATCATTGGTCCACAGCAACACTACCTCTCCTTAGCCAGCAACCAAGTCTCTCTCTGGTCCTCAGCCTCTCAGTCATGTGCTCCCTTGGCCCTGGCCTCTGTACACCATGAAGCTCTCCTGTAGCTCTGTCTCACAGTCCTATGGCCTTGGCTCTGCTCCTCTTGCTTTGTTCCATTGTGTCTGTGACACAGCCAATGAATGGTGCCTCTGAGCTCGGCCTCCACCACTTCAGACAGAGACCTGGAATGCACTCTTCAGATGGTCCTAGGCTTTTTCTCTCTGCTTCTGCTTCAAAAATGTCACATCCTTATTGCCAGCAGGGGGGTAAAGAAATCTGACCCATCCCCTCTCTTACTGTTTGGTGGGAGTCATAGAGACATGTCTAGAAGAATCCTCTTGGGAAATTTCACTCCACCACATTGAGCCAGCACAGTTTGGTAAATGACTAAACTTGAGCTAAGAGAGGTGGAGTGATTTATCCAAGGTCACCCAAATATCCAGGTGAAAGAACAAAGATACGGGACGAGAACCAATGTTCTCCCCAATAGAGGATGCTCAAGGAAATTAGACCACTTTTATAAAAGGAAATGCTTTTCATCCACTCAAAGTAGTTTTAGATTCCTAATCGATTGCTAAGGAGAAACATTCTGAATATGGCTGGGAAGATGAAAAGGAACATCCCTAAAGTTTTATAGTAGTTGTGTGATAGCATTATGGCTTTTGTTCTCATTGTTTCCTTTCCAAGAATCCCTGGGTGGACAAGTGATTAAAGCTCACCCAGAGACACATGGAAATGAAGTCTGAGTGATCCACTTATGACAAAGTAGCTACTGAAAGCACAGGTGTCGTTACAGAGCACAGTTGTACTCTGACAACAAGGATTTCCATGAGTCAGAACTGACTTAGTGGCAAGTGGTTGGTGTGTTGATTAATATTTGAGAAAAGGTCACTGTGTGACCCTGGAGATATTCCTGGAGGTCATTCTGTCCATTAGCATGTGTGTGCCTGCGGTGCTTTGCAGGCTGGTGATGTGGAGGGAAGGTCCTGCTGCAAATGGACCTAGATTCATCTTCCTTCTTAAAAAAAACTTATCAGGTTAAGGGCATTCCTTCATTTTGTGCTCCTCTCTCAAGCACCTCACTTCCAATTTCTCCTACTACACTTCACTCTATCCCATCAACCTCAAGGTCAGCTCCCCAGGTATCATCACCAGATAGACTCTACAGCCCAGGTGGACATGAACCTTCATCCTCCTATCCATGTCTGGTTTGAGTGCTGCTTCTCCTGGCCTGTGGGAATGGTCCAGGAGGGAAGGTAGGTCAAAGAAGACACCCTATACCCAGAATTGCTGAACGTCTGCCTTGATTCCAAGGAACTTCTGAATCCTGATTCCTGAATCTAAAGTGCTTATCTTTTTGGTTTTTTTTTTTAAGATTATTTCATTGGAAACTCTTATAGCTCTTATAACACTCCATACATCAATTGTATCAAGCATATTTATACATAAGTTGCCATCATTTTCTAAACATTTCCTTTTAATTTGACCCCTTGGTATCAGCTTCTCTTTCCCTGCTCTCTTTCTCCACCCCACCCTCAATCTCATGACCTCTTGATAAAATATAAATTATTATTATTATTTCATATCTTACACCAATCTCTGTCTCCCTTCCCCCACCATTTCGTTTGTTCGTCCCCCTGGAAGGGTGTGTGTGGTTATCTTCTTCTCCTCACCTTCCCCCTACACTCCTGGTATTACTACCCCCGTTCCTGTTCCTGGATTCCATGCGCTGTAAGCTCTTATTTCTTGTCTGTACCTGTGCACATGCTCCAATCTAGGCCACAGTAAGAGGAAGTACTGGGGTCATGATAAAGGGGTGCGGGGAGTGGTTAGGAATACTCAAGTAACCAGAGCAATCCCTTCCCTGTGACCCCTCTGTGAGGGGTCTCTATTGTTCCCTTCTTAGGTCACTCCACTGAGGGGGGTTCAGACTGGACTAATTCTCCGCCTTGTGTCCCTGGAATTGTCCTCTGTCACAGTGTGCTCCAGGGAGGGGACAACATGTCTTGAGCTGTTGTCAGCCCTACAGTCCTCTCTGTGCCTTAGCAGCTCCATGCAGGGACTTTGTTCTCTGGGATTGATGTGCCAGTATGGGGTCTAGACAGTCTCTGTCTTTTTCCTTCTTGGTTTGCTTCTGTGTGGGCGTGGAATGCTGGCCCCTCTCCCCAACCTGTAGACTTAGTGTTGTTCTTTGTAGCAGATACTTCTAGGGTGGGGGTCAGTTGGCTCCGAATTGATCTGATAAGCAGAACAAGTGTTCTAACCCTGCAAAGGAGTCATAGCCTTGGTTCTTATTAAGCTGCAGTTGTTGGTTTTATTGTTTGGGTTTGTTTCTCTGGTGTTATCTTTCTTTCTTTCTTAACCAACTGTTTCCACCCTCTCCTTTCACAACTGGTTCCTGTAAAACTTCTGGCCCTTCGAGAACAAGAAAAGATAAGATATCAGAAAACACACGCGTTTATCAGACTTGTGATCACTTTCATGCGACTTCCCCATTTCTCGCCCACATCTTCCTCAACACAGGAAATAGCAAGATATTCGCCTTCTCTTATGAAGACAAAAGGCATCTGAAAAATCCCACCATGTGCCCTGTATCCTGCATTTGATAACGGGAGCAAAGGCAGGCCCTAATACAAGAGCCGGGCTAGTGCTGGTGCCTTGTGAAAACGGAGAGGGAGAAAGCTGAGGGAGAGGGACAGTGGGGTGGGAGGTGAGTCTGGTGGCACTAGGTCCACGATTCCCCAACTACCTGCTCCTGGAGGGGCCATATCAATGCTGCCTGCCTAGCTAAGCTCACCCGCAAGGGTGACTCTCAGACAGCAGCACAAGGAGGACCCAAATCCTGAGCAGGTGCCTCTGTCCACTTGTCCTAGACTTCCAACCCTGGCAGAGCCCACTTGTCTGGTCAAGACGCCCTCTTCCCTGCAAGAAAGCAGAGTGAGTTTGAATTGGTCAGTAGACCTTCCGGAGCAAATGACCCCAGGCCAGGAGAGCCCCCATGACTAGAGCTCTGTCTAGGACATGAGTCTGGCTGGATCAGGTGAGGCAGGAAGTCAGCCCCCAGAGAAGTCACATATATAGAAGGTGACTGTGTCCTGTTGTGTCCCAGATGTCAACGAGTGTGCGCTGCCCCACGAGGAGAACTGTGGAAGTTTCGCCCAGTGCGAGAATGTGGAGGGGAGTTTCTACTGCATGTGCCACCCAGGATTTGAGCTCGTTTCTGGGGGGAGAAAATTCAAGAATGAAAGTGAGAACACGTGTCAAGGTAAGACCCCCACAGGCCTCCATCTCCCCCTCCTCTAGGAGGTGAGTTACCAGGGCTGTTTATGTGGCTTCCAGGAGCAGTGCTCTGGCCACCATGTGCTTTTGGGGTCTGAGCTAGGGCAGGTATGCTGTAGGTCACCTCCCAGTAGCAGAGAAGCAGGTTGTGTGTGCCACGGGCTCAGGCCCAGAGACCAGGTGCCTGGGTCCATATCCTGCCTTTGCCACATGATAGTTGTATGTGTGTGTCAGTGGTGCTTAGTCATAAAATATATTCATGTGGGAGATAGGATCACACCATTGTAATTTTTCCTTTCTAAAAAAGAGAGGCAGAAAGGCACTAATTTTCAAGATAAAGCAAAATCTGGGGTGCCTTTGGTTAACTGTGTGATCCTAAACTATTTACTGTACTTCCCTGTTCCTCAGTTTACCCCAAAGATGGAAATGAGGTCACAAAGGGGTCTGATGGCACCCAGTTCACAGCAAGTGCTTCATTAGGCTCATGATCAGCCAGCTAAGAGGCAGCTATTGGTCCCACCCTGAAGAAGACTGAAGACAATCCAAGAAACATAGAAATCAATGAATCCAAATGACGGAGGGACCCCATGAACCTCAGCCTTCACAACCCTGAAACCTGGAAGAACTAAACGGTGCCCAGCCACCACTGCCAACCATTGTGAAAGGGATCCTACTAGGTGGAAGACAAATGTGGACAAAACTCAAAATCAAAGATTAAAAAAAAAAGACCAGAGTTGCTTAGTCTATAGAGATTATTAAAAAAACCCCATGACTGTGACTCTTAGTCACCCTTTAAGCCTGGGACTGAACTCACCATGGCAGAACAACTATCAGCCAGATAGACAATAACCTGGGGGAGTCAGGACTCCTTAGAGCAATCACTCATACACAGGAGACTGAAAGGGCAGCATTTTCCCAGGGGGCAGGAAGGGAGGGGAACAAGACAAATGGAAACAGTAAGTATAGGGAGGAAGTGGGAGATGTCCCAAACAAAACAATTCCATGAATTGTTCAATGGGAAACCTATTTGCTCTGAAAGCTTTCTACCCAAGACAACCCAAAGTTTGTGGCTTTTTCATGGTACAGGCTGAGAGCTTTCTAGAATGAGGGTTCCCCTGCTTCTGAGCACAGCCCACAGATCTTCCTAATCCTTCTCATGCAAACAGAGAGAGAGAGAGAGAGAGAGAGAGAGAGAGAGAGAGAGAGAGAGAGAGAGAGAGAGAGAGAGAAGAGAGAGAGAGAGAGAGAGAGAGAGAGAGAGAGAGAGAGAGAGAGAGAGGTGCCACTTGTGGTTCTAAGCAGGGGAATGAAGCTTGGAGCTATGGGAGGAGCACAGAGGAGCCTTTTGTCAGCAAGTTCTGTTCCCATGACTCGATTCCCTCCTCCATAAACTGGACACCATGGTCCCTGTTGCACCCATCTTGGGTGGAGGCCATCATGGGTCTTTGGGATAGAAATTGTAGGTCACTGTCAATAATGGCAGGTCTTGACTGAGGCTCCAGACTGTAAGAAGATGGAGAACTGGGTGTGGTGAGTTCAGGGTAGGCTTCAGCAAGACTAGGTAGGACCTGACTTTCTGGCTTTATGCTCAGATGTGAATGAATGTAACCTGAAACAAAACCCTTGCCATGACACCACCCACTGCTGCAACAAGGTGATACATGCCTCTGTAGGCCTGGCTGGAAGCCGAAACCTGGTTCTCCCCAGGGCCCAAACACCACGGTTTGTGAAGGTAAGGAGCTCGGTCCTATATTTCCATTGTCCTCACCATGTCCACTCAAGGTGGCATCATCTCATGAAGTGGGTGAGGATGGGGGAAGGACTAAATACCAGAGCAAAGGGACATCCAGAAGAGAGGGTACTTGATGAAGGGTAGGACAAGGCCTGATCTTACTTGTGTCTCCAGACATGAACAAGTCAGTAAGGGAGCCACACTCCAGAAACATGCATGTGATGCTTCAGCTCGTCGATCTAGTGCAGCTATAACCGAAATACCACAAGTGGAAATATTTCCTTCTACACTTTTGGAGATTATCATCTAAATTGAAAGGTCTGGAAGAAGGCACTCTCTCTATGTTATCTCTTATGGAATGCCTTTATCTGTTAAGGAAGGCCTTTGTCCCTTCAGCTTCGGTTTGCAGATCTCCATGTGTAGAGATATCCATGTGGCTTGGCATCTATCCTCAGCCATCTCAGCACCTGTTGAATAACTTTCATATCTCAAAAGAGAATGATGCAAGAAATACCCTACGCCAATCTTGTCTCATTAGCAAAGCAAGCACAACCCATGTAGAAATGTGATTATAACCACAAGCATGGTCTTGATGTTGTTAGGTACCTTCCAATTAATTCTAAATCATAGTGACATAAATGTACAGCAGGATGACACACTGCGCCATCTTGCACCATGCTCACAATTGTTGCTACTTGGAAGCTATTTTTGAAGACACTGTGTCAATCCATTAAGCCAAGGGTCTTCCTCTTTTCAACTGAATATTTGACAAGCATAATATCCTTTTCCAGTGACTGGGCTCACCTAATAACTTGTTTAAACTATGTGAGATGATATCCCACTGCCCTTGCTTCTAGGAAGCATTCGGACTCTCTTCCAAGATGCATTTCTTTGTTCTTCTGGTAGTTCATTGTACTTTCAATAGTCTTCAAATGTATCAATTTGTCTGTGGTCTTCCATCTCTCACATGCATATGGGGGCATTATAAATACCATGGCTTGATGCAAGCCCCCCAGTAGTCCTCAAAGTGACATTCTTGCTCTTCAACACTTTAAACAGAAGTTGTGCAGTAGAGTTGCTAGATGCAATTCGGCATTTGATTTCTTGACTACTTTTTTTCATGTAAGAAGTTGATGAAACACCAATTGAAATATTTCAACACTCTCATGATGCAAGTACGTAGTGCCAGGGGTCCAGGGAAGAAGCCAAGGACAGAATAGGGGGCCCCAGTATCTAGGAGGAAACTTTCTGACCTGCCTGCCACATCTATGCTTACTCAATACTCCAGACCAGTAACAGGGATCTACTGCTGCTTGGCCACCTGGGGCTGGGCGTTTCCATCTTCAGTTAGCAGCTGCACACTAGCCTGAGGTCACCTCTCCTCCTGGTTGTCTCCCCTAGGACAGAGCTCTGCCCAATGGCCAGTTTGTTTGCAGTGGTAGCATGGCCCTGTGGAGGCCTATTCCAGTTAGAATAATTCCCTTGCCCAAAGACCCAGGCACTGACACACATGACACCTGGTCCTTTGTTCAGAGGTCTTGCAAACCTGGGAAGCAGTTGAGGAGTATTGGTTAGCAATGGCGGCCAGTACCTGCACATGCTTAATGTTCTTCCTTCTCTCCTTCTCCTGAGCCTGAACTTCTCACTCCTTGTCTCTATTGTCAAAGGCTGTGTTGGCACTAGTTACCATCTCCTTCAGGCTTTGGCACTAACTTCTGGAGCTGTTTCCCAATGTCCAGTGTGGCCTGTGTGAGACTTGCCCTTCATATGGGTCTATGTCTAAAGTGGTGTGATCCCTCAGTGCTCTCTCAGCCTCTCTATGAAATGTACAGGGCTTTCATCAGGACCTTAGCTAATTGCTGTCACTTTGATGTAGTTGATGATCTTTGGCGACCCTGATTTTAGTCCATTTTTTTATCCACACCAGAAAATGTTCCCATACCCACCTGTCATTGGGATCATTATAATCCCAGGTGGGGTCAGTTGGAGGCACAGTTGTTTTTCCTATTGGACACATAACATTCATCCTATATAAACCTTCTGCAAACTTCCTAGCTCCCTTCAGCGCTTGTTCATTCTCAAAGTCTGTCCGTCTGTCCCTGAATGGTCATTACATCCTTCCAAGCCAAGTCATAGGGTAGGGTGAGGTGCTGAAAGGTCTCTATGTATTGTTATGGACTGTGAATAACTTCAAAGGTCACTCTTAATCTGCTTGAGCTCAGGGTGAAAAGTTTGTATATGGCCTGGGATTCAAATTCCCCAGATGCCTCTATTAAGAGTAGAACTTTCGCGGGGTTCGCGGGGCCACTTGTCCCCCAGATTCTAAAGGTTCAGAGACTGAGGGTGGTGTGGCGGGGCTGGGGGTGGAGTACTCTTCAGCTTCGGGACCCCTTGGAGGGTCCTTGGCACACTTGGAAGAAAGGTCTTTACTGCTTCTCAAGAGGAAAAATGCTTTCACATAGGGGAGCTCCACCCACTTCCCCATCCCTTTGCAGAAACATTTTAGCTGAAGGTCGGATGGGAAATTGTGCTGTTCCTTGGCCAGGATTTACCATCGCCTAAAATGTACTGTGGTCAGATGGTGTTGCAGAAGGATATCAACTTCTGTTTCTCTAGCATCTGCAGGTCAAATCTAGGCCAATAGACAGGATACAAGGTAGCGCCGATCACTTGGGGACAGATCCCTCTTTAGTCATTACCCATCTAGAAAACACAACAGAGACGTTAGGAAAGCCCAGTGCCCTGGGGTCGTAACTGAAGTCCCAGTGTGCGCCACATCAAAATGTGGTGCATGGAACCGGAGCCTTGCGCAGGCACCCCTGTTCAAGGGAAGAGGCCGGGGGACCCAGTCTCTGCCAGCAAACTGAGCCCTGATGGTTTCTTTGAGTGACCTCACAGGTATGAGTACTGGCATGAGAAATTCACCTGAACCTCCGAAGGCAGGCCCACTGCTTGGAGTGGCATTTCAATAGCCTTCAAAGAAAGGCAACCACTGACTTATGAGTGGCCCTTCCACAACCTTAGAAGGGGACGAGAGACCTATCCATTGGCTCAGGGTACAATCATCCATTCTAGGGAAATTGGGACCCTTAGCAGGACACATACTGTCACAGAGGAACTGTATCAGGAACGTAAATGGTCCAGAGGTCAGAGGCCAAAAGGAGTTGAGCTGAAAAGTCTTGGCAAAAGGAACACTGGCCAGTAGGAGAACCAATACAAGACATGAGCAGAAAGCCAAGCAAATAACAAATAGGACCAAGCTACTTGTTTGTAGCCAGGAGAAAACAGTTGGAAAGCCCAGGCCAATCCCCACTGTTCTTTTCTCCTGCACGCAGCCAGCAGCCTCTGTGTTGTCTGTGCTGTACTGGCCCAGAACCTGCTGGCTTCTGTGCGCTGGTACCTGGGGTGCACCACATCCTCGTCAGATGAATGTCGGATGTAGCTGCTCTTCTCCTGCTCTTCTCCAGGGCTGTGACCAATGATGTGGCCTTTACAGTCTTGCCTGTGCTTGGTCACACCCCCTTGTTCCGCCCAAGCATTGCTGAATACAAGTACCAATATATCTCCGGCCTTGGATAGACAGTACATTTATTTACAATACTTAGTCTGCTATATATATTTTTTATTTTCTTATTAACTCTTTCTGAACCCAGTGTTGTCTATGTTTGCATAGAGCAGCCTGTGTTAGGGCTTATAATATACATGCTACATTGTGTATACACTGTGTTAGTGCATGTGTTGCCTTAGCACTTCCCATACATATGTGGTAACGCTGCGTATGCAGTAACGTAGCACATGCTCTATGCAGACAGTCATGTGAACACATTCTGGAATATCATCAGCCTGCGTTAGGTCTCAATCTATACCAGCTGCATTGTGTGCATGCAGTAAGGCAGCGTATGTAGTAATGCAGTTCATGCAGTAACAGCATGTGCAGTGTGAGCCTTAACACAGGCTGCTCTATGCAAACATAGTTACATCATCACATTCTGGAATATTACCATAGCAAACTCTCCAAGCCCTGAATTACTGTCAGCTCCCTTGGTGATCCAGAATATTTGGGGTCTCATGGTGTCTTTTGAATGCCATTCTTTTAGGGGGTGTCTGTTTTCCAAGGTGAAGTCTGTCTGTCTTGCTCCATTCTATTGCCAATTGAGTTTACTTGTTTATATGTATATGTATATGTAAATTGACCTCTTCTAAGAACTATAACTAGACTTATTTTTGGTGTAGGGCTTATGGTATATTTTGAGAATTCAATCACTATTGTACGGCATTCTTTTTCAAAGTCTTTTTTTTAATTCTGTTAGAAATGGATACAATACTTCTAATCCTGGACCAAAACAAAAACACAGATCATATGAAACTGGTTTCAAACTTTAGGTTCTTTCGAGAGCAGAAGAGAGCAATAACAGTTTTTTTGTAAGTAGGGAATTCTGCATTGACAAAAACAAGTGAGGGCGTGGCATAAAATGAAAGCTGACTTGAGAAAGATTCCAAAGGCAAAAAAACAAAACAAAAAAACTCGACGTGGTATGGCAACTTCATACGGGTCTTTAGAAACTGAATTACATAAATGAGTTATGGAGTGTCATAAAAATGGTAACTGTGCAACACACATGGGAATTTGCTTACATGCCCTTCAAATGGCTAAAGATGACAAATTGAAAGCACCAGGCATTGAACATTTTGTTGTGTCATCAGCATGGTGTACCTGCTTCGTGAATAGGTTTGCCCTATGTTTGTGGCAAAGAACAAAGATTTCACAGAAGTTGCCAAAAGACCTTGATGAAAAAGTGATGTGTCATTCCATTCATTCACCATAAACCAAAGAAGGATCCATAACTATGACTTAGAAGATATTGGGAATATGGATGAAACAACTATGACCTTTGATCTTCCAAGCTACAGAACTGTGGCAAGTTTGGGAGACAAAACTACTATTTTACTCAGAAGCACAGGAAATGAAAGAAACCATTTCAGTCATTCTGTCTTATTTAGCTAATGGAACTAAGCTGCGGCCTGTCATTATTTTTAAAAGAAAGACCTTGCCTAAAAAGGTCAAATTCCCACCACAAATTACAGTGCACACACATATTAAAGGCTGGATGGATTAAGACAGACAAAAAATGGCTGGAAGAAATTTAGAACAGATGACCAGGAGCAGCCTTAAAGAAAAAACCATCATCGCTAGTTTGGGATATGTTCAGAACCCTTGCATCTGATGACCTAAAAAAAAAAAAAAGAAAGAAATTGGTAAAATCTTCTCAAGTTACTTTGGCCATTATTCTAGGTGGGCTTACACCTGTATTGCAGTCCCTAGATGTGTGTTTAAATAAACTTTCAAATACCACATGAGAAATATGTGGCATACATGGATGTTTAGGTAGTTAGTTTATTGTGCCAACCTGGCCGATAAACATGGAGGGTTAATTGAAGGGTGGAGGGATAAATGACTTGGTGAGCCTCACCTTTCTAGTTCTTGGGTCTCTTGCTTTCTGATGGTCGGACCAGGGTGCAGCTGCCTTAGCCAGTTCCCTGCTGCAGCTATAAAGGCTCACTTCCTACAAGACATCCTCAAGGAGAAGCCACAAGGGCCTACCCTGATGTAGCCCTGGGCATGAGAGCAGTCTCGTGGAGACCCCTGCCAGCGCTGAGATGCTTACATGCTCTTTGATTTGGCTTTTCTCCTGCAGTTGGCGTCAACGTGTGTGTTTTGTGAGATAGAGGAGGACTTTGTGGATTGGTGTCGGACATGTGGGTTAATGTTGGACTTGGCTTGGGCAGCACTGGGTTGGGATGTTTTCTTGATGTGCACTTCACCTTTATGTAAAACTCTGTATTATACATATGAGTTTCTGTGGCTTTGTTTCTCAAAAGTACCAAGACTAACACAAATGTCATCTGGTCAAGCCAGACTGACAAAAGTAGGAAATTTGATGAAGCTGGTCATAGAACTGATAGGAAAGTGGATTCATGGTGCATGGGAAAGAGATTCCAGAGAACATGGTGCAATGCGCCTTCAAGACATGTGGCATTAGTAAGGCTATGAATGTCAGTGAGGACAAGCACTTTGTATGAGAACGACAGCAGTGATGGTCATGACTGTGAACTCAGTGATGATGACAATGGCTATGCTGATGACCTCACACCAGCTAAAGCTGAAGCTTTGTTTGGACAATCAGATGAGGAGGAGGAATCCAGTTTTGAAGGATTTTTACTCTTGTGTTTTGGTTTGGTTGCTTTTGTACTTTTAAAGTTATTGTTGACATTATATTATTTTTATTGAACCTCTTTTCCACTTACAGAGCTAGGTTACTGTTTTCATATGAAATAAATGTTCAAAAAAATTTAACCTACTGATGCCTCCATTAATGTAATTTTATTGGTATCTATTTTTATTTTGAACTTTACCAGCAGCTGCTGCATTTCCCACCCTAGGCTTATACGTGAGTCAAGAAACCTTCCCCCAGGTTTTGGTGGTAAAATTAGGTGCCTTGGATTGTATTCAGGTCAGCTTATACTCGAGATATATGAATATATCTATATATCTATATAGCTATATAAATATCATTTGAAATCCTACGAGGCGATTTTAATTTTTTATAACATCTCTATGCATCTGAATTGAATTCAAAGCAGTGGGTTTGGGTTTTTTGTTTGTTTGGGAGTATGCTTCAACCAACAAATGGTGAGAGTTGATGAGTTCCCTCTTCAAGTACAGTCACACTGAAATATGTGTTCTACCCCTCCTCTCAGAGATCTCTCAAGGGATTGCACCTCAGTTTCTCATAATGGAAATTCAGTGAATAGCACTCCTTTTATTTTCTGCCATTACCTCTCTGGTCCACTTTACCTGTTACCAACTATCATTTTCTGGAACCACCTTCCAGGTAAAGTACTTGCACTTGGATCTTTGTCTCAATGAAGAACACAACCAAAGTCAATAAGCAAAGGAAAGAAACAAGGTAACCATTACCTAAGCCGAGTATTCTTGGGATGTCAGGAAAGACCACCAAAAGGGACACAACTTCTTACACATAGTAGAGTCACAATAAATTATTTGTTGACTGAATAACTAAATTTATCTTTTGTGTTCCAGATATTAATGAATGTGAACCACCTATCAGTGTATACTGCGGATTAAATGCTGAATGCCAGAATGTCCTAGGAGACTTTCACTGTCAATGTGTTTCTGGATACGGATTCCTTTCTGGGAATACACAATTCAAGGATTCCAATGAGAACACTTGTCAGAGTAAGAAAAACTTTGTCATTGATTTTCTCCTTTATTGTCGTTGTTGAGTCAAACATCAGAAAAGATTATCTCATTGTGGAACAAGAACACGTTCCTTTTATCTGGAGGGAAAAGGATGATGGATGCCAAAAAAGAATAAACTTCAAGGAAAGAATTATGTGAGGAATGCCAAGTCCTATTAGGAAGTGGAGAATGTGATGAGGTGGCAATTTAAAGAGGATTCTTTGGGTTACCAAAAAAACCCCTCACCGACAAAGTGTGTTAGCCTGGGCAGACTAGAGAAAGAAATTCATAGACACACTCATGTGTATAAGAAAGAGGTTTATATATAAGAGCAATTGAATATTGAGGAAACATCCCAGCCCAGTCCAGATCCAGACCATAAATCCGATATTAGCTCATATGTCCAATGCCAATCTATAAAGTCCTCTTCTGTCTCATGAAACACATGCAATGACTCCAGATACAGGAAGACCACAGGCCTTTCAGTGGGTGGGAAGTCGTATGGATCTAGTGGCATTGTAAGCATCTCAGCACTGGCTGGGGATTTCACATGGCTTCACAGGATCCAGAGGTCTGGTTCCATCAGCCTCGCTCCACAAGAATGTCTCACAAGGAGTGAGCCAAGAGAGAGTCTCCCACCTCCAAGGAGGAATACAGGATTTCCCAGAATCCTCAGGGGAAGGTCATCCCACACAGAGGCCTAATTGGCTATACAATGATTGATAGGTTAGACTCCACCCCTTCACTCCTAATCCTCAAATTGACACCAGATTGTGTAACTACCACAAGTTAACCAGAAAGTAAGAGTTTGTGGTGAGAATGTATGAATATGTCATGGATCTCAAGCACAAAACTGCAGCAGGGTTTCTGGGGTGAACTAGACCTAGGAACTCACCACCATTTATGTTCACCCTCTTCCCCCAGTCACCCCTCCTCTTTGAGTCTGCTCCTTTCCCCTCTTTTTTCTGCGGGCTGGCTTCCTCTGCTTTCTCATCCCACAGGACAGAAAATAAAAAATAGTGGCCACCAACAGCTCCAGATCTCATGTTTATTACTGATCCAGCCACCCAAGTTTGATTAATCAACTCTCTCTTCAGCTTTGGAAATGGACCAAGTGACTCAGTTAGAGTTCTATACAAATCTTTGCAGTTGTATCTGGTGGGGGAAGGGTGGTTCTATGATGCATGAACATGGCCACTCTCACAGAAACGATAGGAATGAAGAAAGTCCATAGACAAAAAAATATATAGCATGCATGTGGCAGAAACCCACTAGGTGCTGACTACAGTCAGAATCACAAGAGAGAAGCTTTAAAGCTAAATTCTAGGAAGCTCGTTAGATGATACGATGATTATACTAGTAGTCAGTTGCTGCACTAAATGCTATTCATGAATTATTTCATTTAAAATAATCCTTTAAAGTAGTTGCTGTTATTCCACACACACATACAAAACTAATTTATCAACTAAGTAACTGGGACAGCTTAACTGGCAAAATATAGTTCATAACGTGTATGCCCTATGTCCCAACATGGTGAATATTGCCTGGGGTTGTAAAAGCTTACAAGTGGCCCTCTAACATGCTACTATTGGTATCTACTTGTCTGTAACAAACCAGAATAAGGAAGCCAAAGACTTAAAGAAGAAAGCGTTGTACAGGACTCATAGTCTGCAGAGACCATAAACTTATCTAACTTGAGACCAACATAGCTGGACGATGTGTGGCTACTAGTACCACCCATTTCTATCGGGGATTCTAAACGCATAAAACTGCCTCACAGAGTTTCCCAGGCTGTTCATCTTTGTGGAAATAGACCGACAGATCTTCTCCCGATGGCTTTTCCCATGGGTATGATCCACCTGTCTTTTGGTGAACACATAAATGGTTTAACCACTGTGTCAACAGGTCTCATCGAGTAACATCCCTATGGAAAATGAACTGCCCACTACTTCTGTCTTGTCCTGAGTGTCGTTTGAGTGGGTTTCAGCAGCCAGAGAGGCTTCTAGGTATTGGCAGGAATCATGTGATAAGGGGCATATCAAGGGGATATAGCAGGATACTGATCATACATCTGCTAAATGGCACACTCTAGATAGATATGTGCAGACACAAGATAGCTACGCTTGCCTGAGTTAGAGTGCCTTTGTTAAATCAAAAATGCCCTCAGTCCTGAGAGTCTCTGCAGCTTCGTTACCAGGTGGTGGTCTGTCTGAGACTTTTGCTGTTGTCAGGTACTGTGGAGCTGGTTCTGACCTTATGGACCTTATAGGAGCAACCTTATTGTGCACAACAGAACCAAACACGGTCCAGTCCTGCAGCATCCTCATACATTTTCATATGCTGGAGCCCATTGCTACAGTCACTGGGTGAATCCATCTTCTCTAAGTCCTTCCTCGCTTTGGCTGCCCCTCTATTTCTGAGCAGCACAAGAAGACAAATCTCCTATTTGACTTTGTCTTCTCGAGTTTCCCTTTAAGTTTTCTACACAGCTCTCTGACTTCATCATTGCTTCCACGTGCCAAAGCTACTCTACGTTCAGAGCAATTTGCAGAGTCCCTTCTGGCATCCACTTTGATATTCTCTTTGTTTCCTATCTTTTAATAACCTTTTGCTTTTTTCATGAATGTCCTTGATGTCCCCCCATAGCTCATCAGATCATCTGTCATTTGTGTTCAGTACATGAAATCTGCACTTGAGAGATTCTCAAAATTCAGGTGGGATAAACTCCATGTCATATGTTGGCTCTTGTGGACTTGTTTTTCAATTTCTTCACCTTCAACCTGAACTTACACATAAGCAATTGGTGACCTTCTCCATAGTCAGCCCTGGCCAGGTTTTAGCTGCTGATATTGGACTTCTTCATTAATTTGAATAATAATTGTATTGATTGGCGTTACTTGAAGGCAGATAGATATAATCCTATTACACACAGCATTCAAGATTGATTTTGTTATGCTCTTTGGTTTAGGGGCAGGAGGTTTGTTTTAAAAAAGTTATTGGGGCTCATACAACTCATCACAATCCATGCATACATCCATTGTGTCAAGCACACTTGCACATATGCTACCATCATCATTGGTAATGTATTTTCTTTCTATTTGAGCCCTTGGTATAAGCTCATTTCCCTCTCTCCCTCATGAGGTCTTGATAATTTGTAAATTATTTTTTTTCATGTCTTGCACCTGCCACTGTCTCCCTTCACCCACTTTTCTGTTGGCCATACCCCTGGGAGGTGGTTATATGTATATCATTGTTATTGGCTCCCCCTTTCTCCACCCCCCATACCTTCCTTTTACCCTCCTGTTATTGCTACTCTTATTTTTTTTTTAGCACATCTGTACAGTCTTTGCCCTAATCATTTTTTTCTCCTCTTTTCTTTTTTTACATTTTATTAGGGACTCATACAACTCTTATCACCATCCATACATATACATACATCAATTGTATAAAGCACATCCATACATTCCCTGCCCCAATCATTCTCAAGGCATTTGCTCTCCACTTAAGCCCCTTGCATCAGGTCCTCTTTTTTTTTTCCCCTCCCTCCCCTTTCCCCCCTCCCTCATGTGCCCTTGGTAATTTATACCTCGTTATTTTGTCATATCTTGCCCTATCCGGAGTCTCCCTTCCCCCCTTCTCTGCTGTCCCTCTCCCAGGGAAGAGGTCACATGTGGATCCTTGTAATCAGTTCCCCCTTTCCAACCCACTCACCCTCCACTCTCCCAGCATCGTCCCTCACACCCTTGGTCCTGAAGGTATCATCCACCCTGGATTCCCTGTACCTCCAGCCCTCATATGTACCAGTGTACAGCCTCTGTCCTATCCAGGCCTGCAAGGTAGAATTCGGATCATGGTAGTTGTGGGGAGGAAGCATCCAGGATCTGGGGGAAAGCTGTGTTCTTCATCGATACTACCTCGCATCCTAATTAACCCATCTCCTCTCCTAAACGCCTCTATGAGGGGATCTCCATTGGCTGACACTTGGGCCTTGGGTCTCCACTCTGCACTTCCCCCTTCATTTAATATGGTATATATATACATATACACATATATACACATACATACTCACACTTATATCGTTGTTTTTTTGGGTTTTTTTTTTGCATGATGCCTTATACCTGGTCCCTTGGCACCTCGTGATCGCACTGGCCGGTGTGCTTCTTCCATGTGGGCTTTTTTGCTTCTGAGCTTGATGGCCGCTTGTTCACCTTCAAGCCTTTAAGACCCCAGACACTATCTCTGTTGATAGCCGGGCACCATCAGCTTTCTTCACCACATTTGCTTATGCACCCATTTGTCTTCAGCGATCCTATCATGGAGGTGTGCAGTCAATGATATGATTTTTTTGTTCTTTGATGCCTGATAACTGATCCCTTTGGGACCACTTGATCACACAGGCTGGTGTGTTCTTCCATGTGGATTTTGTTGCTTCTGAGCTAGATGGCTGCTTGTTTATCTTCAAGCCTTTAAGACCCCAGTCACTATCTCTTTTGATAGCCAGGCACCATCAGCCTTCTTCACCACATTTACTTGTTCACCCACTTTGGCTCCAGCCGTTGTGTCGGGAGAGTGAGCATCATAGAGTTCCAATTTAATAAAAGAAGGTATTCATGCATTGAGGGAGTGTTTGAGTAGAGGCCCAAGGTCCTTCCGCCACCTTAATACTTGAACTATAAATATAGACACATAGATCTATTTCCCCATCCTCCTATGTATATTTGCATGTACTTGTCTTTGTCTAGACCTCCATGAATGCCCTTTGACTCCGAGCTCTTTCCCCCATCTCCCTTGACTTTCCTCCTGCCCTACTACCATGCTTCGTCGCCACCTGGGCTAGAGTATACCTCTTCTCTAAGCAACCTTACACTTGATCATTTCCCACCAGGCCTGCCACTCCCCCTTCTCTACCATTTGGGGTCCCATGTTTTTCCCTTGTCCCTGGGTTTGTTAACACCACTTCCTTACCCCCCCACCCCCCCACCCCATGTCCCCCCGGAACTGTAGGTCCCGTTGTTTTTCCTCCAGATAGTTCATCCAGCCTGTCCTATTCAGACAGACCTGTGGTCCTGAGGTGCTTAGGCTTATCTGTCCTGGACTCCTGTGTTGCTGAAAACTCTTATCTGTACCAGTGTACATGCTCTGATCTAGCTAGATTTTTAGGGTAGAATTAGGTCATGAGAGTGGTTGTGGGTTTGGTGAGCAGTAAAAACTAGAGAAAACTTGTGTATTTTATCGGTGCTATACTGCATTCTGAGTGGCTCCTCCCTTCCTTGTGGCTCTTTTGTGAAGTGATGTCCGATTGTCTACAAATGGGCTTTGGTTCTCCACTCCACCCTCTCCCTCATTCACATCAGTATGATTTTTTGTTTGGGATATTTGATACCTGATACCTGAACCCATCGATACCTCATGATCACACAGGCTAGTGTGCTTCTTCCATGTGGGCTTTGGTCCTTCTGATCTAGAAGCCTGCTGGTTTATTTTCAATCCTTTAAGAACCCTGATGTTATATCTTTTGATAGCTGGGCACTATCAGCTTTCTTCATACTTGCTTTTGCACTCATTTTGTCTTCAATGATCATGTGAGGGAAGGTAAGCATCACAGAATGCTGGGTTATTAGGACAACGTATTCTTGCATTGAGGGAGTACTTGAGTGAAATCCCAAGGCCTGTCTGCTGCCTTAATATTTAATGAATAAATATAAAGAGATAGATATATTTCCATATCATGATATATAAATATATGTACATATCTACATGCCTATATTTAGACCTCTGTAAATGTCCTTTGCCCTTTAGTTCTTTCCTCCATTTCTTTTTACTTTCCTCTTGTTCCACTATCATGTCTGCCCTTCATTTGAGTTTCAATGCTTCCTTTTGGCTACATTGCCCTTCATCAAGCCCCAGCAGGCATCCTACGCCCTCCTTGCCATCAATTTTAGATCACGTATTGTTCCCTTGTCCCTGGGTTTGATGGCACCCTCCTTCCTTTCCCGCACCTCCCCTTCTCCCATGTCCCCCAGGAACTGTCAGTCCAATTTTTTTCTCTTCCAGATTGTTTATCCTGCCTAACTTATCTAGAAAAATATTCAGAGACAGTAATAAGCACAAAAACAAGGCAAAGGAAAACATAATAACAAATCAACAACAGCAAAAAAGAAAAGTCTGTAGATTGTTCCAGGCCTGTCTTGACCTCTATGAGAGTTTTCCAGTCGAGTCTGATGGGGTGACATGCCTTGGACCCAAAGTCTATTTTTGGTATTCCTCGGGACTTCATTGCTTTGGTCCCCTTGCTGCTCTGTTGCACACCCTTAGTGTTTTTCTGCACTGTGTCTCCAGTGTTGTCTGCTATAGTGCTATGGGTAGGGAGGGATTTCATGTCTCATGGTGGGGCTGACCCTATATTCCTCTCTGTTCGTTGGCTGCTCTGAGCCAGAATATCTCCTCAGGGTTTGGTGGGCCATGATGTGTTACACTCTCTCTTCTTCCCTGTTCATGTGCTCTTGATCAGATTAACCCTCTCCCTGAGCTGCAGCTTCACTGCTTTGCTCTGATGTAAATTATTCCTGGCAGGAAGTGCTCACAGTTGGGATTGGGGCCGGTCCCTGAAGACCTGTCTGTTAGTTTGCTACTTCATGCTGGTATGTTGCATTCACATCTTGGGGCACTGGGCTGAAGTCTGGTCCCTCTTTCCCTCTCCTGTGGAGATGTAAACAGTACCTAATCTTGGGTGTGTTAGTGCCCTGTTCCCCCACTACTAAATTTCTTTCTTTCTTTCTTCTTTTTTTCTTTCTTTCTTTTCCTCTCCCTTTTAGTTGGCTGCCATATGTATCCCTGGATTGGGTCAGACCCCTGTCATAGTACCTGGACCTCAACCCAGGAATAGATGTATATAGTAGCTTTTCCCATATGCCCCTTTTGCATTTTTAAGCTTAACTCGGCAGACTCATACTGTACTTGTCCTTTTGTGCTTCGCTTACTTGGCTTAGCATGATGGCCTTCAATTCTTCCCATGCGATGATGTGCTTCATGCGTTCACAGCTGCGATTTGGGGATGTGTAGTCCTCCATTATATTTATGTGCCACAAGATTGTTGTTGTTTTTAATCATTTTATTGGGGGCTCGTACAACTCTTATCACAATAGATACACACATCCATTGTGTCAAGCACATTTGTCCATTGTTGCCATCATCATTTTCAAAAGTAATGATCTTTCGTATGTTGAACCAACCCTGCATCCCTGGTATGAATCCCACTTGGTCTTGGTGAATTATTTGTTTTAAATATTTTTGTATTCTATTGACCAGTATTTTGTTAAAGATTTTTGCATTGGTGTTCATTAGGGATATTAGTCTGTAGTTCTAGATTCTTGTGGGATCCTTGCCTGATTTAGGTACCAGAGTAATATTAGCTTAATAGAAAGAGTTTGGGAGTTTGTCATCTTTATTTCCTATGTTCTGGAAAAGTTTGTGTAGGTTTGGTGTCAGTTCTTCCCTGAATACTTGGTAAAATTCTCCTGTTAGATGATCTGGCCCCAATTGCTATCGGTCTGTTGAGATTCTTGATATCCATCTGGGATAGTCAAGGGAGGGATTGTTTTTCCAAGTACTTGTCCATGTTGCACAAGTTGTTGAATTCATTGGAGCATAGGACTTCATAGTACTGTGTAATTATCCTTTGATTTCATTAGGGTCCATTATAATGTCCCTGTTTCATCTTTCATTCTTGCTTTTTAAATTAGTTCCTTTCTTTCTTTGGTTATGTTTACCATCAGTCTGATGATCCCGTTAATCCTTTCAAAGAACCAACTTTTAGCAGCATTAACTTTTTTCGTAGTTTTCTTGTTTTCCCTTTTGTGAATCTCAGCCCTGTTTTAATTATTTATTTCATTTTGCTATTAGTAGGATTGTCCTATTGATTCTGCTCTAATTGCTGTAAGTTTTGTGCCAGCTTGCCAATTATAAGTCTCTCTTCCTTGTTCATATGTGCATGTATTGCTATCAAACGACCTCTGATAACTGCCTTTGCTGTGTCCCAAAGGTTTTGGTGTGTCATATTCACAATGTCGTTGGTTTCTAGAAATTTCTAAATTTCGTCCCTGATCTGGGTCAGGACCCACTTCTTTTGCAATAGAGAGTTATTCAACCTCCAATTGTTTGCCATAGTTTTCTTAATCGTCCTTTTGTTGATTTTCAGCCTTACGGCATAGTGGTCGGAGAGAGAAGTCTGTATGATCTCTATGTACTTGAAATTACACACATTTGACTTGTGTCACAAAATGTTGTCTATCTTTGTTTATGTGCCATTTGGGCTTAAAAAGAATATATATTTTTTTGCATTTGGGTAGAGAACTCTGGAAATATCTATTAGGTCAAGTTTTCTAATAGTAATGTTTAGATCAATTGCCTCCTTGTTAATCTTCTTTCCCTGTGATCTATCTTTCTCAGAGAGTGGTGGATTAAAGTCACCTGCTATAATTATTGAGCCTGTGATTTCTTTTTTCATCTTTGGAGTGTTTAATTAATGAATTTTATGGGTCTCTCATTGGGCACGCATACATTTATTATTTCATTGATTCTTGGTCTACAGCTCCCCTGAACATTATATAGTGCGTCTCCTTATCTCTTGTTATGGCTTGCACCTTGAAATCAATTTTATCTGAGACCAGGAGTGCAACCCTCGCTTATTTTTAATTGCTGTTTGCTTGCTATATTTTTCTCCTGCCTTTGATTCTCAGCCCATTTTTTTTTGTCTGTAATCTTAAAATGTGTCTCATGTAGGCAGCAGACGAGTCATATTTCCTAAGCCAGTATGCTGGCCTCTGCCTTTTAATGCCTGAGTTCAGTCCATTGATATTCTGGATTATTACATCCATCTGTGAACTCTGATTTCTTCTTGTCCTTTTATGTTGGGTGTTTTCCAACCTGCCTTTTTTTTCATGCATTGTGTGTGTGTGTGTGTGTGTGTGTGCGCGCACGCGCACGCGTGTGTGCGTGCGTGTGTTTTATTCTTGCCTTTTCCCACCATTCAGCAAATGGTAGCTTGGGGGCTGTTTTCTCTTTGTTGACCTCTGAGTGGAGTTATTCTATGTTGAAGTCTCTTATTTGTGCTTGGCGAGTGTTGTTATGCCCATAGTGGTTTGGCAAGAATATTTTGTAGGGTTAGGTTTCTTTTAACATATTCTTTTTTAACTTGTCTGGGAAGACTCTTACTTCTCCATCTATCTTGATATATAATTTAGTTAGAAAGAGTATTCTTGGTTTTGCGTTATTGTCCTTCAATTTTTGAATATGTTACTCCACTCTCCTCTTCTTCATATTGCCCATTGATAGGTCTGAGCATAGTCTTATTTGTGTACCTTTATAGGTGACTACATTTTCCCCCTAGCTACGATTATGATTTTCTCCTTTCCCCAACGTTGGATAGTTTAGCTATTATATTCCTTGATGATTTCTTTTAGGGATTCGGTCTAGCTGGTGTTCTTTCAGTCTCCTTAATGGTTGTCTGGTTTTCATTCATTATGCTGGGAAAGCTTTCCTCTAAGGATTCCCTCGCTATTGTTGCTGTTGACTTCTTCATTGTGTCTTGTTCTGGTAATCCAATTATTCTGGTGTTGTTCTTCTTCATAGCATCAGACATAGCTCTCGAGTTTTCATCAGTTTTTCTAATTACCTTCTTTGACTTTCCCGTTTGTTGAAGTCTATCTGATTAGCCTCTAGGTCACTGGTACGATTCTCTTCTTCCTCTAGTCTGTTGGCGAAGTCTGTGAATTTGCTACTGGTTTTTGTAATCTCATCCTTTAGTTCTTGTATTTCCCTTTGGTGAGTGGCCTTTATATCCTCGATCATTTCATCCTTTTTTATATTGCTTTCCTCATATCCTGTATGATTCTAAGCACAATTCTGAAATTTCTTTCTGCAGCAGGTCAACATCTGCCTCTTTGATGACTGCTATTATGTCCAGGTTTTTGTTTCTCTTATTTTCTTGTTGAAGCAGCTTTAAAAAAATGTGTCATTTTGAGGAACTAAGTGCAATTTTCCTGGGGGTCAAAAAACCCTGTGCTAACTCTTTGGGATGTTGGTATTAATGCTTCTGCAGGCTGCCTATAGCCAACTGCCCTGTGGGGTTGTATTTAACCTGTATCCCATTGGAGTTTCACTCTCATCCTAGCCTATCAGGAAGCTATTGTTTGGAGGGAAAGTTGGATGACCCTCTAACTTGTCAGTCTCTAAGATCATCCTGTGTTGCTCTCTAGCAATCCTTAGGTCTCTGTAAGGGTCATTTGCAGCTATGCAGGCTGACATCTGAAGGAAAATGCTGACCTGGGTGTGGAAGCACATAGCTCAGAGGGTAGGTATTTGATGGTGGTGGGCTGGATCCTGCGCCCAGCTAAAGGCATTATGGACAGACAGGTGGGTGGGAAATAGGGAAATAGAGAGGCAGGGAACACCACACAGGGCAAGGAAAAGGCAGGAAAGAAAGTGCTGGCCTTGGAGAAAGGATCCACCAACACGCAGCAGGAGTGCCTTTTGCTATTTGAGGTATCAAACTGTGACTTCTGGGTAGCTGGCAACCAGGACACTGCAGCCCACCAAGGCATAGCAGTCAACCTCATGTCAGCTGGGGTCTGACCTGTTTCTGTGGGTGCAGGTAAAAGGGTGGGATTCAGCTTCTGGTTTAGGGAGGTGCCCTGAACTGTCAAGGTAATTAACCAAAAGCCCCAGAACCCCTACTCAGCCCCCAGATTCCCCACTCACCGATCTCCACGGAGCTCACAATGTGAACCTCCTACCTGATTGCCAGCTTGCCCCAACAGCACAATGTCCTTTTTGAAAATGAATGTAACATCATTTCTAATGATTGTGCTAATCCTGGCTTAATAAATTATGTTATTTTCTAACTCAAAATGGTCAAAACCAGTTCATTTCCACTCACTAATGCCTAGGAGATCTATTTTTATGTGTCCCTTTTCCTTTTTGATAGCTTCCAATTTTCCTAGACTCATACTCTGCACATCCCAAGATCCAGGCACTGACAGAGTTTTGTAGTTGTTTCTTCTAACGCTGAGCTGTGCCCTATCAACAAATGAAGATCCCAAAGTCTCCACTTCCACAGACTTTACTCCATTCACAGCCTTGGTCAAGTCCACTGCAACAAAGAAGCTCCTCTTCAGTCACATTTCAAGTGGCCTTCAATCTGGAGGACCCATCATCCAGTACGATCTCAGATAATGTTCTGCTTCCATTCATTAGACCCTCGGGCACTGACAATGTTTGGAAAGTGTGCATAAGGTTTTCAAGGACACTTCTGAATGGGCATCCACTTCCTTGTTCATAAGCTGTTCTTAATTTAGGAACTCCACTGAAACTGGTTCCCTTCTGGTGACCCCGGTGACATTTGAAGTATCAGTGACATTGCTTCCACCATCTCAGCATCACACAAGCCACCACAGTATGACAAAATGACAGACAAATGAGGTCACATGAAATCAATTCTGTCTGGATGAAAAATTGACCCAACTTACTTGCCCACCACTTTAACCTTAACTCTCAGTTCCAGTAGTAACCACCTTCAATATCTTTTACAGAAAGCACCTCCTTAAAGACACCACCAACCAAAGCCAAGAAAGAGGTAAGTGGAACACAGCTAGGTAACAAACACTAAAAATATAGGGCAGAGTGCATATATCCTGGGATACCGACTCTTTAAAGACGGGGCTACAATAGAAAGGCAGAGAAAAGTCAATTAACAATTGTATTAGTCAAGCCACTGAATAGCTTCCCAGATTGTTCTCATTCTTCTTTCTAACACCAGCCCAAGAAAGGTAAACTAAGAAAAGGTGTATTGGGATTATGTGAAGCTACAGCTGCAAAGAGACTTAAATAGTCGATGATTTTTCAAAAATGAACATTTATTCTCTTCTCTAGTAACAGTTTAGAAGTTAACTGTCTGGATTGGTAGAGGGATTTGGTTCTGAGCATCATGAAGGGACCTAAGTTCTTCCCATGCTGTTGTTCCACTATCCCCTGGGTTATTGTTCTCGAGTGATCAGAACATGGTTGCTATTGGGAAAGGGAGTCCATTGGCAGATTGAATGCTGAGCATAGAAAAGTGGAGAGAAGGGATGTATCTACTCACTGTATGAGATTCTAGGTGGTACAGGTTGTGCTCAGTTTCTAATCCACCTAAAAGTACCACAGGAGAAAAATGCCTGATGATTTACTTTTGTTAAGATTACAGCCAAGAACCCCCTATGGAATGGCTGTGCTCAAGAACACATGGTTCGTATGTGAGTAGGAATCTGCTGTACAGCAACTAACAAGAACAATTTTACAATAGTTTTCTTAGAGGCAGGTCGTAAAGCAACCCTGGATTTTAGATATGCAGATTGATCCAAGGTTCCAAGAACCTACAGCCTAATAGACTGAGCTTGTCTCCTCCTCTCTCTACCCTCTACCCTCACACTGCACTTGTTGTTGTTGTTGTTGTTTTTAGGTGCCATTGAATTGATTTGGATCCATAGTGACCCTATGCACACAGAACTACGTACTGCTAGGACCTGTGCCATTCTCACAATTGTTCCTATGCTTGACCCCATTACTCTAGCCACTGTATCAATACATCTCTTTGAAGGCTTTCCCCCCTTTCTGCTGCCCCTCTACTTTACAAACCATGATGTCCTTCTCCACGGACTTGTCTCTCCAGACAGCATGTCCAAAGTATGTAACGTGAAGTCTGGCCGTCTTTTCCACTAAGGAATGCTCTAGCTGTACTTCTTCCAAGACATATTTATTTGTCCTTTTGACAGTGTATGATACTTTCAATGTATTTCTTCAGTCTTCCTTATTCATTTTTGAACTTTCACATGCAAAGGAAACAAGTGAAAATACCAAAACTTGGGCCAAGCACACCTTATTCATCAAAGTAATCCCCCTGCTTTGCACCATTCTAAAGAGTAAAGAAACAGAATTATTCAATGTAATGCATCATTTGAGTTGCACATTTCCAGTGAAATTCTTCCTGCCTTGCCCTCTCCAACTTCCAGGCCTTTATACATATGGTTCCCTATTAAAACTCCCTTTTCCAGTTCCTCACTTGACTACCTGCCTTCCACTCTTCTTTGTTCACACCTCAGTTCACACTCCCCTCATCTGGGTTAACACCCCGTATATAGTGTCCCTAAGATGGGGCAACATGGAGGTTAGAAGTGAGGATCCTGGAGTCCTTCTTGCTGGGAGACAAATCCTTGCACCTCATTAGCCAGTGGCGTTTAGGCAAAATGACTTAACTTCTCTAGAATTATAACGTGGGGATGACAATGGTGTCCCCTTCCTTGAGTGGATTGGAAATAATGTAAGGCTTCAGCACAGTGCCTGATCCAGAGTAAAGGTTCCACCCACATTATCTCTTACTAATTGCTGCAGAATGAAGACACTGACAAGATGCAAGCCCCTTGAGGGCAAGGGCAACAATAAGCCCACACTAGGAGATCAACAAATGTTCATGGAAGTAATGTCTAATATACAACCATGTGGTTAATGTGAATCTTTCATTATAAAAATGCCTTGTCAAGAAAATATCACTCCAAAGTCATTGTGCTGAGTCAGCTACTACAGTTGTAATTCTGAATGGCAATTCTTTCAGCACTTACTCTGTACAAATGCTTATAAGTCAAGAATACATCAGTAGTCACTTTGAGGAGAGAGATATGTCTTACATATCAGCTAAAAGCAGGGAGAGTACTTTTAAAATAGAAATTTCAAGGCAAAGTTTCCAGGAAACCTTGGTGAATTTAAAGAGTAGAACATTCAAAAGGTATACTTGAAGTCTGGTAATGAAAGCATATTGTCCCTGGCTATCAAAAAGAATAACATCTGGAAGCTCATCTGTAGATGATTAGACATCCCCACAGAGGGGTTATAAGGAATGGACAATTCAACCAGGATGTAGTATAGCTCTGATGAAACACAGATCATTCCTCTCGCTCCCAACTTCTTCCACCCTGCCACCATCATGACTCAGTTCTACCTTACAAATCTGGAGAGAGCAGAGTAATACACACATCGATACAGATAAGAGCTCTCAAGACATGAAATTCAGGACTCCCACTCCTCAGGAACAGAAGTGGAAGTAGCGATATCATGACAGTGGGGGCGGGGTGAGGGGAGGTCAAGGAAAGAAGGGAGAGAAAAAGGGAACCCATCACAATGTTGGATGTAGAACCCCCATGGGAAGGAAAAACAGGAAAGTGAGTGAAGGGAGATAATGGACTGTGTAAGACATGAAATAAGAATAATAATATATAATTGATCAAGGATTCACTAGGTTGGGAGAGTAGGGAAAGGAGCAGGGGAAAAGAGGAACTGATACAAAAAAGCTCAAATAGAAATAAATTGTTTTGGAAATGTTGATGGCAATGTATGTACAAGTGTGCTTTATACTATGGAATAATGGATGGTTATAAGATTTGTAAGAGGCCCCAACAAAATGAGTATTTTTTAAAAAATGAATATCGTCTGGGGCCTTAAAGACTTGTCCTCAAACAAGCAGCCATTTGCGCAAGGCATTAACTAAGTCCACATGAAAGAAGCACACCAGCCAATGTTTATAAATAATAAAATTTAGGTTCATAGAAGGAAATGGTATCAGAGCTTAAATTATGAGTATCAGTTTTCAGAAGACTATGGATGACAATGGAAGGCTCAAATCCATTTGCAGTGTCCCTGTATGTATTAAGCCTCTGTGACTCCCATCTGACCACCGTCAGGGATGTGAATAACCTTCCTAGCAGACGGAGAGCACTGTGAACTTGGTAATAGAAGATGTTGTTGGGTTAAAATGTCATGCCTCATCATTTGATCTCCCTTTTGACTCATTTTGAAGCTAGTCCACTTTTGTTTGTAAGTGAAGGGGAAATCCTTGTAGGTGGGGATCCCGTCTAGCCGTGGTCCAGGGATGGGAATGACCTGGCTCTCGTGCAATGGAAAGCGGATTGCTGCAGGATCAGTGAGGTTAAAATCTAACACCTTATTATGTGTTCTCCTTTTGACCCATTTTTAATTTGTTCTGATTTTGAATATTTCCTCAATTCCTTCCAGTTGAATTTGTTCTCTGCTTATTTTGTTATTGTTGGGTTTGTTTGTTTGCATTTGGTTGTTTATTTGGGGGGAGGGAGGTGCTGTGTTTTTTGTATGCTTTCCAGGATGTAAAATTTAGGATAGGCAAATCTATAGAGACAAAAACTAGATTAATGGCTTGTTAGGAGTGTGGGAGGGGTGGTTGGAGGGTCAGGGGAGCTAGTCGTAATGAGTACAAGAAGAAAGAAAATGGTCTGGATCTGATTGTGATGATGATTGAACAATTATTTTGATATGGCTGAATGAATGAAGTGTATAATATGTGAATTGCATGTTACTCAAACTATTTTAAGGTATACTTGAACCTCAGTTCCAGAAGTTCCTCCAACCTCTTCAAAATGTTATTCACTTAATAACTCTTTGGTGTGGTAGCATATTCTCTTATATGTGTTCATTCAATTGATTATTATTTATTGAGCACCTACTATTTGCCAAGGACAGCCCTGTGCTTGTTGGACACCATCAAGTCCATTCCAACTGACAGCAACCCTATGGGACTGAGTTGAACTGCCTGTAGGATTTCCATGGCTGTTATCTTTACAGAGGAGTCTGGTTACTCAGTGCCTAAGAACTTGGCTGCCAACTGAAAGGCTAGTGATTCCAATCCATCACCGACTCCAGCGGAGAAAGATGTGGCAGCCTTGGAAATCCTGGAGAGCAGTTCTACTCTGTCCCAGAGGGTCACTATGAGTTGCCTATGAGTCTGAATTAATTCATCAGCAGTGGGTTTTCATCTTTCCGGGAGCAAATTGAGCACTTAATCATTGCACCACCAGGGATTCTTCAGGCTAATGTAACTGCTAAGAAACAGCTGAGAAGTAAACATGGTTCCCACATTCATGGGACTTACTGTCTAGCATCTCAGTGTGCACACAAATTCCCAGGAGACCTTGTTACAGTGCAGAGTTCGAATCAGTCCACCTGGGCAGGGGCTATGTTCCTGGTCGTCTATAGGCTACCACGTGATGCTGACTGTGCTGGTTCCAGGACACGTTCTGAATACAAGGACATGAGAACCTGCATAAAAAGTCTTTCGATTTTCCTGTATCACAGTGATATAAACTTCCCTTTAGCCCTTCATCTTTCTCCTGCTACTGGCTTGCCTTTTCTTTTCTTTCACAGACTAATTTCTGGGTTGAAAATGGGCAGGCAAATATTTCCCCAAATTAAGAGGAAATCTATATAGACTTTCTTCATTACTATAGCTCTGTTTCAGAGTTTCTCAATCTAAATATAAGCATTACTCATGCTCAGACTCGATAGTTCTCTGTGATGAGGCCATCGTGTGCATGGAAGAGCATGGAGCAGCTCCCCTGGCCTTTACCCCTAGGTGTCAGGAGCACTCCCACCCCAGTTGTTACATCTAAAATTGTGTCTAGCCATGGTCCTTATGAGGACCACTGGTTTATTTTCACCAGCCTTGCCCCTTCACTCTTGGTAAAAGACATCGTTAACATTTAACCTTTATATAATGTTGACCACGCACAGACATTGTCCTAGTGTTGTTGTTGTTAACTGCTGTAGATTCACCCCTAACTCGCCGTGTCCTCGTGCAGAATGGAATGAAACACTGCCCAGTCATGTGCTATCCCCATGGCTGGATACAGATGGGACTGCTGTGATCCAAAGGGTTCCATTGGCTGGTTTGGGGAAGTAGATTAACATTTTTTCCTGGTCTGTCTTAGTCTGAAAGCTCCCCTGGAATGCTGTTAGCATCATAGTAACACGCACACCTCCATTGGCAGACAGGTGGTGGTGGTCCTTGCGGTGCACTGTACAGGATTGAACCCGGGTCTCCCGAATGAAGAGCAAAACTGTTACAACTGAACCATGACTGCTCCCTCTAGAAGTATCATTTTATTAGGGGCTCATGCAACTCTTATCACAATCCATACATACATCAATTTTGTCCAGCACATTTGTATATATGCTGCCATCATCATTCTCAAAACACCTGCTTTCTACTTGAGCCCTTGGTATCAGTTCCTCATTTTTCCCCTCCCTCCCCGCTCCCTCTCCCCCTGAACCCTTCATAATTTATAAATTATTATTGTTTTGTCATGTCTTACACTGTCCTATGTCTCCCTCACCCACTTCTCA
The DNA here is from genome assembly GCF_050624435.1 of Tenrec ecaudatus. Lineage (NCBI taxonomy): Eukaryota > Metazoa > Chordata > Mammalia > Afrosoricida > Tenrecidae > Tenrec > Tenrec ecaudatus. The sequence goes on from NC_134530.1 coordinate 19,467,624, forward strand.
GCTATCTGTCCCCCAGGGAGGAGGCTATATGTAGACCTTGCAATCTGTTCCCTCTTTCTCCCTCACCTTCCCTCCACCCTCCCGATATCGCCACTCTCACCACTGGTCCTGAGGGGTTCATCTGTCCTGGACTCCCTGTATTTCCAGTTCCTATCTCTGCCAGTGTACATCCTCTGGTCCAGCTGGATATGTAAGGTAGAACTGGGATCATGACAGTGGGTGGGAGGAAGCATTCAAGAACTAGAGGAACATTTTAAATTTCATCATTGCTACACTGCACCCTGACTGGCTAGTTTTTTCCCCGCAGCCCTTGTGCAAGGGGATGTCCTATTTCCCATGGATGGGTCCTGGATCCCCACTCCACAGTCCCCCTTATTCACAATGCTATGATTTTTAGGTGGGTCTTTGATGCCTCATACATGATCCCTTCGATATCTTGTGATAGCACATGCTGGTGTGCTTCTTCCATTTGGGCTTTGTTGTTTCTCAGTTAGATGGCCCCTTGTTTATCTCCCAGCCTATAGGACACCAGATTCTATATATTTTGGCAGCCAGGCACCATCCACTTTCTTCACCACATTTACTTATGCACCCACTTTTTCCTCAGCAATCGAGTCCGGAGAGGCTGGTATGCTTCTTCCATGTGGGCTTTGCTGTCTCTCAGCTAGATGACTGCTTGTTTATTTTCAGGTCTTTAAGACTTCAGGTGCTATATCTTTTGGTAGCCGGGCACCATGAGCTTTCTTCAACACATTTGTTTGTGCATCCATTGTCTTCAGCAATTGTGCCAGGAAGGTGAGCATCTTAGACTGCCGAATTGTTAGAACAAAGTGTTCTTGTGTTGAGGGAGTACTTGTGCAGGGGCTCACTGTTCATCCGTTTTCTTAATATTCAACCTATAAATATATGTACATCGATCTATTTCCCCCTCATTGTATATAAATATATTTACATCTTTATATGCCTGTATTTAAATCTCTATGACTACCCTTTGCCTCCTAGTTCTTTCCTCTATTTCTTTGTACTTTCCTCTTGTCCCACTATCAAGTTCTGCCTTCATTTGGGTTTTAGGAATTCCTCTCAGTTACATTGCCCTTGATCCAGCCCTGCCAGACCTCCCAGACCCTCGTTGACACTGATCTTGGATCACTTGTTGTTCCCTTGTCCCTAGGTTTGTTAACACCCACTTCCTTTCCCCCGCCTCCCCTATTCCCATGTATGCCTGGAAGTGTCATCCCGTTGTTCTCTCTTCTGGCTTGTTTATTCTGCCTATCTCTTCCAGGTAGACATGCTATGTACCATCACAAGACTGAGTACAATGAAGCAACAACAGAAAGTAAAACAATAGCTACAACAACAACACACACACAAAAACATAAATAGTTCAGGGTCTATTTGTTGTCCTTTACAAGTGTTTTCCAGTGGAGTCTGATGGAGTGCCATGCCCTGGCACCACCTCTATCCCTGGGGACTTCACTGCTCTGCTCCCCCAGCTGCTCTGCTGCACACCCCCAGTGGCTGGCTTCAGTGTAGTGAGCTCAGGGCAGGCACAGTTCCTGCCGTGTGTCTCTAGTGTTGTCCCCAATGGTGCTATGGGTCAATGAGGAATGCTCCCGAGGTGAGGCCGGCCATGTGGTCATCTCTGTGCAGGAACATTGTCCTCAGAGCTTGGTGAGCCAGGTTGTGCTTCACTTTTTTTTCCCCCCTATCCTCCTTCATTGGCTCCTGTGTGCTCTGACCAGACCAGTCCCTCATCTTGAGCTGTAGCTTCAGTGCTGTCCTCTGAAGTGAATTCTTCTTGGGGGAAGAATGGTGCTGTCCACTTAGTTGGCAATGGGGCCAGCCCCTCAGGCTTCTCTAAGTGTTCCTTGCTTCATGTCAGTGTGTTGCGTTCTTGTCTTGGAGCTCCGGGTTTTAGTCTGGTCCCTCTTTCCCTGTGGAGACAATCAACACCCTCCCCCTGTGTGGGTTAGTGCCCTGTTCCCCAGGCATCAAACATCTTTCTTTCCCCCTCACTTTTACTGGGCTACCATATGTATCCCTGAGTTTAGTCTGTCCCCTGCCATATTACCTGGACCTCACCCCAGGGATGTATAGCATCATCTTCCCTATGCCCCTTTTTAATTTTTTTAGTTTACCTCAGCGGACTAATGTAGTACTTGTCCTTTTGTGCTTGGCTTACTTCAATTAGCGTAATTTCCTCCGGTTCTTCCCATGCGGCGATGTGCTTCATGCGTTCATCACTGCTTTTTAGGGATGCGTAATACTCCATTGTATGTATGTACCAGAGTGTTTTAATCCATTTGTCTGTTGATAGGAATCTGGGCTATTTCCAACTCCTTGCAATTGTGAACTGTGCCGCGACGAACATTGGGGCACAAATGTCTGGTCATGGTTTATTTTTTGTCTCTTCTGGATATATGCCCAATAAGGGGATTGCTGGATCATATGGTAGCTCAATTTCCAACTGTTTTAGATATCGCCAAATCGATTTCCATAATGGCTGTACATACCTACAGGTCCACCAGCAGTGGACAAGAGTTCCTATCTCTCTGCATCCCCTCCAACACTTGTTACTTTCTGATTGCTTGAATTGGGCTATCTTTGAGGGTGTTAGGTGGTATCTCATCGTTGTTTAAATTTGCATTTCTCTTATGGCTAGAGATCTGGAACATTTTCTCATATATTTATTGGCCATATGGATTTCTGCCCTTGAGGAACTCCTGCTCAGGTCCTTTGCCCACCTCCTGAGTGGACAATTGTTTTTTTTCTTTTTTTTGTTTTTCTTGTTGTAGGTTTGCAGAGTATTGTAGATTTTAGTAATAAGGCCTTTGTCTGATGTGTCATTGCTAAAGATGGTTTCCCATTCTGTGGTGTCTCATTCTCTTGGTGAATTATTTCAATGTACATAAGTATTTCATTTTTAGTATGTCCCACTGGTCAATTTGTGCCTCCTCCGTGTTGGTGTCCTTCCAGATTTCTGATAGCCTATGTAATCCCTGTGTCAAGGTTCTCAGGTTAGACCCAATTCCCTCATTGATGGCCCTAATAGTTTGGGGTTTGACCTCAAGGTCTGTGATCCACCTTGAGTGTATTCTTGTGTATAGAGTGAGGGAAGGCTCTTGTTTCATTTTTCTGCAGCTACGTATCCATTTTTTTCAGCACCATGAATTGAAGAGGGCATCCGCTTCCCATTTGATATTGGGCCCCTTATCAAAGATCAGTTGTCTGTATGCTGATGATTTTTATTTCTGTGTTTTCAATCCTCTTCCATTGGTCTGAATATCTGTCGTTATACCAGTACCACACTGTTTTGACCACTGTGGCTGTGTAGTAGGTGCTGAAATTGGGTAAAGCAAGCCCTCCGACTTGGTCCTTCTTGAGGAGTTCTCTGCTAATTCCCGGTTTCTTCCCTCTCCATATGAAGTTGGTTATCTGTTTTTCCAACTCTTTGAAGAAAGATGCTGGAATATGGATTGGGATAGCATTGAACTTATATAGTGCCTTGGATAGAATTGACATCTTTACAATATTGAGTCCGCTGATCCACAAGCATGGGATCTCCTTCCATTTGTTGAGGTCATCCTTGGTTTCTTTTAATAGTGTTTTGTAGGTTTCCTCATACAGATCTTTTGTTTTTTGAGTCAGGGATATCCCTAGATATTTCAATTTGTGTTTGGTTCTGTGCCCTTGGCCGATGTGTATAGTAGTGCAATAGACTTCTGTTTGTTGATGTTGTAATCTGCTACTCTGCCATATTCCTCTATTGTTTCCAGTACTCTTGTGGAACTTTTAGGATTTTACATATATAATATCATATCATCTGGGAGTAATGATAGTTTTTCTTCTTCCTTCACCAGACGAATACCTTTGATGTCCTTTCTTTGCCTTATATTGTTAGCCAGGACCTCCAGCACAATGTTAAATAGGAGTGGGGACAAGAGGCATCCTTGTCTAGTCCGCTTTTTCAGAAGACTTGATCTCATCTTTTCTACATGTCTACCACATTGGTGTTGGTTTTTCATATATAGCTTATGTTATATTGAGGAATTTTCCTTCCATTCCTATCTTCTTGAGTGTCTTAAACATGAATTGGTGTTGGATTTTGTTGAGTGCTTTTTCTGCATCTATTGATATTATCATGTGGTTCTTATATTTTTTCATTTTAATGTAACAAATAATATTAATGATCTTTCATAGGTTGAACCATCCCTGCATCCCTGGAATGAATCTCACTTGGTCGTGGTGAATTATATACTATTGTATTTGGTTGGCTAGTGTTTTGTTAAGGATTTTTGCATCAATATTCATTAGGGAAATTGGTCTGTAGTTCTCAATTCTTGCCCAGTTTAGGTATCAGAGTTACACTGGCTTCATAGAAGGAATTTGGAAGTTTGCCACCTTTTTCTATGTTCTGGAAGAGTTTGTGTAGGATTGGTGTCAGTTCTTCCCTGAATGTTTGAAAGAATCCACCAGTATATCTATCTGGTCCTGGTGACTTTTTGGTTGGTAATTCTTTGATAGCCTTGTCTATTTCTTCTATTGATATGGGTCTGTTGAGGTTCTTGATGTCCATTGGGGATAATTTAGGGAGGGATTGTCTTTTTAAGAATTCATCCATGTCCTCCAAGTTTTTTAATTAATTGGAGTACAGTGCTTCATAGTACTGTTAATTATCCTTTTGATTTCACTATGGTCCATTGTAATATTCCCTCTTTCATCCCTCATCCTTGCTATTGAAATATGTTCCTTCCTTTCTCTGATCAAATTCGCGAGAGGTTTGTCGATGCGATTTATCCATTCGAAGAATCAACTTTTAACAGCATTGATTTTTTCCCATAGTTTTCTTATTTTCTCTCTCCTGAATCTCAGATCTAGTTCTTATTATTTCTTTTCTTTTTCTGTTAGTTGGATTTTCTTGCTGACTCCACTCTAGTTGGTGTAAATTTTGTGCCAGTGTATCAATCATAAGCCTCTCCTCCTTTTTATGTGTACATGTAATGCTGTGTAGCATCTCTTAACTCACTGAATTCTCCCCCAAACCCCACAAGGTAGGATTACTGCCCCTATGTCAAAATAAGGAAACGGAGACCCAGAGTGACTGAATGGCTTGCCTAAGATCACACACTGGTGAAGGGTAGACCCAGAAATTAAGTCCAGGTCAGCTTCCCAGAGCCTGCTTTCTTATTTTCTGTTGTCCCTCAGCACGGGGATCATAGCAGAGTGGATTTATTTTATTCTTTTGTCTTCAAAGCTACAACGGGTAATTAACCAAGCCGAAGTACTTGTCACTAATAACACTCTGTGGGACAAAAGAGAGAAGACAGAAGTTGCATCCATGGCCACATCCATTCTCCAAAATGTGGAATTACGTGCTCTGGAAACTGCTCTGAACTCCCCAGATAAAAAAGTACAGAACATCCACAGCAGTTCAATAGGTAAGATAACAATCGAGCCTGGTGCACAATGGGCACTGTCAGTAGAAGGACTCCGGATAAGCAATTACCACAACAGACACACACAAATACACTGGATGGGTCCTTTTATATAAACTCCTCGATAACACAGATTAATTTATAGTGACAGGAAGCAGATCAGTAGCTGTCAGGTATAGGAAAGGGTAGAAGGATGGCAAAGGGGCAGGAGAAATATTTGAGAAACTGATGAGGGAAATGTTTATATCTTGACTGTGTGGAAGTTGCTGGGTGAATACACATCACAGAACTTATCATAATGTGCACTTTAATTAAGTGCACATTGTTACGTTTAAATTACAGCTTACTAGCCATGTCTTCTTTAATTTAAAAATGTTTTTAAGGCCACCAATACGTCCCATTTGTGGTCTCTAATTTTGGCTTGAAGGTAGGATTTTGAAACTCTGGTGCCTATCCTTACCCAGGGCGTTCCTTGGGTGGAAGAATGCTAGAAACATGATTCTCAGGATTGAGATACAGCATTGTTTGCTTAATCAATTCCTTCTTATCCTACATCAAGGTAATTTCCCATGTTTCACCATTGTCTACACAGCCATGACCCTTCTTGTAGCGATGTCTGTCCTCTTGTCTTTAATTGCTTTCTGAAGTAAGGCCCTAGAAATGAAGGCATTGCTTCAAAGGTGCTATGTAGAAAACAATGGACGGTTCCTGGAAGTAAAGTCTTTCTGAAGTTCTGGACCACACTTTTCCTATCTGTGAAATGGAATTTTAGAAGTATTATAAGATTGACACATATATGGCCCTTCACTAAGAACCTGGCCCATCCCAGATGTTCAGTAGATGTGGGCTGTTCATGTTGGTGATGCAGTTTTAAGGCTCTTTGTGGCATCAGTAACTGGCCTGTTGCTCGTCTTACCAGCCATTGAAACTCGAGTTGTTGGGAATAACTGCTCTGAAGAAAGAAAGACCCTCAGCTTGCAGACCCAGATGAACACACTGGACATCCTGTGCGATGACGTGGTCCAGGGAAACGTGCAAGGTACATGTGACAGATGCTTTTTCTTCACACAGGTCAATAGCATCGTTTGGTTTTTTCTTTATTTTTGTTGTTCTTCTTCTTGGTCTGGATATTGGTTTTGGTTTTTGTCATAATATGACCACCAAAGTAAACTAGTCATTCATAACCCAGGGACAAGAAGAAAGAGACTCAGTAATTTCATATCAGACAGAAATTACTATAAATTTGATTATGGTGAATCAAACCATGGTAAAATATGATCCTTGGTCAGTTGACCTCCCTCTTGACCCAACCTGAATTTGCTCTAGGATTAAATATTTCTTGCTTGTTCGCTGAAAGAAATTACTTCTCTAGATTTTAAAATGTTGTTGGTGGTCTTTTTCCTCTTAGTCTTTATTTTTTATTTTATCTTTATATTATTATTATTTCTGCTTCAATTTGCTTTTGCTTTGTTATTGTTTCTGTTAGGCTTCCCGGTTTATGAAGGAGTGGCTGCATAGAGACAGTAACTGATGTGATGGTTTATTGGGAGTGAGGTGGGGTCAGGGAATGAGGGGAATTGGGGAGCAAACCATGAATGCAGGAAGGGATAGGGGTCATTAGAACTGATTCTGATGATGGATCTACAACTCTTTTAAAAAGCAATTTAACTATGGACATGTATGATGAGAATATTCTATCAAGAAATGTACTACAAAAGAAGCCAAGTGACACGTGGTTATTAACATGGGTGAAGGAGGAAGAGTCCTTGCTTAAGGGTCATGAGTTTATGTTAATGGTGGTGGAAAGGATATCAATAATGTTTGTACAATATGAAGAGTATAATCACTGACACTGACTTATACATGCAGTAGTTTTGGATTGGAGACTGTTTTGTTGTGTATATTTTGGCCACAGTTTTAAAAAATATTACCCAACTAACAATGAGTACATGGAAGAAGAAAATGTTCTAAAATTGAATGTGGTCATGATTGTACACCTCTTCTTGTTATGGTTGAACTATTGAACTGCATGCTGTGTGGATGAAGTTGCAAACAACTGTTTTTCTTAGGAAAAGAAAATTACGTAGTAGTATATGATTTAAAATATCATGTACATAAATATTGTATGCTATTAAAATAAATCAAAATAGGGCAGTCCTCTGCTTGAAATCCCTCAATAGCTTCCCTCTGAGCTTAAATTAGAAGCCCTTGAGACATTTGCCTCAGCTGCCCCATCTCCTCACTGCCCTCGTCTCCTTCCACTCTCCCCCTGGTTTGCTCTGCTTTGACCACACAGGCTTCCTTGCTGCTCCCCGATTCTCCCCCGGCCATGGGCAGCTCTGTTGCATCCTCTGTGGTTTCTAGGGGTCAAAATTGATTCCCTGGCATACAACATCTGAGAACCCTCTGAAACCGCAGCCTCCCGCCTAGCTCTGTCCCCTTCCCCAGCTTACTTTTCTCAATAGAAATAAACACTCACTGATATACAGTATATGCCTTTATTTATTTATACCTGTCTTAGTATTTTTATCTGCATCAGAGTGGAATATCCATAAGAGGAGACACTCAATTTGTTTTGCCCTCCCTCACAATGTATCCCTAGAATAGTGCCTGTAACATTAATGACCTTAGATTCTAAACAGTGTTGAATAAACGATGTCTATATTTGTTATTTCCAAATAGATTATTTCTTTTCAGTTTGGATTTATATAAGTGTGTATAGAACAGAAATTATTAGATAAATAGATCATAGAAAGATACATGTAAGCCAACATTAATAGATTTTTCCTCGTGTCCAGACTCAGCATTATATTTAATCCAAGTGAAATGCAAAACCATCTCTATGAGTCTCAAAAAACAAGTCTGTCTTTATTGAAGTCTCTTCAAGAGGCAGCATAGGAGAAGGATGGGACAGCATCACACAAGACTTAACCCACCTTCCTACAAACCCCCTTTACAGCTGACGCATCTCGCCTCTTTTCCTCCCTCAAAATTCCATCTGCTTCTCTCTTGCCCCTCCTCTCAACACTTTGTCATTTCCTTGGAAGGAGCGCTGGCTGCAGAATGGTTAGGTTTGGACTACTAACTGCAAAGTCTGCAATTTGAAACCAGTGCCTTTGCAGGAGAAAGATGGGCTTTCTACTCCCATAAAGAGTTACAATCTCAGAAACTCACCGAGGCAGTTCTACCCCGCACTATAGAGCCTCAACAAGTCAGAATTGACTCAATGGCATTGAATTTTGTTTGGTTGGGGGGTGGGGTGTTGTTTGTTTTTGTAAGGTTAGATCTGTGGCCTTTCTTCTGTAAATCAAATTAGTCTCACTTCATTTTTTCCACTTCTCATTCAGGGTCAAAACCCATTCACGGCTACACAACGTCTGACTCAGAATCTGGGAGAAGGAGAGACACTATGATTACCTCTACATATGTTGACCAATACACTGTGTGTCTGTTATGTACATCTACAGATAAACAACTCTCCCTATAGAAGTGTGTGTGTAAGAGAGAGAGAGAATGAGAGAGAGTGTGTGAATATATATTATACACCTGGACCCTGGGTGTTACAAATAGTTAAGCCAAAAGTTGGGCAGTTCGAACCCACTGACAGGTGTCTCAAACAACAGGCCCGGTGATCTGCTTCCAAAGACTCATAATCTTCAAAACTTTGTAAAGAAGTTCTACTCTACACACATAGGATTGTCCTGAGTTAGCATTGACTCAAAGGCAGCAAATATCGGCAACGTACATACATACATAGAGATGAGGAGAGTATGTGAGGAAATTACATTTTGTTTTCATTCAATTTTTCCATGAAGTGCTTTGACATATATCACACGGTGACTCAACATAATGCAGAAATTATTAGACACTATCATTAATATCACAATAACACCTGCAAGTAAAATTTTGTTGAAGATAATTTTAAAACAGTCACAGCAGTCCAAGGACATGGAGGTGTCAGAAATTTTCAGAAGGAATGAGGGAGATTATTGCTGACCTCCAAAGGAATTTGGCTTTAGGCAGAGAACACCAGAAAAAAAATTTTTATTTGGGGTTCACTGACTGAGGAGAGGGATTTGACTCTATGGATCATAACAAATTATAGATAAAATTGAAGAGAATGGAAATTCCAGAACACTTCATTATGTTCATGCAGAACTCATATATAGACCAAGAGGCAGTCATTCAAACAGAACCAAGGGGGTACTCATGGCTTAAAATCAGGAATGGTGTGTGTCAGGGTTGTATCCTTTCACTGTCCTTATTCAATCTGTACGCTAAGCAAATAAGATGGAAACTGAACCATATGAAGAAAACAGCATCAGGATTGGAAGGCGCCCCATTGACAATGTGCAGATGACACATCCTTGCTTGCTGAAAGCAAAAAGAACTCGAAGCACTTACTGATGAAGATCAAAGACTACATCCTTCGGTATGGACCGCACCTCAACATAAAGAAAACACAAGCTTTCACAACTGGACCAATAAGTAATATGATCGTGAGGTCATGATCATGAGATAAAATTAAGGTTGCTTGGGATTTCATTTCACTTGGATCCACGATGATCAACACTTGTAAATGTAGTCAATAAATTAATCAATCATCCCCTTGGGAAAATCTGCTGCACAAGATCTCTTTAAGGTGTTGAAGAGCAAAGATGTTACTTTGAGGACTAGGGTGCATCTGAACCAAGATGTGGTATCTTCAATGACGTCATGTTCACGTAAAAGATGAGCAATATATAAAGAATTGACGTATTTGAATGATGGTATTGGTGCAGAATATTGACTATGGAATGACAGAAGAAGAGACATGTCTTAAAGGAAGCGTAGCCAGAATACTCTTTAGAAGCGAGATGGAAAACCTTCATGTCCCATACTTTTAACATGGTATCCTGAGGGATCAGTCCCTGGTGAAGGACGTCAGGCTTGGCAACATAGAGAAGGTCAATAGGAAGGCTCTCGACTGGAGGGATTGAAACAGTAGCTGCAACGATGAACATAAAAACAAATGTGAGGATGGTGCCAGACTGGACTATTGTTTGCTTTGTTGTCTACAGAGTAGCTGTGAGTTGGAACCAATTCAATGGCATCTCACAACAGCAACATGTTACACTTAAATATCCTTCTACAACAAGATAAAACCATGAATCTCAAGAAAATGTAAATAACTGCATGTCAATATTCATGGACAACTCACCGATTAATGAGGCAACCAGTAAAATGTTAAGAATAATTTTGAGTAGCGATACCAGAGGGTAAGAGGAAGGTGGGAGGAGAAAGGGGGAACCAATGACAGTGACCTACATATAACCTCCTCCCAGGGGGGTGGACAACAGAAAAGTGGGTAAAGGGAGACGTTGGTCAGTGTAAGACATTAAAAAGTAATAATAATTTACAAATTCTCAAGGGTTCATGAGAGAGGGAAGGAGGGGAAAAATTAGGAGCCCATTCCAAGGGCTCAAGTAGAAAGAAAATGTTTTGGAAATGATGATGGCAACATATGTGCAAATGTGCTTGACACAATGGATGGATGGATGGATTTTGATAAGAGCTGTACGAGCCCCCAGTAAAATGTTTTTTTTAAAAAGAATAATTCACTAGCAATTTGAAGAACAGATAAAATACATATTCATATATATACATAGAGAGACAATGAGGACTGTTGAGATACTTCGCTAACTGATGCAACACTGATTAATATTCTGTAGGACAATGGAATATTTGGTGTTACCTTTTCTCTGGAACAGAAAGAAACCATATACATATCTACCAAGCAAAATGCATTTGCACCTCCAGAGAGAACTGTTCACACTTCTATTAGTTTCCTACACACCCGCCTCCGTGCCTACAGAGTTATAACCTGGCAATAGAAAATCAAGGGTGAAAACTCCGACAGAATCTGATCCTCCCAGGAGGCCTACTGGACAGTGCTCTGTTCTCTATCGAAGACACCCAGTGACATCGTCTCCCCATTTTTAGATCTCAGATGACTTCCCTATATGTAATGTATAATGTATATTTGGAAATGTATATTGATTTATATAGCGTTTTACATCCAGTTCAACACCGATTATCTCACAGTAGCTGAATTATATAAGACTTGTGGAATTTCATTTTGTTCTTTCTATCACACAAATTTTCTAATTTAATTTGATAATAAATGGCGGTGTAGCAAGCCATGTGCGACTCCACAGGAGTTGAAAAAATGGACCACATTTGCTTGTAGCAGTAGGGCCAAATCCTGATGACATTGTCAGTTAACGTGACAAAGGCAAGTTGCAAAAGGATACACAAAATTATGGGCATGTTTGAAACACATAAAGCATTATGTGTCATTTTGTAAACACACATAGTAAAATTATGAAAGCATTCATGCACAGGCTAAATTCCAATTTGAATTCTATGCTTACCTCTGGAGAAGGAAGAAAGAGAAACAAAGTAATAGGAGCCATATCTAAACATTTCACTTCTAAACATTTCATATCTAAAACAATTCTTTTGAAAAGAATTCTGAAGACAAGACGTCAAAATGTAAATATCCTTACATCTGAGTATAGAATGTCTAAATTTGTTTGGTATATTTTTCTGCATGCTTGAAGCATCCTTTAAACTGTTTGAAGAAGAGAAAAGGTGTTTGTTTAAAATTAACCTTTTACTGTATGGCTGGCACTATGCTGGCAGCCCTGTCCTCCCAAAATGAAGTCTCCTCTCCAGTCACGGCCCTGAGGAGGGTTATAGTCTGTGGGGAAAATTGGGTTAAGTTTACATGAGGCAGTCAGTTGGCACAGCTATACAGGCATTCAGAGAAAGTGATATAGGTGTTCAGTGATACAGGCATTCAGTGATACAGGCTTTATAGGCGTTCAGTGATATAAGCGTTCAGTGATATAGGCGGTCAGTGATATGAGCGTTCAGTGATATAGGCATTCAGTGATATAGGCATTCAGTGATATAGGCGGTCAGTGATGTGGGCATTCAGAGACGGGAGCAGCAGAGCTGATGAACTGGTTTGACCCCGTCTTGTAGGAGGAGGTGGACTTGAGTACGAAGAGCATGCACGAAAGCTTGAACTTCGTGGGCAGCCCCTAAGCACAGAAGGAGATCGGGGAGGCTTGGCAAGTGTAGAGTATCCAGGTCCCGTTTAAGGGGTGGTGGACAGGAAGGACAGATGAAAAGGTGAACCACTGTTTCTTTCCTCAGGTCTCAATGCAGTTGCCTTTATTTCATATGCTTCTCTGGGGGACATCATCAATGCAACGTTTTCAAAAGAGATGAATGAGAGCAGTCGACTCTCCCTGAACTCCCAGGTAGTGAGTGCTGCCATTGGACCCCAAAGAAACACCTCTTCCTCCAAGTCTGTCACTCTGAGTTTCCGGCACACGAAGGTGGGTCAGAACTGCAGTGTGGTCTTGCTGGGGTTTCAGGGAGGTCGACTGAAAACTTGTACATGTCTCAGAGAGTGCTTCCAGAACTACACCACCCAGAATGGCAACCACAAATTCTCTGGCTCTGGAGCACTGGAACATAGCTATTCAAACCGAGATAGGCTCTGAGTGTAAGACACACCCCGGATTTGAAAACTCAAATATATTTTTTAAAGAATGTAAAATAACTCATTAATAATTTAAATGTTATCTACACATTAGAAAGAATACTTTGAAGATTGCAGATTAAGCAAAAGGTACTCTGAAAATTAATCTCACTAGTTTCTTCTTACCTTTTTTAATGTGGCCAGTGTACATTTTAAATTAATAGGTGGCTCACATGATGCTGTTTGAAAAACATAGTAGATGCAATTATTCTGTCTACAGGTACTTCATAAATGTGTGTGATTTAACTTGAGATTCAGAGAAGCCTGATGGTGGCATAGCAGCTTACATATTGGGCTGCAAACCACAAAGTCAGCAGTTCAAAACCAGCAGCCACTGTGCGGAGAAAGATGAGACTTTCTACACCCGTCAACAATTATGGTCTCAGCAGTTCTCATCTGTCTTGTAGGGTTGCTGAGTCAGGATTTATGTATTTGATGGCAGTGGGTTTTGAGATGAAACTCAGTGACCAAAAAAACTTTCATTTAATCCATTTCCCTTTTTCCTTCTCTGTCTGATCTCTTAGAACAGCCAGACGCATATACGATAGAATTGGTCGGCTTCGTTTCCCTTGGGCTCTGTTAAAAACAGTTCCCTGGAGACATGTAGGGTTCCTCTCCCTAGAACATAAAATCTAGGTTTGGGATTTTTCTTGTGTGTCATCAGACTTGCTGCCTGATAAGTAATCTGGGAACGGCCCAGTGGGTGATCAAAGGAAATCAGGCCCCAAACAAGAGAGCATCCGATCGTAGTCTGGGCCCTCTGGACTGATGCTCTGGAAGGCCAGGGAACAAAGACATCAGATGGAAGCTTATTCTACTCTCTTTCCTCAGGACCTTTCTTCCCTATACCACCTTGTCCTTGTGTCCTTGAATATTGTGTTGTGGGTGTCGGGATCACAGTAGGTGTACAGAGACCAGGGAAATCGGGCTGGCTGAGAGAATCTTTGGGGGAGAAGATGCTACAATCAATGAAACCTAAAATCCTGGCTCCAAGAAAGTTGTAGCCGTGTTTCCAGTTATGCAGACCCCAACAGAGCTGCCCCTACAGTGGCGAGCGTCTGAGCCAAAACAGCAGGCTCACTTGAAATCAAAATCACCCGGGTGACACCTCGTCCACAGTGTTCAACGGGGCAACCAGGCAGACGTGGACTTGGAGAATCATCCCTCCTATGGAAGAAGATTCTATTTCATTTTATTTTCAGATGAAGCCCAATAGCAAGAAGGTTTTCTGTGTCTACTGGGAAAGCTCAGGAGAAGGTGGCCACTGGACCACGGATGGCTGTTTCCTGATAGCCGTGAACGAGAGCCACACTGTATGTAACTCCACCCACCTGTCCAGCTTCGCTGTCCTCATTGCCATCACAAGCCAGGTAAAGTGTAAATGCTTAATTCTTCTGTTACATACTTTGTGAGCAACTCTGAGAAAACAGTAAGTACTATAAAGGAAATAATAATAAATTTTAAAAGCAAGTGACTAGAGTGACGGGGGAAATATATAACTTTATATCATGTAACCAGAGTAGGGTTCTCTAAGAACTAAATATTTGAGCTCCTTTTTAAAAATTATTTTGAAATATTTGAATTTTTTAAGTCAGTACTCACACATAAGAACAATGGTGAAGATGGTGCTGGATAGAATAGTGCTTTCTTCTGTTCTACATAGGGTTGGTGTGTCATTCTGGGTAGATTAGGAAAAAAATTCACAAGCATGCATATGTGTATAAGAAAGAGCTTTATATATAAGAGCAGTTGAACATTGAGAAAAAACATCCCAGCCCAGTCCAGATCAAGTCCATATGTCTGGAATTAGGCCACATGTCCAATGCCAATCTATAAAGTCCTCTTCAGACTCACAAAATACAGTCAATGAAGTCAAATACACGAAGATCACAGGCCAGTGGGTGGAAGGTCTTGTGGATCCATTGGCAGTATTAGCATCTCAGTGCTGGTGTGGGTCTTCGTGGCTCCTCCAACTCCATGGCGCTAGCATAGCTCCATGTGTCATGGCAGCAGGAATATCAAGCAAAGAGTCTGTGTGCCCAGCCTCCAGCAAGCTATTTATCTCTGTATTGTGACCTGATTGACAGGCTAAATTCCACCCATTTGCCCTTAATAGTCTCAAATTGGCACCAGATTATGCAACTACCACAGGAAGTGAGTTGGTTTTAGAGTTTCATGAGTCAAAATTGACTCAAAAGCAACAAACTTCCATTTTTTGTAAGTTTGAGGGCAAGTAGTCTGTCTGGGAAATGATCCCAGACCCTATCAGCCAAAGAGAAGGGAAGAGATGGAGCCGAAGGAAGTGGAGAGAGTGTGAAAGGGCAAGTCACCACCGTCAAAGAAAAGCTTTGACCAGTAAGTCTGCTGGGGTTACCAGGATGTATTGTGTGAGAGCTGTTCCTAAACAGAGGGCACCCCCAAAAATGAAGGTTACACTGTTTGGCTCATTAATGACATTTTGTTTTCCTTTTGTTTGGGGGAATTTGGTCACTGAAATCTAAGCTCAATTGGATGAATGTTGCCAAGTATTACGGATAAGTATTGCTGACAAGTGCTACTTGGTGCTGATAAGGAAAACTTGCCAGAGTTTTGATTCTACTTGCACCTATTGTTTCTTGTACACAACCTTATGACGGATTTTTGTTTGGCTCTTAGCTTAGCAAAGCCATTTTAACTCTTGATCCATATATATGTGTGTGTATACACACACACACACTTAACATCATCCTATGTAACTGGGCTCATCCCATTGAATCACTCTGGTCATAGAACAGACCATGCACCACAGTGTCATCTCACCTGAGAGCAAGGTTGCTGGAGTACTTTTCTACCAGTTTCTCAACTGTTATTACTTGAGTGTAGCTTTCAGGGACACTTCTGGCTTGCTCTGGCAAGTCCAAGTCTAGGTGGCTGAGAAATGGGTGGAACTTGGAGAGGATCATGGAATGGTCCTACTCCATAGGGCTTTCTTTCAAAATCTCTTCGGGAGCAAAATTTAGTCCAAAAGACTTTTCTCACACACTCCATCATCAAGCTTCCCTGCTGTGTTTGGGATACATCACTGAGAGACAAGGAGCCCTGGTGGCATACACAGTGGGTTACACATTGGCCGTTAACCCAAGGATCACCAGTTCAAAACTACCAGCAACTCCCAGGGAGAAAGACGAGGCTTTCTGCTCCTATAGCTATTTAGAGCCTTCAAAACTCACAGGGGCAGTTCTACTCTGTCCTATAAGGATGATATGTGTCAGAATGCACTTGATGGGGTGTGGGTTTTTTGAGTGAGTTATCCTACGAGGGGAACCATCATTTCAGAGCAAGGAGGCTACATGCGAATGCCTTTTTGCTCCCAGGAGGAGGATCCTGTGCTGACTGTGATCACCTACGTGGGGCTGGGCCTCTCCCTGCTTTGCCTGCTCCTGGCAGCCCTCACCTTCCTCCTGTGCAAAGCCATCCAGAACACCAGCACCTCCATCCACCTGCAGCTCTCACTCTGCCTCTTCCTGGCCCACCTCCTCTTCCTCACTGGGATTGACCAAACTGAGTCTGAGGTACGGCAATGTCCCAAAGGCCTCCCTGTCCTGTCCATGAGATGCAGGGCCCATGGAGTCGTGCTGTTCTTGATGCCCTGGTAAGCGTTCCTCAGTCCAGGGAGAGTTGAAAGGTTCATGCCAAGGTGGGAAATGTTTGCTTTAACTATCAACAACCTTTACTTTTGAAGACCTTGGTCTAATGTCAAGGGTTCTAAGGTCAATGTCAAGGTGAAAGAGAGGCTCTTGGGCTGCATCCCACCATGATAGACCCCCCTGATGACTCTCCCTCCTCCCCTAGGTGTTGTGCGCCATCATCGCTGGTTCCTTACATTACCTCTACCTGGCTGCCTTCACCTGGATGCTACTGGAGGGCCTGAACCTCTTCCTCACTGCGAGAAACCTGACGGTGGTCAACTACTCCAGTGTGAGCAGATTCATGAGGAAGCTCATGTTCCCTGTGGGCTACGGAGTCCCAGCCATGATTGTGGCCATTTCTGCAGCGTCCAAGCCTCACCTTTATGGAACTTCTGCCCGGTAAAAGCAATTCCACCCTGGGCTATGGACAGTTGTACATTTCCTTATATTGCCTGAAGCTTTTGGGGAGTGGTGTTAATGACGGTCACTGGACTGTACGTGTATTTCCAATGTACATTCTCCTTTATAAAAGCCCTAAGCCCTTTCCCAAAGGGGGCAGCTCAGGTGATGGTCACCATTGGGGTCCTCAAGGAAGAGTTTGATGTACATCTCAGCTCTGTCCTTCCCAGGCTCTGAAGCCCTGAGTTCTCAATCCCAGCCCCCTCACGTGAGAGAGAGGGATAATAATTTACCCGCATTGGCCCAGCCTCTCATGGCTGCTATGAGAATTCACACGACTCTATTAGTTTTCTAAAGTTGCTGTTGCAAATAAGCGAGCAACTTTTAATAAGAGAAATGCACTGTTTCGCAGTTCTGAATGCCCGAAGGCCAAAATCAGGGTATTGGCCGCACTCTCCCCAAAAGTCCTAGAAAAGGATCCTTTCTTGCTTTTCCCAGCTTCCGGTGGTTCCTGACCATGCTTGGCATATCTTGTAGCTACATCAATATATCTGCCTCTTTTGTCACATGGCGCATCGGTGTCTTCTCTCCTTGTTTATAAGGACACCGCTCACAGTGGATTAGGTCCATGCTTCTCTAGAAAGGCTTTATGCTAACTGGTGACATCTTCAAAGTCCGTGTTTCCAAAGAAGGGCACATTCACACTTATAGAAATGAGGAACATCAACCTATAAAGTGACACAAGCCAATCCATCACGAGGACTTCACCACACAACACTTAGCACAGTACAGATACTGAGTCCCCGCATGGTGCAAACTGTTAGCAGGCTCGGCTGCTGAAGGGAAAGTCGGTACCTGGTGGCATTTTGGAAAAAAGGCCTGCTGATGTACCTCTGAAAAGTAAGCTGTTGAAACCCTGTGGAGCAGCATCCCTCCCTGACACCATGGGTCTCCGTGAGCTGTGCTGCCTGGATAACAGCTGACTTTGTAGAGGAGCATCCCACCCTGACACCATGGGTCTCCGTGAGCTGCGCTGCCTGGATAACAGCTGACTTTGTCACGTGGGAGTGTGAACCACTGTCTTCAGTACTCCGCCGTGGGAAGGTTGTCACTTTAGGTTCAGTTCATGCACAGTCTCTGATTTCTCCTTGGTCACTTTCTCGTTTTTCCCAGTTGCTGGCTACACCTGGACCAAGGATTCATCTGGGGTTTCCTTGGCCCTGTCTTGGCCATTATCTGTGTGAGTGAGTATGTGGCTTCCACGCGTTCTGGGTGCAGGGCTGTATCAGGGACACAAATGTTCTCAAATATATGGTATGATTTTCCACCTACTACCATTCAAACCCATGTTCAAGTGTGTGAACTCACTATGGACATGGTACTATGAAAATATATTTTAGCTGTTGTTGAGAATATACACCAGACTTCAGTGTATACACTGTGTACAGACCAATTCAATAATTTCCACATGAACAATTCAGTGATGTTGACTGCATTTTTCAAATTATGTAACTATTCTCTGCCCCCCTTAGTTTTCTGATATGTTTCTCCCCCACTAACTTAAACTCACTGACCCCCAAATTTCCCACCTAATCTCCCGATCCACTCCTGTCATTTGGACCCCACATAGATAATTCTTAAAAGAGCTCAATACTCAAGGTGGACACTCTTCAAGAGTTCAAATTAATTGTTACTTGGATTTAAGAAGACCCCAGGGGATAAGTTTGATTTAAAGATGATCTCTGGGGAATTGTTTCAGTTCATTCACTCTGTGGCTCCAGAAAGCGTGGATTCCATTTCAAATGTGAAACTCTGTTCTACATTTCCCCCTCACAAGCACCTCCCTTCGATCAAGATTATTCGGTAATGATAGCATTGATCAAAATGTTTGGCAATGATAGCTGGGCACCATTCAGTCTGGCCTCTTGGCGAAGGAGCTGGTCGCTCACGAAGGCAATTAGATCTGCAGTCCAGTTCCATCTCCAACCCCTAGTTCACCTTCATCTGCTGCTGCTCCAGGTGGCTCAGTCAGAACTCACTGCCACAGAGTCACTGGTGACTCAAAACAGCCACATAGGATAGGACCGAACACCCCAGTGGGTTTCTGAAGCTGTAGCTCTTTCTGGGAGTAGAAAGCCCTTCTCCCTTGGAGCGCCTGTTGCATTCAAATGGCTTAACCTTGTGGTGAGCAGCTCAACCATTAACCTCTGTGCCACCAGGGAGAGCACTATAGCTTGGATGGCCTCTTTTGAGCTTTTAAGGCCACAAGCACCACGAAGGGACTGATATGTAGAACATGATCATTAAACACACCATTAGAGCAGTTAACTAAGTGGCCCCCCTTGGAACTGCGATATGACCCTAAGCTGCTAAATCAAGAAGCTAAATCCCATGAGGTGATTGGTTGTACATAAGAAGTCTTTGTACTGCTTTGTTGTTTGTGTATTTGTTTTTATAAATGCATCTGAAAACGTTTGCCAATTGACATGGTGCAGATCTAACTTGCCTTCTGCGCTCTTTATCACCCGTGCAGGTGAATTTCATACTGTTCCTCTTGGTCCTGTGGATTTTACACAGGAAGCTTTCCTCTCTCAACAGTGAAGTCTCAACCATCCAGAACACAAAGTAAGATGAGACAGATGCTACTTCTCCCCCCGCACCCCTTTTCTGATGTAGCCTCCTCGATGCTTCTCCCTCCTCCATTTCCGGACACACACGCCCCCCACAGCCAGGCCAGAGGCAAGCAAGGTCACTATAGTCTCCCACTATAGTCTCCCACGGTCCTAGTTAATGAGAAGCTGTACAAACGAGAATACAGGTTAAGCAACTATGGCAAAGAGGCCCCAAAAGAGTGAGATGGGAGCTTCTTTCACTCTCATGTTACAAATCGAGACGGGAGTATTCCGAACTGGTAGGGACACGGCTTCACAGAGGGTGCCAGGGACTCGCTCAGGGGGTTCTTTCCAACTGTTGCTCTGCTAAAGCCCGGAGTACTGTTTTTGTCCGCATCTCATCCATGGCAGAGATGACATGAACATTGCACAGGCCACGTTAGTCAACCTTAGTCTCATGGCGACACCTAACTACAAAGGAGTCTGGGAAAAGTCATCTCTCACATGGAAACTATGTGTTCTAATAAAACTAAGAGGTAGAAGGGACTTAACACTGGAAAGAAGGTGGGGAGTGCGGAGGGAATGTCAAAATCCGAAGTTTCTGCTACCCAACAGGAGCGCTCTTTCTTTGTAAAAAATAGCCAACTCAGGTCTGTTAATACACCAATTATGACCCCTTAAATTCTATAAGAATCCCAAGAATTGAGCTTCTGAAGAATATCTTAACTCAGCCAATAATTAGCTAATCGTAGCTAATGTTTAAGTGTATTAGGTTTTTTACGTCATCATTTCTGACTCCACTCAGGATGCTGACACTCAAAGCGACAGCTCAGCTCTTCATTCTGGGCTGCACCTGGTTTCTGGGCATCCTGCAAGTGGGCCCAGCTGCCCGGGTCATGGCCTACGTCTTCACCATCATCAACAGCCTACAAGGAGTCTTCGTCTTCCTGGTCTACTGCCTCCTCAGCCAGCAAGTAAATATTGACCTCTATTTCTTTAAAGTTAATAAAAGTTTGGAGTTACAGATATCAATGAAACACTTAAAGCTGTGTTCTCTAAATTGTAAAATGGGCTTGAAAAAAAGTATGCAAGCACTATTTTCTATAAGATGCTACTGTTTTCCTTCTAATTTAAGATGCTGTTGATGGTAAGATGTGTTCAGAAAGTAACTAATTGCTGTATCAAGAAATGTCGTGCTTGCCTTCAGCTTTTCTATCTGTAATAATCACTCTTGCTGTGTAACAAGAATCTTCGAAATGTCAATGGCTTAAATGACAGGTATTTTACTGTTCTCATTCTTGGGTGTACAGGTTGGTTGGGGCTCAATCTTGATCTTGGCTGAGCTTGGCCTGGCTTAGCTTACAAGGAGACAGGCCCTACTGGGGACAGCCATTTCAATATTTTGCTTCCATCCCCTCTACTCATATCTTGTTGGCCAAAGCAAGTCACATGATCAAGCCCAAATCAACCAAACCCAAAACGCACTGCTACAGAGTCAATACTGACACACAGCCATCACCGATGGGTTTCTGAGACTGTCACTGTCTCAGAACCTTTCTTTCTCCCATGGAGCTCCTGGTGCTTTCTCACTGCTGACCATGCAGACTGCAGCCCAATGGGTAACCCGTCTGCCACCAGGGGTCTTTCAGTACCCAAAAGACAAGAACGTTCCACCCACCATGCAGCTAGGACACAAGTGTACCACTGCTACAGAAATGTGAAGGAATAAGATCGATAAGGCAATTTACCACAGCACTAAACATGAATTCTTTTTTTACTTTCAGAAAACTAGTTTTTGAGATATTTTATTATGAGTTGGGTTAAGGTTTGCGGAGCATGTCAGTTTTCCATTCAACGTGTCGTATAGCATTTGTTTCATGTCATTGATTGCAGTCCCCGTGATGTAACATCACTTACTCCATTTTCTCCCTGTTTTTTTCTGCTTCCATTACTATTTATTTTCTACCCCTTCTGAACTTTGTCCTTGGGCAAATGCTGCCTTTTCTATCTCAAGTGGTTGATATTTCTAAGGTGTACATACTTCCCTAGGATTATTGCTCCCTTGTCTACTTTTTGCTGAAAATTCAGCCAGGATGATGAGTTCACACCTGAAGAAGGACTAAATGTGTGTTTTATCATTTTAATGGTTGTATTGACATATTATTCAATTTCAACAGTTGTACTAACATTTAACTCATATCATACAATTTAATCGTGTGGGCATAAACTTTTGAACATTTCAGTAACATGAGTTCTTAAACAAATTTTCAAGTGTTGGTATCATCTTCTAACTAATACATTCTACTTGTTCTATAGTGAAATCATATAATAAGCTAATTCCCAGAATTTTATTATCTTTACTTTCAAATATAAAAGAAAGGCAACAAAGTTGTGTCATAATCTCCAAGACGCTATAATTAACAAGGTGCCATATTTGTGCGACTTTCTGCATCTGTAAAGATTTAGAGCAGGGCTCCTCAAACTCTTTCAACAGGGGCCAGTTCACTGTCCTTCAGACTCTTTAGAGGGCCAGGCTATGGTAAAAAAAAAAAAAACTATTAACAAATTCCTATGCATGCTGCACATATCTTATTTTGAAGTAAAAAAAACAAAAGGGGGAAAAACACCCGGCGGACCAGATAAATGTTCTCAGTGAGTCACATGTAGCCCACAGGTCGTAGTTTGAGGACCCCTGATTTAGAGCCTCGGAACCCCCCTACAGGGTCATTGTGAGTCAAAATTGACCTGAAGCGATGGTGGTTTTCCAAAATATTTACATTATTACATACCTATCCATTTATCCATGCTTCTTTCTATCCACTCATGCATGTCTTTACAAGCAATTATATCTGACATGAGCAGCCAAAGAAACGTGCAAGCAGCTCTTCTCCATCAGTGTACACACCTGAGGGAGCACTATGCAAAAGACTTACTCCTTCTCTTCCCTCGGTTTCTTCCACTTTCTAAGGCATCACATCGGGGAAGCAGCTAGGTTTTAAAGATGTGTATTTTTATTTCTGGTTCTATGTGGCTAACGGGTGGCCTATTCATTTGTCTGCAGCAAATAACAGAAAGAAACCATAAGTTCCAACACTCATGAAATACTTACTGTTTGGACTCATTGGGATCAGGCTCCTAAAAACATAGTTCCTTCCTGAGGGGCAGGCCCAGATCAATTGGACAACATGCTGGCTCTGAAATTTAACCCCTAAGGAAAATGGAACTCCAATGTATACTATTGATTTCCTAGGCACACCTCAACTTAAATTTCATTATATTACGCAACTTCTGCAGAATGAGAACAGAACGCTGGAGGCGCAGTGGTTAAGTGGTGATTGGAACGCACCAACTTCTCCATGGAGGAAACATGTGATAGTCTGCTTCCATGAAGACTACAGTCTTGAAAAACTACAAACTCATAGCAACTCATAGTTCGACTCTGTCTTTAGTGTTGCTATGAGTGTGTTGTACAGAACCTGGTACAATGCAACTATTAAAAATCATGTTATAAAGACTGAAACCTTATGAAGCGGGGATTCACACAGCCCCAACCAGGAGGTAGAGGGGCCAAATAAACATCATCCAGCAACCAAAAGAAACATAAAAGCACTCAAGTTCCTTTTTTCTCTTTAATGTTTTATACAACTTTATTCAAGTTCCTTACATGCATTTCTCAGACAGCCTGAAAGGACAGACACATCTCAGACAGCCTGAAAGGACACACACCTTTCTTTTCCCAGACATTTTTCTTCTCCCTCATAGCCCCAGCACCACCTTGTTCCAAGTGTCCCCCAAAATCTACCTCTCGGCACTCAGAAATGCTCACCATCATCAAGTCCATTCCAACTCATCACAACCCTATAGCACTGGAAGCACTTGCTGATGAAGCTCCAGGATCGCAGCCTCAATGTGAAATCCACAGTATGGATGACAACTCCATGCAAAACAGGCCAACAACCTCGCAACTGGACCATTGTGGTCACTAGTGAAAGGTTTGACATTGTCATGGATTGTGTCACGATCATTGTTCATAAGAAGCAACACTCAAGAGATCAAAAGATGTGTGACATTGTATAACTCTGTTACACAGGACCTCTCTGGAGTATTGAAAAGCAAGCATTTTACTTTGAGGACTGAGGTGTGCCTGGCCCAAGCCATGGTATTTTCCATCGCCTCATATACATGTGAAAGTTGAACACTGGATAAAGGAGACTGAAGAAGAATCGGTGCGTTTGAACTGTGGTGCTGGAGGTGAATACTGAAAGTCCCATGGACTGCTAAAAGGACAAACCGAACTGTCTTGGAAGAAATATGGCCAGAGGGCTCCTTAGATGCAAGGATGGCAAGCCTTCGCCTTACATACTTTGGACATATTGTCAGGAGGGAGCGGTCCCTGGAGAAGGAGATCACGTAGGGTCGGGGAGAGGGGCAGCGAAGAGGAGAAAGGCCCTCAGGGAGATGGATGGACACCGCGGCTGCAGCAGCGGGCTTGGGAAGAGGAACAATTGTGAGGATGGAGCATGGCCGCACGGTGTGCTGTTCTGTTGTGTAGAAGTTCACTGTGGGTTGGAGCCAACCCAATGGCGTCTACAACATATTACTTCTGCTTTCCTACTTTTCATCTGCATGTTTTGTAGATTTTTTTGTATTTTATAATTTTTATATATTTTATATTTATATATATTTTTGTATTATATAATATGAAACCAATAAAAAACTATTGCTGCGGAGTCCACTCGGATTCCTGAAAAGCCCATGTGTGGATGGGTAGAATCGAGCTCCATGGGGTTTTCTTGGCTATAATCTTTCTGGAAGCAAACTTGTCTTTCCTCAGAAGAACTTCTGGGGGGGTCAAACCCCAGTTTTTCAGGGAGCAGCCCAGCCCAAACAGTTCACACCACTCAGGGGTCTTTATGTAATATAATAAAAGTGGGTTTTTTAAATAATAAGTCTCTTCTCTTTTTGACTCGCTGGCTTCTCTCATCTTCACCACTGTTAATGGAGACGCTGTGGGTGTTTCCCTTGATTCTCTAGGTCTGGAAACAGTACCGAGGGTGGTTTAGCAGGATCGTGGAATCCAAGTCTGAGATGGAGATCAACACGCTTTCCAGCAGAGCTGCCCTGACTCCAAACCCAGCAAGGTAAGAGGACTTGTGACTTAGCTTAGTGTTTCACCCCTTTGGTGCCTCTGATGTTGTCTCTCAGTACTGAGCCCCTCTCACAAAGCGGAAAAGGGAGAGTTATATTCTTGTCCTGAACACCTCCCTGGTCGGTCACTCTCACTGTTACCATGGAGATGCTCAGTTAGTCTCCCGGGTCACTAACTACCAGTATTTCCCTTGTACTTATGCTAAGTAACAGTATGCTGACTTGTGTTTACGTCTCCATGATACAAAGAGACAGAGGTAATAGATGACCAACACTGTGCGGTGTCCATTTAAAGTAGACCCCCCACAGGGTGGGGGTTTTAAGCCTAGAGGTAGCAGAGCATAAAAATACTCTTCTCCAGACCCCCAGTATCCTGTAGAAAGGTGGGTGTGAGCCCAGGGGAGGCAGTGGATATCATGGAAAGGGATCCCATCACAGATGTTCTACTTACATAGAGGGGAAGCATGCAGCAAACAGTGAGGCTTTCCTGAGAAGAAATAGCCCTCTTAGAAAAGGGACCCCACTGGAACTGTTGCTTGTATTTGTCCACTCGGCCATTGAGCTAACTCAAACTCCATGTACCAAGGGATGACTTTTCAGCCTGCTCTGAAAGAGACATCTCCCCACAGTTTTTTTCTTATTTGCCCTTTGGGGAGGAAACATAAAATACCTCAAACAAGGTATGTGTGAATGAGCAAGCAGAGCTCCAAATGTCCAAATCCATAAAATCTCCACAGAAAAGGTCATAACATTGCCAAAATTTTCAAAAAGCTTGATTTCCTGTGTTCTGAGTATATGCTCACCGCAGTTGCTCACCATAGAATACTTTGTGCACATGGAGAAGTCTAATCAACCACTTTCGATGTTTCTTAAGATAATTGGTGAATTGATTTTACTCAGCAGTGAAAAGCTACATTGATGTCATTTTGTGGCAACATCTATTCCTTCTTTAGAAAGTGGTTGCTTTATATGTAAATACATAATCCACAAAAAATATAGGTATTGGCTTATGTACTTATGACAGCATTGTATATGACAATACACTGAGTAGTGGGTGGACTTTGGACCTCTGCTCATAACTTCCCTCAATGCAAGAACACTTTGTTCTAACAAATTGACCTTCTGAGATGCTCACCCTCCTGGCACAATCGCTGAAAACGAAATGGGTGCATAAGCAAATGTGAAGAAGGCAGATGGTGCCCGGCTATTAAAAGACACAGCATCTGGGGTCTTAAAGGCTTGAAGTTAAACAAGCAGCCATCCAGCAGAGATGCAACAAGCCTGCATGGAAGAAGCACAGCAGCCAGTACAGTCATGAGGAGGCATCAGGACCAGGTAACAGGCGTCAGAAGACACACAACAAGCTAACAAACCAAAACATATTGTTGAGAATGAGAGAGATCAGTGCAGAGACCCAAAGCCCATCTGTAGACAATGGAACATTCCCTCATAGAGGGGCCACAGGGAAGGGATGAGTCAACCAGGGTGCAGTAAAGCATAGATGAAACACACACTATTCCTCTGGTTCCTTGAGGCTTTCCACCCCCCACCCCCACCCCACACACACACTGTCATGACCCCAGGTCTGTTTCTCAATTCAGACTAGACCGGAACATGAACACAGGTATAGAAAAAAGATGGGAGGTCACGACACATGGAATCCAGGAATAGGAGGGCAAACAGCATTACTAGAAGGGTAGTAGGTAGTAGGGGCAAGAAGGGGAGAAAAGGGGAGCTGATTGAAATGATTAGCACATAATCATACACCCCCCTCCAGGGGATAGAACAACAGGAAACATGGGGGAAGGGAGACAGAGGTCAGTGTGAGATATGAAAATAATAATAATTTATAATCTATCAAGGGGTCATGAGGGTGGGGGGGAGGGGTAGATTAAAGGAGGAGCTGATTCCAAGGACTCAATAGAAAGTAAATGTCTGGAAAGGAATGATGGCGACATAGGTACAAGCATGCCTGAAGCAATCGATGTGTGGATGGTAATAAGACTTGTAAGAGCGCCCAATAAAATGATCGTTTAATAAATGAAAAAGAAAGTCATTGTTTTGTGCAGCATCCAGCTGTTCTAACTCACAGCGACACTGTAGGACAGACACTCTGGGCGCTCTGGACGGTTTTCCAGGCTTCGGTGTTGACGGCAGCAGCTCACCGGCTCCTTTCTGACACTGTCACTGCTGACTCAACCGCTGGCTTCACAGCTAGGAGCTAGCACTGGACTGCTGCAGCAGAGGGACCATGCGTTCATTATGAGTCCATGAGGACCATGGGGAAGAGGTGCCAGGAGAAAAGGTTGAGATCCTGTCAGGTTATCAGACAATTTCATTTATGACTATCGGACTTAGTGCTTCTCAATTAGGGTGAAATTGTCAGAGATGCTAACAAGTGACTGTAGCTGATAAAAATCCCCCCGATAATCCGCAATCACTCCCCAAACTGCCCACTCTCCACTGACACGCTGGTTCTCCACTAAGAAATAAGGAAGTTTCTTTTTTAGGTTTGCTTCACCTTGGGAAACTCAGAGATGAGTATATCTTTGAAAGGGGGAGATATTAAAAAGCTATGAGTCTCCCTAAAATAGATACATGAGCTTTAATTAAAAGAATCTCTTAAGGGTTTTTTGTTTGTCTAGGCACAGTCTGTGAATAAAGAGTTAGCGGAATCCTTTCTCCTTCTCTATAGGCAAACTTGACCTTTGTCTAATTTCCTGGCTCTGTTCCTCTGGAAACTTGATATAGAAGGAAAGTCAGCTGTGTAAACAGGCAACACGTAAGGTAAAAATTATGCTTTTCTGGGAAAGGGCCAGACAGTGAGTCATAAACTCCTGGAGGGAAGTCCTAAATTGGAGCTATGAAGAATGAATGAATGAATGAATTCACTATACATATCAGGCATGATGGAAATAGTCGATCTTTACCTCCATAGAAGTTTGTTCTCCGCTGCAGGCTCCCACTGCAGGTTGTGCTCAGGCAATGCTGAACCTGGATCATTGTGAATATTTCATCTTTTTGTAACATAGGAAGCCCACCGCTCAGGCTTTCTTTGCGCTCTGACGTTTCTCCTAAACGTGTTCTGCAGGCTCATCCAGCCCCTTGAACTATCAATTTCACCCAAATTATGAGCTTCCTCTTGACTTCACCTCCTCTCTTACTCACCCTAGATCACATGATCCACCACTGCAAGGAACTCACTGCTATATGTCCACCTTCTTTGCTTCCTTTTCTGATTCCGTTTCCTACCTTCGGACCATGCTACATCTTCAGCATCACTTACAGCCATTCAGTTCAATCTGACAATGGCAAGCACTGCAGATTGTCACCTTGGCAGCCACCCTGATTAGTCTCCTAGGTGGGACAGGAAAGTGCCTGGGCCAAAAGGGTCCACTGAGATTGGTCTAAGCCATCAGTTATCAATGGGACGTGATTTGCCCACAGGGAAAATACACAAGGACATTTGGCATTGAGCTGTTTTGTTGCCATGACTGGGAATGGTGGCCTGACTGGCATCGAGTTGATCAATGTTCCATCCAGTGGGACAGCCAGGGGTGCTGTTATACATTCTACAATGTGGACCATCTCCCAGCCACAAGCAAGTATTCATCGCCAAACACCAACAGTGTTGAGGTTGAGTAATCCCAGTTTAAGCCGGTGCTGTGAGTCATCCCATTGACTCTGCCTTATAGTGAATGTTCAGCAGAATGGAACCCTTGTCCATAGTGCGCTGTCCTCACAATGGCTGTGCGAGCACAATGTTGCACCTACTGTGTCCATCCACTCCTAGTCGTCCTCTTGCTCACTAATCCTCTCCTTTACCAGCACGGTGTCCTCTTCCAGACGCTGCTTCCCCCTGATCACATGTCCAAAATATATGCCCTAAAGGCTCGCTGTCCTTACTTCCAAGGCTACCCCCACTCTGGCTGTACTTCTTCTTCGGAATTAGATTTGTTTGCTCTGCTGACAGTCCGTGATACTCTCCATGTTCTTCACCCAACCGTAATTCAAGTGCATTCACTTTTCTCTGGTCTTCCTTAGTCACTGTCTAACGTTCACATGCCTACGAGGAGATTGAAAACACCCAGGCCTGGGGCAGGCACAGCTTAGTCCTCACAGAGGCATCTTTGCTCTTGAACATTTTCACTAGGTTTTGTGCAGCAGATTTGCCATATGTTACATGTGACTTTGGTTTAAGCTAACCGTGGTGATTTTCCATTTTTCTGTAGATGTCTTGAAGGTGAACATCTGGACAAGCTCTAGCCAATGAGATACAAGATACATCTGCTGAAAAATATTTCTTCAGTTGAGAAAGACAAAGATAAAACCAAGGAGCAGCCCAGGATTTCCTATTCTGGGATGCTGTCATAGAGCAATAAGATACATGGAAGTAAGACATATTGGGAAAATGAAAGAAGAAAGAACAGAAAGACTAGAATAATCTGAGGCTTTAGGACATTGCTGTGTTGCTGAACTAAGCCTTGGACTTTATGCTACACGAGACGACCATTATTAAGACATTTTGAGTTAAGGCATCTGCTGCTCAAAGCCCAAAGCATCCTTTCTTATGAGCAAACCAACCCTGTCTCTTCTCCATTCTTCCTTTCCTCCAGGTAAATGAGACCCCAAGATCCTTCATCTTGGAATCAACACAAATTCTTGCTCTAACAAAACCTTCCGTGCCCCCTGGGGATCTCGGATCCTATCCCTAGTCAACTTCCCACACGAGGACTTCCAAATGTCCCCTCCTTCCTCAGTTCTCATCACCGTTCCCTTGATGTAAGGCAAAAGACTTCTACTTCAAAGAGAAAAATGACCACCAGCAATCAGAAATTCAACGTCCTGATTTCCCTTATAAATGCATTCACACTCATAGCCATCCTTGCTTACTTCCCCCACCCGTCCACATGGCCCTCCTGCCCTGCTCTCCACAAGGGCCAAGGGCTCCTCCCTTCCTAAGGCCCTCTTCCTGCATCCGTGCTGAGATCCCACCCTGTCTGATGTTTTTGGAGGCCTTTACCAGTGATCCCTCTCTCTCCTGAGCTTCTTCCCCGTCCATGTCCTTGTTCCAGTGCCATTTATCTATCCTAAAAGTAGTCAGCAATTTTTTCGGTAAAAGATCATGTAGTAAATATTTTCTTATATTCAGGCCATATACACTCTTCGTACCCATACACGCACACACACACACACACACACAGATACACACACATGATAGATACATGACCGAGAGATTGATAGACAGACAATTCAACAGATAGATTAGATACGTACAAACTATAGATATAAAATCTGGTACTATATGATATATACAGTAAATATATAAATGTAGATTTAGATATATGTGGGACACATGAAAAATATTATGACTAACCAATTGCACAAACCTCATGCTCCATAAGGTTGAGGCCAGAAGAACTAGATGGGGCCCAGGTCCCCCTCCAGACCAAATAGAATCACAAGAGGAGGTTCTGGGTAAAGTAAGAGACAAAGGTGGAATGAAATTCACAATTACTTTCTTAGTAATCTGGGCTTACTGATCTCATAGAGACTTTGGGCACTGTATCCTTTAGACACTCATCACTCCTGAGACTGAGCTGTCCCCATGGCGCAACTTGCAGTCACATAGTAGGAATACATGAATGAATAAATAGAGAGGGAATTGGTTTTCAGTTTGACATGCTTTAATTCTATTTTCCCACAAAATTTGTTCAGCCCTGTCATGGGTGTGTGTGGAGGGAGTGGTGTAAAACGGAGAGAGAGAGAGAGAGAGAGAGAGAGAGAGAGAGAGAGAGAGAGAGAGAGAGAGAGAGAGAGAGAGAGAGAAGCAATGAACTGATTTGCTAACCAACGGCTCCTCTGGAGAAAGGTGGTGCTCTCTGATCTTGTAAAGATGGACTCACAGAGTCAGGACGACTCACAGACTCACAGAGTCATAGAGTCAGGACCACTCACAGAGTCATATATTCAGATGAACTCACAGTCAGGACCACTCACAGAGTCACAGAGTCAGGACGACTCACAGAGTCAGAGTCAGATGGACTCACAGTCAGGACGACTCACAGAGTCAGAGTCAGATGGACTCACAGAGTCAGGACGAATCACAGAGTCAGAGTCAGATGGATTCACAGGGTCAGGATGGGTCCAAGTAGACTTGACGGCCACCAAACCCACTGCCACTGTGAATAGCAGCTACTACAGTCATGGAAGCTGTGTCTCGATGGGAGGAAAGGAAGGGATGTCTAGCATGTCCAGTAGGAGTGGTGGGTGGGAATTGTAATCCTGATCGCTGACTTGTGGTCAGTTTAATAGTTTCACAGTACAAGCTTGTGATTTGTGCTTACTCTAAATGGAAATAAGGATTGTTTTTGAACGCAAAACATGCATCTAGGTGTAACAACCACGTCTGAGTAAACTCTAACTGTTAAGCAAGTTTCAGCTTTTTGTGAGTTGTAAAATGAGCCTAAGCAGTAGCGTATGCAGGTGAAAGCAGTTCAGGTGTGTTAGATGTTGCTCGGAGACCACATGCCATTGAGCACTGAGTGCACGTTGAAAGGCATGCCTTTTTTTGTAAACAAAACTCAAGCATAGGAGCTGTGTCTACAATTAAAAAGTGAAACAGGTGGCATGTTTTAATTCTAGTTTCATTAATAATCTGCAAGGCATGTAAATTTAAGTGTTTGGGCTTTTTTTAAGTTTATAGGAAAAATTAGATACAATACAAATACTCTTAGGATTTTGGTTTTGGTGTTTATATGACATTCTGAGGCCATGATTGAAATCTCATTATTCTGTGATTTACTTTTTAGGTTTATTGTGCTAAATGAAACTTGTCAAATAAATCTTTCTTTAAAAACAAAACAAACCAAAAAAAAAAAAAAAGAAAGAAAAGTGGGTGAAGGGAGATGTCGGTAAGTGTAAGATATGACATAATAATAATAATTTATAAATTATCAAGGATTCATGAGGAAGGGGAAAAATGGGGAGCTGC
Source organism: Tenrec ecaudatus (assembly GCF_050624435.1). Taxonomy (NCBI): domain Eukaryota; kingdom Metazoa; phylum Chordata; class Mammalia; order Afrosoricida; family Tenrecidae; genus Tenrec; species Tenrec ecaudatus. Next base: position 19,499,474 of record NC_134530.1, read on the forward strand.
TACCAAGGGCTCAAGTAGAAAGCAAAAGTTTTGAGAATGATGATGACAACAAATGTACAAATGTTTGAGGAGAAAACAACAGTACCAATGGTTCCAGGGGGAAGTGGGAGAGGGGGAGGTTGAGGGAAAGGTAGTGGTGTTAACAAACCCAGGGACAAGGGAACAACAAGTGATCCAAATAGGTGGTGATGAGGGTGTGGGGGGCCTGGTAGGACGTCATCAAGGGTAATGTAACCAAGAAGAATTACTGAAACCCAAATGAAGGCTGAGCATGATAGTGGGACAGGACGAAAGTAAAAGCAAATAGAGGAAAGAACTAGGAAGCAAAGGGCATTTGTAGAGGCCTAAATAAAGGCATGCACATATGTAAATATATTTATATATGAGGATGGGGATATAGATCTATGTGTATAGTTTTATAGGTTTAGCATTAAGGTAGCAGATGGACAATGGACCTCCTCTCATGTACTCCCTCAATGCAAGAATACTTTGTTATACTAAACTGGCATTCCACGATGCTCATCTTTCTGACATGATCACTGAAGACAAATGGGTGCATAAGCCAAAGTGGTGAAGAAAACTGATGGTGTCCAGCTATCAAAAGATATAGTATTTGGGATCTTATCTTGAAGGTAAACAAGCGGTCATCTAGCTCAGAAGCAACAAAGCACACATGGAAGAAGCACACCAGCCTGTGTGATCACGAGGTGTTGAAGGAATCAGTTATCAGGCATCAAAGAACAACAAAAAAAATCAAATTGTGAATGAGGGGGAGTTCAGATTGGGGACCCAAAACCCATCTGAAGGCAACTGGACATCCCCTTACAGAAGGATCATGGGGAGGAGACAAGCCAGTCAGTGTTCAGTGTAGCATTAATGAAACAAGCAACTTTCCTCTAGTTATTCAATTCCCCCCCCAACACACACACACACACACACACACACACACACACACACACACAGTATCGTGATCCCAATTATACCTTTAAAATCTGGCTAGACAAGAGGATATACACTGGTACAGATAGGAACTGGAAACATAGGTAATCCAGGACAGGGATCCCTTCAGGACCGGTGCTGAGAGTGACAATACCTGGAGGGTGGAGGGAGGGTGAGGTAAAGGGAGAACCAACTACAAGGATCTACATATAACTTTCTCCCTGGGGGATGGACAAAAGTGGGTGAAGGGAGACATCAGATAGTGTAAGATATGACAAAATAATAATAATTTATAAATTATCAAGGGTTCATGAGGGAGGGGGAGTGGGGAAGGAGGGAAAAATGAGGGACTGATACCAAGGTCTCAAGCAGAAGGCAAATGTTTTAAGAATGATGATGGCAACAAATGTACAAATGTGCTTGAAACAATGGATGTGTGTGTATGGATTGTGGTAAGAGTTATACTAGCTCATAATAAAATGATTTTAAAAAGTAGTGCGAGCCCCAAATAAAATGATTTTTAAAATTTTTAAAAAATAATATTATTAAAAAATAATAACAAGGATCAATCTTCCTAAAATTATAGAAGGATAAGGTAGTAGACTCTTAAGTCAGACTGCTCACATTTGTGATAGCCTGGCTTTACCATTTGCACTGTGACTTTTGGCAAGTTCAAAGAAATCTCCCAGGAATTTATATGAGCACTAACTCTATTCATGTATCAAAAGCATTTTGCCAGGTGTTCAGCATATATGGTCTATAGCACAAACCCGCAAGATAAATGCTAGAAACTGTTTTTTGTTGTTCTTTTCCTATTACTCTGATAATTGTTTCTTTCCATCCTGTGTTCAGCAGCAAGCGTATCTTTTTGTATTACCCGTATCAATCATAAATACTCTAAGTACTTTTTAATGGTTAGCATAGTTCACAAAATATTTGCATACTGATTTAACTAATCATGTTATGTGCTGGAGGTTTCAAAATGATGAATTAGAAAATATAATAAAGAATACACCCATTGGGGAAAAAAGTAAAGGTAGTTATGCACTATTATATATTTTAATCACCTAATCATGTAATGTCTGTGAATTTTACTGAATTCATTACCAACATTTATGTTCAAGCAAGACAGCAAGAATGAACAAGAGTCCAGATGATAAAAGTTCATTTGTATGGAGACTGATATGGTACTTCCTGTACAAGTTTGTAAAATGCCCTGGAAAATAAGATTAAATTTTTAAAAAAAGGAAGAAAATAAGATTAAAATTCAAAGGGCTTTATTGAACTGAGAAAAAGCAATTTGAAGTTATTTGTGAGAAATAGAATGTTGTTCAATTTGAACCAGTGTAGTAATGGTCACCTTGAAATAAAAAACAAATGATATAATACCATGTGTTAAATAGAAGGCAATAGCGGAAATGCAGGTAAAACTGGACAGATTTTGTTAGCACAACTGGTTATGAAGGCTCAGCAGGTACTAATAACCTTCTTTCTTTATTATTCTTCCTTGACTTTTAGCCAAGTGGTTATTCACTACGGGATCTTCCTTGGAGCTGTTTTTCCTTAGAGCTGTTGTTGAGTAGGCTCCAATTCCTAGCACTTCTATGTGCCACAGAATTAAACCTTGTCTGGTCCTGTACCTTCCTTGAAATTGTTATATTCATGTGATTGTAGCTGCTGATGTGTCACTGAGGTCTCCATCTCTTTTCTCGACCTCTAGCTTACCAAGCGTGATGTCCTTTTCCAGGGACTGGTCCTGCCTTGATAGCAACATGTTCGAAGTACATGAGACAAAGTCTTGCCTCTGTCGCTTCCTAGGTGCTTTCTGGCTATACTTCTTTTAAAACAGAATTGTTTTGTTCTTCTGGCAGTCCATAGCACTTTCCATATTCTTCACAAGATAATTCAAATGTAGTTTTCTTATTCATTGTCCCGTTTTTGCATGCATATTAGGTATATGAAAACACCACGACTTGGATCGAGTACGCATTAGTTCTCAACATGACATCTTTGCTCTTTACTGCTTAAAATAGTTCTTAGGCAGAAGATTGGTCCAATGTAAGATTGCTTGATTCCTTGACTGCTGCTTCCATGAATGTTAATTGTGTATCCAATTAAAATAAAATCCTTAACAACTTAAAAAAAAGAAAAAGAAAGAAAGAAAAATGAAACAAGGGAATTGACAATGGACCCTAATGAAATTAAGAGGTTAATTACACTGTACTATGAAGGCCTGTACTCCAACGAATTTAACAACTTGGATGACATGGACAAATGCCTGGAAAAACTATCCCTCTCCAGCTTATCCCAGATAAACATCGGGAACCTCAACAGGCCATACAATAGAAGAAATAGATAAGGTTCTCTAGGGACTACCAACTAAAAAATTCCCATGGGCCAGATGGATTCTCAGGAGAATTTTACCAAGCATTCACGGAAGAGCTGACACCAATCCTACACAATCTCTTCCAGAACACAGAAAGGGATGGCACATTTCCGAGCACTTTCTATGAAGCTAGTATAACACTGATACCTAAAGCGGGCAAGGAGCCCACAAGAATTGAGAACTACAGACCAATATCTCTAGTGAACACCAATGCAAAACTCCTTGCCAAAATAGTGGCCAATAGAATACAAAAGTATATAAAATGAATAATTCATTGTGACCAAGTGGGAGTCATTCCAGAGATGCAGGGACGGTTCATATTTCAAAGGTCCATAACATGATTGACCACACTGACAAGGAAAAGGATAAGAACCACCTGATAATATCTGTAGCTATAGAACAAGCATATGACAACATCCAAGACTCATTCCTGTGTAAGACATTTAAGACCAGATGAATGGAAGAAAAATTCTTCAATAGAATGCAAGTCATACCCAAGATAACAATGTATAAATTACCAAGGGCTCGTGGGGGAGGGGGGAGCGGGGAGGGAGGGGAAAAAAAGAGAACCTGATGCAAAGGGCTTAAGTGGAGAGTAAATGCTTTGAGAATGATTGGGGCAGGGAATGTGCGGATGTGCTTTATACAATTGATGTATGTATATATATGGATTGTGATAAGAGTTGTATGAGCCCCTAATAAAATGTAAAAAAAGAAAAGAAAAAAAGAAAATGATTAGGGCAAAGAATGTACAGATGTGCTTTGTACAATTGATGGATGTATATGTATGCATTGTGATCAGAGTTCTGTGAGCCCCTAATAAAATGTTTTTTTTAAAAAAAAGAATGTAAGTCATACCAACAACCATGTATTAGTGAATGGAGAAAAGATTAAAACAATCCCACTGAAAAGGGGGAGCAGACAGGATGCCACTTACCCTTTTTGTTATTCAACATCATACTGGAAGTCCTAGCTAACAGCATAAGTAAAAGGAAAGATATTAAAGGAATTCAACTGGGGAAAGAAGAGATGAAGCTATCATTCACAGATGATATGATTTCTTCTACATAGACAATGATGTCTACTATGAACCAACACAGCTTTATTTCTTTCTTCCCAATCTGTATATATATATATATATGTATATATATATATATATTCATTCATTTATGCATTTATTTTGTGTTATTGTGCTTCTTAGGAATTCCAATTAAATAAGAGTGTTCAGAGAGAATATCCTTGCTCTGTTATGAAACCAAAGAAAAATGTGTAATTTTTCAGCTTTAAACACGACCCTAACTGTAAGTTTTTATGGATGTACTCTATCAAGTCAACTCTTTAAACTTTTTAAAACTTTTTTTGGGGGGATGGACATTAAAATGTAAGTGATAATTTTGAATGCTCTCACATGCTTATTGTGATTTGGTTGTATGTTTATTCTTTAGTTGATGTTAAATTTTTCTGTATTGTCTTTTTTTCTTTTAGCTAGTTGATATAGGATATTACATGAACTGACTTTTAATTTTGAACAACTTTCATGGTTGGAATAAATACCACTTAGTTGTAGTATATTATTCTTGTCATACATTATTGGATTCAATTAGCTAGTATTTTGTTGAAGACTTTCGCATTTATGTTCATGAGTACTATTGAGTGATCATCTTCTTTTGTTATGTAGTTGTATCTGGTTGTGATATTACTTGCTGCCTTTGAATCTATTCTGACTCATAGAGACCCTACAGGACAGGCATAAACTCTCCCCATGAGTGTCCAAGGCTTTATGGAGTAGAAAGTCTATCGTTCTTCCATGTCGTTTCAAACTGCTGACTTTGCTGTTGCAGGCCAGTGAGTAATCTACTACCCTATCAGGACTCCTGGTTTAGATATTAGGGTACTGCTAGCTTCTCAGAATGAGTTAGGAAATACTCCCTCTGCTCTTACTTTCTGAAAGAGATTATAGAGAATTTATATCATAACTTTTCTAAAGCTTGTAGAATCCACGAGCATGTCACTAGCATAGTAAACAACCACTATGTTGAATTTCATAATGACTCCTAAATGAACAGAATTTTGGAAAAGTAATTAATTGAAATTCTTTGATTTCTCTTCCATTTTTATATGTAAATATTTCAATAACTTAGTAATAGTTTAATATATTTATAATGTGAGCATAGGAATTAATTTAAATCATGCATGCTAAAATATTTGTCTAGTTGGGTAATTCCACTATTTTTACTTTTCTGGGTATTGTAGGGTTTAGAAAAAGGTAATATAACCTTCTTTTCCCTATTTCTTACATAGCTTGTACTAAACTCCTTTCTTCCCCTTTTGTCTCCTTCCTTCCTTCCGTCCACTCAGAAGACTGACTTTCTATCACATGGCAGAAATTGGCCGCAAATAAAATCTCAGGTCAAGGAAATACTGATCTTTGAAATACCCAAACACCTGGTTTTGCACTATTGACTCACGAAACTCAGTTCTCATAGGAGAGGAAAATTGACTTCTTTTAGTGCTTTTATGTTTTTGATTTGGCTCAGCCTCAGGGGCATAAGACACCATCATGGATGAACGTGGAGAGAGCAGGAGCAGTTATCAGTAAATGAGACACACGTTGAGCAGACACCTTAAGCTGCCATCTAATATATCAAATGGGGACACTATTGAGGTTGTCAGCTGTCAGCAAGTCAATTCCAACTCTAGATGAATCCACATGTGCAGAGTAGAACTTGGTAGAGGATTTCTGAGGCTGTGACCTTTGGGAAGCAGATCAACAGGCTTGCCTTTAGAAGCTCTTCTGATTGATGATACAAGTCAGTCTTTTAGCTGGTCAGACGGGGCTTGCTCATTTGTACCACCTAGGGTCTCAGTGTAATACGATAGGACATGTTGTGATGTGGAGTGATGTAATAATGCATATTAAAATAATATATGTCTAAGGACCTTATATTGGAGTCTTTTAAAACCTCAGAACCATCTGATTTCCTATTCCCATCACTTTTAACTACAACCTCAAACCAGATTCCTTTCTTGCACATCAGTTGCACCGTGCACCTTGTTGTCCATTGGGGTGAGGAATACTTCTGTGTCAGGGGAGCAGCACAACCTCTGTATCTGCCTAAAATAATCTTCTCATCACTAACATCCTAACTTTCCACAAATTTCCTGTTCGAAATTTCTTTATCAGAAGTGATGATACGAAGTAGTATTTCTTGTTATAAGTAAAACATAACTCTATTAAGACATAACTCTATTATGTCTTACTCTGAATTAAGTGAAGGTTTACAGATCTGACCAACATTCAGCAGTTCACTCAACAAATCCCACACATTCTGATTTAACTCGTGCATTGCAATTCCCTGATGTACCACAGCTTATCCCACTTCCTCTTTGTGTTTCCTGTTCTCATTTCCCCCTCTTCCTAACCCTCTAACTTTGTTCCTGGGCAAGTCCTGCCCTTTTAATCTTGTGTGGCTGATTCTTGTTGCAATGAGGAGAGCTCAGTTGAAGACATGACAGATGTTGGCCTGCTCCACCAGTCCACTGGACCCATTGCTTCCATGTGGCTTTCAGCTCCATCACTCTTCTTCATCTGGGAGGGAAGGGCCCAAGAGTTGCATCTTGTGCTGTTCACTAACTGCAGTTGTTCACTATTTGTCAAATAAGGGAAAATATTATTTTTTTACAGAAATATCCACAAATTTCCAGAATACTCAGCATAAAATAATTACTTAAACATATTTGTCGAATGAACAATCAAACTTTTAAGGAATTTGTAGTGAAATATAATATTTTAGGGGAAAGATGGTATTAGAAGAAAGAACAAGTAGACAGTTTTAGCATCAAAGAGATTGCTCAGCACATGGGATTCAGGAATACGAGGGCTAACAATATAAAGAGGGATTGATGAATTACTTACTTGTTTAAAATAGAAATGACAGCAGATCCCTTAAACTGGCGTTACAAGCTTATGGCAGAGTTTGCAATGCTCTTTCTCTTTCCCAGTAATTTTATCAGCCACATGGAACCAAGAAACCACACTCATGTTCCAGAATTCATCCTTCTGGGGCTTTCAGAGGAGGCAGAGCTGCAGCCCCTCCTCTTTGGACTGTTCCTCTCCATGTACCTGGTCACCTTCACTGGGAACCTGCTCATCATCCTGGCCATCACCACAGACTCCCACCTCCACACACCCATGTACTTCTTCCTCTCCAACCTCTCCTTTGCTGACATCTGTTTCACCTCCAACACCGTCCCAAAGATGCTGATGAACATCCAGATGCAGACCAAAGTAATTACGTATGAAGACTGCATCACCCAGATGCATTTTTGCATTCTTTTTGGTTGCTTAGACAACTTACTGTTGACAGTAATGGCCTATGATCGGTTTGTGGCCATCTGTCACCCTCTGCAGTACATGGTCATCATGAACCCAAGATCCTGTGGCCTTCTGCTTCTGGCCTCCTGGTTGTTGGCTCTTCTGGACTCTCTATTACAAAGTTTGATGGTTTTGAGACTGACATTTTGTACAGAATTGGAAATCTCCCATTTTTTCTGTGAAGTCAACCAGGTAGTCCAACTTGCTTGTTCAGACACATTCCTCAATGACTTAGTGATGTACATTACAACTTCTCTGCTGGGTGTTGTTCCATTCACTGGGATCCTTTTCTCTTACATGAATATTGTGTCCTCCATTTTGAAAATTTCATCAGCTGGAGGGAAGTATAAAGCCTTTTCCACCTGTGGGTCTCACCTCTCTGTGGTTTCCTTGTTCTATGGTACAGCTTTAGGGGTTTATCTTAGTGCTGCTATTGTCCAAAACTCCAGGGCCACTGCAATTGCCTCAGTGATGTACACTGTAGTCACACCCATGCTGAATCCTTTCATCTATAGTCTTAGAAATAGAGACATAAAGCAAGCCCTAAGTAAACTTGTTAGCTGAGAAGCATTATATGACAGAAACTGATCCTTAAGTTTAGAGAGTTACTTGTGAAACCCTTGATTTTCATGATCCTGGAAAATATAGTGTCATATTTTCTCTGCAGCACAGGAAGCAGCTCTATTGAATTACTTTTGGACTTAATAATTGAAAGGCTGTTTTTTCAAAACTATCCTTTGCTCAGTAGAAGAATGATTAGAAAATATTTTCCCATACAGATTTACAGCTTTGTAAACCCTATGAGGCCCTTCAATGAGGCAGTTCAGTGAGCCAGACTCAATTGAGAGCAGTGGTAGGGAGGTGGCTATACAGGAATGATGAGTGTCACCCACTCTATTCCTCCAGTGGAAAATGTAGATTCGATCCAAAACCCATTGGCATGGTGGCCACCTCACAGTCCACAGATAGGACTGTATAGAACTTCCTCGTAGCAGTTCTGATGTTGTACATATTTATAGAACAGACTGTCATATATTTTCAGCCAGGGTGCATGTAGTAGTTTTGAACTCCCCACCCTTGGTTACTGGTCTAGCACTTTTACCAGGATAATGCCAAACTTCCTGATACCTTGAGTGAACAAATGGATTGTATCTATTCAAAATTCCTTAAGACTTTTTCATGTTTCCATTTTAATATATATGGTTATCTATTATGACCTATAGATGTGTAGACACTCACTGAGAATATCCTATCATTTTATCTCCCCACACCCACCCTACATGGATGGCATGCCATTTACTCAGGGTCTATTGCCAATCAATTGAAATAAAAAAAGTGGTAAAATACAGTAGTGATGTGGTGGGGCTGTATGTGATGAGAGGTGCTTCATAAAACCCTGGAATCATGGTAAATGATGTCCAGCTGTGTTATTAGGTCTTTGGAGAAGGAAGTGCATCTCAGAGTAATCATTAGACATTATCCTGTATGCTGGAGACACAGCACAATAGAGGTGACCACCTTCTGGGAAGAAGCAGTCCAATGGGAGACAGCTATACACGGAGCTCAACCTTGTCTCCCAAAGGACACACTGGCACAAGTTTGAATTTTGTCCTTTAGCTCCAGAGAAATAAAATTCCCAGGGAATGTAAGACAAAAGAATACTTCAGTAATGAAACACAAGGGATTTCATCCATTAGAGACAAAGGACTGTAAATACTTTCTACACACTGACCAAGATCTACTTTATTCATGTAAGGTGATGAGAAAACACCATTGTACCTTCTAGAAGCCTTATGAGTGGGTCCATCTCCATGTTCTTCCTGGGGGCACAACCTCTGGCTTTAGCAGTGGTACATGGGAGAAACAGCACAGGTAAACTCTTCTCTGGATGAGGAACAACATCATCGCGGGTGCCCAGAGATTGGTCGTGCAGGATGGCCCTCTCTTTTTGGCACAAATAATTGCAAGTTTAATAGATAAAGTCCTGATGAGTTAGAGTCTCTGGTTCTAAAGTCTGATTCTGGCAACATGGCAATGTCTTCTTTCTCTGATCTGTCTTCCCCGGTGCTGGCTCTCATTCCTGCAACCTCCTTCTCTCAACAGCCTTCCTTGCTTCACTGCATTAACGTGTGTGGTAACCTCATTCAACTATTTTTCACATAGTCACTCACAAAACTCTTCTTTACATTAAATTATAGGCTGGACACAAAGAAATGTGTAGACATTTTCCCTTCTTGTAAGTATCACACATTCTATGTAAGGCAACAGACGGTAAGTGCGTGCTTATTCCGGCTCTGCAATCCTACTGAAATGGACCATATTGTTGCACTCCTTCCTGGGGACTTTTAGTGAAGGTTTCACAGAGAGATGATGGTCACACTGAGCTTTGAAGGAGGAGACAAGAGGGGAGTAATGTTGGGATTATTAAAGCCATATGGTGTGCTTTGGAAATTGCACATAATTAATAACTGATGTACAATGAAAGCAAGGAATGGAAAGTGAAGCATGAGTGTGGACAGGTAGGCATCAGCCATGTAACACACAGCTGTATGCATTGCCTAAAGATGGAAAACTCTGAAATTAGCGGAGTGTGGAAATTAGCGGAATGTCAAGGCAGAAGAACTGTCAATCACAGAACTCTTATTTAGCATTAAATTATAGTCTGGACACAAAGAAATGAAAAGATACTTTACCTTCTTTCCAGTATCTGACATTATCCGTAAGGGAACAGACGGTAAGTGCGTGCTTATTCCCGCTCTGCAATCCTACTGAAGTGGATCATAACGTTGTTGCCCTTCCTGCGGACTTTTCATAATGGCTTCACAGAGAGGTGATGGTCACACTGAGCTTTGAAGGAGGAGACAGGAGGGGAGCTTTCGAGATTATCAAAATCACACGGTGTACATCGGAAATTTCACATAAAATTAACTGATGAACAAAGAAAGCAATGAATGGAAAGTGAAGCATGAGCGTGGACAGGTAGACAGCAGCCATATAACACACAGCTGTATATTTTCCTAAGGAAGGACAACTCTGAAATTAGCGGAGCGTCAAGGCAGAATTAGCAGCACAGCATGGGAACAGTTAGACTTGCCTTTGGAGACATTGCTCTGGTTCATGTGCAGAGAAAGCACAGTAGAAGTGGGAGATGAATCTGTGAGGTTTTGGGATATACTACATCCAAAAATCTACCAAATAATATGAGGTAGCTTGACATTTTAAATTACTTTTTATTTATTTAAAATTTTAAAAAGTTATTTAGTTTTTAAACTCCTCTATAAAATTGGCATCAGAATTTGGGTTTAAGAGGTGCCGAATATGGGCATTAAAGCTGTGATTTTGCTAGTCCAAGGCAGGTACTGAACTCTGGGTCAGCTTCATAGCTTATTGTTTTCAAGGTATTTGCATATGACTTATCTTAAAATTTTTACTTTACATCTTCAACAGTTTTTCTAATAGTAACTTATTGTAATGTATTTTTCTTTCTTTTAAACAATTGTTAGAACCCAACCCAGATATCATACCATTCTATAGTTCAGTCATATCAAGCCATGTTGTACATCATCCGTTTCAATACTATTTTCCTTCTTGATATCAGAGCCCTCTTATCCTTTTCCCCTGCCCTCATCTAGGTCCCCTTCCATCGCAGCAGGAACTATCATTCTCGTTATTGTCCCTCACCATAATTGTGATGTAGCAATCACCTCGTTATCCAGTAGAGTATTGTAGAGATGACCATAGTAGATGAAAATGATAAATTTGACTTCAATGGTTAAAACCTTCTCATTTGATCTCTCCACATTATGGTCTATCTGGTTGTTAGTATGTTTTAATATTTTCTATTTTTTCATTTGGGATTTATGTCTGTTGTATTTTGTCGTTGTTGGTAACTCTCTTGACTCTTGGTTATGTATTATCTTATGTTCTCTGTGACATGCTACCCAGCATGGGTGAAGCTCTAGAGATAACGGGTTTGTTTGTTTTATTTTATAGGCAAATAACAAATACAGTAATGACAGTTCCCATAAACCTGTCACTTAGATGCCTATTTTCATCTCTATCCAGATCCTGCATTTATTTGTCAGACTTCCGTGGACTCCTGTGGCTGTGACAGGTTTCCTGATAGTTCTCCTTGTTTGATGCCCATACAAGTGTTGATGTGTGTCCATGAACTGTTTTGTAAAATGTCTCTCACTTGGATTTTGTCTGATGTTTTATCTCAGACAAAGATTGGAGCTGTGGAGTTTAAACTTATTATAATTTTGATTTATTGGTTTTTGGTAGAAGTCCACAAGGGTTAAGTATCAACTTCATTATCATTTTTTCAATAGCTATAAACTGGCTTAGATATTGATCTTAATTGAATTTAATGTATGGATCTAGTAGGGAAGGTTTTACATTTCGCAGTATTATTCATCCTTCCAATTCATGAACAGAGACTAAGTATGCATTTAGTCCTTTCATTTCACTGACAGGTATTATGTAGTTTTTAGAACATTTATTTTGATTGAATTTTGATGTATAATTGCCGTGGTTGAAAATTTCACTTTGGGATGTTACTGTTCATTATTGTTATGTGGAAATATATGGGAGGTTTTACCTTTACTTTGCAAGCTGTCATTTTGCTCTGCTTATCAGTTTTAGTATTTTTCTGTTTGTGGCTGTTTCTTTGGGTTTTCTACATAGGCAGTGAGGTCTTCTGTGAACAAAGAGAGCTTCGTTTCCTCCTTCCCAGTCTGTGTTTTGTATTTTTAAAATTTGCATTATTGTGTTTGTTAGGACTTGCAGTTAAAGAAGAGTGTTAACAGGGGATATCCTTGCCCTGTGATGAATCCAAAGGGGAAAATGTCTAATTTTTCACCATTAAACATGAGCCTAGTGGTCAGTTTCACAGATGTACTCTATCAAGTCAACTTTTTAAACTTTTTTCAACTTTTGGGGGGGATATTAACTTATAAATAATAATTTTGAGTGCTAACAGGTGCTTATTGTGATTTGACTTTATGACTTTTTTTCTTAAGTCAATGTTTCATTCTTCTATATTTTATTTTTTAGTTAGTTGATAGAATATTACATAAATGATTCTAAAATTTTTGAACCACTCTCTCATTTCTGGAATAAATACCACTTAGTTGTAATATATTATACTTGTCATTCATTATTGGATGCAATGAATATTTTTGAAGATATTTGCATTTCTTCTCATGGGTAATATTGAATGGTAGTCATCCTTTGTGATATATTTGTAGCTGGTTTTGATATTACTCACTGCCTTCTAATCTTTTCTGACTCATAGAGATCCTATAGGACAGAAAATAACTGTCCCCATGAGTTTCCAAGACTTTGACTGTGGATGGCGCAGAACGCCTCATCTTTCTCCCATGCAGTGGCAGGTGATTTCAGACTGCTGATCTTGCTGTTGCAGCTTAATGATAATCCAGTATCCCACCAGGACTCCTGGATTTGATATTAGGATACTGCTAGCTTCACAGAATGAATTAGGAAATATTCCATCTGCTCTTGCTTTCTTAAAGAGATTATAGAGAATTTATATCATTACTATTTTTTAAGCTTGTAGACTCCATGATCATTTTACTATTATATTAATCAATCACTGTGTGTCTAATATTAAAATGCCTCCTTAATGCACTGGATTTTCAAAAAGGAATTAAATATTCCTATTAAAAATTATCTTCCATTTTCTATATATGATTATTTAAACTACTTACTTATGTTTAAATATATTTATAATGTGAGTATAAGAATCCATTTAGATCACACATAAAAATATGTATCTACTTGGGTAATTCCACTATTGTTACTTTTCTGGGTATTGTGGGGCTTTGAACTAGGTAATATAACCTCCCTTTCTCTGATTCTTACATCGTTTATAATAATCTTCTTCCATCCTCTGTTGTGTACTTCATTCCTTCCATCCTCTCTGTAGACTGACTTTCTATCACATGGCAGGAGATGGCCACAAATAAAATCTCTGCCGAAGGGATTACTCGTCTCTTGAAATACCCAAAGACCTGGTTTTAGATTACTGATTCTCAACTCAGTTCTCACAGGAGAGTAAAACTGACTTTATTTTATTACCTTTTTGTTGTTGAATTGCCTCAACCTCCATAACACACCATCATAGATGAATATGGAGAGAGCAGGAGCAGTTATCAGTAAATGGGACACACGCTGAGCAGACACCTTAAGCTGCCATCTACAGTCCTAAAAGGGAAATATTATACCGCCTAGAAATTGAGGGAAGAGTAACTTTTGTGGAAGGCTGAATTATAAACCATTCATGTACATTATATTAGTATATACAAATAACACTTCACTGTATCACATAACAATATTGATGCTGTCAGCTGTCACCAAGTCAACTCTAACTCTGGATGAACCCACATGTGCAGAGTCGAACTGTGCTTTGGGATTTTCAAGGCTGTGATTTTGGGCAAGTAGATCACCAGACTTGCCTTTAGATTCCTCCCTGTTGGTTGTAAATGCCAAACTTTTAGGGAGTAGTCAAGTGCTTGCTCATTTGCATCACCTAGCGGCTCAGTAAAATACAGTAGGATATGATAGAATGTGTTGTGGTAACATGACAATACATATAACAATTATAAATGATGTTTAAGTTCTTTATATGGAGTCTGTTACAACCGCATCACCATCTTATCCCATATTCTCATCATTTTTAACTACAACTTTGATCCAGATCCCATTTTTGCACCTCAGTTACATCATCCACCCGTGGTGTCAGAGGGGTGAGGAATAGTCCTGTGTCGGGGGAGCACAGGCGCTGTCTCTGTACAATGTGTTCTTCTCATGACTAGCATCCTGACTGCATTCAGGTTTCTGCTGTAAGCCTCTTTATCAGAAGAGATTATACTAAGGAGCATTACGTTTTACTCTGTAACTTGCTTACGTCTCACCTTAAATTACGTGGTTTACAGACCTGACCAGCATTCAAGAAATCACACACATTCTGATATAACTCATCCACTTAAATTCCCCGATGTGTCGTAGCTGATCCCACTCCCTCTTTGTGTTTCCTGTTTCCATTCCTCCTTCCTAACGCTCTGAATTTTGTTCCTGGGCAAGTGCTGCCCTCTTGAACTTACATAGTTGAATATTGGCACATGGAGGAGAGTTCTGTTCCAGACGTGACTGCGGTGTGCATGCTCCATGACTCCATTGCAACAACTGTTTTTGAATTTCCATCTCTCTTCTAACCTCTGTAAGGGAAGAGCTCAAACATTGCATCTTCTGCTGTTCACATCAAATAAGGGTAAGAATTTTTATTTTTTCACAGAGGTTCCCACAACTGTTAAGAAAACTTTCATAAAATATTTGGTCAAACAAATTTATTAAATGAGCAATCAAATTCTTAAAAATATTTAGATAAATATAATGTTCTAGGGAAAAGATGGTATTAGAAGAAAGGACAGTTAGACAGTTTCAGCATCAAAGAGAATATTGAGCACATGAGATTCAAGAACACAAGATATACAAATATGAGCAGGGATTAATTAACTAACTGTTTAAATAGAAATGTCAGTATATCCCTTAAACTGTTGTTAACAGCTTATGGCAGAGTTTGCAATGCTCTTTTCTCTTTCCCAGTAGTTTCATCAGCCACATGGAACCAGGAAACCACACTCACATTCCAGAATTCATCCTTATGGGGCTTTCTGAAGAGGCAGAGCTGCAGCCCCTCCTCTTTGCACTGTTCCTCTCCATGTACCTGGTCACCTTCACTGGGAACCTGCTCATCATCCTGGCCATCACCACAGACCCCCACCTCCACACACCCATGTACTTCTTCCTCTCCAACCTCTCCTTTGCTGACATCTGTTTCACCTCCACCACTGTCCCAAAGATGCTGATGAACATCCACATGCAGACCAAAGTCATTACATATGAAGACTGCATCATGCAGATGTATTTTTTCTTGCTTTTTGGGGGATTTGACAACTTCCTATTGACAGTGATGGCCTATGACCGATATGTGGCCATCTGTCACCCACTGCACTACATGGTCATCATGAACCCAAGATCCTGTGGCCTCCTGCTTCTGGCCTCCTGGATATTGACGTTTCTAGACTCTGTATTACAAAGTTTGATGGCTTTGCGACTGTCTTTTTGTACAGAATTGGAAATCTCCCATTTCTTCTGTGAACTTAATCAGGTCATCCATCTTGCTTGTTCTGACACCTTCCTCAATGTCTTAGTGATGTATTTAGTAAGTGGACTTCTGTGTGCTGTTCCATTCATTGGGATCCTTTTCTCTTACATGAAGATTGTGTCCTGTGTTTTGAAAATTTCATCAGCTGGGGGCAAATATAAAGCCTTTTCCACCTGTGGGTCTCACCTCTCTGTGGTTTCCTTGTTCTATGGTACAGGTCTTGGAGTTTATCTTAGCTCTGCCGCTATTGAAAAATCTAGGGCCACTGCAGTAGCCTCAGTGATGTACACTGTAGCCACACCCATGCTGAATCCTTTTATCTACAGTCTTAGAAATAAAGACATAAAGCAAGCCCTAAGAAAACTCTTCAGCTGAGGAACATTCTATATAACAGAAATGCATCCTTAAGTTTAGAGAGCTTCTTTTGAAAATCAAAATTCAAAATAATAAAAATCTGTATTATACTTTCCTCAGGTCTAAATGTGTTTATGTACAAATTCAACAGCTGTAGTAAATTCCTTTTTTTTATTTTGTTAAAAAATATATATATATATATATATATATATATATATATATATATATATATATATATATATATATACTTTAACCGAATCTTCCCTTCAATGGCCAATTCAGCTTTCATTAGGAAATAGGTTTTCATCACTCACCATAGAGGAATAGCATGCAGTTATCACAAAGGGCCGGTGCTAGTTATTATCCAGAACCATTAAAAACTGGGACACAAATTGTATAATTCCTATTTTGGAAAATGTTTTTCTAACGATTACATCGGGCATGAAACTTTCAACCCACCTTGGTTATTTTTTTACACTGAAGCCATGTTGAATATTTTAAGCATGAAGTTTGTTAATTTGCCCTTATTAAATTATTCAAAGCACTGGTGGTGGTATGTTCAAATATTGGAAATGGCCTCCATAACCACACTGAAAACCAGACCAGCTAAGCATGCTGATACGTCTTCTATCATCAAAAAGACGGGAGAATCAAACAACTGAACTTATTGACTTCCTATACACGATTAATTTTCTGCCATCCAGATAATAGAAATTTTTGGTATAATTTTTAGTTCAAGATCATTGGTTTCAAGACCTCTCTAGATCTCAAATTGTTTAGCAAAGGTATGCATATCCCTTCCTGGCTTCAATGATACTACTTGAAATTGGCCTTCATTGTTTCAAAAGAACCTAGTGATCTTCAATTATGCTTGACTATAAAGTTCTCTTCACCAAAGCATCTGCCTCACTTGTGCCCTTGAGTCTCTCCCCGCAATCTGGTCAGCATCCTTAGCATGTTACAGGGGCCATTGATTTGAATTAGCAAATAACTCTCACAAATAATATAACCATATGAATATATTGATATAGCATGTGAAATGTTGTTATGCTATATAATTTTCAATTATGTTATATGATATTATGAAATAAAATTTGATTATTATGTATGAACGATCTTATGGACATTAACATTTAGGCTTTTTATCTATTATGATCTGTAGGTGTGTAGACACTCACTGAGAATATCCTAACCTCCCATTTCCAAATACCCTCCTTATAGGGATGGCATTCCATTTACTCAGGGTCTATTGTCAATTGATTGAAATAAACCATGGTAAAAAAACAGTGAGGGTGGTGGTGCTGTATGTGATCAGAAGTGCTTCATAAAACCCTGGCATCTTGGTAAATGATGTCCAGCTGTGATCTTCAGGTCTTTGGAGAAGGAAGTGCATCTCAGAGTGATCATTAGCCATTACCCTACATGCTGGAGACACAGCACAATAGAGATGACCGCCTTCTGGGAAGAAGCAGTCTAATGGGAGAAAGCTGTACATGGAGCTCCACATTGTCTCCCAAAGGACAAACTGGCACACGTTTGAATTTTGTTCTCTTAACCCCAGAGAAATAAAATTCTCAGGGAATGTAAGACAAAAGAATGCTTCATTAATGAGGCACAAGGGATTTCATCCACTAGAGCCAAAGGACTGTAAATACTTCCTTTACACTGACCCAGATCTACTGGATTCATCTAAGGGGATGAGAAAACACAGATGTACCTTCCAGAAGCCTCATGAGTGGGTCCATCTCCATGTTCTTCCTGGGGCACAACCTCTAACTTTAGCAGTGGCACATGGGAGAACCAGCCCTGTTGAAGTCTTCTCTGATAATAAATGGGTGGAACACAACATTATTGCAGGTGCCCAGAGACTGGTCATGCGTGATGGCCCTCTCTTCATGGTAGTGTCTGTAGGCGTATCAACAGGTATAACAAATAAAATAAATTTTAATGGATAAAGTCCTCCTAATTAGAATCTCTGGTTCGAGAGACTAGTTCTGGCTACCTGACAATGTCTTCTTTCTCTGATGTGTCTTCCCCGGGGCTGGCTCTCATTCCTGCAACCTCCTTCTCTCAACAGCCTTCCTTGCTTCACTGCATTAATGTGTCTGTTAACCTCATTCAACTATTTGTTCACATGGTCTCTCAAAAAACTCCTATTTAGCAGCAAATTAGACTCTTGACACAAGAAATGAATAGACATTTTCCCTATTTGCAAGAATCTTATATTCTACACAGGGTAACAGACGGTAAGTGCGTGCTTATCCTGGCTCTGCAATCCTACTGAAATGGATCATAATGTTATTGCCTTCTCTGTGGAATTGTAGTGAAGGTTTCACAGTAAACATGATGGTCACACTGAGCTTTTAAGGTGGACACAGGAGGGGAGTAATTTTGGGAGATATTTTTAAAACATATGGTGTGCATTGGAAATTGCAATTAATTAATCACTGTTGACAATGAAAGCAGGGAATGGAAAGTGAATCATGAGTGTGGACAGGTAGGTAGCAGCCACCTAACACACAGCTTTATATTTTGCCCAAGGATGGACAAGTCTGAAACTAGCAGAGAGACAAGGCAGAGTTAGCAGCAGCGTATGTCTGCAGTCAGACTTGCCATAGGAGACATTGCTCTGGTCCATGTGCAGAGCTGACTCCTGCTCCTTTGAAACCCGTAGAGAGATGAACAGTGGAAAAGCACAGTTGGCAGCAGAATTTGAGTTAAAGAGATGCAGAATATGCGAGTTAAAGCTTTGATTTTTCTAGTTCAAGGCAGGTAGTAGACTCTAGGTCAAGTTCACAGCTAACTGTTTTTAAGGTACTTGTATATGATTAATTTTAAAGTTTTTAGTTAACTTTCCCTTTTAACAGTTTTTCTAATACTAATTTATTTTAATGTATTTTTCTTTCTTTCAAACAATTGTGTTAGGACCCAATCCAGACATCATATCTTTCCATAGTTAAATCATATCAAGCAGTGTTATACATTATCACTTTGAAACATTTTTTCCTTCTTGTACTTCTTGATATCAGCTCCATCTCATGCTCTCCCTGCCACCCCATCTATGTCACCCCATCCCCGGCAGGAACTCTTATTCTAGTTATTGTCTCTGACAATAATTGAGATAGAGGATCAACCTGCTTATCACAGTATTGTAGAGATGACCATAGTTGATTAAGATGATACAATTGACTTGAACAGTTAAAACATCTCAGCGTTGGCAGGGTTTCCGCATGGGTTCCCAGGGCTGCTTCTGGTTCAAGTGTCTTTTCAGCTGCTGTGTCTCCCAGGCTGTGAGCAGAGAGTCACCCACCTCCAAGGAGGAAGCGCCAGATTTCCCAGAATTCTCAGAAGGCCATGCCCAAACAGAAGCCTCATTGTCTATGATCCAATTGCCAGATTAGAATCCACCCCTCCACTCATAATCCTCTCAAATTGACAATCATAAAACAACCACACCCAGGATGGGTGAAACTCTAGAGATAACAGGTTTGTTTGTTTTTTAATAGAAAAACTATAAATACAGGAAAGACATTTTCCATTAACCTTTCACTTAGTTGCCTATTTTCATTTCTATCCAGAATCCTGCATTTGTTTGTCAGACTGTCTTGGACTCCTGTGGCTGTGACAGGTAGCTGATATTGTTGACATGTGTTGTTTAATTACTTTGTAAAATGTCTATCACTTGGTATTTGTCTGATATTTGTCTCATGAATAGATTGAGGTTATGAAGTTTAATTTTTTTTAAATTTTGATTTCTTGGTTTTAGGGAGAAGACCACAAGGGTTGTTTCAACTTCATCCATTATTTTGTCAATAGCTGTAAACTAGCTCAGATCTTGAGTACAACTGCATTAGTATATGGATCGAGTTGGTAAGACTTTACATTTCACAGTGTTGCTGATCCTTCCTATTCATGAACAGAGAATGTCTATTTATACGGTCCTTTCATTTCTCTCACCGGCACCTTGTAGTTTTCAGTCTATGAATTTTGTTTGCATTTTGGTCTATTATTTCCATTGCCTCACAATTTCATTTTGGTATGTTACTGCTCATTATTGCTATGTGGAAATGTATTTGTTGTTATAGCTTTACTGTGCAACCTATGATTTTGATCTCTTTATTAGTTTTAGTATTTTTCTGTTTCTGGCTGTTTCTTTGGGTTCTCTACTTAGACAGTGATGTCTTCTGTGAACAGAGACAGCTTTGTTTCTTTCTTCCCAGTTTGTGCGGCTTTCATTTTTTAAATATGTGTTATTGTGTTTGTTAGAACTTCCAGTTAAATAAGAGTGATAAGAGGGCATATCCTTGCCCATTTATGAATCCAATGGGGAAAATATCTTATTTTTCACCATTAAACACAATGCTCGCTCTAAGGTTTATAGATGTATTCTATCAAGCCAACTTTTAAAACTTTTTTCAACTTTTGGGGGGAAATTAAAATGTAAGTAATAATTTTGAGTGCTATCAAATGCTTATTGTCATCTGACTATGATTTTTTTCTTAAGTTGATGTTTAGTTTTTCTATATTTTATTATTTTTCTTTAGCTAACTGATGAAGGTTATTACATAAACTGATTTTTAAATTTTGAACCACTCGCTTATGGCTGGAATAAATATCACTCAATTGTAATATGTTATTCTTGTCATACATTGTTGGATTCAATTAGGTAGTATTTTGTTGAAGACTTTTGCAATTCTGTTCATGAGTAATATTGAGTGATAGTCTTCCTTTGTTATATATTTTTATCTGGTGTTGATATTACTCACTGCCATCGAATCTATTCTGATGCATAGAGACCCCGTAGGACAGAGTATAATTGTCCCTATGAGGTTCCAAGACTTTTACTGTCGATGGAGTAGAAGCCTCATCTTTCTCCCATGCAGTGGCTGGTGATTTCAAACTGCTGATCTTGCTCTTGCAGCTTTGTGATAATCCACTCTCCCACCAGGACTCCTGGATTTGATAATAGGATACAGCTGGCTTCACAGAATGAGTGAGGAAATATTCCCTGAGCTCTTGCTTTCTGAAAGAGATTATATAGAATTTATATCATTACTATTGTTTTAAGGCTTATAGAATCCACTAGCATTTCATGAGTATATTAAATAATAAAGTGTTTAATGTCACAATGACCCCTAAATGCACTGCATTTTGGAAAAGGAATTAAATGAAGTCCATTTAAAAATCCTCTTCCATTTTTCTGTATAAGAATATTTCAATCAATTACTAATATTTTAATCTTATATTTACAATGTGAGCATAGGAGTTCATTAAAATCACATATAAAAATTTGTATCTAGTTGGTTAAGTCACTCTATTTTTACTTTCTGGGTATTGTGGGTTTAGGTAATATAATGTTACTTTCACTGAATCTTACATAGGTTATAATAAAAAAATCTCCTTTCCTCCCCTTTAGTCTTCTTCATTCCTTCCTTCGTCTGAGTAGACTGGCTTTCTACCACATGGCAGAAGAATGTTGCAAATAAAATCTCTGCCCAAGGGATTACTGGTCTTTGAAATACCCAAAGACCTGGTTTTGGATTATCGACTCTCAGCTCAGTTCTCACAGGACAGTGAAACTGACTTTTCTTTTTTTAGTTCTTTTTGGTCTTTGAATTGGCTCAGCCTCCATAACACACCCTCGTAGATCAATGTGGAGAGAGCAGGAGCAGTTATCAGTAAATGAGATACATGTTGAGCAGATACCAGAGTAACTTTTTAGTATAAAGAAATAACTCTACACTGTATCACTAATAATATTGATGCTGTCAGCTGTCACCAAGCCAACTCCAACTCTGGATGAACCCACATGTGCAGAGTAGAACTGAGCTTTGGGATTTTCAAGGCTGTGATCTTGGGGAAGCAGATCACCAGGCTTGCCTTTGGATTCCTCCCTGTTGATTGTAAATGCCAAACTTTTACATAGCGTTCCAGTACTTATGCATTTGCACCAGTAGCTGCTCAGAATAATGCAATAGGATGTGATATTATGTGTTACAATAATACATGTAAAAACAATAAGTGATGTTTAAGTTCTTTATCATGTAGTCGCTTACAATTTCATAACTACCTGATCTCATATTCCCACAACTTTTAACTACAACTTTAATCAAGATTCATTTTTGCACCTCAGGTACACCATCACCGTGGTGTCAGAAGGGTGAGGAATAGTCCTGTGTCAGGGGAGCACAGGCGCTGTCTCTGTACAACGAGTTCTTCTCGTGACTAGCATCCTGACTGCATTCAGGTTTCTGCTGTAAGCCTCTTTATCAGAAGAGATTATACTAAGAAGCATTTCTTTTTAATCTGTAACTTGCTTATGTCTTACTGTGAATTAAGTGATTTACAGAATTGAGCCAATATTCAAGAAATCACACACATTCACATTTCACTCATCTATTGGAATTGCCTGATGGACCACAGTTTATCCTGATGTCGCTTTGTGTTTTCTGTTTCCGTTCCTCCTTCCTTCCTCTCTGTATTTTGTTCCTAGGAAAGTGCTGCCCTCTTAAACTTATACAGTTTATTATTGATACGTGGAGGAGAGTCCTGTTCCAGACATGACTGATGTTTGCATGCTCCATCGGTCCATTGGACCAATTGTTTCCTTGTGTCTTTCAACTTCCATCCCTCTTTCTACCCCTCTAAGGGAAGAGCCAATAGTTGTATCTTATGTTGTTCACATCAAATAAGGGTAAAAACTGTAATTCTTCCACTGAGGTATCCAAAATTTTAAGAATACTGAGTATAAAATAATTGATTAAACATATTTGTTGAATAAACAATCAAAGTCTTAAGGAAATTGTAGAGAAATATAATGCTATAAGGACAAAGTGATATTAGAAGATAGGACAGCTAGACAGCTTTCACATCAAAGAGAATATTGAGCTTATTAGATTCAAGAAGATGAGATACACGGATGTGAATAGAGATAAATTAATTGTTTAAATTATAAATCACATTATATTCCTTATATTGTTAACCACTCACGGCATGTGTTTGCAAAGCTCTTTTCTCTTTCCTAGTAGTTTCATCAGCTACATGGAGCCAGAAAACCAAACTGATATTCCACAATTCATCCTTCTGGGGCTTTCTGAAGAGGCAGAGCTGCAGCCCCTCCTCTTTGGGCTGTTCCTCTCCATGTACCTGGTCACCTTCACTGGGAACCTGCTCATCATCCTGGCCATCACCACAGACTCCCACCTCCACACGCCCATGTACTTCTTCCTCTCCAACCTCTCCTTTGCTGACATCTGTTTCACCTCCACCACCATCCCAAAGATGCTGCTGAACATCCACATGCAGAAAAACGTTATTACTTATGAAGAGTGCATCACCCAGATGCATTTTTTCATTCTTTTTGCAGGCTTAGACAACTTCTTATTGACAGTGATGGCCTATGACCGGTTTGTGGCCATCTGTCACCCACTGCAATATACGGTCATCATGAACCCAAGATTTTGTGGCCTCCTGCTTCTGGCCTGCTGGGTATTGACATTTATGGACTCTCTATTAAATGGTTTATTGGTTTTGAGACTGTCTTTTTGTACAGAATTGGAAATCTCCCATTTTTTCTGTGAACTTAATCAGGTTGTCCACCTTGCTTGTTCCGACACCTTCCTCAATGACATAGTTCTGTATTTAGCAACTGGACTTTTGGGCACTATTCCACTGACTGGGATCCTTTTCTCTTACATGAAGATTGTGTTGTCCATTTTGAAAATTTCATCAGCTGGGGGTAAATCTAAAGCCTTTTCCACTTGTGGATCCCACCTCTCCGTGGTCTCCTTGTTCTATGGTACAGGTCTTGGGGTTTATCTTAGTTCTGCCGCTATTGAAAACTCCAGGGTCACTGCAATAGCCTCAGTGATGTACACTGTAGCCACACCCATGCTGAATCCTTTTATCTACAGTCTTAGAAATAAAGACATAAAGCAAGCCCTAAGAAAACTTTTCAGCTGAGAAACATCCTATATAACAGAAATTCATCCTTAAGTTTAGAGAGCTACTTTTGAAAAACAAAATTCAAAATGATAAAAATCTGCATTATAGTTTCCTTAGTCCTAAATGTGCTTATGTACATAATTAAATCTCCTTAATATTTAAGACAGCATATGAAAAATTGAAGACATAATATAAAATTGTTTCCTGTGTATTTTGTTGAAAATGTATTTACTTTAACTGTCTTCCCAGCAACAGGCAATTTTTTCTCTATACTGCAGGTTTCCTTATGAAGCAACCTTTTCATTACTCGCCATAGCGTAATAACAAAACAATTATGACAAAGGACCCATGCTCATTGTTATTCTGAAACCCTAAAAAAATTGAGACATAAATTCAACAATTCCTATTTTGGAAAACTTTTTTCTTGTGATTACATCTGGCATGAAACTTTTAACCTATCTTGGATTATTGTCTTTACACTGAAATCTTGTTAAACATTTTGAGCATAAAGTTTGTAAACTTGTTCTTATTAAATTATGAAGAGCACTGGTGGTATGTTCAAGTATTGGAAATGGCTCCCAGACCACACTGAGAACCATTCCAACTAAGCACACTGATACCTTTCCAATCAACAAAAAGATGAGCGAATTAAAATACTGAAGTTATTGACTTCCTGTAAACAATTAATCTTCTGCTATCCAGATAGTAGGAATTTTTGTTTTAACTTTTAGTTCAAGACCATTGGTTTCAAGGCCTCTCAATACCTCAATTTGTTCAGCAAACGTATGCATATCTCTTCTTGGCTTCAATGATACTACTAGAAATTTGCCTTTATTGTTTCAAAACAACCCAGTGCTTTCCAATTATGCTTGACCACAAAATTATCTTGACCAAAGCATCTGCCTCACTTTTGCCCTTGAGTGTTTCCTGTAATCTGATCAGCATCTCAAATAATTACATTTGAAACTCATGGTTTTTATGATCCTGGAAATACAGTGCCCTATATTTCCTCTGCACATAGGAAGCAGCTCTGTTTAGTTTTGCGCTACTTGAAAGGCTGGATTTTCAAACCTAGTCAGTGCTCAGAGGGAGAAAAATGAGACAGCATGCTCCCATTTAGATTAGAGTTTTGTGAGAATAGAACTATGTGCTCATATTTATATGTTAAGAATTGAGGTTGTATAAGGACAGTGGACCTCAACTCAAGTACTCTTTTAATACAAGAACACTTTGTTCTAACAATCCAGCATTCTGTGATACTCCTCTTCCTGATATGTTCGCTGAAGACAAAATGGGTGTATAAGCAAATGTGGTAAAGAAAGCTGATGATGTCTGACTATCAAAGATATAGCATCTGGGATCTTACAGGCTTAAAGATAAAACAAGCGGCAATCTAATCCATCAGCAATAAAGCCCACATGAAAGAAGCACATCAGGCTGTGTGATCTTGTGCTTCGATTTGATCTGGTATCAGGCATCTAAGACCCAGAATAACACCATACCCAAGGTGAATTGGGGCACGGGAGGCACGGATATGGAGTGGAGACCCAATGCCGGTCTGTAGACAAGTGGATATCTCCTCACAGAGGGGTGACAGGACAGAGATGAGCCAATCAGGGTGCAGTATAGTATTGATGAAACACACAACTTTCCTCTAGTTCTTTGGTGCTTACTTCACCCTAATCATGACCCTAATTCTACCTTACAAATAAGAACAGACCAGAACATGCACACTGCTACAAATAAGAGCTCAAGACACAGATAATGTAGGATATATAAACCCCTCAGAGCCAAAAATGAGAGGAGAAATACCAGGAGGATCACGGGAGGGTAGGGAGATAAAGGGTTAATTGATCACAATGATTAATCTAGAAAACCCTGCCAGGGGGATGAATAATGGAAAAGTGGGTGAGGGGCATCAGAGGACAATGTAAGATATGATAACTTATCAAGGGTTTATGAGGGGGGTGGGTGGAGGAGGGATAGGGGAAGAAATGGGGAGCAGATATCAGGGGCTCAATGTTTTATTCTTGCCTTTTTCCACCATTCAGCAAATGGTAGCTTGGGGGCTGTTTTCTCTTTGTTGACCTCTGAGTGGAGTTATTCTATGTTGAAGTCTCTTATTTGTGCTTGGCGAGTGTTGTTATGCCCATAGTGGTTTGGCAAGAATATTTTGTAGGGTTAGGTTTCTTTTAACATATTCTTTTTTAACTTGTCTGGGAAGACTCTTACTTCTCCATCTATCTTGATATATAATTTAGTTAGAAAGAGTATTCTTGGTTTTGCGTTATTGTCCTTCAATTTTTGAATATGTTACTCCACTCTCCTCTTCTTCATATTGCCCATTGATAGGTCTGAGCATAGTCTTATTTGTGTACCTTTATAGGTGACTACATTTTCCCCCTAGCTACGATTATGATTTTCTCCTTTCCCCAAAGTTGGATAGTTTAGCTATTATATTCCTTGATGATTTCTTCTAGGGATTCGGTCTAGCTGGTGTTCTTTCAGTCTCCTTAATGGTTGTCTGGTTTTCATTCATTATGCTGGGAAAGCTTTCCTCTAAGGATTCCCTCGCTATTGTTGCTGTTGACTTCTTCATTGTGTCTTGTTCTGGTAATCCAATTATTCTGGTGTTGTTCTTCTTCATAGCATCAGACATAGCTCTCGAGTTTTCATCAGTTTTTCTAATTACCTTCTTTGACTTTCCCGTTTGTTGAAGTCTATCTGATTAGCCTCTAGGTCACTGGTACGATTCTCTTCTTCCTCTAGTCTGTTGGCGAAGTCTGTGAATTTGCTACTGGTTTTTGTAATCTCATCCTTTAGTTCTTGTATTTCCCTTTGGTGAGTGGCCTTTATATCCTCGATCATTTCATCCTTTTTTTATATTGCTTTCCTCATATCCTGTATGATTCTAAGCACAATTCTGAAATTTCTTTCTGCAGCAGGTCAACATCTGCCTCTTTGATGACTGCTATTATGTCCAGGTTTTTGTTTCTCTTATTTTCTTGTTGAAGCAGCTTTAAAAAAATGTGTCATTTTGAGGAACTAAGTGCAATTTTCCTGGGGGTCAAAAAACCCTGTGCTAACTCTTTGGGATGTTGGTATTAATGCTTCTGCAGGCTGCCTATAGCCAACTGCCCTGTGGGGTTGTATTTAACCTGTATCCCATTGGAGTTTCACTCTCATCCTAGCCTATCAGGAAGCTATTGTTTGGAGGGAAAGTTGGATGACCCTCTAACTTGTCAGTCTCTAAGATCATCCTGTGTTGCTCTCTAGCAATCCTTAGGTCTCTGTAAGGGTCATTTGCAGCTATGCAGGCTGACATCTGAAGGAAAATGCTGACCTGGGTGTGGAAGCACATAGCTCAGAGGGTAGGTATTTGATGGTGGTGGGCTGGATCCTGCGCCCAGCTAAAGGCATTATGGACAGACAGGTGGGTGGGAAATAGGGAAATAGAGAGGCAGGGAACACCACACAGGGCAAGGAAAAGGCAGGAAAGAAAGTGCTGGCCTTGGAGAAAGGATCCACCAACACGCAGCAGGAGTGCCTTTTGCTATTTGAGGTATCAAACTTTGACTTCTGGGTAGCTGGCAACAAGGACACTGCAGCCCACCAAGGCGTAGCAGTCAACCTCATGTCAGCTGGGGTCTGACCTGTTTCTGTGGGTGCAGGTAAAAGGGTGGGATTCAGCTTCTGGTTTAGTGAGGTGCCCTGAACTGTCAAGGTAATTAACCAAAAGCTCCAGAACCCCTACTCAGCCCCCAGATTCCCCACTCACCGATCTCCACGGAGCTCCCAATGTGAACCTCCTACCTGATTGCCAGCTTGCCCCAACAGCACAATGTCCTTTTTGAAAATGAATGTAACATCATTTCTAATGATTGTGCTAATCCTGGCTTAATAAATTATGTTATTTTCTAACTCAAAATGGTCAAAACCAGTTCATTTCCACTCACTAATGCCTAGGAGATCTATTTTTATGTGTCCCTTTTCCTTTTTGATAGCTTCCAATTTTCCTAGACTCATACTCTGCACATCCCAAGATCCAGGCACTGACAGAGTTTTGTAGTTGTTTCTTCTAACGCTGAGCTGTGCCCTATCAACAAATGAAGATCCCAAAGTCTCCACTTCCACAGACTTTACTCCATTCACAGCCTTGGTCAAGTCTACTGCAACAAAGAAGCTCCTCTTCAGTCACATTTCAAGTGGCCTTCAATCTGGAGGACCCATCATCCAGTACGATCTCAGATAATGTTCTGCTTCCATTCATTAGACCCTTGGGCACTGACAATGTTTGGAAACTGTGCATAAGGTTTTCAAGGACACTTCTGAATGGGCATCCACTTCCTTGTTCATAAGCTGTTCTTAATTTAGGAACTCCACTGAAACTGGTTCCCTTCTGGTGACCCCGGTGACATTTGAAGTATCAGTGACATTGCTTCCACCATCTCAGCATCACACAAGCCACCACAGTATGACAAAATGACAGACAAATGAGGTCACATGAAATCAGTTCTGTCTGGATGAAAAATTGACCCAACTTACTTGCCCACCACTTTAACCTTAACTCTCAGTTCCAGTAGTAACCACCTTCAATGTCTTTTACAGAAAGCACCTCCTTAAAGACACCACCAACCAAAGCCAAGAAAGAGGTAAGTGGAGCATAGCCAGGTAACAAACACTAAAATGTAGGGCAGAGTGCACATATCCTGGGATACCGACTCTTTAAAGATGGGGCTACAGTAGAAAGGCAGAGAAAAGTCAATTAACAATTGCATTAGTCAAGCCACTGAATAGCTTCCCAGATTGTTCTCATTCTTCTTTCTAACACCAGCCCAAGAAAGGTAAACTAAGAAAAGGTGTATTGGGATTATGTGAAGCTACTGCTGCAAAGAGACTTAAATAGTCGATGATTTTTCAAAAATGAACATTTATTCTCTTCTCTAGTAACAGTTTAGAAGTTAACTGTCTGGATTGGTAGAGGAATTTGGTTCTGAGCATCATGAAGGGACCTAAGTTCTTTCCATGCTGTTGTTCTACTATCCCCTGGGTTATTGTTCTCGAGTGATCAGAACATGGTTGCTATTGGGAAAGGGAGTCCATTGGCAGATTGAATGCTGAGCATAGAAAAGTGGAGAGAAGGGATGTATCTACTCACTGTATGAGATTCTAGGTGGTACAGGTTGTGCTCAGTTTCTAATCCACCTAAAAGTACCACAGGAGAAAAATGCCTGATGATTTACTTTTGTTAAGATTACAGCCAAGAACCCCCTATGGAATGGCTGTGCTCAAGAACACATGGTTCGTATGTGAGTAGGAATCTGCTATACAGCAACTAACAAGAACAATTTTACAATCGTTTTCTTAGAGGCAGGTCGTAAAGCAACCCTGGATTTTTGATAAGCAGATTGATCCAAGGTTCCAAGAACCTACAGCCTAATAGACTGAGCTTGTCTCCTCCTCTCTCTACCCTCTACCCTCACACTGCACTTGTTGTTGTTGTTGTTGTTGTTTTTAGGTGCCATTGAATTAATTTGGATCCATAGTGACCCTATGCACACAGAACTAAGTACTGCTAGGACCTGTGCCATTCTCACAATTGTTCCTATGCTTGACCCCATTACTCTAGCCACTGTATCAATACATCTCTTTGAAGGCTTTCCCCCCTTTCTGCTGCCCCTCTACTTTACCAACCATGATGTCCTTCTCCACGGACTTGTCTCTCCAGACAGCATGTCCAAAGTATGTAACGTGAAGTCTGGCCGTCTTTTCCACTAAGGAATGCTCTAGCTGTACTTCTTCCAAGACATATTTATTTGTCCTTTTGACAGTGTATGATACTTTCAATGTATTTCTTCAGTCTTCCTTATTCATTTTTGAACTTTCACATGCAAAGGAAACAAGTGAAAATACCAAAACTTGGGCCAAGCACACCTTATTCATCAAAGTAATCCCTCTGCTTTGCACCATTCTAAAGAGTAAAGAAACAGAATTATTCAATGTAATGCATCATTTGAGTTGCACATTTCCAGTGAAATTCTTCCTGCCTTGCCCTCCCCAACTTCCAGGCCTTTATACATATGGTTCCCTATTAAAACTCCCTTTTCCAGTTCCTCACTTGACTACCTGCCTTCCACTCTTCTTTGTTCACACCTCAGTTCACACTCCCCTCATCTGGGTTAACACCCCGTATATAGTGTCCCTAAGATGGGGCAACATGGAGGTTAGAAGTGAGGATCCTGGAGTCCTTCTTGCTGGGAGACAAATCCTTGCACCTCATTAGCCAGTGGCGTTTAGGCAAAATGACTTAACTTCTCTAGAATTATAACGTGGGGATGACAATGGTGTCCCCTTCCTTGAGTGGATTGGAAATAATGTAAGGCTTCAGCACAGTGCCTGATCCAGAGTAAAGGTTCCACCCACATTATCTCTTACTAATTGCTGCAGACTGAAGACACTGACAAGATGCAAGCCCCTTGAGGGCAAGGGCAACAATAAGCCCACACTAGGAGATCAACAAATGTTCATGGAAGTAATGTATAATATACAACCATGTGGTTAATGTGAATCTTTCATTATAAAAATGCCTTGTCAAGAAAATATCACTCCAAAGTCATTGTGCTGAGTCAGCTACTACAGTTGTAATTCTGAATGGCAATTCTTTCAGCACTTACTCTGTACAAATGCTTATAAGTCAAGAATACATCAGTAGTCACTTTGAGGAGAGAGATATGTCTTACATATCAGCTAAAAGCAGGGAGAGTACTTTTAAAATAGAAATTTCAAGGCAAAGTTTCCAGGAAACCTTGGTGAATTTAAAGAGTAGAACATTCAAAAGGTATACTTGAAGTCTGGTAATGAAAGCATATTGTCCCTGGCTATCAAAAAGAATAACATCTGGAAGCTCATCTGTAGATGATTAGACATCCCCACAGAGGGGTTATAAGGAATGGACAATTCAACCAGGATGTAGTATAGCTCTGATGAAACACAGATCATTCCTCTCGCTCCCAACTTCTTCCACCCTGCCACCATCACGACTCAGTTCTACCTTACAAATCTGGAGAGAGCAGAGTAATACACACATCGATACAGATAAGAGCTCTCAAGACATGAAATTCAGGACTCCCACTCCTCAGGAACAGAAGTGGAAGTAGCGATATCATGACAGTGGGGGCGGGGTGAGGGGAGGTCAAGGAAAGAAGGGAGAGAAAAAGGGAACCCATCACAATGTTGGATGTAGAACCCCCATGGGAAGGAAAAACAGGAAAGTGGGTGAAGGGAGATAATGGACTGTGTAAGACATGAAATAAGAATAATAATATATAATTGATCAAGGATTCACTAGGTTGGGAGAGTAGGGAAAGGAGCAGGGGAAAAGAGGAACTGATACAAAAAAGCTCAAGTAGAAATAAATTGTTTTGGAAATGTTGATGGCAATGTATGTACAAGTGTGCTTTATACTATGGAATAATGGATGGTTATAAGATTTGTAAGAGGCCCCAACAAAATGAGTATTTTTTAAAAAAATGAATATCGTCTGGGGCCTTAAAGACTTGTCCTCAAACAAGCAGCCATTTGCGCAAGGCATTAACTAAGTCCACATGAAAGAAGCACACCAGCCAATGCTTATAAATAATAAAATTTAGGTTCATAGAAGGAAATTGTATCAGAGCTTAAATTATGAGTATCAGTTTTCAGAACACTATGGATGACAATGGAAGGCTCAAATCCATTTGCAGTGTCCCTGCATGTATTAAGCCTCTGTGACTCCCATCTGACCACCGTCAGGGATGTGAATAACCTTCCTAGCAGACGGAGAGCACTGTGAACTTGGTAATAGAAGATGTTGTTGGGTTAAAATGTCATGCCTCATCATTTGATCTCCCTTTTGACTCATTTTGAAGCTAGTCCACTTTTGTTTGTAAGCGAAGAGGAAATCCTTGTAGGTGGGGATCCCGTCTAGCCGTGGTCCAGGGATGGGAATGACCTGGCTCTCGGGCAATGGAAAGCGGATTGCTGCAGGATCAGTGAGGTTAAAATCTAACACCTTATTATGTGTTCTCCTTTTGACCCATTTTTAATTTGTTCTGATTTTGAATATTTCCTCAATTCCTTCCAGTTGAATTTGTTCTCTGCTTATTTTGTTATTGTTGGGTTTGTTTGTTTGCATTTGGTTGTTTGTTTGGGGGGAGGGAGGTGCTGGGTTTTTTGTATGCTTTCCAGGATGTAAAATTTAGGATAGGCAAATCTATAGAGACAATAACTTGATTAATGGCTTATTAGGAGTGTGGGAGGGGTGGTTGGAGGGTCAGGGGAGCTAGTCGTAATGAGTACAAGAAGAAAGAAAATGGTCTGGATCTGATTGTGATGATGATTGAACAATTATTTTTGATATGGCTGAATGAATGAAGTGTACAATATGTGAATTTCATGTTACTAAAACTATTTTAAGGTATACTTGAACCTCAGTTCCAGAAGTTCCTCCAACCTCTTCAAAATGTTATTCACTTGATAACTCTTTGGTGTGGTAGCATATTCTCTTAAATGTGTTCATTCAATTGATGAATATTTATTGAGCACCTACTATTTGCCAAGGACAGCCCTGTGCTTGTTGGACACCATCAAGTCCATTCCAACTGACAGCAACCCTATGGGACTGAGTTGAACTGCCTGTAGGATTTCCATGGCTGTTATCTTTACAGAGGAGTCTGGTTACTCAGTGCCTAAGAACTTGGCTGCCAACTGAAAGGCTAGTGATTCCAATCCATCACCGACTCCAGCGGAGAAAGATGTGGCAGCCTTGGAAATCCTGGAGAGCAGTTCTACTCTGCCCAGAGGGTCACTATGAGTTGCCTATGAGTCTGAATTAATTCATCAGCAGTGGGTTTTCATCTTTCCGGGAGCAAATTGAGCACTTAATCATTGCACCACCAGGGCTTCTTCAGGCTAATGTAACTGCTAAGAAACAGCTGAGAAGTAAACATGGTTCCCACATTCATGGGACTTACTGTCTAGCATCTCAGTGTGCACACAAATTCCCAGGAGACCTTGTTACAGTGCAGAGTTCGAATCAGTCCACCTGGGCAGGGGCTATGTTCCTGGTCGTCTATAGGCTACCACGCGATGCTGACTGTGCTGGTTCCAGGACACGTTCTGAATACAAGGACATGAGAACCTGCATAAAAAGTATTTCGATTTTCCTGTATCACAGTGATATAAACTTCCCTTTAGCCCTTCATCCTTCTCCTGCTACTGGCTTGCCTTTTCTTTTCTTTCACAGACTAATTTCTGGGTTGAAAATGGGCAGGCAAATATTTCCCCAAATTAAGAGGAAATCTATATAGACTTTCTTCATTACTATAGCTCTGTTTCAGAGTTTCTCAATCTAAATATAAGCATTACTCATGCTCAGACTCGATAGTTCTCTGTGATGAGGCTATCGTGTGCATGGAAGAGCATGGAGCAGCTCCCCTGGCCTTTACCCCTAGGTGTCAGGAGCACTCCCACCCCAGTTGTTACATCTAAAATTGTGTCTAGCCATGGTCCTTATGAGGACCACTGGTTTATTTTTACCAGCCTTGCCTCTTCACTCTTGGTAAAAGACATCGTTAACATTTAACCTTTACATAATGTTGACCACGCACAGACATTGTCCTAGTGTTGTTGTTGTTAACTGCTGTAGATTCACCCCTAACTCGCCGTGTCCTCGTGCAGAATGGAATGAAACACTGCCCAGTCATGTGCTATCCCCATGGCTGGATACAGATGGGACTGCTGTGATCCAAAGGGTTCCATTGGCTGGTTTGGGGAAGTAGATTAACATTTTTTCCTGGTCTGTCTTAGTCTGAAAGCTCCCCTGGAATGCTGTTAGCATCATAGTAACACGCACACCTCCATTGGCAGACAGGTGGTGGTGGTCCTTGCGGTGCACTGTCCAGGATTGAATCCGGGTCTCCCGAATGAAGAGCAAAACTGTTACAACTGAACCATGACTGCTCCCTCTAGAAGTATCATTTTATTAGGGGCTCATGCAACTCTTATCACAATCCATACATACATCAATTTTGTCCAGCACATTTGTATATATGCTGCCATCATCATTCTCAAAACACCTGCTTTCTACTTGAGCCCTTGGTATCAGTTCCTCATCTTTCCCCTCCCTCCCCGCTCCCTCTCCCCCTGAACCCTTCATAATTTATAAAGTATTATTGTTTTGTCATGTCTTACACTGTCCTATGTCTCCCTCACCCACTTCTCAGCTATCTGTCCCCCAGGGAGGAGGCTATATGTAGACCTTGCAATCTGTTCCCTCTTTCTCCCTCACCTTCCCTCCACCCTCCCGATATCGCCACTCTCACCACTGGTCCTGAGGGGTTCATCTGTCCTGGCCTCCCTGTATTTCCAGTTCCTATCTCTGCCAGTGTACATCCTCTGGTCCAGCTGGATATGTAAGGTAGAACTGGGATCATGACAGTGGGTGGGAGGAAGCATTCAAGAACTAGAGGAACATTTTAAATTTCATCATTGCTACACTGCACCCTGACTGGCTAGTTTTTTCCCCACAGCCCTTGTGCAAGGGGATGTCCTATTTCCCTCGGATGGGTCCTGGATCCCCACTCCACAGTCCCCCTTATTCACAATGCTATGATTTTTAGGTGGGTCTTTGATGCCTCATACATGATCCCTTCGATATCTTGTGATAGCACATGCTGGTGTGCTTCTTCCATTTGGGCTTTGTTGTTTCTCAGTTAGATGGCCCCTTGTTTATCTCCCAGCCTATAGGACACCAGATTCTATATATTTTGGCAGCCAGGCACCATCCACTTTCTTCACCACATTTACTTATGCACCCACTTTTTCCTCAGCAATCGAGTCCGGAGAGGCTGGTATGCTTCTTCCATGTGGGCTTTGCTGTCTCTCAGCTAGATGACTGCTTGTTTATTTTCAGGTCTTTAAGACATCAGGTGCTATATCTTTTGGTAGCCGGGCACCATGAGCTTTCTTCACCACATTTGTTTGTGCATCCATTGTCTTCAGCAATTGTGCCAGGAAGGTGAGCATCTTAGACTGCCGAATTGTTAGAACAAAGTGTTCTTGTGTTGAGGGAGTACTTGTGCAGGGGCTCACTGTTCATCCGTTTTCTTAATATTCAACCTATAAATATATGTACATCGATCTATTTCCCCCTCATTGTATATAAATATATTTACATCTTTATATGCCTGTATTTAAATCTCTATGACTACCCTTTGCCTCCTAGTTCTTTCCTCTATTTCTTTGTACTTTGCTCTTGTCCCACTATCATGTTCTGCCTTCATTTGGGTTTTAGGAATTCCTCTCAGTTACATTGCCCTTGATCCAGCCCTGCCAGACCTCCCACACCCTCGTCAACACTGATCTTGGATCACTTGTTGTTCCCTTGTCCCTAGGTTTGTTAACACCCACTTCCTTTCCCCCGCCTCCCCTATTCCCATGTATGCCTGGAACTGTCACCCCGTTGTTCTCTCTTCTGGCTTGTTTATTCTGCCTATCTCTTCCAGGTAGACATGCTATGTACCATCACAAGACTGAGTACAATGAAGCAACAACAGAAAGTAAAACAATAGCTACAACAACAACACACACACACACAAAAACATAAATAGTTCAGGGTCTATTTGTTGTCCTTTACAAGTGTTTTCCAGTGGAGTCTGATGGAGTGCCATGCCCTGGCACCACCTCTATCCCTGGGGACTTCACTGCTCTGCTCCCCCAGCTGCTCTGCTGCACACCCCCAGTGGCTGGCTTCAGTGTAGTGAGCTCAGGGCAGGCACAGTTCCGGCCCTGTGTCTCTAGTGTTGTCCCCAATGGTGCTATGGGTCAATGAGGAATGCTCCCGAGGTGAGGCCGGCCATGTGGTCATCTCTGTGCAGGAACATTGTCCTCAGGGCTTGGTGAGCCAGGTTGTGCTTCACTTTTTTTCCCCCCCTATCCTCCTTCATTGGCTCCTGTATGCTCTGACCAGACCAGTCCCTCATCTTGAGCTGTAGCTTCAGTGCTGTCCTCTGAAGTGAATTCTTCTTGGGGGGAGAATGGTGCTGTCCACTTAGTTGGCAATGGGCCAGCCCCTCAGGCTTCTCTAACTGTTCCTTGCTTCATGTCAGTGTGTTGCGTTCTTGTCTTGGAGCTCCAGGTTTTAGTCTGGTCTCTCTTTCCCTGTGGAGACAATCAACACCCTCCCCCTGTGTGGGTTAGTGCCCTGTTCCCCAGGCATCAAACATCTTTCTTTCCCCCTCACTTTTACTGGGCTACCATATGTATCCCTGAGTTTAGTCTGTCCCCTGCCATATTACCTGGACCTCACCCCAGGGATGTATAGCATCATCTTCCCTATGCCCCTTTTTAATTTTTTTACTTTACCTCAGCGGACTAATGTAGTACTTGTCCTTTTGTGCTTGGCTTACTTCAATTAGCGTAATTTCCTCCAGTTCTTCCCATGTGGCGATGTGCTTCATGCGTTCATCACTGCTTTTTAGGGATGCGTAATACTCCATTGTATGTATGTACCAGAGTGTTTTAATCCATTTGTCTGTTGATAGGAATCTGGGCTATTTCCAACTCCTTGCAATTGTGAACTGTGCCGCGACGAACATTGGGGCACAAATGTCTGGTCATGGTTTATTTTTTGTCTCTTCTGGATATATGCCCAATAGGGGGATTGCTGGATCATATGGTAGCTCAATTTCCAACTGTTTTAGATATCGCCAAATCGATTTCCATAATGGCTGTACATACCTACAGGTCCACCAGCAGTGGACAAGAGTTCCTATCTCTCTGCATCCCCTCCAACACTTGTTACTTTCTGATTGCTTGAATTGGGCTATCTTTGAGGGTGTTAGGTGGTATTTCATCGTTGTTTAAATTTGCATTTCTCTTATGGCTAGAGATCTGGAACATTTTCTCATATATTTATTGGCCATATGGATTTCGGCCCTTGAGGAACTCCTGCTCAGGTCCTTTGCCCACCTCCTGAGTGGACAATTGTTTTTTTTTTCCTTTTTTTTGTTTTTCTTGTTGTAGGTTTGCAGAGTATTGTAGATTTTAGTAATAAGGCCTTTGTCTGATGTGTCATTGCTAAAGATGGTTTCCCATTCTGTGGTGTCTCATTCTCTTGGTGAATTATTTCAATGTACATAAGTGTTTTATTTTTAGTATGTCCCACTGGTCAATTTGTACCTCCTCCGTGTTGGTGTCCTTCCAGATTTCTGATAGCCTATGTAATCCCTGTGTCAAGGTTCTCAGGTTAGACCCAATTCCCTCATTGATGGCCCTAATAGTTTGGGGTTTGACCTCAAGGTCTGTGATCCACCTTGAGTGTATTCTTGTGTATAGAGTGAGGGAAGGGTCTTGTTTCATTTTTCTGCAGCTACGTTTCCATTTTTTTCAGCACCATGAATTGAAGAGGGCATCCGCTTCCCATTTGATATTGGGCCCCTTATCAAAGATCAGTTGTCTGTATGCTGATGATTTTTATTTCTGTGTTTTCAATCCTCTTCCATTGGTCTGAATATCTGTCGTTATACCAGTACCACACTGTTTTGACCACTGTGGCTGTGTAGTAGGTGCTGAAATTGGGTAAAACAAGCCCTCCGACTTGGTCCTTCTTGAGGAGTTCTCTGCTAATTCCCGGTTTCTTCCCTCTCCATATGAAGTTGGTTATCTGTTTTTCCAACTCTTTGAAGAAAGATGCTGGAATATGGATTGGGATAGCATTGAACTTATATAGTGCCTTGGATAGAATTGACATCTTTACAATATTGAGTCTGCTGATCCACAAGCATGGGATCTCCTTCCATTTGTTGAGGTCATCCTTGGTTTCTTTTAATAGTGTTTTGTAGGTTTCCTCATACAGATCTTTTGTTTTTTGAGTCAGGGATATCCCTAGATATTTCAATTTGTGTTTGGTTCTGTGCCCTTGGCCGATGTGTATAGTAGTGCAATAGACTTCTGTTTGTTGATGTTGTAA
The DNA here is from genome assembly GCF_050624435.1 of Tenrec ecaudatus. Classification (NCBI taxonomy): domain Eukaryota; kingdom Metazoa; phylum Chordata; class Mammalia; order Afrosoricida; family Tenrecidae; genus Tenrec; species Tenrec ecaudatus. Next base: position 19,537,668 of record NC_134530.1, read on the forward strand.
TCTGCTACTCTGCCATATTCCTCTATTGTTTCCAGTACTCCTCTTGTGGAACTTTTAGGATTTTACATATATAATATCATGTCATCTGGGAGTAATGATAGTTTTTCTTCTTCCTTCACCAGACGAATACCTTTGATGTCCTTTCTTTGCCTTATATTGTTAGCCAGGACCTCCAGCACAATGTTAAATAGGAGTGGGGACAAGAGGCATCCTTGTCTAGTCCACTTTTTCAGAAGACTTGATCTCATCTTTTCTACATGTCTACCACATTGGTGTTGGTTTTTCATATATAGCTTATGTTATATTGAGGAATTTTCCTTCCATTCCTATCTTCTTGAGTGTCTTAAACATGAATTGGTGTTGGATGTTGTTGAGTGCTTTTTCTGCATCTATTGATATTATCATGTGGCTCTTTTATTTTTTCATTTTAATGTAACAAATAATATTAATGATCTTTCGTATGTTGAACCATCCCTGCATCCCTGGAATGAATCTCACTTGGTCGTGGTGAATTATATACTATTGTATTTGGTTGGCTAGTGTTTTGTTAAGGATTTTTGCATCAATATTCATTAGGGAAATTGGTCTGTAGTTCTCAATTCTTTCCCAGTTTAGGTATCAGAGTTACACTGGCTTCATAGAAGGAATTTGGAAGTTTGCCACCTTTTTCTATGTTCTGGAAGAGTTTGTGTAGGATTGGTGTCAGTTCTTCCCTGAATGTTTGATAGAATCCACCAGTATATCTATCTGGTCCCGGTGACTTTTTGGTTGGTAATTCTTTGATAGCCTTGTCTATTTCTTCTATTGATATGGGTCTGTTGAGGTTCTTGATGTCCATTGGGGATAATTTAGGGAGGGATTGTCTTTCTAAGAATTCATCCATGTCCTCCAAGTTTTTTAATTAATTGGAGTACAGTGCTTCATAGTACTGTTAATTATCCTTTTGATTTCACTATGGTCCATTGTAATATTCCCTCTTTCATCCCTCATCCTTGCTATTGAAATATGTTCCTTCCTTCCTCTGATCAAATTCGCGAGAGGTTTGTCGATGCGATTTATCCATTCGAAGAATCAACTTTTAACAGCATTGATATTTTTCCATAGTTTTCTTATTTTCTCTCTCCTGAATCTCAGATCTAGTTCTTATTATTTCTTTTCTTTTTCTGTTAGTTGGATTTTCTTGCTGACTCCACTCTAGTTGGTGTAAATTTTGTGCCAGTGTATCAATCATAAGCCTCTCCTCCTTTTTATGTGTACATGTAATGCTGTGTAGCATCTCTTAACTCACTGAATTCTCCCCCAAACCCCACAAGGTAGGATTACTGCCCCTATGTCAAAATAAGGAAACGGAGACTCAGAGTGACTGAATGGCTTGCCTAAGATCACACACTGGTGAAGGGTAGACCCAGAAATTAAGTCCAGGTCAGCTTCCCAGAGCCTGCTTTCTTATTTTCTGTTGTCCCTCAGCACGGGGATCATAGCAGAGTGGATTTATTTTATTCTTTTGTCTTCAAAGCTACAATGGGTAATTAACCAAGTTGAAGTACTTGTCACTAATAACACTCTGTGGGACAAAAGAGAGAAGACAGAAGTTGCATCCATGGCCACATCCATTCTCCAAAATGTGGAATTACGTGCTCTGGAAACTGCTCTGAAGTCCCCAGATAAAAAAGTACAGAACATCCACAGCAGTTCAATAGGTAAGATAACAATCGAGCCTGGTGCACAATGGGCACTGTCACTAGAAGGACTCTGGATAAGCAATTACCACAACAGACACACACAAATACACTGGATGGGTCCTTTTATATAAACTCCTCGATAACACAGATTAATTTATAGTGACAGGAAGCAGATCAGTAGCTGTCAGGTATAGGAAAGGGTAGAAGGATGACAAAGGGGCAGGATAAATATTTGAGAAACTGATGAGGGAAATGTTTATATCTTGACTGTGTGGAAGTTGCTGGGTGAATACACATCACAGAACTTATCCTAATGTGCACTTTAATTAAGTGCACATTGTTACGTTTAAATTACAGCTTACTAGCCATGTCTTCTTTAATTTAAAAATGTTTTTAAGGCCACCAATACGTCCCATTTGTGGTCTCTAATTTTGGCTTGAAGGTAGGATTTTGAAACTCTGGTGCCTATCCTTACCCAGGGCGTTCCTTGGGTGGAAGAATGCTAGAAACATGATTCTCAGGATTGAGATACAGCATTGTTTGCTTAATCAATTCCTTCTTATCCTACATTCAGGTAATTTCCCATGTTTCACCATTGTCTAAACAGCCATGATCCTTCTTGTAGCGATGTCTGTCCTCTTGTCTTTAATTGCTTTCTGAAGTAAGGCCCTAGAAATGAAGGCATTGCTTCAAAGGTGCTATGTAGAAAACAATGGACGGTTCCTGGAAGTAAAGTCTTTCTGAAGTTCTGGACCACACTTTTCCTATCTGTGAAATGGAATTGTAGAAATATTATAAGATTGACACATATATGGCCCTTCACTAAGAACCTGGCCCATCCCAGATGTTCAGTAGATGTGGGCTGTTCATGTTGGTGATGCAGTTTTAAGGCTCTTTGTGGCATCAGTAACTGGCCTGTTGCTCATCTTACCAGCCATTGAAACTCGAGTTGTTGGGAATAACTGCTCTGAAGAAAGAAAGACACTCAGCTTGCAGACCCAGATGAACACACTGGACATCCTGTGCGATGACGTGGTCCAGGGAAACGTGCAAGGTACATGTGACAGATGCTTTTTCTTCACACAGGTCAATAGCATCATTTGGTTTTTTCTTTATTTTTGTTGTTCTTCTTCTTGGTCTGGATATTGGTTTTGGTTTTTGTCATAATATGACCACCAAAGTAAACCAGTCATTCATAACCCAGGGACAAGCAGAAAGAGACTCAGTAATTTCATATCAGACAGAAATTACTATAAATTTGATTATGGTGAATCAAACCATGGTAAAATATGATCCTTGGTCAGTTGACCTCCCTCTTGACCCAACCTGAATTTGCTCTAGGCTTAAATATTTCTTGCTTGTTCCCTGAAAGAAATTTCTTCTCTAGATTTTAAAATGTTGTTGGTGGTCTTTTTGCTCTTAGTCTTTATTTTTTATTTCATCTTTATATTATTATTATTTCTGCTTCAATTTGCTTTTGCTTTGTTATTGTTTCTGTTAGGTTTCCCGGTTTATGAAGGAGTGGCTGCATAGAGACAGTAACTGATGCGATGGTTTATTGGGAGAGAGGTGGGGTCAGGGAATGAGTGGAATTGGGGAGCAAACCATGAATGCAGGAGGGGATAGGGGTCAATAGAACTGATTCTGATGATGGATCTACAACTCTTTTAAAAAGCAATTTAACTATGGACATGTATGATGAGAATATTCTATCAAGAAATGTACTACAAAAGAAGCCAAGTGACACGTGGTTATTAACATGGGTGAAGGAGGAAGAGTCCTTGCTTAAGGGTCATGAGTTTATGTTAATGGTGGTGGAAAGCATATCAATAATGTTTGTACAATATGAAGAGTATAATCACTGACACTGACTTATACATGCAGTAGTTTTGGATTGGAGACTGCTTTGTTGTGTATATTTTGGCCACAGTTTTAAAAAATATTACCCAACTAACAATGAGTACATGGAAGAAGAAAATGTTCTAAAATTGAATGTGGTCATGATTGTACACCTCTTCTTGTTATGGTTGAACTATTGAACTGCATGCTGTGTGGATGAAGTTCCAAACAACTGTTTTTCTTAGGAAAAGAAAATTACGTAGTAGTATATGATTTAAAATATCATGTACATAAATATTGTATGCTATTAAAATAAGTCAAAATAGGGCAGTCCTCTGCTTGAAATCCCTCAATAGCTTCCCTCTGAGCTTAAATTAGAAGCCCTTGAGACATTTGCCTCAGCTGCCCCATCTCCTCACTGCCCTCATCTCCTTCCACTCTCCCCCTGGTTTGCTCTGCTTTGACCACACAGGCTTCCTTGCTGCTCCCCGATTCTCCCCCAGCCATGGGCAGCTCTGTTGCATCCTCCGTGGTTTCTAGGGGTCAAAATTGATTCCCTGGCATACAACATCTGAGAACCCTCTGAAACCGCAGCCTCCCGCCTAGCTCTGTCCCCTTCCCCAGCTTACTTTTCTCAATAGAAATAAACACTCACTGATATACAGTATATGCCTTTATTTATTTATATCTGTCTTAGTATTTTTATCTGCATCAGAGTGGAATATCCATAAGAGGAGACACTCAATTTGTTTTGCCCTCCCTCACAATGTATCCCTAGAATAGTGCCTATAACATTAATGACCTTAGATTCTAAACAGTGTTGAATAAACGATGTCTATATTTGTTATTTCCAAATAGATTATTTCTTTTCAGTTTGGATTTATATAAGTGTGTATAGAACAGAAATTATTAGATAAATAGATCATAGAAAGATACATGTAAGCCAACATTAATAGATTTTTCCTCGTGTCCAGACTCAGCATTATATTTAATCCAAGTGAAATGCAAAACCATCTCTATGAGTCTCAAAAAACAAGTCTGTCTTTATTGAAGTCTCTTCAAGAGGCAGCATAGGAGAAGGATGGGACAGCATCACACAAGACTTAACCCATCTTCCTACAAACCCCCTTTACAGCAGACGCATCTCGCCTCTTTTCCTCCCTCAAAATTCCATCTGCTTCTCTCTTGCCCCTCCTCTCAACACTTTGTCATTTCCTTGGAAGGAGCGCTGGCTGCAGAATGGTTAGGTTTGGACTACTAACTGCAAAGTCTGCAATTTGAAACCAGTGCCTTTGCAGGAGAAAGATGGGCTTTCTACTCCCATAAAGAGTTACAATCTCAGAAACTCACCGAGGCAGTTCTACCCCGCACTATAGAGCCTCAACAAGTCAGAATTGACTCAATGGCATTGAATTTTGTTTGGTTGGGGGGTGGGGTGTTGTTTGTTTTTGTAAGGTTAGATCTGTGGCCTTTCTTCTGTAAATCAAATTAGTCTCACTTCATTTTTTCCACTTCTCATTCAGGGTCAAAACCCATTCACGGCTACACAACGTCTGACTCAGAATCTGGGAGAAGGAGAGACACTATGATTACCTCTACATATGTTGACCAATACACTGTGTGTCTGTTATGTACATCTACAGATAAACAACTCTCCCTATAGAAGTGTGTGTGTAAGAGAGAGAGAGAATGAGAGAGAGTGTGTGAATATATATTATACACGTGGACCCTGGGTGTTACAAATAGTTAAGCCAAAAGTTGGGCAGTTCAAACCCACTGACAGGTGTCTCAAACAACAGGCCCGGTGATCTGCTTCCAAAGACTCATAATCTTCAAAACTTTGTAAAGAAGTTCTACTCTACACACATAGGATTGTCCTGAGTTAGCATTGACTCAAAGGCAGCAAATATCGGCAACGTACATACATACATAGAGATGAGGAGAGTATGTGAGGAAATTACATTTTCTTTTCATTCAATTTTTCCATGAAGTGCTTTGACATATATCACACGGTGACCCAACATAATGCAGAAATTATTAGACACTATCATTAATATCACAATATCACCTGCAAGTAAAATTTTGTTGAAGATAATTTTAAAACAGTCACAGCAGTCCAAGGACATGGAGGTGTCAGAAATTTTCAGAAGGAACGAGGGAGATTATTGCTGACCTCCAAAGGAATTTGGCTTTAGGCAGAGAATACCAGAAAAAATTTTATTTGGGGTTCACTGACTGAGGAGAGGGATTTGACTTTATGGATCATAACAAATTATAGATAAAATTGAAGAGAATGGAAATTCCAGAACACTTCATTATGTTCATGCAGAACTCATATATAGACCAAGAGGCAGTCATTCAAACAGAACCAAGGGGGTACTGCATGGCTTAAAATCAGGAATGGTGTGTGTCAGGGTTGTATCCTTTCACTGTCCTTATTCAATCTGTATGCTAAGCAAATAAGATGGAAACTGAACCATATGAAGAAAACAGCATCAGGATTGGAGGGCGCCCCATTGACAATGTGCAGATGACACATCCTTGCTTGCTGAAAGCAAAAAGAACTCGAAGCACTTACTGATGAAGATCAAAGACTACATCCTTCGGTATGGACCGCACCTCAACATAAAGAAAACACAAGCTTTCACAACTGGACCAATAAGTAATATGATCGTGAGGTCATGATCATGAGATAAAATTAAGGTTGCTTGGGATTTCATTTCACTTGGATCCACGATGATCAACACTTGTAAATGTAGTCAATAAATTAATCAATCATCCCCTTGGGAAAATCTGCTGCACAAGATCTCTTTAAGGTGTTGAAGAGCAAAGATGTTACTTTGAGGACTAGGGTGCATCTGAACCAAGACGTGGTATCTTCAATGACGTCATGTTCACGTAAAAGATGAGCAATATATAAAGAATTGACGTATTTGAATGATGGTATTGGTGCAGAATATTGACTATGGAATGACAGAAGAAGAGACATGTCTTAAAGGAAGCGTAGCCAGAATACTCTTTAGAAGCGAGATGGAAAACCTTCATGTCCCATACTTTTAACATGGTATCCAGAGGGATCAGTCCCTGGTGAAGGACGTCAGGCTTGGCAACATAGAGAAGGTCAATAGGAAGGCTCTCGACTGGAGGGATTGAAACAGTAGCTGCAACGATGAACATAAAAACAAATGTGAGGATGGTGCCAGACTGGACTATTGTTTGCTTTGTTGTCTACAGAGTAGCTGTGAGTTGGAACCAATTCAATGGCATCTCACAACAGCAACATGTTACACTTAAATATCCTTCTACAACAAGATAAAACCATGAATCTCAAGAAAATGTAAATAACTGCATGTCAATATTCATGGACAACTCACCGATTAATGAGGCAACCAGTAAAATGTTAAGAATAATTTTGAGTAGCGATACCAGAGGGTAAGAGGAAGGTGGGAGGAGAAAGGGGGAACCAATGACAGTGACCTACATATAACCTCCTCCCAGGGGGGTGGACAACAGAAAAGTGGGTAAAGGGAGACGTTGGTCAGTGTAAGACATTAAAAAGTAATAATAATTTACAAATTCTCAAGGGTTCATGAGAGAGGGAAGGAGGGGAAAAATTAGGAGCCCATTCCAAGGGCTCAAGTAGAAAGAAAATGTTTTGGAAATGATGATGGCAACATATGTGCAAATGTGCTTGACACAATGGATGGATGGATGGATTTTGATAAGAGCTGTACGAGCCCCCAGTAAAATGTTTTTTTAAAAAGAATAATTCACTAGCAATTTGAAGAACAGATAAAATACATATTCATATATATACATAGAGAGACAATGAGGACTGTTGAGATACTTCGCTAACTGATGCAACACTGATTAATATTCTGTAGGACAATGGAATATTTGGTGTTACCTTTTCTCTGGAACAGAAAGAAACCATATACATATCTACCAAGCAAAATGCATTTGCACCTCCAGAGAGAACTGTTCACACTTCTATTAGTTTCCTACACACCCGCCTCCGTGCCTACAGAGTTATAACCTGGCAATAGAAAATCAAGGGTGAAAACTCCGACAGAATCTGATCCTCCCAGGAGGCCTACTGGACAGTGCTCTGTTCTCTATCGAAGACACCCAGTGACATCGTCTCCCCATTTTTAGATCTCAGATGACTTCCCTATATGTAATGTATAATGTATATTTGGAAATGTATATTGATTTATATAGCGTTTTACATCCAGTTCAACACCGATTATCTCACAGTAGCTGAATTATATAAGACTTGTGGAATTTCATTTTGTTCTTTCTATCACACAAATTTTCTAATTTAATTTGATAATAAATGGCGGTGTAGCAAGCCATGTGCGACTCCACAGGAGTTGAAAAAATGGACCACATTTGCTTGTAGCAGTAGGGCCAAATCCTGATGACATTGTCAGTTAACGTGACAAAGGCAAGTTGCAAAAGGATACACAAAATTATGGGCATGTTTGAAACACATAAAGCATTATGTGTCATTTTGTAAACACACATAGTAAAATTATGAAAGCATTCATGCACAGGCTAAATTCCAATTTGAATTCTATGCTTACCTCTGGAGAAGGAAGAAAGAGAAACAAAGTAATAGGAGCCATATCTAAACATTTCACTTCTAAACATTTCATATCTAAAACAATTCTTTTGAAAAGAATTCTGAAGACAAGACGTCAAAATGTAAATATCCTTACATCTGAGTATAGAATGTCTAAATTTGTTTGGTATATTTTTCTGCATGCTTGAAGCATCCTTTAAACTGTTTGAAGAAGAGAAAAGGTGTTTGTTTAAAATTAACCTTTTACTGTATGGCTGGCACTATGCTGGCAGCCCTGTCCTCCCAAAATGAAGTCTCCTCTCCAGTCACGGCCCTGAGGAGGGTTATAGTCTGTGGGGAAAATTGGGTTAAGTTTACATGAGGCAGTCAGTTGGCACAGCTATACAGGCATTCAGAGAAAGTGATATAGGTGTTCAGTGATACAGGCATTCAGTGATACAGGCTTTATAGGCGTTCAGTGATATAAGCGTTCAGTGATATAGGCGGTCAGTGATATGAGCGTTCAGTGATATAGGCATTCAGTGATATAGGCATTCAGTGATATAGGCGGTCAGTGATGTGGGCATTCAGAGACGGGAGCAGCAGAGCTGATGAACTGGTTTGACCCCGTCTTGTAGGAGGAGGTGGACTTGAGTACGAAGAGCATGCACGAAAGCTTGAACTTCGTGGGCAGCCCCTAAGCACAGAAGGAGATCGGGGAGGCTTGGCAAGTGTAGAGTATCCAGGTCCCGTTTAAGGGGTGGTGGACAGGAAGGACAGATGAAAAGGTGAACCACTGTTTCTTTCCTCAGGTCTCAATGCAGTTGCCTTTATTTCATATGCTTCTCTGGGGGACATCATCAATGCAACGTTTTCAAAAGAGATGAATGAGAGCAGTCGACTCTCCCTGAACTCCCAGGTAGTGAGTGCTGCCATTGGACCCCAAAGAAACACCTCTTCCTCCAAGTCTGTCACTCTGAGTTTCCGGCACACGAAGGTGGGTCAGAACTGCAGTGTGGTCTTGCTGGGGTTTCAGGGAGGTCGACTGAAAACTTGTACATGTCTCAGAGAGTGCTTCCAGAACTACACCACCCAGAATGGCAACCACAAATTCTCTGGCTCTGGAGCACTGGAACATAGCTATTCAAACCGAGATAGGCTCTGAGTGTAAGACACACCCCGGATTTGAAAACTCAAATATATTTTTTAAAGAATGTAAAATAACTCATTAATAATTTAAATGTTATCTACACATTAGAAAGAATACTTTGAAGATTGCAGATTAAGCAAAAGGTACTCTGAAAATTAATCTCACTAGTTTCTTCTTACCTTTTTTAATGTGGCCAGTGTACATTTTAAATTAATAGGTGGCTCACATGATGCTGTTTGAAAAACATAGTAGATGCAATTATTCTGTCTACAGGTACTTCATAAATGTGTGTGATTTAACTTGAGATTCAGAGAAGCCTGATGGTGGCATAGCAGCTTACATATTGGGCTGCAAACCACAAAGTCAGCAGTTCAAAACCAGCAGCCACTGTGCGGAGAAAGATGAGACTTTCTACACCCGTCAACAATTATGGTCTCAGCAGTTCTCATCTGTCTTGTAGGGTTGCTGAGTCAGGATTTATGTATTTGATGGCAGTGGGTTTTGAGATGAAACTCAGTGACCAAAAAAACTTTCTTTTAATCCATTTCCCTTTTTCCTTCTCTGTCTGATCTCTTAGAACAGCCAGACGCATATACGATAGAATTGGTCGGCTTCGTTTCCCTTGGGCTCTGTTAAAAACAGTTCCCTGGAGACATGTAGGGTTCCTCTCCCTAGAACATAAAATCTAGGTTTGGGATTTTTCTTGTGTGTCATCAGACTTGCTGCCTGATAAGTAATCTGGGAACGGCCCAGTGGGTGATCAAAGGAAATCAGGCCCCAAACAAGAGAGCATCCGATCGTAGTCTGGGCCCTCTGGACTGATGCTCTGGAAGGCCAGGGAACGAAGACATCAGATGGAAGCTTATTCTACTCTCTTTCCTCAGGACCTTTCTTCCCTATACCACCTTGTCCTTGTGTCCTTGAATATTGTGTTGTGGGTGTCGGGATCACAGTAGGTGTACAGAGACCAGGGAAATCGGGCTGGCTGAGAGAATCTTTGGGGGAGAAGATGCTACAATCAATGAAACCTAAAATCCTGGCTCCAAGAAAGTTGTAGCCGTGTTTCCAGTTATGCAGACCCCAACAGAGCTGCCCCTACAGTGGCGAGCGTCTGAGCCAAAACAGCAGGCTCACTTGAAATCAAAATCACCCGGGTGACACCTCGTCCACAGTGTTCAACGGGGCAACCAGGCAGACGTGGACTTGGAGAATCATCCCTCCTATGGAAGAAGATTCTATTTCATTTTATTTTCAGATGAAGCCCAATAGCAAGAAGGTTTTCTGTGTCTACTGGGAAAGCTCAGGAGAAGGTGGCCACTGGACCACGGATGGCTGTTTCCTGATAGCCGTGAACGAGAGCCACACTGTATGTAACTCCACCCACCTGTCCAGCTTCGCTGTCCTCATTGCCATCACAAGCCAGGTAAAGTGTAAATGCTTAATTCTTCTGTTACATACTTTGTGAGCAACTCTGAGAAAACAGTAAGTACTATAAAGGAAATAATAATAAATTTTAAAAGCAAGTGACTAGAGTGACGGGGGAAATATATAACTTTATATCATGTAACCAGAGTAGGGTTCTCTAAGAACTAAATATTTGAGCTCCTTTTTAAAAATTATTTTGAAATATTTGAATTTTTTAAGTCAGTACTCACACATAAGAACAATGGTGAAGATGGTGCTGGATAGAATAGTGCTTTCTTCTGTTCTACATAGGGTTGGTGTGTCATTCTGGGTAGATTAGGAAAAAAATTCACAAGCATGCATATGTGTATAAGAAAGAGCTTTATATATAAGAGCAGTTGAATATTGAGAAAAAACATCCCAGCCCAGTCCAGATCAAGTCCATATGTCTGGAATTAGGCCACATGTCCAATACCAATCTATAAAGTCCTCTTCAGACTCACAAAATACAGTCAATGAAGCCAAATACACGAAGATCACAGGCCAGTGGGTGGAAGGTCTTGTGGATCCATTGGCAGTATTAGCATCTCAGTGCTGGTGTGGGTCTTCGTGGCTCCTCCAACTCCATGGCGCTAGCATAGCTCCATGTGTCATGGCAGCAGGAATATCAAGCAAAGAGTCTGTGTGCCCAGCCTCCAGCAAGCTATTTATCTCTGTATTGTGACCTGATTGACAGGCTAAATTCCACCCATTTGCCCTTAATAGTCTCAAATTGGCACCAGATTATGCAACTACCACAGGAAGTGAGTTGGTTTTAGAGTTTCATGAGTCAAAATTGACTCAAAAGCAACAAACTTCCATTTTTTGTAAGTTTGAGGGCAAGTAGTCTGTCTGGGAAATGATCCCAGACCCTATCAGCCAAAGAGAAGGGAAGAGATGGAGCCGAAGGAAGTGGAGAGAGTGTGAAAGGGCAAGTCACCACCGTCAAAGAAAAGCTTTGACCAGTAAGTCTGCTGGGGTTACCAGGATGTATTGTGTGAGAGCTGTTCCTAAACAGAGGGCACCCCCAAAAATGAAGGTTACACTGTTTGGCTCATTAATGACATTTTGTTTTCCTTTTGTTTGGGGGAATTTGGTCACTGAAATCTAAGCTCAATTGGATGAATGTTGCCAAGTATTACGGATAAGTATTGCTGACAAGTGCTACTTGGTGCTGATAAGGAAAACTTGCCAGAGTTTTGATTCTACTTGCACCTATTGTTTCTTGTACACAACCTTATGACGGATTTTTGTTTGGCTCTTAGCTTAGCAAAGCCATTTTAACTCTTGATCCATATATATGTGTGTGTATACACACACACACACTTAACATCATCCTATGTAACTGGGCTCATCCCATTGAATCACTCTGGTCATAGAACAGACCATGCACCACAGTGTCATCTCACCTGAGAGCAAGGTTGCTGGAGTACTTTTCTACCAGTTTCTCAACTGTTATTACTTGAGTGTAGCTTTCAGGGACACTTCTGGCTTGCTCTGGCAAGTCCAAGTCTAGGTGGCTGAGAAATGGGTGGAACTTGGAGAGGATCATGGAATGGTCCTACTCCATAGGGCTTTCTTTCAAAATCTCTTCGGGAGCAAAATTTAGTCCAAAAGACTTTTCTCACACGCTCCATCATCAAGCTTCCCTGCTGTGTTTGGGATACATCACTGAGAGACAAGGAGCCCTGGTGGCATACACAGTGGGTTACACATTGGCCGTTAACCCAAGGATCACCAGTTCAAAACTACCAGCAACTCCCAGGGAGAAAGACGAGGCTTTCTGCTCCTATAGCTATTTAGAGCCTTCAAAACTCACAGGGGCAGTTCTACTCTGTCCTATAAGGATGATATGTGTCAGAATGCACTTGATGGGGTGTGGGTTTTTTGAGTGAGTTATCCTACGAGGGGAACCATCATTTCAGAGCAAGGAGGCTACATGCGAATGCCTTTTTGCTCCCAGGAGGAGGATCCTGTGCTGACTGTGATCACCTACGTGGGGCTGGGCCTCTCCCTGCTTTGCCTGCTCCTGGCAGCCCTCACCTTCCTCCTGTGCAAAGCCATCCAGAACACCAGCACCTCCATCCACCTGCAGCTCTCACTCTGCCTCTTCCTGGCCCACCTCCTCTTCCTCACTGGGATTGACCAAACTGAGTCTGAGGTACGGCAATGTCCCAAAGGCCTCCCTGTCCTGTCCATGAGATGCAGGGCCCATGGAGTCGTGCTGTTCTTGATGCCCTGGTAAGCGTTCCTCAGTCCAGGGAGAGTTGGAAAGGTTCATGCCAAGGTGGGAAATGTTTGCTTTAACTATCAACAACCTTTACTTTTGAAGACCTTGGTCTAATGTCAAGGGTTCTAAGGTCAATGTCAAGGTGAAAGAGAGGCTCTTGGGCTGCATCCCACCATGATAGACCCCCCTGATGACTCTCCCTCCTCCCCTAGGTGTTGTGCGCCATCATCGCTGGTTCCTTACATTACCTCTACCTGGCTGCCTTCACCTGGATGCTACTGGAGGGCCTGAACCTCTTCCTCACTGCGAGAAACCTGACGGTGGTCAACTACTCCAGTGTGAGCAGATTCATGAGGAAGCTCATGTTCCCTGTGGGCTACGGAGTCCCAGCCATGATTGTGGCCATTTCTGCAGCGTCCAAGCCTCACCTTTATGGAACTTCTGCCCGGTAAAAGCAATTCCACCCTGGGCTATGGACAGTTGTACATTTCCTTATATTGCCTGAAGCTTTTGGGGAGTGGTGTTAATGACGGTCACTGGACTGTACGTGTATTTCCAATGTACATTCTCCTTTATAAAAGCCCTAAGCCCTTTCCCAAAGGGGGCAGCTCAGGTGATGGTCACCATTGGGGTCCTCAAGGAAGAGTTTGATGTACATCTCAGCTCTGTCCTTCCCAGGCTCTGAAGCCCTGAGTTCTCAATCCCAGCCCCCTCACGTGAGAGAGAGGGATAATAATTTACCCGCATTGGCCCAGCCTCTCATGGCTGCTATGAGAATTCACACGACTCTATTAGTTTTCTAAAGTTGCTGTTGCAAATAAGCGAGCAACTTTTAATAAGAGAAATGCACTGTTTCGCAGTTCTGAATGCCCGAAGGCCAAAATCAGGGTATTGGCCGCACTCTCCCCAAAAGTCCTAGAAAAGGATCCTTTCTTGCTTTTCCCAGCTTCCGGTGGTTCCTGACCATGCTTGGCATATCTTGTAGCTACATCAATATATCTGCCTCTTTTGTCACATGGCGCATCGGTGTCTTCTCTCCTTGTTTATAAGGACACCGCTCACAGTGGATTAGGTCCATGCTTCTCTAGAAAGGCTTTATGCTAACTGGTGACATCTTCAAAGTCCGTGTTTCCAAAGAAGGGCACATTCACACTTATAGAAATGAGGAACATCAACCTATAAAGTGACACAAGCCAATCCATCACGAGGACTTCACCACACAACACTTAGCACAGTACAGATACTGAGTCCCCGCATGGTGCAAACTGTTAGCAGGCTCGGCTGCTGAAGGGAAAGTCGGTACCTGGTGGCATTTTGGAAAAAAGGCCTGCTGATGTACCTCTGAAAAGTAAGCTGTTGAAACCCTGTGGAGCAGCATCCCTCCCTGACACCATGGGTCTCCGTGAGCTGTGCTGCCTGGATAACAGCTGACTTTGTAGAGGAGCATCCCACCCTGACACCATGGGTCTCCGTGAGCTGCGCTGCCTGGATAACAGCTGACTTTGTCACGTGGGAGTGTGAACCACTGTCTTCAGTACTCCGCCGTGGGAAGGTTGTCACTTTAGGTTCAGTTCATGCACAGTCTCTGATTTCTCCTTGGTCACTTTCTCGTTTTTCCCAGTTGCTGGCTACACCTGGACCAAGGATTCATCTGGGGTTTCCTTGGCCCTGTCTTGGCCATTATCTGTGTGAGTGAGTATGTGGCTTCCACGCGTTCTGGGTGCAGGGCTGTATCAGGGACACAAATGTTCTCAAATATATGGTATGATTTTCCACCTACTACCATTCAAACCCATGTTCAAGTGTGTGAACTCACTATGGACATGGTACTATGAAAATATATTTTAGCTGTTGTTGAGAATATACACCAGACTTCAGTGTATACACTGTGTACAGACCAATTCAATAATTTCCACATGAACAATTCAGTGATGTTGACTGCATTTTTCAAATTATGTAACTATTCTCTGCCCCCCTTAGTTTTCTGATATGTTTCTCCCCCACTAACTTAAACTCACTGACCCCCAAATTTCCCACCTAATCTCCCGATCCACTCCTGTCATTTGGACCCCACATAGATAATTCTTAAAAGAGCTCAATACTCAAGGTGGACACTCTTCAAGAGTTCAAATTAATTGTTACTTGGATTTAAGAAGACCCCAGGGGATAAGTTTGATTTAAAGATGATCTCTGGGGAATTGTTTCAGTTCATTCACTCTGTGGCTCCAGAAAGCGTGGATTCCATTTCAAATGTGAAACTCTGTTCTACATTTCCCCCTCACAAGCACCTCCCTTCGATCAAGATTATTCGGTAATGATAGCATTGATCAAAATGTTTGGCAATGATAGCTGGGCACCATTCAGTCTGGCCTCTTGGCGAAGGAGCTGGTCGCTCACGAAGGCAATTAGATCTGCAGTCCAGTTCCATCTCCAACCCCTAGTTCACCTTCATCTGCTGCTGCTCCAGGTGGCTCAGTCAGAACTCACTGCCACAGAGTCACTGGTGACTCAAAACAGCCACATAGGATAGGACCGAACACCCCAGTGGGTTTCTGAAGCTGTAGCTCTTTCTGGGAGTAGAAAGCCCTTCTCCCTTGGAGCGCCTGTTGCATTCAAATGGCTTAACCTTGTGGTGAGCAGCTCAACCATTAACCTCTGTGCCACCAGGGAGAGCACTATAGCTTGGATGGCCTCTTTTGAGCTTTTAAGGCCACAAGCACCACGAAGGGACTGATATGTAGAACATGATCATTAAACACACCATTAGAGCAGTTAACTAAGTGGCCCCCCTTGGAACTGCGATATGACCCTAAGCTGCTAAATCAAGAAGCTAAATCCCATGAGGTGATTGGTTGTACATAAGAAGTCTTTGTACTGCTTTGTTGTTTGTGTATTTGTTTTTATAAATGCATCTGAAAACGTTTGCCAATTGACATGGTGCAGATCTAACTTGCCTTCTGCGCTCTTTATCACCCGTGCAGGTGAATTTCATACTGTTCCTCTTGGTCCTGTGGATTTTACACAGGAAGCTTTCCTCTCTCAACAGTGAAGTCTCAACCATCCAGAACACAAAGTAAGATGAGACAGATGCTACTTCTCCCCCCGCACCCCTTTTCTGATGTAGCCTCCTCGATGCTTCTCCCTCCTCCATTTCCGGACACACACGCCCCCCACAGCCAGGCCAGAGGCAAGCAAGGTCATTATAGTCTCCCACTATAGTCTCCCACGGTCCTAGTTAATGAGAAGCTGTACAAACGAGAATACAGGTTAAGCAACTATGGCAAAGAGGCCCCAAAAGAGTGAGATGGGAGCTTCTTTCACTCTCATGTTACAAATCGAGACGGGAGTATTCTGAACTGGTAGGGACACGGCTTCACAGAGGGTGCCAGGGACTCGCTCAGGGGGTTCTTTCCAACTGTTGCTCTGCTAAAGCCCGGAGTACTGTTTTTGTCCGCATCTCATCCATGGCAGAGATGACATGAACATTGCACAGGCCACCTTAGTCAACCTTAGTCTCATGGCGACACCTAACTACAAAGGAGTCTAGGAAAAGTCATCTCTCACATGGAAACTATGTGTTCTAATAAAACTAAGAGGTAGAAGGGACTTAACACTGGAAAGAAGGTGGGGAGTGCGGAGGGAATGTCAAAATCCGAAGTTTCTGCTACCCAACAGGAGCGCTCTTTCTTTGTAAAAAATAGCCAACTCAGGTCTGTTAATACACCAATTATGACCCCTTAAATTCTATAAGAATCCCAAGAATTGAGCTTCTGAAGAATATCTTAACTCAGCCAATAATTAGCTAATCGTAGCTAATGTTTAAGTGTATTAGGTTTTTTACGTCATCATTTCTGACTCCACTCAGGATGCTGACACTCAAAGCGACAGCTCAGCTCTTCATTCTGGGCTGCACCTGGTTTCTGGGCATCCTGCAAGTGGGCCCAGCTGCCCGGGTCATGGCCTACGTCTTCACCATCATCAACAGCCTACAAGGAGTCTTCGTCTTCCTGGTCTACTGCCTCCTCAGCCAGCAAGTAAATATTGACCTCTATTTCTTTAAAGTTAATAAAAGTTTGGAGTTACAGATACCAATGTAACACTTAAAGCTGTGTTCTCTAAATTTTAAAATGGGCTTGAAAAAAAGTATGCAAGCACTATTTTCTATAAGATGCTACTGTTTTCCTTCTAATTTAAGATGCTGTTGATGGTAAGATGTGTTCAGAAAGTAACTAATTGCTGTATCAAGAAATGTCGTGCTTGCCTTCAGCTTTTCTATGTGTAATAATCACTCTTGCTGTGTAACAAGAATCTTCGAAATGTCAATGGCTTAAATGACAGGTATTTTACTGTTCTCATTCTTGGGTGTACAGGTTGGTTGGGGCTCAATCTTGATCTTGGCTGAGCTTGGCCTGGCTTAGCTTACAAGGAGACAGGCCCTACTGGGGACAGCCATTTCAATATTTTGCTTCCATCCCCTCTACTCATATCTTGTTGGCCAAAGCAAGTCACATGATCAAGCCCAAATCAACCAAACCCAAAACTCACTGCTACAGAGTCAATACTGACGCAGAGCCATCACTGATGGGTTTCTGAGACTGTCACTGTCTCAGAACCTTTCTTTCTCCCATGGAGCTCCTGGTGCTTTCTCACTGCTGACCATGCAGACTGCAGCCCAATGGGTAACCCGTCTGCCACCAGGGGTCTTTCAGTACCCAAAAGACAAGAACGTTCCACCCACCATGCAGCTAGGACACAAGTGTACCACTGCTACAGAAATGTGAAGGAATAAGATCGATAAGGCAATTTACCACAGCACTAAACATGAATTCTTTTTTTACTTTCAGAAAACTAGTTTTTGAGATATTTTATTATGAGTTGGGTTAAGGTTGGCGGAGCATGTCAGTTTTCCATTCAACGTGTCATATACCATTTGTTTCATGTCATTGATTGCAGTCCCCGTGATGTAACATCACTTACTCCATTTCCTCCCTGTGTTTTCTGCTTCCATTACTATTTATTTTCTACCCCTTCTGAACTTTGTCCTTGGGAAAATGCTGCCTTTTCTATCTCAAGTGGTTGATATTTCTAAGGTGTACATACTTCCCTAGGATTATTGTTCCCTTGTCTACTTTTTGCTGAAAATTCAGCCAGGATGATGAGTTCACACCTGAAGAACGACTAAATGTGTGTTTTATCATTTTAATGGTTGTATTGACATATTATTCAATTTCAACAGTTGTACTAACATTTAACTCATATCATACAATTTAATCGTGTGGGCATAAACTTTTGAACATTTCAGTAACATGAGTTCTTAAACAAATTTTCAAGTGTTGGTATCATCTTCTAACTAATACATTCTACTTGTTCTATAGTGAAATCATATAATAAGCTAATTCCCAGAATTTTATTATCTTTACTTTCAAATATAAAAGAAAGGCAACAAAGTTGTGTCATAATCTCCAAGACGCTATAATTAACAAGGTGCCATATTTGTGCGACTTTCTGCATCTGTAAAGATTTAGAGCAGGGCTCCTCAAACTCTTTCAACAGGGGCCAGTTCACTGTCCCTCAGAGTCATTAGAGGGCCAGGCTATGGTTAAAAAAAAAAAAAACTATTAACAAATTCCTATGCATGCTGCACATATCTTATTTTGAAGTAAAAAAACAAAAGGGGGAAAAACACCCGGCGGACCAGATAAATGTCCTCAGTGAGTCACATGTGGCCCGCAGGCCGTAGTTTGAGGACCCCTGATTTAGAGCCTCAGAAACCCCCTACAGGGTCATTGTGAGTCAAAATTGACCTGAAGGCGATGGTGGTTTTCCAAAATATTTACATTATTACATACCTATCCATTTATCCACGCCTCCTTCTATCCACTCATGCATGTCTTTACAAGCAGCAATACCTTACATGTGCAGCCAAAGAAACGTGCAAGCAGCTCTTCTCCATCAGTGTACACACCTGAGGGAGCACTATGCAAAAGACTTACTCCTTCTCTTCCCTCAGTTTCTTCCACTTTCTAAGGCATCACATCGCGGAAGCAGTTAGGTTTTAAAGATGTGTATTTTTATTTCCAGTTCTATGTGGCTAACGGGTGGCCTATTCATTTGTCTGCAGCAAATAACAGAAAGCAAAGATAAGTTCCAACACTCATGAAATACTTACTGTTTGGACTCATTGGGATCAGGCTCCTAAAAACATAGTTCCTTCCTGAGGGGCAGGCCCAGATCAATTGGACAACATGCTGGCTCTGAAATTTAACCCCTAAGGAAAATGGAACACCAATGTATACTATTGATTTCCTAGGCACACCTCAACTTAAATTTCATTATATTACGCAACTTCTGCAGAATGAGAACAGAACGCTGGAGGCGCAGTGGTTAAGTGGTGATTGGAATGCACCAACTTCTCCATGGAGGAAACATGTGATAGTCTGCTTCCATGAAGATTACAGTCTTGAAAAACTACAAACTCATAGCAACACTAAAGGACAGTTCGACTCTGTCTTTAGTGTTGCTATGAGTGTGTTGTACAGAACCTGGTACAATGCAACTATTAAAAATCATGTTATAAAGACTGAAACCTTATGAAGCGGGGATTCACACAGCCCCAACCAGGAGGTAGAGGGGCCAAATAAACATCATCCAGCAACCAAAAGAAACATAAAAGCACTCAAGTTCCTTTTTTCTCTTTAATGTTTTATACAACTTTATTCAATTTCCTCAGACAGCCTGAAAGGACAGACACATCTCAGACAGCCTGAAAGGACAGACACCTTTCTTTTCCCAGACATTTTCTTCTCCCTCATAGCCCCAGCACCACCTTGTTCCAAGTGTCCCCCAAAATCTACCTCTTGGCACTCAAAAATGCTCATCGTCATCAAGTCCATTCCAACTCATCACAACCTTACAGCACTGGAAGCACTTGCTGATGAAGCTCCAGGATCGCAGCCTCAATGTGAAATCCACAGTATGGATGACAACTCCATGCAAAACAGGCCAACAAACTCACAACTGGACCATTGTGGTCACTAGTGAAAGGTTTGACGTTGTCATGGATTGTGTCACGATCATTGTTCATAAGAAGCAACACTCAAGAGATCAAAAGATGTGTGACATTGTGTAAATCTGTTACACAGGACCTCTCTGGAGTATTGAAAAGCAAGCATTTTACTTTGAGGACTGAGGTGTTCCTGGCCCAAGCCATGGTATTTTCCATCGCCTCATATACATGTGAAAGTTGAACACTGGATACAGGAGACTGAAGAAGAATCGGTGCGTTTGAACTGTGGTGCTGGAGGTGAATATTGAAAGTCCCATGGACTGCTAAAAGGACAAACCGAACTGTCTTGGAAGAAATATGGCCAGAGGGCTCCTTAGAGGCAAGGATGGCAACCCTTCACCTTACATACTTTGGACATATTGTCAGGAGGGAGCGGTCCCTGGAGAAGGAGATCACGTAGGGTTGGGGAGAGGGGCAGTGAAGAGGAGAAAGGCCCTCAGGGAGATGGATAGACACTGCGGCTGCAGCAGCGGGCTCGGGAAGAGGAACCATTGTGAGCATGGAGCAGGGCCGCACGGTGTGCTGTTCTGTTGTGTAGAAGTTCACTGTGGGTTGGAGCCAACCCAGTGGCGTCTACGACATATGGCTTCTGCTTTCCTACTTTTCATCTGCATGTTTTATAGATTTTTTTATATTTTATAATTTTTATATATTTTTATATATTTTTGTATTATATAATATGAAACCAATAAAAAACTATTGCTGCGGAGTCCACTCGGATTCCTGAAAAGCCCTGAGTGGAAGGGTAGAATCTAGCTCCATGGGGTTTTCTTGGCTATAATCTTTCTGGAAGCAAACTTGTCTTTCCTCAGAAGAACTTCTGGGGGGGTCAAACCCCAGTTTTTCAGGGAGCAGCCCAGCCCAAACAGTTCACACCACTCAGGGGTCTTTATGTAATATAATAAAAGTCGGGTTTTTAAATAATAAGTCTCTTCTCTTTTTGACTCGCTGGCTTCTTTCCTCTTCACCACTGTTAATGGAGACCCTGTGGGTGTTTCCCTTGATGCTCTAGGTCTGGAAACAGTACCGAGGGTGGTTTAGCAGGATCGTGGAATCCAAGTCTGAGATGGAGATCAACACACTTTCCAGCAGAGCTGCCCTGACTCCAAACCCAGCAAGGTAAGAGGACTTGTGACTTAGCTTAGTGTTTCACCCCTTTGGTGCCTCTGATGTTGTCTCTCAGTACTGAGCCCCTCTCACAAAGGGGAAAAGGGAGAGTTATATTCTTGTCCTGAACACCTCCCTGGTCGGTCATTCTCACTGTTACCATGGAGATGCTCAGTTAGTCTCCTGGGTCACTAACTACCAGTACTTCCCTTGTACTTATGCTAAGTAACAGTATGCTGACTTGTGTTTACGTCTCCATGATACAAAGAGACAGAGGTAAAAGATGACCAACACTGTGCGGTGTCCATTTAAAGTAGACCCCCCACAGGGAGGGGTTTTTAAGCCTAGAGGTAGCAGAGCATAAAAATACTCTTCTCCAGACCCCCAGTATCCTGTAGAAAGGTGGGCGTGAGCCCAGGGGAGGCAGTGGATATCATGGAAAGGGATCCCATCACAGATGTTCTACTTACATAGAGGGGAAGCATGCAGCAAACAGTGAGGATTTCCTGAGAAGAAATAGCCCTCTTAGAAAGGGGACCCCACTGGAACTGTTGCTTGTATTTGTCCACTCGGCCATTGAGCTAACTCAAACTCCATGTACCAAGGGATGACTTTTCAGCCTGCTCTGAAAGAGACATCTTATTTTTTTTCTTATTTGCCCTTTGGGGAGAAAACATACAATACCTCAAACAAGGTATGTGTGAATGAGCAAGAAGAGCTCCAAATGTCCAAATCCATAAAATCTCCACAGAAAAGGTCATAACATTGCCAAAATTTTCAAAAAGCTTGATTTCCTGTGTTCTGAGTATATGCTCACCGCAGTTGCTCACCATAGAATACTTTGTGCACATGGAGAAGTCTAATCAACCACTTTCGATGTTTCTTAAGATAATTGGTGAATTGATTTTACTCAGCAGTGAAAAGCTACATTGATGTCATTTTGTGGCAACATCTATTCCTTCTTTAGAAAGTGGTTGCTTTATATGTAAATACATAATCCACAAAAAATATAGGTATTGGCTTATGTACTTATGACAGCATTGTATATGACAATACACTGAGGTAGTGGGTGGACTTTGGACCTCTGCTCATAACTTCCCTCAATGCAAGAACACTTTGTTCTAACAAATTGACCTTCTGAGATGCTCACCCTCCTGGCACAATTGCTGAAAACGAAATGGGTGCATAAGCAAATGTGAAGAAGGCAGATGGTGCCTGGCTATTAAAAGACACAGCATCTGGGGTCTTAAAGGCTTGAAGTTAAACAAGCAGCCATCCAGCAGAGATGCAACAAGCCTACATGGAAGAAGCACAGCAGCCAGTACAGTCATGAGGAGGCATCAGGACCAGGTAACAGGCGTCAGAAGACACACAACAAGCTAACAAACCAAAACATATTGTTGAGAATGAGAGAGATCAGTGCAGAGACCCAAAGCCCATCTGTAGACAATGGAACATTCCCTCATAGAGGGGCCACAGGGAAGGGATGAGTCAACCAGGGTGCAGTAAAGCATAGATGAAACACACACTATTCCTCTGGTTCCTTGAGGCTTTCCACCCCCCACCCCCACCCCACACACACACTGTCATGACCCCAGGTCTGTTTCTCAATTCAGACTAGACCGGAACATGAACACAGGTATAGAAAAAAGATGGGAGGTCACGACACATGGAATCCAGGAATAGGAGGGCAAACAGCATTACTAGAAGGGTAGGAGGTAGTAGGGGCAAGAAGGGTAGAAAAGGGGAGCTGATTGAAATGATTAGCACATAATCATACACCCCCTCCAGGGGGTAGAACAACATTAAACATGGGGGAAGGGAGACAGAGGTCAGTGTGAGATATGAAAATAATAATAATTTATAATCTATCAAGGGGTCATGAGGGTGGGGGGGAGGGGGAGATTAAAGGAGGAGCTGATTCCAAGGACTCAATAGAAAGTAAATGTCTGGAAAGGAATGATGGCGACATAGGTACAAGCATGCCTGAAGCAATCGATGTGTGGATGGTAATAAGATTTGTAAGAGCGCCCAATAAAATGATCATTTAATAAATGAAAAAGAAAGTCATTGTTTTGTGCAGCATCCAGCTGTTATAACTCACAGCAACACTGTAGGACAGACACTCTGGGAGCTCTGGACGGTTTTCCAGGCTTCGGTGTTGACGGCAGCAGCTCACCGGCTCCTTTCTGACACTGTCACTGCTGACTCAACCGCTGGCTTCTCAGCTAGGAGCTAGCACTGGACTGCTGCAGCAGAGGGACCATGCGTTCATTATGAGTCCATGAGGACCATGGGGAAGAGGTGCCAGGAGAAAAGGTTGAGATCCTGTCAGGTTATCAGACAATTTCATTTATGACTATCGGACTTAGTGCTTCTCAATTAGGGTGAAATTGTCAGAGATGCTAACAAGTGACTGTAGCTGATAAAAATCCCCCCGATAATCCACAATCACTCCCCAAACTGCCCACTCTCCACTGACACGCTGGTTCTCCACAAAGAAATAAGGAAGTTTCTTTTTTAGGTTTGCTTCACCTTGGGAAACTCAGAGATGAGTATATCTTTGAAAGGGGATATATTAAAAAACTATGAGTCTCCTTTTAATAGATACATGAGCTTTAATTAAAAGAATCTCTTAAGGGTTTTTTGTTTGTCTAGGCAGAGTCTGTGAATAAAGAGTTAGCGGAATCCTTTCTCCTTCTCTATAGGCAAACTTGACCTTTGTCTAATTTCCTGGCTCTGTTCCTCTGGAAACTTGATATAGAAGGAAAGTCAGCTGTGTAAACAGGCAACACGTAAGGTAAAAATTATGCTTTTCTGGGAAAGGGCCAGACAGTGAGTCATAAACTCCTGGAGGGAAGTCCTAAATTGGAGCTATGAAGAATGAATGAATGAATGAATTCACTATACATATCAGGCATGATGGAAATAGTCGATCTTTACCTCCATAGAAGTTTGTTCTCCGCTGCAGGCTCCCACTGCAGGTTGTGCTCAGGCAATGCTGAACCTGGATCATTGTGAATATTTCATCTTTTTGTAACATAGGAAGCCCACCGCTCAGGCTTTCTTTGCGCTCTGACGTTTCTCCTAAACGTGTTCTGCAGGCTCATCCAGCCCCTTGAACTATCAATTTCACCCAAATTATAAGCTTCCTCTTGACTTCACCTCCTCTCTTACTCACCCTAGATCACATGATCCACCACTGCAAGGAACTCACTGCTATATGTCCACCTTCTTTGCTTCCTTTTCTGATTCCGTTTCCTACCTTCGGACCACGCTACATCTTCAGCATCACTTACAGCCATTCAGTTCAATCTGACAATGGCAAGCACTGCAGATTGTCACCTTGGCAGCCACCCTGATTAGTCTCCTAGGTGGGACAGGAAAGTGCCTGGGCCAAAAGGGTCCACTGAGATTGGTCTAAGCCATCAGTTATCAATGGGACGTGATTTGCCCACAGGGAAAATACACAAGGACATTTGGCATTGAGCTGTTTTGTTGCCATGACTGGGAATGGTGGTCTGACTGGCATCGAGTTGATCAATGTTCCATCCAGTGGGACAGCCAGGGGTGCTGTTATACATTCTACAATGTGGACCATCTCCCAGCCACAAGCAAGTATTCATCGCCAAACACCAACAGTGTTGAGGTTGAGTAATCCCGGTTTAAGCTGGTGCTGTGAGTCATCCCATTGACTCTGCCTTCTAGTGAATGTCCAGCAGAATGGAACCCTTGTCCATAGTGCGCTGTCCTCACAATGGCTGTGCGAGCACAATGTTGCACCTACTGTGTCCATCACTCCTAGTCGTCTTGCTCACTAATCCTCTCCTTTACCAGCATGGTGTCCTCTTCCAGACGCTGCTTCCCTCTGATCACATGTCCAAAATATATGCCCTAAAGGCTCGCTGTCCTCACTTCCAAGGCTACCGCCACTCTGGCTGTACTTCTTCTTCGGAATTAGATTTGTTTGCTCTGCTGACAGTCTGTGATACTCTCCATGTTCTTCACCCAACCGTAATTCAAGTGCATTCACTTTTCTCTGGTCTTCCTTAGTCACTGTCTAACGTTCACGTGCATACGAGGAGATTGAAAACACCCAGGCCTGGGGCAGGCACAGCTTAGTCCTCACAGAGGCATCTTTGCTCTTGAACATTTTCACTAGGTTTTGTGCAGCAGATTTGCCATATGTTACATGTGACTTTGGTTTAAGCTAACCGTGGTGATTTTCCATTTTTCTGTAGATGTCTTGAAGGTGAACATCTGGACAAGCTCTAGCCAATGAGATACAAGATACATCTGCTGAAAAATATTTCTTCAGTTGAGAAAGACAAAGATAAAACCAAGGAGCAGCCCAGGATTTCCTATTCTGGGATGCTCTCATAGAGCAATAAGATAAATGGAAGTAAGACATATTGGGAAAATGAAAGAAGAAAGAACAGAAAGACTAGAATAATCTGAGGCTTTAGGACATTGCTGTGTTGCTGAACTAAGCCTTGGACTTTATGCTACGCGAGATGACCATTATTAAGACATTTTGAGTTAAGGCATCTGCTGCTCGAAGCCCAAAGCATCCTTTCTTATGAGCAAACCAACCCTGTCTCTTCTCCATTCTTCCTTTCCTCCAGGTAAATGAGACCCCAAGATCCTTCATCTTGGAATCAACACAAATTCTTGCTCTAACAAAACCTTCCGTGCCCCCTGGGGATCTCGGATCCTATCCCTAGTCAACTTCCCACACGAGGACTTCCAAATGTCCCCTCCTTCCTCAGTTCTCATCACCGTTCACTTGATGTAAGGCAAAAGACTTCTACTTCAAAGAGAAAAATGACCACCAGCAATCAGAAATTCAACGTCCTGATTTCCCTTATAAATGCATTCACACTCATAGCCATCCTTGCTTACTTCCCCCACCCGTCCACATGGCCCTCCTGCCCTGCTCTCCACAAGGGCCAAGGGCTCCTCCCTTCCTAAGGCCCTCTTCCTGCATCCGTGCTGAGATCCCACCCTGTCTGATGTTTTTGGAGGCCTTTACCAGTGATTGTTCCCTCTCTCTCCTGAGCTTCTTCCCCGTCCATGTCCTTGTTCCAGTGCCATTTATCCATCCTAAAAGTAGTCAGCAATTTTTTTGGTAAAAGATCATGTAGTAAATATTTTCTTATATTCAGGCCATATACACTCTTCGTACCCATACACGCACACACACACACACACACACACAGATACACACACATGATAGATACATGACCGAGAGATTGATAGACTGACAATTCAACAGATAGATTAGATACGTACAAACTATAGATATAAAATCTGGTACTATATGATATATACAGTAAATATATAAATGTAGATTTAGACATATGTGGGACACTTGAAAAATATTATGACTAACCAATTGCACAAACCTCATGCTCCATAAGGTTGAGGCCAGAAGAACTAGACGGGGCCCAGGTCCCCCTCCAGACCAAATAGAATCACAAGAGGAGGTTCTGGGTAAAGTAAGAGACAAAGGTGGAATGAAATTCACAATTACTTTCTTAATAATCTGGGCTTACTGATCTCATAGAGACTTTGGGCACTGTATCCTTTAGACACTCGTCACTCCTGAGACTGAGCTGTCCCCATGGCGCAACTTACAGTCACATAGTAGGAATACATGAATGAATAAATAGAGAGGGAATTGGTTTTCAGTTTGACATGCTTTAATTCTATTTTCCCACAAAATTTGTTCAGCCCTGTCATGGGTGTGTGTAGAGGGAGTGGTGTAAAACGGAGAGAGAGAGAGAGAGAGAAAGAGAGAGAGAGAGAGAGAGAGAGAGAGAGAGAGAGAGAGAGAGAGAGAGAGAAAGAGAGAGAGAGAGAGAGAGAGAGAGAGGCAATGAACTGATTTGCTAACCAACGGCTCCTCTGGAGAAAGGTGGTGCTCTCTGATCTTGTAAAGATGGACTCACAGAGTCAGGACGACTCACAGACTCACAGAGTCATAGAGTCAGGACCACTCACAGAGTCATATATTCAGATGAACTCACAGTCAGGACCACTCACAGAGTCACAGAGTCAGGACGACTCACAGAGTCAGAGTCAGATGGACTCACAGTCAGGACGACTCACAGAGTCAGAGTCAGATGGACTCACAGAGTCAGGACGAATCACAGAGTCAGAGTCAGATGGATTCACAGGGTCAGGATGGGTCCAAGTAGACTTGACGGCCACCAAACCCACTGCCACTGTGAATAGCAGCTACTACAGTCATGGAAGCTGTGTCTCGATGGGAGGAAAGGAAGGGATGTCTAGCATGTCCAGTAGGAGTGGTGGGTGGGAATTGTAAGCCCAAACCCACTGCCACTGTGAATAGCAGCTACTATAGTCATGGAAGCTGTGTCTTGATGGGAGGAAAGGAAGGGATGTCTAGCATGTCCAGTAGGAGTGGTGGGTGGGAATTGTAATCCTGATCGCTGACTTGTGGTCAGTTTAATAGTTTCACAGTACAAGCTTGTGATTTGTGCTTACTCTAAATGGAAATAAGGATTGTTTTTGAACGCAAAACATGCATCTAGGTGTAACAACCACGTCTGAGTAAACTCTAACTGTTAAGCAAGTTTCAGCTTTTTGTGAGTTGTAAAATGAGCCTAAGCAGTAGCGTATGCAGGTGAAAGCAGTTCAGGTGTGTTAGATGTCGCTCGGAGACCACATGCCATTGAACACTGAGTGCACGTTGAAAGGCATGCCTTTTTTTGTAAACAAAACTCAAGCATAGGAGCTGTGTCTACAATTAAAAAGTGAAACAGGTGGCATGTTTTAATTCTAGTTTCATTAATAATCTGCAAGGCATGTAAATTTAAGTGTTTGGGCTTTTTTTAAGTTTATAGGAAAAATTAGATACAATACAAATACTCTTAGGATTTTGGTTTTGGTGTTTATATGACATTCTGAGGCCATGATTGAAATCTCATTATTCTGTGATTTACTTTTTAGGTTTATTGTGCTAAATGAAACTTGCCAAATAAATCTTTCTTTAAAAACAAAACAAACCAAAAAAAAAAAAAAAAGAAAGAAAAGTGAGTGAAGGGAGATGTCGGTAAGTGTAAGATATGACATAATAATAATAATTTATAAATTATCAAGGATTCATGAGGAAGGGGAAAAATGGGGAGCTGCTACCAAGGGCTCAAGTAGAAAGCAAATGTTTTGAGAATGATGATGACAACAAATGTACAAATGTTTGAGGAGAAAACAACGGTACCAATGGTTCCAGGGGGAAGTGGGAGAGGGGGAGGTTGAGGGAAAGGTAGTGGTGTTAACAAACCCAGGGACAAGGGAACAACAAGTGATCCAAATAGGTGGTGATGAGGGTGTGGGGGGCCTGGTAGGATGTCATCAAGGGTAATGTAACCAAGAAGAATTACTGAAACCCAAATGAAGGCTGAGCATGATAGTGGGACAGGACGAAAGTAAAAGCAAATAGAGGAAAGAACTAGGAGGCAAAGGGCATTTGTAGAGGCCTAAATAAAGGCATGCACATATGTAAATATATTTATATATGAGGATGGGGATATAGATCTATGTGTATAGTTTTATAGGTTTATAGGTTTAGCATTAAGGACAGTGGACCTCCTCTCATGTACTCCCTCAATTCAAGAATACTTTGTTATACTAAACTGGCATTCCACGATGCTCATCTTTCTGACATGATCACTGAAGACAAATGGGTGCATAAGCCAAAGTGGTGAAGAAAACTGATGGTGCCCAGCTATCAAAAGATATAGTATTTGGGATCTTATCTTGAAGGTAAACAAGCGGTCATCTAGCTCAGAAGCAACAAAGCACACATGGAAGAAGCACACCAGCCTGTGTGATCACGAGGTGTTGAAGGAATCAGTTATCAGGCATCAAAGAACAACAAAAAAAATCAAATTGTGAATGAGGGGGAGTTCAGATTGGGGACCCAAAACCCATCTGAAGGCAACTGGACATCCCCTTACAGAAGGATCATGGGGAGGAGACAAGCCAGTCAGTGTTCAGTGTAGCATTAATGAAACAAGCAACTTTCCTCTAGTTATTCAATTCCCCCCCCAACACACACACACACACACACACACACACACAGTATCGTGATCCCAATTATACCTTAAAAATCTGGCTAGACAAGAGGATATACACTGGTACAGATAGGAACTGGAAACATAGGTAATCCAGGACAGGGATCCCTTCAGGACCGGTGCTGAGAGTGACAATACCTGGAGGGTGGAGGGAGGGTGAGGTAAAGGGAGAACCAACTACAAGGATCTACATATAACTTTCTCCCTGGGGGATGGACAAAAGTGGGTGAAGGGAGACATCAGACAGTGTAAGATATGACAAAATAATAATAATTTATAAATTATCAAGGGTTCATGAGGGAGGGGGAGTGGGGAAGGAGGGAAAAATGAGGGACTGATACCAAGGTCTCAAGCAGAAGGCAAATGTTTTAAGAATGATGATGGCAACAAATGTACAAATGTGCTTGAAACAATGGATGTGTGTGTATGGATTGTGATAAGAGTTATACTAGCTCATAATAAAATGATTTTAAAAAGTAGTGCGAGCCCCAAATAAAATGATTTTTAAAAATTTTTAAAAATAATATTATTAAAAAATAATAACAAGGATCAATCTTCCTAAAGTTATAGAAGGATAAGGTAGTAGACTCTTAAGTCAGACTGCTCACATTTGTGATAGCCTGGCTTTACCATTTGCACTGTGACTTTTGGCAAGTTCAAAGAAATCTCCCAGGAATTTATATGAGCACTAACTCTATTCATGTATCAAAAGCATTTTGCCAGGTGTTCAGCATATATGGTCTATAGCACAAACCCGCAAGATAAATGCTAGAAACTGTTTTTTGTTGTTCTTTTCCTATTACTCTGATAATTGTTTCTTTCCATCCTGTGTTCAGCAGCAAGCGTATCTTTTTGTATTACCCGTATCAATCATAAATACTCTAAGTACTTTTTAATGGTTAGCATAGTTCACAAAATATTTGCATACTGATTTAACTAATCGTGTTATGTGCTGGAGGTTTCAAAATGATGAATTAGAAAATATAATAAAGAATATACCCATTGGGGAAAAAAGTAAAGGTAGTTATGCACTATTATATATTTTAATCACCTAATCATGTAATGTCTGTGAATTTTACTGAATTCATTACCAACATTTATGTTCAAGCAAGACAGCAAGAATGAAGAAGAGTCCAGATGATAAAAGTTCATTTGTATGGAGACTGATATGGTACTTCCTGTACAAGTTTGTAAAATGCCCTGGAAAATAAGATTAAATTTTTTAAAAAAGGAAGAAAATAAGATTAAAATTCAAAGGGCTTTATTGAACTGAGAAAAAGCAATTTGAAGTTATTTGTG
This sequence comes from Tenrec ecaudatus, assembly GCF_050624435.1. Lineage (NCBI taxonomy): Eukaryota > Metazoa > Chordata > Mammalia > Afrosoricida > Tenrecidae > Tenrec > Tenrec ecaudatus. The sequence continues at coordinate 19,568,147 of NC_134530.1, forward strand.
AGAAATAGAATGTTGTTCAATTTGAACCAGTGTAGTAATGGTCACCTTGAAATAAAAAACAAATGATATAATACCATGTGTTAAATAGAAGGCAATAGCGGAAATGCAGGTAAAACTGGACAGACTTTGTTAGCACAACTGGTTATGAAGGCTCAGCAGGTACTAATAACCTTCCTTCTTTATTATTCTTCCTTGACTTTTAGCCAAGTGGTTATTCACTACGGGATCTTCCTTGGAGCTGTTTTTCCTTAGAGCTGTTGTTGAGTAGGCTCCAATTCCTAGCACTTCTATGTGCCACAGAATTAAACCTTGTCTGGTCCTGTACCTTCTTTGAAATTGTTATATTCATGTGATTGTAGCTGCTGATGTGTCACTGAGGTCTCCATCTCTTTTCTCGACCTCTAGCTTACCAAGCGTGATGTCCTTTTCCAGGGACTGGTCCTGCCTTGATAGCAACATGTTCGAAGTACATGAGACAAAGTCTTGCCTCTGTCGCTTCCTAGGTGCTTTCTGGCTATACTTCTTTTAAAACAGAATTGTTTTGTTCTTCTGGCAGTCCATAGCACTTTCCATATTCTTCACAAGATAATTCAAATGTAGTTTTCTTATTCATTGTCCCGTTTTTGCATGCATATTAGGTATATGAAAACACCACGACTTGGATCGAGTACGCATTAGTTCTCAACATGACATCTTTGCTCTTTACTGCTTAAAATAGTTCTTAGGCAGAAGATTGGTCCAATGTAAGACATTGCTTGATTCCTTGACTGCTGCTTCCATGAATGTTAATTGTGTATCCAATTAAAATAAAATCCTTAACAACTTAAAAAAAAGAAAAAGAAAGAAAGAAAAATGAAACAAGGGAATTGACAATGGACCCTAATGAAATTAAGAGGTTAATTACACTGTACTATGAAGGCCTGTACTCCAATGAATTTAACAACTTGGATGACATGGACAAATGCCTGGAAAAACTATCCCTCTCCAGCTTATCCCAGATAAACATCGGGAACCTCAACAGGCCATACAATAGAAGAAATAGATAAGGTTCTCTAGGGACTACCAACTAAAAAATTCCCATGGGCCAGATGGATTCTCAGGAGAATTTTACCAAGCATTCAGGGAAGAGCTGACACCAATCCTACACAATCTCTTCCAGAACACAGAAAGGGATGGCACATTTCCGAGCACTTTCTATGAAGCTAGTGTAACACTGATACCTAAAGCGGGCAAGGAGCCCACAAGAATTGAGAACTACATACCAATATCTCTAGTGAACACCAATGCAAACCTCCTTGCCAAAATAGTGGCCAATAGAATACAAAAGTATATAAAATGAATAATTCATTGTGACCAAGTGGGAGTCATTCCAGAGATGCAGGGACGGTTCATATTTCAAAGGTCCATAAACATGATTGACCACACTGACATGGAAAAGGATAAGAACCACCTGATAATATCTGTAGCTATAGAACAAGCATATGACAACATCCAAGACTCATTCCTGTGTAAGACATTTAAGACGAGATGAATGGAAGAAAAATTCTTCAATAGAATGCAAGTCATACCCAAGATAACAATGTATAAATTACCAAGGGCTCGTGGGGGAGGGGGGAGCGGGGAGGGAGGGGAAAAAAAGAGAACCTGATGCAAAGGGCTTAAGTGGAGAGCAAATGCTTTGAGAATGATTGGGGCAGGGAATGTGCGGATGTGCTTTATACAATTGATGTATGTATATATATGGATTGTGATAAGAGTTGTATGAGCCCCTAATAAAATGTAAAAAAAGAAAAGAAAAAAAGAAAATGATTAGGGCAAAGAATGTACAGATGTGCTTTGTACAATTGATGGATGTATATGTATGCATTGTGATCAGAGTTCTGTGAACCCCTAATAAAATGTTTTTTTTTAAAAAAAGAATGTAAGTCATACCAACAACCATGTATTAGTGAATGGAGAAAAGATTAAAACAATCCCACTGAAAAGGGGGAGCAGACAGGATGCCACTTACCCTTTTTGTAATTCAACATCATACTGGAAGTCCTAGCTAACAGCATAAGTAAAAGGAAAGATATTAAAGGAATTCAACTGGGGAAAGAAGAGATGAAGCTATCATTCACAGATGATATGATTTCATATATTGAAAACCCCAAAATCTACACAAGGGAAGTGCTGGAAGTGATAGAGGAATATGGCAGAGAGGCAGGGTACAAGATCAACAAACAGAAGTCTATTGGATTGCTATATATACTAGAAAAGACCATGGAAGAGGAGAGCTAAAAGGTTGTAAACACAAATTGAAGTATCTAGGGATAAACTTAACAACAACAAAAATATTTTTATGAGGAAAACTACAAAACGCGATTACAAGAAAACAAAAGTTACCTCCACAAATGGAAGTATAGTCCTTCCTTGTGGATCAGAAGACTCAATATAGTAAAGATATCTACCCTACCCAAAGCACTATATAAATTTAATACTATCCTGATACAAATACCAACATCTTTTTTCAAGGAATAGAAAAACTGACTACCAACTTCATATGGTGAGGGAATGTGTTGGTCTGGGTAGAATAGAGAAATAAATCCACAAACACACATATGTGTATAAGAAAGAGGTTTATATACAAGAGCAGTTGAATATTGAGAAAACATCCCAATCCAGACCAGTCTAAGCCCATAAGTTCAATATTATCTCATATGTCTGATACTAATCTATGAAGTCATCTTTAGACTCACAAAACACATGCAATGACACCAAATGTAGGATGATCACAGGCCAGTTGGTAGAAAGTCTTTTGGAGCCAGTGATGATAGAAACAACTCGGTGTTCAAACAGGTCTCCACAGGGCTCCTTCAGTTCCCCAGGCACAGAGTCTATAAGCGTACTTCCATGTGTCTTGTCAGTAGAGCATCACCAAGCGAGTGAGCAGAGAAGTCTCCTTCCACCAAGGAGGAAATCCAGAGCTTCCCAGAATTCTCAGGAGAAAGCCATGCCCACACAGAGACCTCATTGGCTAAGACCCTACTGCAGACTAGACTTCACCACTACACTCTTAATACTCAAATTGACACCAAATTATGTATCCACCAGAGGAAAGACGCCCAGAATTATCAAAGAAATCCTGAAGAAGCAGGACAAAGTCAGAGGGCTTGCTTTACCAGACTTTAACACGTAGACAGTCACAGTGGTCAAACAGTGTGGTATTGGTATAATGACAGATACTCAGACCAGTGGGAAAGAACAGAAAATCCAAAAATAAAAACCAGTATACAGACAACTGATCTTTGATAAGGGCCCCTAAAATATCAAATGGGAATTGGACTCCCTCTTCAACAAATGGTGCTGGGAAAATGGATATCAACCTGTTTAAAAATGAAGCGAGACCCTCACCTCACTCCATGCACAAGAATAAAGTGGAGGTGGATCACAGATCTCCAAGTAAATCTCCACACTATTAGGGCCATCAATAAAGGAATTGGGACAAACCTAAGAACTCTGGTGCAGGGAAGGCCCAGGTTATTTGAAAAGAGGGAAGGGTGCAAACACAGAGGAGACTCAAATTGACAAGTGGGATATACTGAAGATAACACACCTGTGCACATCAAATGACTTCACCAAGAGAATAATAGGAGATCCCAAAGACTGGGAAAACATCTTTAGCAATGACACATCAGACAAAGGGCTTATTACTAAAATATACAATATTCTGCTAGCCCACAACAACAACCAAAAGCCACTGGAGAAGTGGGCAAAAGATTTGAACAAAAATTCCATAAGGGTGGAAATTTGAATGGCCAATAAACACATGAGAAAATGTTCCTGCTCATTAGCCATAAGACAAATGCAAATTAAGACAACTATGAGATAGCACCAAATACCCTAAAAGATAGCCCAATTAAAAAAAATCAGAAAGCAACAGTGCTGGAGAGGGTGTGGTGAGATAGAAACTCGCACCCACTGCTGGTGGTCCTGGAAATACATGCAGGCACTATGGAAATCGAGCTGGCGACACCTAAAACAAATAGAAATTGAGCTACTATATGATCCAGCAATCCCTCCACTTGGCATATACATAGAAGAAGTAAGGAACAGACCAAGACTAGGAATCTGCACTCCAATGTTCATCATGGCACAGTTCACAATCAAGAAGACCTAGAAACAATCTAAATTTCCATCAACAGATGAATGGATTAAAAAAAACTCTAGAATGTATACAATGGAGCATTATGCAGCCCTAAAACGCAGCAATGAACACATGAAGCACATTGCCTCATGAGAAGAGTTGGAGAAAATTACGGTGAGCAAAGCCAGCCAAGCACAAAAGGACAAGCACAACATGAGTCCACTGAAGAAAGCTCAAAATACACAACTGGCACAGTGGCTAAGCTACTTAATGCATAAATCCCAGGTCAAGGTCCAGGCATTTTGCCAGAGTCTGACCTAATTCAGGGATGCATATGGCGGCCAACTGAAAAGAAGGGGAAAGACGAAAAATTGGGTGATGGAGAACAGGGCAGTTATACACCCATGGGGTGGATTTTGTTTATGTCTCCACAGGAAAGGGAGAGAGGGACTAGACCCCATCCCAGAGCACCAAGCATCGAGAGCAATACACTGGCATGGAGCAGTGAACTAATAGAGAAGACAATGGGGCTGGAGCCAAACCATGTTGACCCCTTGAACAAAATAAGGAACTACAGGGGACAGCATTGAATATATAGCCTGGGGAGAGAGGTGGGTCTGTCTAGACAACAGGGAAGAAATTAACAGAGAGAGAAAGAGAGAGAACCTCATCATTTCCCACACAAAGCCGCAAGGATGACATCCTTGCTCAGAGCAGCCAATGAACAGAGAGGGCCATTGGACCAGCCCCACTAAGAGATACAACATTCCCTCACTGACCCATAGCATTACAGGAGACAGCACTGGAGACACTGTGTGGAAAGTGTCCCTGGTCTGTCCCACATGCAGTGGAGTGAAACGCAAAGGAAGTGCAACAGGGCAGCAAGTAGCAGGCACAATTCTTCTTTTTTGAATGAGCATGATTGATTGACCTGTGTCAAAACCTAATTTTTGCAAAGATATTGTCCAATCACTTGATTATTTTATCTGTAGAGGTCACCAATCTATCAAACTATGTATTTTGGTCCAAAAGCTAATTCTACTACATTAGCTAAATTAATATATTATCAATATAATTATCACATAGCCTAGGTGGATGATTTATAATGTTCCCAATAAAGGGATAATCATGTCCCTCAAATGGACTACTACCACTTGTTTACCATACTGTGGTTGGTGGCTTGTGTGTTGCTGGAAGACATGTCACTGAAATTTCAAAAGCCAAACTGAACAGGTTTCTCTCAGGGGAGCTTCCAAACTGAGAAGAGAACACAAGGAAGGAAGCAGCTGTCCACTTCAGAGGAACTGACCACTAAACCCCTTACACACAACATCAGGACACGGTCAGACACTGAAGGTCTAATGAACAGAAGGAGAGCTTTGTCAGACAGAGTGTCAGAAGATGAACCTCTCAGGTCAGAGGGCACTCAGAACATGACAGAGGGAGAGCTTCCTTCTCCAAGCAGAGTCGTCTACATTGCCAGGGACGGTGTCCACGCTGCAGAGTAGTCTTCAAGATCTTCATTGGCTGATGGGGCACGGCTCATATATCTGCAAAAATACCTTAACAATCAGAACTTGGAATGTATGAAGTAGGAATCTAGGAAAATTGGAAGTCACAAAAAATGAAATGGAATGCACAAAGATCAAAATCCTATACATTATGGAGCTGAATGGTGCCATTTAAAACCAGAAAATACTATGGTTTACTCTGCCGGATGATGCAATCAAGAGGAAAGGTGTTGAATTCATTGGTGGGAAGGATATATCTTCCTTTCTTTTTAATATAAATCATATTATAGGGGACTCTTACAGCTCTTATAACAATTTGTGTATTAATTTTATCAAGCGCATTTGTACACATGTCGCCATCATTCTTTTCAAAGCATTTCTTACTACTTGAGCCCTTGTTATCAGCTCCTATTTTTCCATCCCTCCCCCAAGTTCCCACCATCATGAACTGTATATTATTATTATTTTCATAATTTATACCAATGTCCACACTGTCCACTGTTGCCATCATCATTTTCAAAACATTTGCCTTCTACTTGAACCCTTAATATCTGCTGCTCATTTTCCCCCTACTTCCTCTCTCCCCCTACCTCATGAACCCTTCATCATTCATAAATTATTATTATTTTGTCATATATTAAACTGTCCTATGTCTCCCCCCCGCCACCTTCTTCTCTACTTTCACTCCCCAAGGGAGGAGGCTGTACATAGATTCTTGTAATCAGTTCCCCCTTTTTACCCCACATTCTCTCCACCCTCCAGGCATCGCCACTCTCACCACTGGTCCTGAAGGAGTCATTTGTCCTGGATTCCTTGTGTTTCCAGTTCCTATCTGTACCTATGTACATCTTCTGGTCTAGTCAGATTTGTAAGATAGAATTGGTATCATGATAGTGTGGGGGAGGAAGCATTTAACAACTAGAGGAAAGTTATATGTTTCATAGTTGCTAACTTGTACCCTGACTGGTTCATCTCCTCCCCACAACCCTCAGGTTGGCTACCAATGGGCTTTGAGTCCCCACTCTGCACTCACCCACCTTTTCAATGGTATGCCTTTTTGTTCCTTGATGCTTGATACCTGATCCCTTCAACAGCTCATGGTCACACAGGCTGGTGTGTTTCTTCCATGTGGGCCTTGTTGCTTCTGAGCTAGATGACCATTTTTTTTAAAAAAAATCTTTGAGCCTTTAAGACCTCAGGTGCTATATCTTTTGATAGCCAGGCACCATCAGCTTTCTTCACCATATTTGCTTATGCACAAATCTTTAGCAATTGTGTCCGGAAGGTGTGCATCCTGGAATACCAATTTAATAGAACAAAGTGTATCTTAAAGTGCAATGCTATCTGTGATAGGCTTATATTTATCCCTCTTCAAGGACTTCAAACAATACAACTAATAATCCAATTTATACATGAACCAGGATAGCTAGTGATGAAGAATTTGAAGAATTCTGCCAATGCTTCCAGTCTGCAATGGATAAACATGCAATTAAGAAGCATGGATAATTATTGGTGATTGGAATATTTTGTATAAATGGGAGTGTATGATATAAGATCTCTTGTGTTACCCCTCAACTACCATTCAGCGGCCAATAGAACACTGGTGACACAGAAAGTAAGCACCTATCTTGTGTGGTAGAATGCATTATCAGTGGAAACAAGACCAATGATGTCTTGATAACTGTATCTATATATCTATCCATCCATCAATTTATCTATCTATCTATATCACACTTCTACAAGTGTGAGCAATTCCCTTATACATACTATTCTTCTTACCGATATATCTCTATCTATATCTGTATATTAATATAGGTGGGTAGAGAAATATATCAAGGGAATGCCTCACACTACTAGAGAAGTGAGTAAGTACAATTGGGTCAAATCTATAGGTCAGATGGTAAACTGGAGACTTACCATGATCCAGGGACTGCTGTGGTTGGTCAACCAGGAAGCAAGAAAACCACCCAGTAGCAGGAAGGCCACAGGCTAGTGGAGGTAGAGGCAACAGGTCAACAGGCCAGGCTTCTGACTGAAGAGTAAAAAAAAATCCAAGTAGGCATTCATTATGGTAGGCCAAATAGCTCCCAGATTGTCAGGGAATATAGCAGGCTGTTGGCTCAGGACCAAAGTACCAGGGTCAGAGACAGATGTAGGATCCAGATCCAGTAAGGAATGAGTGGCAAATCTTCCCACTAAATCTGCTTAAATATGAGAAGATCACACCCCAAGGAAACTTTCTTTCAATTACAGCAGAACAATGCCCTGGGTAATGAGACTGTCTCCTCCCTAATGCTCTTACATCTGCTTTGCTGCTCACAGTAAATTCCATCATGGAGTTGTTTAGGTTCGGTCACATCAGGGGGAAACACCAATTGCTAACTGCTAAGAATCCTGCTCCAACCACGTTGACACAAAACCAAATGAACACAGTTGCTAACTAAATTTCAGCGGTTTGAGGTCTCAAGTCACCAGCTGATGGATGAGAGAAAGCGTTGGCAGTTTGTTTTATAAAGATCCCAGCCTGGGGAAGCTCTGTGGAGTTCTGCTCTACCCCACAGGTCACTCTGAGTCAGAACTGACTGCACGACAGTGAGCTGGATGCACTTTCTTCCCACTAGGAGTAAGTGTCCAAGAATCACCCATTCTGTATCATGTAATCCTGCTTCATGGTTTTTCAATCATCAAGTGTATTTCAAAGCCACATGGTGTTCATCTGTTGATGGACATTTGGATTGTTTCTACCAGGTAGTACTTGTGAATACTGCTTCTGTAAGCATTCATATACCCGTGTTTGTTTAAATATCTATTTTTAATTATTTGTGGGCAGTAACTAGCAGTTGAATTGCTGGTCACTTTCTGAACCTAAGGTTAGCATTTGGAGGAACCAATGATATGTTCTTCACAATAACTGCACCCTCCCCCCGCCCCCAACACCAGCAATACGTGAGTGGTGGAAAAGTCTGTGGCAAAGCTCCATTAACTATTAATTCAAATATTCCACATACTCTTTGAAGCTACACCGGCCTATGTAGAAGATAGCTACATTCACGAAAAGACACGCCCACGGCACAGGTGTATAAAATCGTGCAAAACAAACAAAAAAAGAATTTCAGAATAGAAAGCAACACAGGATGCAATTCTCTGGGTATTCACCTACAAATCCTGAATATCATTTAATATTGGACTTTTATTCAGACTCCGTGGTGGGGCCCATCCACATGTGTTTGTTTATCACCCATGGATAGATCAGGTAGGTCTGCCATTCACTGATGCTAATAGGCCAAACAAGAAGAGAAAATTGTGGTGTTCACCTGTAAAGAACAAAAAGCTCCCTGAAGCAGATACCAATCAGGCCAGGGGAGCCTCTTCCCTGGAACACTTCATCCATCTATTGCCTTAAGTGGCTCCTTCTCAGAAAGATTTGCCCTCTTCTCTCCTCACATCTTCAACTACAGTGGATACTTCTGCAATACCTCTTTCCATTTGCAGAACAGAAAGCTACCAGAAGGACAGATTGCCTTTCAGATAACACTTCACATGTTACAAGTGTCATAGATTTGAATTAATAAATCATTCTCATAAATAATAGTATAAACCTTTGACTATATAGATATGGTATGTGAAATGTTATTGGGCTATATGATTTATTATTATATGATATTATATAATAAAATGTAAGTACTATGTATGAGCCATCTTATGGATATTGTAACTTTTAGGCTTTTTATCTAATGTGACCTGTGTATGTGTAGACACTCACTGAAAATATCCTAATATCATATCTCACAAAACACTGCCTACAGGGATGGTTTTCCTTTTATTCAGGGTCTATTGCAGTGGTTCTCAATCTTCCTAACGCCAGGACCTGATAATACAGCTACTCATGTTGTGGTGGCCCTGTATGTGGGTGTATCTGCATGTGGGCACACACGCCTGGAGACAGATAGAGGACTGATGTCATGGTTCCTAAGACCATCAGAAATATGATCTTAAGCGATCCCTGTGAAAGGATCATTTAACCCCCAAAGGGTCACTGCCCAAAGGTTGAGAACCAATGGTCTACTGTCAATTAATTGAAATAAGAGTGGTAAAAATACAGTTGTGAGACTGGTTAGTTTATGTGATCAGAAATGCTTCATAAAATCCTGGCATCTTGGTAAATTATGTCAGGTGTTTTCCTTAGATGCTTGGAGAAGAATCTGCATCTTAGAATAGCTATTATGCATTACCCTGCATGATGGATACACATCAAAAATAGAGGTGACCACCTCCTGGGAAGAAGCAGTCTAATGGAGTAAAGCTGTACACGGAGCTCCAAGCTGTGTCCCAAGGGTCAAATTGGCACATGTTTGACTTTTGTTCTCTCAGCTCCCGAGAAATAAATTTCCCAGGGAATGTAAGACAAAAGAATACTTCATTAATGAGGCACAAGGGATTTCATCCACTAGAGTCAAAAGATTGTAAATATTTCCCCTACACTGACTCAGATCTACTTGATTAATTTAAGGTGATGAGAAAACAGAGTTGTACCTTCTGGAAGCCTCATGAGTGAGTCCATCTCCATGCGCTTCCTGTGGGTATGACCTTTAACTTGATAGTGGCACATGGGAGAAACAACCTTGATGAACTTTCCTCCGATAATACCTGGATGAGCTTCCACATCATCGCAGTTGCCAGAGATTGGTGATGCGTGAGGGCCCTCTCTGATGGGCAATATCTGTAGACCTCTCAACAGGTATAACAAATAAAAGCAAGTTTAATGGATAAAGTCCTGATAAGTTATAGTCCCTGGTTCTAGGGACTGATTCTGGCTTCATGAAAATATCGTCTTTCTCTGATCTGTCTTCCCTGGTGCTGGCTCTCATTCCTGCAACCTCCTTCCTTGCTTCCCTGTATTAACGTGCCTATTAATCTCTTTCAACTATTTGTTCACATAGTAACTTTAAAAACTTTTATTTAGCACTAAATTATACTATGGAAAGAAAGAAATGAGTAGACATGTTCCCTTCTTGCAAGTATCTGACATTCTCCGTAAGGTAACAGACAGTAAGTGTGTGCTTATCCCAGCTCTGCAATCCCACTGAAATGGATCATATGGTTGTTGTACTTCCTGGGGACATTTAGGGAAGGTTTCACAGAGAGAGGATGGTCACACTGAGCTTTGAAAGAAGAAGCCGGAGGGGAGTTATGTTGGGATTATGAAAACCATATGGTGTGCATTGGAAATTACACATACTAATTAATAACTGATGAACAATGAAAGCAAGGAATGGAAAGTGAAGCATGGATGTGGACAGGTAGGCAGCAGCTATGTAACGCACAGCTGTATATTTTGGCTAAGGAAGGACAACTATGAAATTAGCGGAGCGTCAAGGCAGAATTAGCAGCACAGTCTGTCTGCAGTCAGAATTGCCTTTGGAGACATTGCTCTGTCCATGTGCAGAGCAGACTCCTGCTCCTGGGAAAACCATGGAGAGATGAAGAGTGGAAAAAGCGCAGTAGACGTGGGAGATGAATATGTGAAATTTCAAATTATAATGCATCTCCAAATCCACTGAGTACTATGACTCAGCTTGACATTTTAAATACTTATATTTCATAGTCTTCTATGAAATCGGCATAGAATTTGGCCTGAAGAGACGAAGAATACGAGAGTTAAAGCTGTGATTTTTCTTGGCCAAGTGGCAGGTAGTGGGCTCTGAGTCAAGTTCACAGCTTCTTGTTTTCAAGGTATTTGCATAGGACTAATGTTAAAATTTTACTTAACTTTCCTGTTTAACAGTTTTTCTAATTCTAATTTATGTTAATGTATTGTTCTTTTTTTCATAATGTATTGTTCTTTTTTTCATACAACTGTGTTAGTACCCAGTCTAGACATCATGCCATTCTATAGTTCAATCATATCAATCAATGTTGTACATTATGTTTTTCAAAACAATTTTTCCTTCTTGTACTTCTTGATATCAGCTTCCTCTTAGCCTCTTCCTACCGCCCTCACTCATAGCCCCTGACATCTCCAGAAGGAATTCTTATTCTAGATAGTTTCTTTCACCATAATTGAGATATAGGATTAACCTGGTTATCAGGCAAAGTATTGTAGAGTTGACCATAGTAGATTAAAATGATAAATTTGACTTGAATGGTTAATACCTTGTCATTTGATCTCTCTGTTTTGTGCTTGATCTGGTTGTTAATAGTTTTTAAATATTTTCTGTTGTTTTTTCATATTGGGGTTTATTTCTGTTGTATTTTGTCTTTGTTGGTAACCTTCTTGACTCTTTGTAAGATTTTTTAAAATGTTTTTTTGGTACATGAAACTGGGATGGGTGAATCTATAGAGATAGCAGGTTAGTTTTTAATAGAAAAATTACAACCACAGTAATGACATTTCCATAAATGTTCACTTAGATGCCTATTACTGTCTCTGTGCAGAATCTGACATTAGTGAGTCACACATCCTTGGAGGCTCACAGGGATTCTGATATTTTACTCGTATTTGATGACCTAGAATGCCTGTGCTGATCTGTGTTGGTTAGCTGTTTTGTAAAGTGTCTCTCACTTGTCATTTGTCTGATGTTAGTCCCAGGGCACAATTGGAGCTATGGAGCTTAAAGTGTTTTCTACCCTGATTTCTTGTTTTTTGGAAGAAGACCACAGGGGCTAAGCATCAATTTCATCCATAATCTTGTTGATAGCTGTAAACTGGTTTAGACCTTGGTCAAAAGTACATTAAGTATATGAGTCTGGTTCAGAAGGCTTTACTTACACTTCACAGTATTACTCATCCTTCCAATTCAGGAACAGAGAATATCTATTTATTTGGTTCTTTTATTTCTCTCACCGGTATTATGTAGCTTTCAGATTATTAATTTTGTTTGCATTTTTTATCTATTACCTGAGAATTTCATTTTGGTATGTTACTGTTCGTTATTGCTCTGTGGAAATATATTGGTGGTTATATCTTTTTCTAAGTGTCACTTTTCTATCCTTATTACTTTCACTTTTTTCTGTTTATGGTTGTTTTCTTGGATTTTCTACATAGACAATGATGTCTACTATGAACAAACACAGCTTTATTTCTTTCTTCCCAATCTGTAATATATATATTCATTCATTTATGCATTTATTTTGTGTTATTGTGCTTCTTAGGAATTCCAATTAAATAAGAGTGTTCAGAGAGAATATCCTTGCTCTGTTATGAAACCAAAGAAAAATGTGTAATTTTTCAGCTTTAAACACGACCCTAACTGTAAGTTTTTATGGATGTACTCTATCAAGTCAACTCTTTAAACTTTTTAAAACTTTTTTTGGGGGGTGGACATTAAAATGTAAGTGATAATTTTGAATGCTCTCACATCCTTATTATGTTTTGGTTGTATGTTTATTCTTTAGTTGATGTTAAATTTTTCTGTATTGTCTTTTTTTCTTTTAGCTAGTTGATATAGGATATTACATGAACTGACTTTTAATTTTGAACCACTTTCATGGTTGGAATAAATACCACTTAGTTGTAGTATATTATTCTTGTCATACATTATTGGATTCAATTAGCTAGTATTTTGTTGAAGACTTTCGCATTTATGTTCATGAGTACTATTGAGTGATCATCTTCTTTTGTTATGTAGTTGTATCTGGTTGTGATATTACTTGCTGCCTTTGAATCTATTCTGACTCATAGAGACCCTACAGGACAGGCATAAACTCTCCCCATGAGTGTCCAAGGCTTTTTGGAGTAGAAAGTCTATCGTTCTTCCATGTCGTTTCAAACTGCTGACTTTGCTATTGCAGGCCAGTGAGTAATCTACTACCCTATCAGGACTCCTGGTTTAGATATTAGGGTACTGCTAGCTTCTCAGAATGAGTTAGGAAATACTCCCTCTGCTCTTACTTTCTGAAAGAGATTATAGAGAATTTATATCATAACTTTTCTAAAGCTTGTAGAATCCACGAGCATGTCACTAGCATAGTAAACGACCACTATGTTGAATATCATAATGACTCCTAAATGAACAGAATTTTGGAAAAGTAATTAATTGAAATTCTTTGATTTCTCTTCCATTTTTATATGTAAATATTTCAATAACTTAGTAATAGTTTAATATATTTATAATGTGAGCATAGGAATTAATTTAAATCATGCATGCTAAAATATTTGTCTAGTTTGGTAATTCCACTATTTTTACTTTTCTGGGTATTGTAGGGTTTAGAAAAAGGTAATATAACCTTCTTTTCCCTATTTCTTACATAGCTTGTACTAAACTCCTTTCTTCCCCTTTTGTCTCCTTCCTTCCTTCCGTCCACTCAGAAGACTGACTTTCTATCCCATGGCAGAAATTGGCCGCAAAGAAAATCTCAGGTCAAGGAAATACTGATCTTTGAAATACCCAAACACCTGGTTTTGCACTATTGACTCACGAAACTCAGTTCTCATAGGAGAGGAAAATTGACTTCTTTTAGTGCTTTTATGTTTTTGATTTGGCTCAGCCTCAGGGGCATAAGACACCATCATGGATGAACGTGGAGAGAGCAGGAGCAGTTATCAGTAAATGAGACACACGTTGAGCAGACACCTTAAGCTGCCATCTAATATATCAAATGGGGACACTATTGAGGTTGTCAGCTATCAGCAAGTCAATTCCAACTCTAGATGAATCCACATGTGCAGAGTAGAACTTGGTAGAGGATTTCTGAGGCTGTGACCTTTGGGAAGCAGATCAACAGGCTTGCCTTTAGAAGCTCTTCTGATTGATGATACAAGTCAGTCTTTTAGCTGGTCAGACGGGGCTTGCTCATTTGTACCACCTAGGGTCTCAGTGTAATACGATAGGACATGTTGTGAGGTGGAGTGATATAATAATGCATATTAAAATAATATATGTCTAAGGACCTTATATTGGAGTCTTTTAAAACCTCAGAACCATCTGATTTCCTATTCCCATCACTTTTAACTACAACCTCAAACCAGATTCCTTTCTTGCACATCAGTTGCACCGTGCACCTTGTTGTCCATTGGGGTGAGGAATACTTCTGTGTCAGGGGAGCAGCACAACCTCTGTATCTGCCTAAAATAATCTTCTCATCACTAACATCCTAACTTTCCACAAATTTCCTGTTCGAAATTTCTTTATCAGAAGTGATGATACAAAGTAGTGTTTCTTGTTATAAGTAAAACATAACTCTATTAAGACATAACTCTATTATGTCTTACTCTGAATTAAGTGAAGCTTTACAGATCTGACCAACATTCAGCAGTTCACTCAACAAATCCCACACATTCTGATTTAACTCGTGCATTGCAATTCCCTGATGTACCACAGCTTATCCCACTTCCTCTTTGTGTTTCCTGTTCTCATTTCCCCCTCTTCCTAACCCTCTAAACTTTGTTCCTGGGCAAGTCCTGCCCTTTTAATCTTGTGTGGCTGATTCTTGTTGCAATGAGGAGAGCTCAGTTGCAGATGTGACTGCTGTTGGCCTGCTCCACCAGTCCACTGGACCCATTGCTTCCATGTGGCTTTCAGCTCCATCACTCTTCTTCATCTGGGAGGGAAGGGCCCAAGAGTTGCATCTTGTGCTGTTCACTAACTGCAGTTGTTCACCATTTGTCAAATAAGGGAAAATATTATTATTTTTTACAGAAATATCCACAAATTTCCAGAATACTCAGCATAAAATAATTACTTAAACATATTTGTCGAATGAACAATCAAACTTTTAAGGAATTTGTAGTGAAATATAATATTTTAGGGGAAAGATGGTATTAGAAGAAAGAACAAGTAGACAGTTTTAGCATCAAAGAGATTGCTCAGCACATGGGATTCAGGAATACGAGGGCTAACAATATAAAGAGGGATTGATGAATTACTTACTTGTTTAAAATAGAAATGGCAGCAGATCCCTTAAACTGGCGTTACAAGCTTATGGCAGAGTTTGCAATGCTCTTTCTCTTTCCCATTAATTTTATCAGCCACATGGAACCAAGAAACCACACTCATGTTCCAGAATTCATCCTTCTGGGGCTTTCAGAGGAGGCAGAGCTGCAGCCCCTCCTCTTTGGACTGTTCCTCTCCATGTACCTGGTCACCTTCACTGGGAACCTGCTCATCATCATGGCCATCACCACAGACTCCCACCTCCACACACCCATGTACTTCTTCCTCTCCAACCTCTCCTTTGCTGACATCTGTTTCACCTCCAACACCGTCCCAAAGATGCCGATGAACATCCAGATGCAGACCAAAGTAATTACGTATGAAGACTGCATCACCCAGATGCATTTTTGCATTCTTTTTGGTTGCTTAGACAACTTACTGTTGACAGTAATGGCCTATGATCGGTTTGTGGCCATCTGTCACCCTCTGCAGTACATGGTCATCATGAACCCAAGATCCTGTGGCCTTCTGCTTCTGGCCTCCTGGTTGTTGGCTCTTCTGGACTCTCTATTACAAAGTTTGATGGTTTTGAGACTGACATTTTGTACAGAATTGGAAATCTCCCATTTTTTCTGTGAAGTCAACCAGGTAGTCCAACTTGCTTGTTCAGACACATTCCTCAATGACTTAGTGATGTACATTACAACTTCTCTGCTGGGTGTTGTTCCATTCACTGGGATCCTTTTCTCTTACATGAATATTGTGTCCTCCATTTTGAAAATTTCATCAGCTGGAGGGAAGTATAAAGCCTTTTCCACCTGTGGGTCTCACCTCTCTGTGGTTTCCTTGTTCTATGGTACAGCTTTAGGGGTTTATCTTAGTGCTGCTATTGTCCAAAACTCCAGGGCCACTGCAATTGCCTCAGTGATGTACACTGTAGTCACACCCATGCTGAATCCTTTCATCTATAGTCTTAGAAATAGAGACATAAAGCAAGCCCTAAGTAAACTTGTTAGCTGAGAAGCATTATATGACAGAAACTGATCCTTAAGTTTAGAGAGTTACTTGTGAAACCCTTGATTTTCATGATCCTGGAAAATATAGTGTCATATTTTCTCTGCAGCACAGGAAGCAGCTCTATTGAATTAGTTTTGGACTTAATAATTGAAAGGCTGTTTTTTCAAAACTATCCTTTGCTCAGTAGAAGAATGATTAGAAAATATTTTCCCATACAGATTTACAGCTTTGTAAACCCTATGAGGCCCTTCAATGAGGCAGTTCAGTGAGCCAGACTCAATTGAGAGCAGTGGTAGGGAGGTGGCTATACAGGAATGATGAGTGTCACCCACTCTATTCCTCCAGTGGAAAATGTAGATTCGATCCAAAACCCATTGGCATGGTGGCCACCTCACAGTCCACAGATAGGACTGTGTAGAACTTCCTCGTAGCAGTTCTGATGTTGTACATATTTATAGAACAGACTGTCATATATTTTCAGCCAGGGTGCATGTAGTAGTTTTGAACTCCCCACCCTTGGTTACTGGTCTAGCACTTTTACCAGGATAATGCCAAACTTCCTGATACCTTGAGTGAACAAATGGATTGTATCTATTCAAAATTCCTTAAGACTTTTCATGTTTCCATTTTAATATATATGGTTATCTATTATGACCTATAGATGTGTAGACACTCACTGAGAATATCCTATCATTTTATCTCCCCACACCCACCCTACATGGATGGCATGCCATTTACTCAGGGTCTATTGCCAATCAATTGAAATAAAAAAAAGTGGTAAAATACAGTAGTGATGTGGTGGGGCTGTATGTGATGAGAGGTGCTTCATAAAACCCTGGAATCATGGTAAATGATGTCCAGCTGTGTTATTAGGTCTTTGGAGAAGGAAGTGCATCTCAGAGTAATCATTAGACATTATCCTGTATGCTGGAGACACAGCACAATAGAGGTGACCACCTTCTGGGAAGAAGCAGTCCAATGGGAGACAGCTATACACGGAGCTCAACCTTGTCTCCCAAAGGACACACTGGCACAAGTTTGAATTTTGTCCTTTAGCTCCAGAGAAATAAAATTCCCAGGGAATGTAAGACAAAAGAATACTTCAGTAATGAAACACAAGGGATTTCATCCATTAGAGACAAAGGACTGTAAATACTTTCTACACACTGACCAAGATCTACTTTATTCATGTAAGGTGATGAGAAAACACCATTGTACCTTCTAGAAGCCTTATGAGTGGGTCCATCTCCATGTTCTTCCTGGGGGCACAACCTCTGGCTTTAGCAGTGGTACATGGGAGAAACAGCACAGGTAAACTCTTCTCTGGATGAGGAACAACATCATCGCGGGTGCCCAGAGATTGGTCGTGCAGGATGGCCCTCTCTTTTTGGCACAAATAAAAGCAAGTTTAATAGATAAAGTCCTGATGAGTTAGAGTCTCTGGTTCTAGAGTCTGATTCTGGCAACATGGCAATGTCTTCTTTCTCTGATCTGTCTTCCCCGGTGCTGGCTCTCATTCCTGCAACCTCCTTCTCTCAACAGCCTTCCTTGCTTCACTGCATTAACGTGTGTGGTAACCTCATTCAACTATTTTTCACATAGTCACTCACAAAACTCTTCTTTACATTAAATTATAGGCTGGACACAAAGAAATGTGTAGACATTTTCCCTTCTTGTAAGTATCACACATTCTATGTAAGGCAACAGACGGTAAGTGCGTGCTTATTCCGGCTCTGCAATCCTACTGAAATGGACCATATTGTTGCACTCCTTCCTGGGGACTTTTAGTGAAGGTTTCACAGAGAGATGATGGTCACACTGAGCTTTGAAGGAGGAGACAAGAGGGGAGTAATGTTGGGATTATTAAAGCCATATGGTGTGCTTTGGAAATTGCACATAATTAATAACTGATGTACAATGAAAGCAAGGAATGGAAAGTGAAGCATGAGTGTGGACAGGTAGGCATCAACCATGTAACACACAGCTGTATGCATTGCCTAAAGATGGAAAACTCTGAAATTAGCGGAGTGTGGAAATTAGCGGAACGTCAAGGCAGAAGAACTGTCAATCACAGAACTCTTATTTAGCATTAAATTATAGTCTGGACACAAAGAAATGAAAAGATACTTTACCTTCTTTCCAGTATCTGACATTCTCCGTAAGGGAACAGACGGTAAGTGCGTGCTTATTCCCGCTCTGCAATCCTACTGAAGTGGATCATAACGTTGTTGCCCTTCCTGCGGACTTTTCATAATGGCTTCACAGAGAGGTGATGGTCACACTGAGCTTTGAAGGAGGAGACAGGAGGGGAGCTTTCGAGATTATCAAAATCACACGGTGTACATCGGAAATTTCACATAAAATTAACTGATGAACAAAGAAAGCAATGAATGGAAAGTGAAGCATGAGCGTGGACAGGTAGACAGCAGCCATATAACACACAGCTGTATATTTTCCTAAGGAAGGACAACTCTGAAATTAGCGGAGCGTCAAGGCAGAATTAGCAGCACAGCATGGGAACAGTTAGACTTGCCTTTGGAGACATTGCTCTGGTTCATGTGCAGAGAAAGCACAGTAGAAGTGGGAGATGAATCTGTGAGGTTTTGGGATATACTACATCCAAAAATCTACCAAATAATATGAGGTAGCTTGACATTTTAAATTACTTTTTATTTATTTAAAATTTTAAAAAGTTATTTAGTTTTTAAACTCCTCTATAAAATTGGCATCAGAATTTGGGTTTAAGAGGTGCCGAATATGGGCATTAAAGCTGTGATTTTGCTAGTCCAAGGCAGGTACTGAACTCTGGGTCAGCTTCATAGCTTATTGTTTTCAAGGTATTTGCATATGACTTATCTTAAAATTTTTACTTTACATCTTCAACAGTTTTTCTAATAGTAACTTATTGTAATGTATTTTTCTTTCTTTTAAACAATTGTTAGAACCCAACCCAGATATCATACCATTCTATAGTTCAGTCATATCAAGCCATGTTGTACATCATCCGTTTCAATACTATTTTCCTTCTTGATATCAGAGCCCTCTTATCCTTTTCCCCTGCCCTCATCTAGGTCCCCTGCCATCGCAGCAGGAACTCTCATTCTCGTTATTGTCCCTCACCATAATTGTGATGTAGGAATCACCTCGTTATCCAGTAGAGTATTGTAGAGATGACCATAGTAGATGAAAATGATAAATTTGACTTCAATGGTTAAAACCTTCTCATTTGATCTCTCCACATTATGGTCTATATGGTTGTTAGTATGTTTTAATATTTTCTATTTTTTCATTTGGGATTTATGTCTGTTGTATTTTGTCGTTGTTGGTAACTCTCTTGACTCTTGGTTATGTATTATCTTATGTTCTCTGTGACATGCTACCCAGCATGGGTGAAGCTCTAGAGATAACGGGTTTGTTTGTTTTATTTTATAGGCAAATAACAAATACAGTAATGACAGTTCCCATAAACCTGTCACTTAGATGCCTATTTTCATCTCTATCCAGATCCTGCATTTATTTGTCAGACTTCCGTGGACTCCTGTGGCTGTGACAGGTTTCCTGATAGTTCTCCTTGTTTGATGCCCATACAAGTGTTGATGTGTGTCCATGAATTGTTTTGTAAAATGTCTCTCACTTGGATTTTGTCTGATGTTTTATCTCAGACAAAGATTGGAGCTGTGGAGTTTAAACTTATTATAATTTTGATTTATTGGTTTTTGGTAGAAGTCCACAAGGGTTAAGTATCAACTTCATTATCATTTTTTCAATAGCTATAAACTGGCTTAGATATTGATCTTAATTGAATTTAATGTATGGATCTAGTAGGGAAGGTTTTACATTTCGCAGTATTATTCATCCTTCCAATTCATGAACAGAGACTAAGTATGCATTTAGTCCTTTCATTTCACTGACAGGTATTATGTAGTTTTTAGAACATTTATTTTGATTGAATTTTGATGTATAATTGCCGTGGTTGAAAATTTCACTTTGGGATGTTACTGTTCATTATTGTTATGTGGAAATATATGGGAGGTTTTACCTTTACTTTGCAAGCTGTCATTTTGCTCTGCTTATCAGTTTTAGTATTTTTCTGTTTGTGGCTGTTTCTTTGGGTTTTCTACATAGGCAGTGAGGTCTTCTGTGAACAAAGAGAGCTTCGTTTCCTCCTTCCCAGTCTGTGTTTTGTATTTTTAAAATTTGCATTATTGTGTTTGTTAGGACTTGCAGTTAAAGAAGAGTGTTAACAGGGGATATCCTTGCCCTGTGATGAATCCAAAGGGGAAAATGTCTAATTTTTCACCATTAAACATGAGCCTAGTGGTCAGTTTCACAGATGTACTCTATCAAGTCAACTTTTTAAACTTTTTTCAACTTTTGGGGGGGATATTAACTTATAAATAATAATTTTGAGTGCTAACAGGTGCTTATTGTGATTTGACTTTATGACTTTTTTTCTTAAGTCAATGTTTCATTCTTCTATATTTTATTTTTTAGTTAGTTGATAGAATATTACATAAATGATTCTAAAATTTTTGAACCACTCTCTCATTTCTGGAATAAATACCACTTAGTTGTAATATATTATACTTGTCATTCATTATTGGATGCAATGAATATTTTTGAAGATATTTGCATTTCTTCTCATGGGTAATATTGAATGGTAGTCATCCTTTGTGATATATTTGTAGCTGGTTTTGATATTACTCACTGCCTTCTAATCTTTTCTGACTCATAGAGATCCTATAGGACAGAAAATAACTGTCCCCATGAGTTTCCAAGACTTTGACTGTGGATGGCGCAGAACGCCTCATCTTTCTCCCATGCAGTGGCTGGTGATTTCAGACTGCTGATCTTGCTGTTGCAGCTTAATGATAATCCAGTATCCCACCAGGACTCCTGGATTTGATATTAGGATACTGCTAGCTTCACAGAATGAATTAGGAAATATTCCATCTGCTCTTGCTTTCTTAAAGAGATTATAGAGAATTTATATCATTACTATTTTTTAAGCTTGTAGACTCCATGATCATTTTACTATTATATTAATCAATCACTGTGTGTCTAATATTAAAATGCCTCCTTAATGCACTTGATTTTCAAAAAGGAATTAAATATTCCTATTAAAAATTATCTTCCATTTTCTATATATGATTATTTAAACTACTTACTTATGTTTAAATATATTTATAATGTGAGTATAAGAATCCATTTAGATCACACATAAAAATATGTATCTACTTGGGTAATTCCACTATTGTTACTTTTCTGGGTATTGTGGGGCTTTGAACTAGGTAATATAACCTCCCTTTCTCTGATTCTTACATCGTTTATAATAATCTTCTTCCATCCTCTGTTGTGTACTTCATTCCTTCCATCCTCTCTGTAGACTGACTTTCTATCACATGGCAGGAGATGGCCACAAATAAAATCTCTGCCGAAGGGATTACTCGTCTCTTGAAATACCCAAAGACCTGGTTTTAGATTACTGATTCTCAACTCAGTTCTCACAGGAGAGTAAAACTGACTTTATTTTATTACCTTTTTGTTGTTGAATTGCCTCAACCTCCATAACACACCATCATAGATGAATATGGAGAGAGCAGGAGCAGTTATCAGTAAATGGGACACACGCTGAGCAGACACCTTAAGCTGCCATCTACAGTCCTAAAAGGGAAATATTATACCGCCTAGAAATTGAGGGAAGAGTAACTTTTGTGGAAGGCTGAATTATAAACCATTCATGTACATTATATTAGTATATACAAATAACACTTCACTGTATCACATAACAATATTGATGCTGTCAGCTGTCACCAAGTCAACTCTAACTCTGGATGAACCCACATGTGCAGAGTCGAACTGTGCTTTGGGATTTTCAAGGCTGTGATTTTGGGCAAGTAGATCACCAGACTTGCCTTTAGATTCCTCCCTGTTGGTTGTAAATGCCAAACTTTTAGGGAGTAGTCAAGTGCTTGCTCATTTGCATCACCTAGCGGCTCAGTAAAATACAGTAGGATATGATAGAATGTGTTGTGGTAACATGACAATACATATAACAATTATAAATGATGTTTAAGTTCTTTATATGGAGTCTGTTACAACCGCATCACCATCTTATCCCATATTCTCATCATTTTTAACTACAACTTTGATCCAGATCCCATTTTTGCACCTCAGTTACATCATCCACCCGTGGTGTCAGAGGGGTGAGGAATAGTCCTGTGTCGGGGGAGCACAGGCGCTGTCTCTGTACAATGTGTTCTTCTCATGACTAGCATCCTGACTGCATTCAGGTTTCTGCTGTAAGCCTCTTTATCAGAAGAGATTATACTAAGGAGCATTACGTTTTACTCTGTAACTTGCTTACGTCTCACCTTAAATTACGTGGTTTACAGACCTGACCAGCATTCAAGAAATCACACACATTCTGATATAACTCATCCACTTAAATTCCCCGATGTGTCGTAGCTGATCCCACTCCCTCTTTGTGTTTCCTGTTTCCATTCCTCCTTCCTAACGCTCTGAATTTTGTTCCTGGGCAAGTGCTGCCCTCTTGAACTTACATAGTTGAATATTGGCACATGGAGGAGAGTTCTGTTCCAGACGTGACTGCGGTGTGCATGCTCCATGACTCCATTGCAACAACTGTTTTTGAATTTCCATCTCTCTTCTAACCTCTGTAAGGGAAGAGCTCAAACATTGCATCTTCTGCTGTTCACATCAAATAAGGGTAAGAATTTTTATTTTTTCACAGAGGTTCCCACAACTGTTAAGAAAACTTTCATAAAATATTTGGTCAAACACATTTATTAAATGAGCAATCAAATTCTTAAAAATATTTAGATAAATATAATGTTCTAGGGAAAAGATGGTATTAGAAGAAAGGACAGTTAGACAGTTTCAGCATCAAAGAGAATATTGAGCACATGAGATTCAAGAACACAAGATATACAAATATGAGCAGGGATTAATTAACTAACTGTTTAAATAGAAATGTCAGTATATCCCTTAAACTGTTGTTAACAGCTTATGGCAGAGTTTGCAATGCTCTTTTCTCTTTCCCAGTAGTTTCATCAGCCACATGGAACCAGGAAACCACACTCACATTCCAGAATTCATCCTTATGGGGCTTTCTGAAGAGGCAGAGCTGCAGCCCCTCCTCTTTGCACTGTTCCTCTCCATGTACCTGGTCACCTTCACTGGGAACCTGCTCATCATCCTGGCCATCACCACAGACCCCCACCTCCACACACCCATGTACTTCTTCCTCTCCAACCTCTCCTTTGCTGACATCTGTTTCACCTCCACCACTGTCCCAAAGATGCTGATGAACATCCACATGCAGACCAAAGTCATTACATATGAAGACTGCATCATGCAGATGTATTTTTTCTTGCTTTTTGGGGGATTTGACAACTTCCTATTGACAGTGATGGCCTATGACCGATATGTGGCCATCTGTCACCCACTGCACTACATGGTCATCATGAACCCAAGATCCTGTGGCCTCCTGCTTCTGGCCTCCTGGATATTGACGTTTCTAGACTCTGTATTACAAAGTTTGATGGCTTTGCGACTGTCTTTTTGTACAGAATTGGAAATCTCCCATTTCTTCTGTGAACTTAATCAGGTCATCCATCTTGCTTGTTCTGACACCTTCCTCAATGTCTTAGTGATGTATTTAGTAAGTGGACTTCTGTGTGCTGTTCCATTCATTGGGATCCTTTTCTCTTACATGAAGATTGTGTCCTGTGTTTTGAAAATTTCATCAGCTGGGGGCAAATATAAAGCCTTTTCCACCTGTGGGTCTCACCTCTCTGTGGTTTCCTTGTTCTATGGTACAGGTCTTGGAGTTTATCTTAGCTCTGCCGCTATTGAAAAATCTAGGGCCACTGCAGTAGCCTCAGTGATGTACACTGTAGCCACACCCATGCTGAATCCTTTTATCTACAGTCTTAGAAATAAAGACATAAAGCAAGCCCTAAGAAAACTCTTCAGCTGAGGAACATTCTATATAACAGAAATGCATCCTTAAGTTTAGAGAGCTTCTTTTGAAAATCAAAATTCAAAATAATAAAAATCTGTATTATACTTTCCTCAGGTCTAAATGTGTTTATGTACAAATTCAACAGCTGTAGTAAATTCCTTTTTTTAATTTTGTTAAAAAAAAATATATATATATATACTTTAACCGAATCTTCCCTTCAATGGCCAATTCAGCTTTCATTAGGAAATAGGTTTTCATCACTCACCATAGAGGAATAGCATGCAGTTATCACAAAGGGCCGGTGCTAGTTATTATCCAGAACCATTAAAAACTGGGACACAAATTGTATAATTCCTATTTTGGAAAATGTTTTTCTAACGATTACATCGGGCATGAAACTTTCAACCCACCTTGGTTATTTTTTTACACTGAAGCCATGTTGAATATTTTAAGCATGAAGTTTGTTAATTTGCCCTTATTAAATTATTCAAAGCACTGGTGGTGGTATGTTCAAATATTGGAAATGGCCTCCATAACCACACTGAAAACCAGACCAGCTAAGCATGCTGATACGTCTTCTATCATCAAAAAGACGGGAGAATCAAACAACTGAACTTATTGACTTCCTATACACGATTAATTTTCTGCCATCCAGATAATAGAAATTTTTGGTATAATTTTTAGTTCAAGATCATTGGTTTCAAGACCTCTCTAGATCTCAAATTGTTTAGCAAAGGTATGCATATCCCTTCCTGGCTTCAATGATACTACTTGAAATTGGCCTTCATTGTTTCAAAAGAACCTAGTGATCTTCAATTATGCTTGACTATAAAGTTCTTTTCACCAAAGCATCTGCCTCACTTGTGCCCTTGAGTCTCTCCCCGCAATCTGGTCAGCATCCTTAGCATGTTACAGGGGCCATTGATTTGAATTAGCAAATAACTCTCACAAATAATATAACCATATGAATATATTGATATAGCATGTGAAATGTTGTTATGCTATGTAATTTTCAATTATGTTATATGATATTATGAAATAAAATTTGATTATTATGTATGAACGATCTTATGGACATTAACATTTAGACTTTTTATCTATTATGATCTGTAGGTGTGTAGACACTCACTGAGAATATCCTAACCTCCCATTTCCAAATACCCTCCTTATAGGGATGGCATTCCATTTACTCAGGGTCTATTGTCAATTGATTGAAATAAACCATGGTAAAAAAACAGTGAGGGTGGTGGTGCTGTATGTGATCAGAAGTGCTTCATAAAACCCTGGCATCTTGGTAAATGATGTCCAGCTGTGATCTTCAGGTCTTTGGAGAAGGAAGTGCATCTCAGAGTGATCATTAGCCATTACCCTACATGCTGGAGACACAGCACAATAGAGATGACCGCCTTCTGGGAAGAAGCAGTCTAATGGGAGAAAGCTGTACATGGAGCTCCACATTGTCTCCCAAAGGACAAACTGGCACACGTTTGAATTTTGTTCTCTTAACCCCAGAGAAATAAAATTCTCAGGGAATGTAAGACAAAAGAATGCTTCATTAATGAGGCACAAGGGATTTCATCCACTAGAGCCAAAGGACTGTAAATACTTCCTTTACACTGACCCAGATCTACTGGATTCATCTAAGGGGATGAGAAAACACAGATGTACCTTCCAGAAGCCTCATGAGTGGGTCCATCTCCATGTTCTTCCTGGGGCACAACCTCTAACTTTAGCAGTGGCACATGGGAGAACCAGCCCTGTTGAAGTCTTCTCTGATAATAAATGGGTGGAACACAACATTATTGCAGGTGCCCAGAGACTGGTCATGCGTGATGGCCCTCTCTTCATGGTAGTGTCTGTAGGCGTATCAACAGGTATAACAAATAAAATAAATTTTAATGGATAAAGTCCTCCTAATTAGAATCTCTGGTTCGAGAGACTAGTTCTGGCTACCTGACAATGTCTTCTTTCTCTGATGTGTCTTCCCCGGGGCTGGCTCTCATTCCTGCAACCTCCTTCTCTCAACAGCCTTCCTTGCTTCACTGCATTAATGTGTCTGTTAACCTCATTCAACTATTTGTTCACATGGTCTCTCAAAAAACTCCTATTTAGCAGCAAATTAGACTCTTGACACAAGAAATGAATAGACATTTTCCCTATTTGCAAGAATCTTATATTCTACACAGGGTAACAGACGGTAAGTGCGTGCTTATCCTGGCTCTGCAATCCTACTGAAATGGATCATAATGTTATTGCCTTCTCTGTGGAATTGTAGTGAAGGTTTCACAGTAAACATGATGGTCACACTGAGCTTTTAAGGTGGACACAGGAGGGGAGTAATTTTGGGAGATATTTTTAAAACATATGGTGTGCATTGGAAATTGCAATTAATTAATCACTGTTGACAATGAAAGCAGGGAATGGAAAGTGAATCATGAGTGTGGACAGGTAGGTAGCAGCCACCTAACACACAGCTTTATATTTTGCCCAAGGATGGACAAGTCTGAAACTAGCAGAGAGACAAGGCAGAGTTAGCAGCAGCGTATGTCTGCAGTCAGACTTGCCATAGGAGACATTGCTCTGGTCCATGTGCAGAGCTGACTCCTGCTCCTTTGAAACCCGTAGAGAGATGAACAGTGGAAAAGCACAGTTGGCAGCAGAATTTGAGTTAAAGAGATGCAGAATATGCGAGTTAAAGCTTTGATTTTTCTAGTTCAAGGCAGGTAGTAGACTCTAGGTCAAGTTCACAGCTAACTGTTTTTAAGGTACTTGTATATGATTAATTTTAAAGTTTTTAGTTAACTTTCCCTTTTAACAGTTTTTCTAATACTAATTTATTTTAATGTATTTTTCTTTCTTTCAAACAATTGTGTTAGGACCCAATCCAGACATCATATCTTTCCATAGTTAAATCATATCAAGCAGTGTTATACATTATCACTTTGAAACATTTTTTCCTTCTTGTACTTCTTGATATCAGCTCCATCTCATGCTCTCCCTGCCACCCCATCTATGTCACCCCATCCCCGGCAGGAACTCTTATTCTAGTTATTGTCTCTGACAATAATTGAGATAGAGGATCAACCTGCTTATCACAGTATTGTAGAGATGACCATAGTTGATTAAGATGATACAATTGACTTGAACAGTTAAAACATCTCAGCGTTGGCAGGGTTTCCGCATGGGTTCCCAGGGCTGCTTCTGGTTCAAGTGTCTTTTCAGCTGCTGTGTCTCCCAGGCTGTGAGCAGAGAGTCACCCACCTCCAAGGAGGAAGCGCCAGATTTCCCAGAATTCTCAGAAGGCCATGCCCAAACAGAAGCCTCATTGTCTATGATCCAATTGCCAGATTAGAATCCACCCCTCCACTCATAATCCTCTCAAATTGACAATCATAAAACAACCACACCCAGGATGGGTGAAACTCTAGAGATAACAGGTTTGTTTGTTTTTTAATAGAAAAACTATAAATACAGGAAAGACATTTTCCATTAACCTTTCACTTAGTTGCCTATTTTCATTTCTATCCAGAATCCTGCATTTGTTTGTCAGACTGTCTTGGACTCCTGTGGCTGTGACAGGTAGCTGATATTGTTGACATGTGTTGTTTAATTACTTTGTAAAATGTCTATCACTTGGTATTTGTCTGATATTTGTCTCATGAATAGATTGAGGTTATGAAGTTTAATTTTTTTTAAATTTTGATTTCTTGGTTTTAGGGAGAAGACCACAAGGGTTGTTTCAACTTCATCCATTATTTTGTCAATAGCTGTAAACTAGCTCAGATCTTGAGTACAACTGCATTAGTATATGGATCGAGTTGGTAAGACTTTACATTTCACAGTGTTGCTGATCCTTCCTATTCATGAACAGAGAATGTCTATTTATACGGTCCTTTCATTTCTCTCACCGGCACCTTGTAGTTTTCAGTCTATGAATTTTGTTTGCATTTTGGTCTATTATTTCCATTGCCTCACAATTTCATTTTGGTATGTTACTGCTCATTATTGCTATGTGGAAATGTATTTGTTGTTATAGCTTTACTGTGCAACCTATGATTTTGATCTCTTTATTAGTTTTAGTATTTTTCTGTTTCTGGCTGTTTCTTTGGGTTCTCTACTTAGACAGTGATGTCTTCTGTGAACAGAGACAGCTTTGTTTCTTTCTTCCCAGTTTGTGCGGCTTTCATTTTTTAAATATGTGTTATTGTGTTTGTTAGAACTTCCAGTTAAATAAGAGTGATAAGAGGGCATATCCTTGCCCATTTATGAATCCAATGGGGAAAATATCTTATTTTTCACCATTAAACACAATGCTCGCTCTAAGGTTTATAGATGTATTCTATCAAGCCAACTTTTAAAACTTTTTTCAACTTTTGGGGGGAAATTAAAATGTAAGTAATAATTTTGAGTGCTATCAAATGCTTATTGTCATCTGACTATGATTTTTTTCTTAAGTTGATGTTTAGTTTTTCTATATTTTATTATTTTTCTTTAGCTAACTGATGAAGGTTATTACATAAACTGATTTTTAAATTTTGAACCACTCGCTTATGGCTGGAATAAATATCACTCAATTGTAATATGTTATTCTTGTCATACATTGTTGGATTCAATTAGGTAGTATTTTGTTGAAGACTTTTGCAATTCTGTTCATGAGTAATATTGAGTGATAGTCTTCCTTTGTTATATATTTTTATCTGGTGTTGATATTACTCACTGCCATCGAATCTATTCTGATGCATAGAGACCCCGTAGGACAGAGTATAATTGTCCCTATGAGGTTCCAAGACTTTTACTGTCGATGGAGTAGAAGCCTCATCTTTCTCCCATGCAGTGGCTGGTGATTTCAAACTGCTGATCTTGCTCTTGCAGCTTTGTGATAATCCACTCTCCCACCAGGACTCCTGGATTTGATAATAGGATACAGCTGGCTTCACAGAATGAGTGAGGAAATATTCCCTGAGCTCTTGCTTTCTGAAAGAGATTATATAGAATTTATATCATTACTATTGTTTTAAGGCTTATAGAATCCACTAGCATTTCATGAGTAAATTAAATAATAAAGTGTTTAATGTCACAATGACCCCTAAATGCACTGCATTTTGGAAAAGGAATTAAATGAAGTCCATTTAAAAATCCTCTTCCATTTTTCTGTATAAGAATATTTCAATCAATTACTAATATTTTAATCTTATATTTACAATGTGAGCATAGGAGTTCATTAAAATCACATATAAAAATTTGTATCTAGTTGGTTAAGTCACTCTATTTTTACTTTCTGGGTATTGTGGGTTTAGGTAATATAATGTTACTTTCACTGAATCTTACATAGGTTATAATAAAAAAATCTCCTTTCCTCCCCTTTAGTCTTCTTCATTCCTTCCTTCGTCTGAGTAGACTGGCTTTCTACCACATGGCAGAAGAATGTTGCAAATAAAATCTCTGCCCAAGGGATTACTGGTCTTTGAAATACCCAAAGACCTGGTTTTGGATTATCGACTCTCAGCTCAGTTCTCACAGGACAGTGAAACTGACTTTTCTTTTTTTAGTTCTTTTTGGTCTTTGAATTGGCTCAGCCTCCATAACACACCCTCGTAGATCAATGTGGAGAGAGCAGGAGCAGTTATCAGTAAATGAGATACATGTTGAGCAGATACCAGAGTAACTTTTTAGTATAAAGAAATAACTCTACACTGTATCACTAATAATATTGATGCTGTCAGCTGTCACCAAGCCAACTCCAACTCTGGATGAACCCACATGTGCAGAGTAGAACTGAGCTTTGGGATTTTCAAGGCTGTGATCTTGGGGAAGCAGATCACCAGGCTTGCCTTTGGATTCCTCCCTGTTGATTGTAAATGCCAAACTTTTACATAGCGTTCCAGTACTTATGCATTTGCACCAGTAGCTGCTCAGAATAATGCAATAGGATGTGATATTATGTGTTACAATAATACATGTAAAAACAATAAGTGATGTTTAAGTTCTTTATCATGTAGTCGCTTACAATTTCATAACTACCTGATCTCATATTCCCACAACTTTTAACTACAACTTTAATCAAGATTCATTTTTGCACCTCAGGTACACCATCACCGTGGTGTCAGAAGGGTGAGGAATAGTCCTGTGTCAGGGGAGCACAGGCGCTGTCTCTGTACAACGAGTTCTTCTCGTGACTAGCATCCTGACTGCATTCAGGTTTCTGCTGTAAGCCTCTTTATCAGAAGAGATTATACTAAGAAGCATTTCTTTTTAATCTGTAACTTGCTTATGTCTTACTGTGAATTAAGTGATTTACAGAATTGAGCCAATATTCAAGAAATCACACACATTCACATTTCACTCATCTATTGGAATTGCCTGATGGACCACAGTTTATCCTGATGTCGCTTTGTGTTTTCTGTTTCCGTTCCTCCTTCCTTCCTCTCTGTATTTTGTTCCTAGGAAAGTGCTGCCCTCTTAAACTTATACAGTTTATTATTGATACGTGGAGGAGAGTCCTGTTCCAGACATGACTGATGTTTGCATGCTCCATCGGTCCATTGGACCAATTGTTTCCTTGTGTCTTTCAACTTCCATCCCTCTTTCTACCCCTCTAAGGGAAGAGCCAATAGTTGTATCTTATGTTGTTCACATCAAATAAGGGTAAAAACTGTAATTCTTCCACTGAGGTATCCAAAATTTTAAGAATACTGAGTATAAAATAATTGATTAAACATATTTGTTGAATAAACAATCAAAGTCTTAAGGAAATTGTAGAGAAATATAATGCTATAAGGACAAAGTGATATTAGAAGATAGGACAGCTAGACAGCTTTCACATCAAAGAGAATATTGAGCTTATTAGATTCAAGAAGATGAGATACACGGATGTGAATAGAGATAAATTAATTGTTTAAATTATAAATCACATTATATTCCTTATATTGTTAACCACTCACGGCATGTGTTTGCAAAGCTCTTTTCTCTTTCCTAGTAGTTTCATCAGCTACATGGAGCCAGAAAACCAAACTGATATTCCACAATTCATCCTTCTGGGGCTTTCTGAAGAGGCAGAGCTGCAGCCCCTCCTCTTTGGGCTGTTCCTCTCCATGTACCTGGTCACCTTCACTGGGAACCTGCTCATCATCCTGGCCATCACCACAGACTCCCACCTCCACACGCCCATGTACTTCTTCCTCTCCAACCTCTCCTTTGCTGACATCTGTTTCACCTCCACCACCGTCCCAAAGATGCTGCTGAACATCCACATGCAGAAAAACGTTATTACTTATGAAGAGTGCATCACCCAGATGCATTTTTTCATTCTTTTTGCAGGCTTAGACAACTTCTTATTGACAGTGATGGCCTATGACCGGTTTGTGGCCATCTGTCACCCACTGCAATATACGGTCATCATGAACCCAAGATTTTGTGGCCTCCTGCTTCTGGCCTGCTGGGTATTGACATTTATGGACTCTCTATTAAATGGTTTATTGGTTTTGAGACTGTCTTTTTGTACAGAATTGGAAATCTCCCATTTTTTCTGTGAACTTAATCAGGTTGTCCACCTTGCTTGTTCCGACACCTTCCTCAATGACATAGTTCTGTATTTAGCAACTGGACTTTTGGGCACTATTCCACTGACTGGGATCCTTTTCTCTTACATGAAGATTGTGTCCTCCATTTTGAAAATTTCATCAGCTGGGGGTAAATCTAAAGCCTTTTCCACTTGTGGATCCCACCTCTCCGTGGTCTCCTTGTTCTATGGTACAGGTCTTGGGGTTTATCTTAGTTCTGCCGCTATTGAAAACTCCAGGGTCACTGCAATAGCCTCAGTGATGTACACTGTAGCCACACCCATGCTGAATCCTTTTATCTACAGTCTTAGAAATAAAGACATAAAGCAAGCCCTAAGAAAACTTTTCAGCTGAGAAACATCCTATATAACAGAAATTCATCCTTAAGTTTAGAGAGCTACTTTTGAAAAACAAAATTCAAAATGATAAAAATCTGCATTATAGTTTCCTTAGTCCTAAATGTGCTTATGTACATAATTAAATCTCCTTAATATTTAAGACAGCATATGAAAAATTGAAGACATAATATAAAATTGTTTCCTGTGTATTTTGTTGAAAATGTATTTACTTTAACTGTCTTCCCAGCAACAGGCAATTTTTTCTCTATACTGCAGGTTTCCTTATGAAGCAACCTTTTCATTACTCGCCATAGCGTAATAACAAAACAATTATGACAAAGGACCCATGCTCATTGTTATCCTGAAACCCTAAAAAAATTGAGACATAAATTCAACAATTCCTATTTTGGAAAACTTTTTTCTTGTGATTACATCTGGCATGAAACTTTTAACCTATCTTGGATTATTGTCTTTACACTGAAATCTTGTTAAACATTTTGAGCATAAAGTTTGTAAACTTGTTCTTATTAAATTATGAAGAGCACTGGTGGTATGTTCAAGTATTGGAAATGGCTCCCAGACCACACTGAGAACCATTCCAACTAAGCACACTGATACCTTTCCAATCAACAAAAAGATGAGCGAATTAAAATACTGAAGTTATTGACTTCCTGTAAACAATTAATCTTCTGCTATCCAGATAGTAGGAATTTTTGTTTTAACTTTTAGTTCAAGACCATTGGTTTCAAGGCCTCTCAATACCTCAATTTGTTCAGCAAACGTATGCATATCTCTTCTTGGCTTCAATGATACTACTAGAAATTTGCCTTTATTGTTTCAAAACAACCCAGTGCTTTCCAATTATGCTTGACCACAAAATTATCTTGACCAAAGCATCTGCCTCACTTTTGCCCTTGAGTGTTTCCTGTAATCTGATCAGCATCTCAAATAATTACATTTGAAACTCATGGTTTTCATGATCCTGGAAATACAGTGCCCTATATTTCCTCTGCACATAGGAAGCAGCTCTGTTTAGTTTTGCGCTACTTGAAAGGCTGGATTTTCAAACCTAGTCAGTGCTCAGAGGGAGAAAAATGAGACAGCATGCTCCCATTTAGATTAGAGTTTTGTGAGAATAGAACTATGTGCTCATATTTATATGTTAAGAATTGAGGTTGTATAAGGACAGTGGACCTCAACTCAAGTACTCTTTTAATACAAGAACACTTTGTTCTAACAATCCAGCATTCTGTGATACTCCTCTTCCTGATATGTTCGCTGAAGACAAAATGGGTGTATAAGCAAATGTGGTAAAGAAAGCTGATGATGTCTGACTATCAAAGATATAGCATCTGGGATCTTACAGGCTTAAAGATAAAACAAGCGGCAATCTAATCCATCAGCAATAAAGCCCACATGAAAGAAGCACATCAGGCTGTGTGATCTTGTGCTTCGATTTGATCTGGTATCAGGCATCTAAGACCCAGAATAACACCATACCCAAGGTGAATTGGGGCACGGGAGGCACGGATATGGAGTGGAGACCCAATGCCGGTCTGTAGACAAGTGGATATCTCCTCACAGAGGGGTGACAGGACAGAGATGAGCCAATCAGGGTGCAGTATAGTATTGATGAAACACACAACTTTCCTCTAGTTCTTTGGTGCTTACTTCACCCTAATCATGACCCTAATTCTACCTTACAAATAAGAACAGACCAGAACATGCACACTGCTACAAATAAGAGCTCAAGACACAGATAATGTAGGATAGATAAACCCCTCAGAGCCAAAAATGAGAGGAGAAATACTAGGAGGATCACGGGAGGGTAGGGAGATAAAGGGTTAATTGATCACAATGATTAATCTAGAAAACCCTGCCAGGGGGATGAATAATGGAAAAGTGGGTGAGGGGCATCAGAGGACAATGTAAGATATGATAACTTATCAAGGGTTTATGAGGGGGGTGGGTGGAGGAGGGATAGGGGAAGAAATGGGGAGCAGATATCAGGGGCTCAATGGGAAGAGAAGGCTTTGAAAATGATGATCTTGGAGTATGTGCAAATGTGCTTGACACATTAGAGGAATGTATGGATTGTGATAAGAGTATTTTAAGACTATTACAAGAAATAAAATTGGTATCAGAAATTGAAATTAAGAGATAAAATATGATAGTTAAAACTGTGGTTTCTCTTATCCAAGTCAAGTAGTGAATTACGGGTGAAGCTGAGTGCTTATTGTTTTCAAATAACTAATTTAAAATGTTATTTCACTGAACTTTTGTGTCTGAATAATTCTTATTGTTGTTGCTATTATAGAAAAATTACAAATACAGTAAAGACTTTTCCCACAAACCACACACTTAGTTGCATATCATTATCATCTTTATCCAGATTTGTACATTACCCATTTACACCACTTTGCTGCTCAGTGTATTACCATATGATTGATGTGATGTGGTGTGTTGTTGTGAGATATAATGAAGCCTACAAGGTAGTAAAGCAAGTCTAAGATGCCATGCCATAACATCTACTGTGTTGTAAGAACTTTTTCAGAGCAGGTGGTGTTTATAGACCAGCACCATCCAGTTCTTCGGACCCAGAGTTGTGGAGGCTGATGCTGGCAGTCTCCATCAGTGTCTTAGCCTCATCCTTTTCCTGTGCCTTCAATTTTCATCATTCCTCTTTCTTCTGGATGAGGAGACGTCAATACATACAGCTCAGCTGACTTCTCATTAGCTTTGAGAGACTACAATTACTACTCATCAAAGAAAGGCAAGAGTATTAAAATTTGATTGCTATTTTCAGTGTTGTCAACAAGACTCGTCATACAATAATTGATCAAACACATTAGTTGAATAAACAAAACAAAATTTCGAGTATTTTTACACAAGTATATATATATTTTTTAAAAGATGGGATTGCCTCACTCAGGGCGATTACGTCACCATTGGGCCTGAGATCCCATCATGAAATAAGCGTTGTCTGAATCACAGGGTCATAAAGTGTGACAGACACAGCAGCGTGGCTTAATTAATAGAGGTTGAATACACAACTCGGCACAAGCGAGATGTGCAGGTAAAAGTAAGCTGTATGAAGAAGTGGCTCAAAGTCTTATGGTCTCCACTTCTGTCAGACTACCTTCTTTCAGTTTACACCTACGGCCTCGTGAACAGCTCCTTATATTTGGCTGACTGAAGAAGAGGAATCTGATACTTGGTTCACAGAGGCTTCCTCACTTAAAAGTAGCATTGCAGTCCCTCACTGGGACCCAGAGTGGTAAAGGGAAATCCTCTCAATGAGCTGCACTTTGAGCAGCACAATTCATTGTTCATTTTTCTTGGAATGAGAAATGGGCAAATAGGCAACGGTATACTTATTCATGGGGCCCTGGACAATGATTTGACAGGATGGTAGGGACTTGTCAGGAACATGATTGGAAAGTTCCTGGCAAGGAGTTGAGGGAAAGAGGTATATGGATGGACTCCTCTGAATGGAGTGAAAAAAATGAGTGAAGATGTTTGTGTGTCATGTAATTCTCATTAAGGGTTACATCTGTAAAGAGGGGTTTTCATAATCTAGCTGATAGAAAGGCACATTTCATGGAAATTAATCATCCTCTTTCCACAATAATCCCTGTACTTGCACAATGGGCTGTTAAAAGGTGACCATAGGCACAGCAGTGGAAGTTATGCATGGGTGCAGCAAAGTGAACTCCACTCAAGAAGGCTGACTTGGTTCCTGCTTCTGCTGAGTCAGCTTCAGAGACCAATGCTAAGTCAGAGATATGAAATCATTCCTCAGGGAGATCACACAGCAATCTGGAGGGGATTGATTATATGAGGAGGCCCCCCGCCAAAAGAAAAGGAATTTTTTCATAGCTATTTATTTAATTTTTTACACAAAAAACCTTATCACCTTAAAAGTACTCTTCATTACACAATAAATTTGCCCATTCTGGGATTCCATTCTTGGGAATATTTTTCAAACTGATCTGTTCAGATAACTGACAGCACCTCTCTTGTTTTTTCTACATCATCAAATTGCTGTCATTTCATGTCCCTCTTCATTCAGGAAAATAAAAAGAAGTCTCATGGAACTAGGTAAAGTGAGTAAGGTATGTGGGGCAAGAGAGGGATGCTGGTTTTTTGCCCAAAACTGGAGCACAGAGATGTCTGTGTGAGAAGGTACATTGTCATGGTGGGAAAACCAGTCCCCCATCTGCCACAAATCAGGACTTTTTTGCTGCCCACTGTTATGCAGTCTTTTCATTAACAACTTGACCTGGTCGAACAAAGTCCAAATGAGCTATCTCCCTCAAATTAAAAAAAACAAACAAACAAATGAACATTGTCTCAATCTTTGATTTCATGTGACAATGGCTTCTTCCACTGGCTTGATTGATGGTTGCTTTGGGGGTCATAAGAATAGCACCATGTCTCATCACCAGTAATGATTTTGGGGAAAAAATCTGGGTCGCTTCTGAGTGGTTCTTGCAAAGCACAGCATGTTTCCACTCGAAGCTCTTTGTCCTGGTTCCTCAGAATCCGACACACATTTTGCACCACGCTTCACCTTCCCAATCTTCTGTTGAAATTCGCTGAACCGAGCTCCATGATAGTCCACATCACTTCCCCATCTCTTCAGTGGTTCATGGTTGGTTTTTGACCACAAGCGCATGGATTTTGTTGATATTTTCTTCTGTTGGGGAAGTTGATGGATGCACAGAACGATCCTTATCTTCAATCAACATTTCACATTATTTGAAATGAGGAAACTTACATTTTTCCTACAGCGTTGTCCTTGTAAGCTCTGTTAATCGTCACAACATGGCTCACCTCAGAAAGATTTCCCTCTTCTCTCCTAACATCTTCAACTAGAGTGGATCCTTCTGCAATACGCAGGCAAACGACTTCATATTTTCTCTTCACAGCATAGAAAGCTACCAGATGGACAGATTCCCTTTCAGATAACACCCACCATATCACCGTTGTCATTGATTTGAATTAGCAAATCATTCTCATAAATAATAATATAACCCTTTGAATATATCAATATGGTATATTAAATGTTATTGTGCTATATGATTTATTATTATATTATGATATTATATAATAAAATTTTAGTACTATGTATGAGGCATCTTATGGACATTGTAACATTTAGGCTTTTTATCTATTGTGACCTATGAAAATATATTAATATCATTTCTCCCAAAATACTACCTACAGGGAATGTTTTCCTTTTATTCAGGGTCTATTGCAGTGGTTTTCAACCTTCCTAATGCCGCAACCCTTTAATACAGTTCCTCTTGTTGTGATGACCCTGTATGTGAGAGTATCTGTATATTGGCACACACGCCTGGAGACACATAGAGGACTGGTGTCTTGGTTCCTATGACCCTGGGAAATATGGTCTTTGGTGACCCCTGTGAAAGGGTCATTCGATCAACAAAGGGGTCATTATCCAATGGTTGAGAACCAAATCTCTACTGTCAATTAATTGAAATAAAAGACATGGTAAAAATACAATGGTGAGACTGGTGGATTTATGTGATCAGAAGTGCTTCATACAATCCTGGCATCTTGGTAAATTATGTCCAGGTGCTTTCCTTAGATCTTTGGAGAAGAAACTGCACCTTAGAATAACCATTATTCATTACCCTGCATGATGGAGACGCACCAAAAATAGAGGTGACCACCTCCTGGGAAGAAGCAGTCTAATGGGATAAATCTGTACACGGAGCACCAAGCTGTCTCCCAAGGGTCAAACTGGCACACGTTTGATTTTTGTTCTCTTGGCTCCCCAGAAATAAATTTCCCAGGGAATGTAAGGCTAAAGAATACTTCATTAATGAGGCACAAGGGATTTCATCCACCAGAGTCAAAGAAATGAAAATACTTCCCCAACACTGACTTAGATCTACTCAATTATTCTAAGACGGTGAGAAAACACAGTTGTGCCTTCTAGAAGCCTCATGAGTGGGTCCATTTCCATGTTCTCCCTAGGGCACACCCTCTAACTTTAGCAGTGGTACATGGGAGAAACAGCATTGGTGAAGTCTGCTCTGGATGAGGTACAACATCATCGCAGATGCCTGGAGATTGGTGATGCGTGATGGCCCTCTCTTATTGGTAGTGTCTGTAGGCGGATCAACAGGTATAACAAATAAAAGAAAGTTTAATGGACGAAGTCCTGATAAGTTAGAGACTGATTCTAGAGACTGATTCTGGTTACATGACAACATCTTCTTTCTCTCATCTGTCTTCCCCAGTGCTGGCTCTCATTCCTGCAGCCTCCTTCTCTCAACAGCCTTCCTTGCTTCACTGCATTAACGTGTCTGTTAACCTCATTCAACTATTTGTTCACATAGTCACTCACAGAACTCTTATTTAGCATTAAATTATAGTCTGGACACAAATAAATGAGTAGACATTTTCCCTTCTTGCAAGTATCTGACATTCTCCGTAAGGTAACAGACGGTAAGTGCATGCTTATCCCGGCTCTGCAATCCTACTGAAATGGATCATATTGTTGTTGCCCTTCCTGGGGACTTTTAGTGAAGGTTTCACAGAGAGATGATGGTCACACTGAGCTTTGAAGGAGGAGACAGGACGGGTGTAAGGTATTGACTTTTAAAATCATAAGATGTGCATTGGAAATTGCACATAGTAATTAATAACTGATGAACAATGAAAGCAAGAAATGAAAAGTGAAACCTGAGTGTGGACGGGTAGGCAGCAGCCATGTAACACACAGCTGTATATTTTGCCCAAGGAAGGACAACTCTGAAGTTAGCAGAGCGTCAAGGCAGATTTAGCAGGATAGTCTGTCTGCAGTCAGACTTGCTTTTGGAGACCTTGCTCTGTCCATGTGCAGAGCAGACTCCTGCTCCTGTGAAAACCGTAGAGAGATGAAGAGTGGAAAAAGCACAGGAGAAGTGGGAAATGAATCTGTGAGGTTTTGAGTTATATTATATCACAAAATCAACTGAGTAATGTGAGGCAGCTTGACATTTTAAACTACTATTTATTTATTTATTTTAAATTTTTAATAGTTATTTTTTAAACTCATCTATGAATTTGGTATCAGAATTTGGGTTTAAGAGATGCAGAATATGCGAGTTAAAGCTGTGATTTTTCTAGTCCAAGGCAAATAATGGACTCTGGATCAAGCTCACAGCTTGTTGTATTCAAGATGTTTGCATATGGCTAATTTAAAAACTTTTACTTAATTTTACTCTTTCAACAGTTTTTCTAATACTAACTTATTGTAATGTATCTTTCTTTCTTTTAAACCACTGTTAGGACCCAGTCCAGACATACTATTCCATAGTTCATCATATCAAGCAATGTTGTACATTAT
The DNA here is from genome assembly GCF_050624435.1 of Tenrec ecaudatus. NCBI lineage: Eukaryota > Metazoa > Chordata > Mammalia > Afrosoricida > Tenrecidae > Tenrec > Tenrec ecaudatus. Next base: position 19,607,920 of record NC_134530.1, read on the forward strand.
TAGTTTCAAAACATTTTTTTTCCTTCTCATACTTCTTGATATCAGCTCCCTCTTATCCTTTTCCCCTGCCCCCATCTAGGTCCCCTGCCATCCGCAGCAGGAACTCTCATTCTTGTTATTGTCCCTCACCATAATTGTGATGTAGGAATCACCTCGTTATCCAACAGAGTCTTGTAGAGATCACCATGACAGATTAAAATGATAAATTTGACTTCAGTGATTAAAATCTTTTCATTTGCTCTCTCTACTTTGTTTCAATCCAGTTGTTAATATTTTTCAGAGTTTCTATTTGTTCACAATGAGATTTATCTCTGTTGTATTTGTTATTGTTGGTAACTCTCTTGACTCTTGGTTATGTTTTTTCTTATGTTCTTTGTAACATGAAACCCAGCATGGGTGAAACTCTAGAGAAAACATGTTTGTTTAAGCTTTTTTTAATAGAAAAATTATGAATTCAGTAAAGATTTCCCATAAACCTTTCCTTCAGATGCCTGTTATCATCTCTATCCAGAATCCTGATTTTATTTGTCATCCTTCCTTGGACTCCTGTGGCTGTGACAGGTTACCTGATATTTTTTCCTTGTTTGATAACCATGCAAGTGTCGACGTGTGTTGGTTGACTATTTTGTAAAATGTCTCTCACTTGGTGTTTGTCTGATGTTTCATGAGGAGACTGGAGTTAAAGAGTTAAAATTTTGGCATTTTGATTTCTTGGTTTTGGGTAGAAGACCACAAGGGTTAAGTATCAACTTCATGATCATTTTTTCAATAGCTATAAACTGGCTTAAATCTTGATCGGAATTGCATTAAATATGCGGATCTAGTTGGGAAGGTTTTGCATTTCACAGTATTATTCAACCTTCCTATTCATGAACAGTGAATATCTATGTATTTGGTCATTTCATTTCTCTCATACGTATTATGTCATTTTTAGACCATTGATTTTGTATGCAATTTGATCTATTATTGCCGTGGCTGCAGAATTTAGTTTTGGTATGTTACTACTGTTCATTATTGTTATATGGAAATTTATTGGTGGTTATAGCTTTATTTTACAAGCTATGATTTTTCTATCCTTATCAGTTTCAGTATTTTTCTGTTTGTGGCTGTTTCTTTGGGTTTTCTACATAGACAGTGGTGTCTTCTGTGAACAGAGACAGGTTTGTTTCTTCTTCCCAGTCTGTGTGGTTTTATTTGTAAAATTTGTGTTATTGTGCTTCTTAGGCCATGCATTGAAATGAGTGTTAAGAGAGGATTCCTTTGCCCTGTTATGAATAAAAGGGGAAAAAGTCTAATTTTTCACCATTGAACATGACTCTAGTGGTAAGTTTCATAGATGTACTCTACCAAGCCAAATTTTAAAACATTTTTCAACTTTTTTGTAGGAAATTAAAATGTAAATAATCATTTTGAATGTTATGAAATGCTTATTGCGATTTGAGTTTATGACTTTTTTCTTTAGTCGTTTAGTTCTTCTATATTTAATTATTTTTCCTTTTGGCTAGTTGATGTAGGATATTACATAAACTGATTTTCAAATTTTGATCCACTTTCCCAAGTGGAATAGATACCACTTAGTTGTAATATATTATTCTTTTCATACATTGTTGGATTCAATTAGTATTTTGTAGAAGAATTTTGCATTTATTTCATGGGTACCAGTGAGTGTTAGTCTTCCTTTGTTATATATTTGTATCTGGTTTTGATATTACTCACTGCCTTCGAATATGTTCTGACTCATAGAGATCCTATAAGACAGAGTACAACTGTCCCCATGAGGTTCCAATTCTTTTACTGTCGATGAAGCAGAAAGTCTCATCTGTCTCCCATGCAGTGGCTGGTGATTTCAGACAGCTGATCTTGTTGTTGCAGGTTAATGATAATCCACTCTCCCACCAGGACTCCTGGATGTGATATTAGGAAACTGTCGGCTTCACAGAATTAATTAGGAAATATACCCTTTGCTTACTGCTTTCTGAAAAAGATTGTAGACTATTTATATCATTATTATTTTTAAAGCTTATAGAATACCTTAGCATTTCATTAGGAGATTAAATTATCTCAGCTATTAATATCAAAATGACTCCTAAATGCTCTGAATTTTTAAAAAGGAGCAAAAAGAAGTGCTTTTTGTGACATTCTATATATGAATAGTTTAATTAATCACTAATATTTTAATATTATATTTATAACATAAGCATAGGAATTCATTTAAATCATATATATTACAATAATTATCTGGGTGGGTAAATCCACTATTTTTACTTTTCTGGGTATTGTGGGTTTAGAACTCGGTAATCTAACCTTCCTTTCTCTCATTCTTACAAAGCTTGCATTAATCTCCTTTCTTCCCCTTTTGTCTCCTTCTTTCCTCCCTTCCTCTCAGTAGACTGGCTTTCTACCACATGGCAGAAGACGGCCTCAAATAAAATCTCAGCTCAAGGATTACTGGTCTTTGAAATATGCAAAGACCTGATTTTGGATTATTGACTCTCAACTCAGTTCTCACATGAGAGTGAAACTAACTTTTCTTTTTTTAGGTCTTTTTTGTTGTTGAATTGGCTCAGCCTCCATAACACACCATCATAGATCAATGTGGAGAGAGCAGCAGCAGTTATCAGTAAATGAGATTCAAGTTGAGCGGATACCTTAAACTGCCACCTGCAGTCCCAAAAGAGAAATACTTCACCACCTAGAAACGAGGCAAGAGTAACTTTTTAGTACGTACAAATAACTCCACAGTGTATCACTTAACAATATTGATGCTGTCAGTGGTCACCAAGTCAACTCCAACTCTGGATGAATCCACACATGCAGAGAAGACTGTATTTTGGGATTTTCAAGGCTGTGACCTTTGGGAAGCAGATCACCAGGATTGCGTTTAGATTCTTCCGTGTTGAATGTAAATGTCAAACTTTTAGCGATCAGGCTAGTGTTTGCTCATTTGCACCACCTAGCGGCGGAGTATAATACAATAGGATATGCTATAATGTGTTGTGTTATAATAATACATAAAAAATAAGAAATGACGTTTAAGTTCTTTATCATGGAGTCTTTTACAACCTCATAACCATCTGATCCCATATTCCCATTATTCTTAATTACAACTTCTGTCCAGATCCCCTTTTTTGCACCTCAGGTACACCATCCACTGTGGTGTAATAAGAGGGGTGAGGAATAGTCCCGTGTCGGGGGGAGCACAGGCGCTGTCTCTGTACAACGTGCTCTTCTCGTGACTAGCATCCTGACTGCATTCAGGTTTCTGCTGTAAGCCTCTTTATCAGAAGGGATTATACTAAGGAGCATTTCCTTGTACTTTATAACTATCTGGATTATGTCTCACTGTCAAGTACGGGGTTTACAGACCTGACCGGCGTTCAAGGAATCACACACATTCCGATTTAACTCATCCATTGCAATTCCCCGATGTCTCATAGCTCATCCCACTGCCTCTTTGTGTTTCCTGTTTCCAGTCCTCCTTCCTCCACAACCCTCTGAATTTTGTTCACGTCAAATAAAGGTAAGAATTTTTATTTTTTCACTATACTTCCAATAAGTTTCAAGAACACTTGGAATAAAACATTTGGTCAAATGTATATGTTGAATAACAGTCAAAGACTTAAGGAATTTGTAGAGAAATATAATGTTGTAAGGAAAAGATGGTATCAGAAGAAAGGGCAGCTAGACATTTTCAGCATCAAAATAAATATTGAGCACCTGAGATTGAAGAACATGAAATATGCAGATGTGAATAGGGATTGATTAATTAATTATCTAAATTATAAATGGCAGCATATCCCTTAAATTGCTATTAAGAACTTATGGCATAGTTTGCAATGCTTTTTTCTCTTTCCAAATAGTTTCACTAACTAAAATGGAGTCCAAAAACCAAACTCTGATTCCAGAAATCATCCTTCTGGGGCTTTCTGAGGAGGCAGAGCTTCAGCCCCTCCTCTTCGGGCTGTTCCTCTCCATGTATCTGGTCACCTTCACTGGGAACCTGCTCATCATCCTGGCCATCACCACAGACTCCCACCTCCACACACCCATGTACTTCTTCCTCTCCAACCTCTCCTTTGCTGACATCTGTTTCACCTCCACCACTGTCCCAAAGATGCTGATGAACATCCACATGCAGACCAAAGTAATTACATATGAAGACTGCATCACTCAGATGTACTTTTTCTTGCTTTTTGTGGTCTTAGACAACTTCCTATTGACAGTGATGGCCTATGACCAATTTGTGGCCATCTGTCACCCTCTGCACTACATGGTCATCATGAACCCAAGATCCTGTGGCCTCCTGCTTCTGGCCTCCTGGGTATTGTCATTTCTGCACTCTGTATTAAATGCTTTAATGGTTTTGCGACTGTCTTTCTGTACAGAATTGGAAATCTCCCATTTTTTCTGTGAACTTAATCAGGTCGTCCAACTTGCTTGTTCTGACACATTCCTGAATGACTTAGTCATTTATTTAACAACTGGTCTTCTGGTTGTTATTCCACTCACTGGGATCCTTTTCTCTTACATGAAGATTGTGTCCTCCATCTTGAAAATCACATCAGCTGGGGGCAAATATAAAGCCTTTTCCACTTGTGGGTCCCACCTCTCCGTGGTTTCCTTGTTCTATGGGACAGGTCTTGGGGTTTATCTTAGTTCTGCCGCTATTGAAAACTCCAGGGCCTCTGCAGTAGCCTCAGTGATGTACACTGTAGCCACACCCATGCTGAATCCCTTTATCTACAGTCTGAGAAACAAAGACATAAAGCAAGCGCTACGAAAACTTTTCCGCTGAGGAACATCCTATATCACAGAAACGCATCCTTAAGTTTAGATAGCTACTTTTGAAAAACAAAATTCAAAATAGCAAAAATCTGTATTATATTTTCCCCATTTGTATATGTGCTTATGTACAGAATTTAGTCTCCTTAATATTTAAGATATAAAATGAAAAATTGAAGACGTACTATGAAATTACTTCCTGTATATTTTTTTAAAATGTATTTACTTTAACCAAATCTTCCCTTCAACGGGCAATTCTTTCAGGGTGCTTCAGCTTTCATTAGAAATAGATTTTCATCACTAGCCATGGAGGAATAGCATGCAGTTATCACAAAGGACCAGTGCTCATTATCATCCTGGATCATTGAAAACTGGGACTATGATTCCTATTTTGGAAGACATTTTTCTTGTGATTGCATACGGCATGAAATCTTCAACCCACCTGGGTTATTTTCTTTACACTGAAGTCCTGTTGAATATTTTAAGCATGAAAATTATAAACTTGTTCTTATCAAAAGTCTGCTCAAATATTGGAAATGGCTTCCAGAAGCACACTAAAAACCAGACCAGCTGAGCATGTTCATACCTGGTATAGAAAGGGGGAACTGATTACAAGGATCTACATATGGCGTCATCTCTGGGGAACTGACAGCAGAAAGGTGGGTGAGGGGAGATGTCGGACAGTGTAAGATTTGATGAAATAACACTAATTTACAAATTGTAAAAGGTTCATTATAGAGAGCTTGGGGGAGGAAGAGGAAAATGTGAGCAGCTGATGCCAAGGGCTCAGGTTGAAAGGAAATATTTTGAGAATGATGAAGACAACAAATGTACAAATGTGTGTCACACAATGGATGTATGCATGGATTGTGATACGCATTGTACAAGCCCAACCAAAAAAGATTGGGAAAAAAATTTAGCTTTTATCTATCATTTGAAATTTTAAAAAATTATTGATGTGTAAAAAATAATTTGATATTTTAATTGTCATGACCATGTACACCTTTTACAATCTTTAAATATTATTAATATTTTATAAATTCACAAAAATGATGATAGAATAAAAAAGACTGATTTTATTGACTTCCTGTACATGTTTAATCTTCTGCCATTCAGATAGTAGGGAATTCTGTTGTAATTGTTAATTGAAGACCATTGGTTTCAATACCTCCATTTGTTTAACAAAGGTATGTGTATTGCTACTTGGCTTCAATGGCACTACTGGGAATTTGCCTTGTTTGTTTCAAAGGAACCCAGTGCTCTCCAATTATGCTTGACCACAAAATTAGCTTCACCCAGGCATCTGCCTCACTTTGCCCATGAGTCTGTCCCTGTAATGTGATCAGCATCTCAAATAATTACATGTGAAATTGTTGGTTTTCATGATCCTGGAAAATGCAGCGCCCTGTATTTCCTCTGCACACAGGAAGCAGCTCTGTTGAGTTAAGGTTTTGGCTACTGGAAAGGTTGGATTTTCAAACCTATTCACTGCTTATGGGGAGAAAGATGAGACATTATGCTCCCATTAAGATTATAGCTTTGTTTTTTTCCCCCATGTCTTACAATGTCCAATGTCTCTCTTCATCTACTTTTCTGTAGTCCATCCCCCATGGAGGAGGTTATATGTAGATCATTGTGATTGGTTCCCCCTTTCTCCCTCACCTTCCCTTCCTGTTCTGGTACCTCTACTCTCATTATTAGTTTTGAAGTATTTATCTCTCCTGGATTCCCTGTTTCCAGCTCTTATGTGTACCAATGTAAGGTAGAATTGGGATCATGATAATTGGGGAAGGAAGCATCAAAGAACTAGAGGAAAGTTGTATGTTTCATCGGTGCTGCACTACCCTGACTGGCTCATTTCCCTGCAGCCCTTAAGTGATGTCCACTTGCCTACAGATGGGCTTTGAGTCTCCACTCTGAACTCCCCCTCATTCACAATGATATGATTTCTTGTTCTTTGGTGCCTAATAATCCTATCAACACCTCATGATCACACAGGCTGGTGTGCTTCTTCCATGTGGGCTTTCTTGCTTCTCAGCTATATGGCCTCTTATTTAGCTTCATGCCTTTAGGACTCTAGGCCCTATATATTATGATAGCCAACCACCATCAACTTCTTCAACACATTTTCTTATGCACCTGCTATGTCTTTAGCGATCATGTCAGGAAGGTGAGCATCATGGAATGCCAGGTTAATAGAACAAAGTATTCTTGCATTGAGGGAGTACCCAATGCCTATCTGCTAGTTTAATACTAAATCTGTAAATATATGCACATACATCTATTTCCTGATCATCATATATAAATACATTTAAATATGTACATGCATGTATTTAGACATCTATAAATGCCCTTTGCCTCCGAGGGAAGGAGAAGGGGGAAGAGGGAGGAAATGAGAAGGTGGTACCAAGGGCTCAAGTAGAAAGAAAATGTTTTCAGAATGATGAGGGCAACAAATGTATAAATATGCTTGACACAATGGATGTATGTATGGATTCTGTTAAGAGTTAATGGGGCCCCAATAAAATGATTTTATATTAAAACACTGCACCTTTGTAAAAACCCTATCACACAGTTCAGTCCAATGAGTCAGACTCAATTGGTAGCAGGGGAAGGGAGTTGGTCACACAGGAATGGTGAGTGCCACCCCCCTCTTCCTCCAGTGAAAAATGTAGACTCAATCCAAAACCCTCTGCAATGTGGTCCACCTCACAGCACACAGACAGTGATGAATAACTGCCTCATCGGATGTCTGAAGCTGTTATCTTTACAGAGAGCCACACTGTCACATTTTTCAACAACAAAGCAGGTAGTTGAATGAATCTCCACCTTTGGTTAGCAGCCTACCACTTTAATTGAGAGACTGCCAAACTTCCTTATATCATGAGTGAACAAGTTGATTGTATCCAAACTTCCTTAATATTTCTCCTGTTTTAAAAAAGTCATTGTATTGGGGGTTCTTACAATTTTAATCACAATCATACATGCATCCATTGTGTCATGCACAATTGTACATATGTTGCCATCATCATTTTCAAAACTTATCTTTCCACTTGAGCTCTTGGTATCAACTCATTTCCTCCTTTCCCCACCCTTCCTCCCTCCTGATAGCTTGATAAGTTATAATCATTTTTTTAAGTCTTACACCAACCGCTGTCTCCCTTCACCTAGTTTTCTGTTACCCATTCCCCTGCATGGGGGTTATATGTAGATCATTGTTATCGGTTCCTTCTATTTCCACCAACCTTACCGTGACTCTCCTGGTATGGTCCTGAGGGGTTTATCTCATTATTAGTTTATATAATTCTGTTCTTATGGGTCACTAAGGGCTATAATCTTGGTGGTATCACCAGTCTCTATCCAACCAATAAGCCATATAATTTTGAATTCTGTTCCACATCCTTCGCCCACTTGTATAGCAATTTACCTAAGATATACTTTATGTAAGTACCTTCTAGAGTGGGCATTTTCAGAGAAGGTTAGGTTGTTATCAGGAAACCATCCTACTCTCAAGAAAATGGAGATTAATATTTTCATGGTCCCATGTTCCACTGGTCTGTTTCCACATGTTTTTCAGTTTCCATTACTTTTATTTTCTCTGGATGGAAAGAGACAAATATTTGCACATGATATGCTGCTGCTTATGAGCATTTAAGATTCTAGCTGCTAATCACCAAATCAGAACACAGAGCCTTGCCCTTGCTCACTCTTCTCTGCCAGTTGACCTTGGTGCGTCCAAGACGATGGTTCTGATCCCACAGACTCGGGGAATCCTTTCTCCAGGTGTTTGTTTCTGTCTAAGAGCTTTTTATAACTTAGTCCTCTCATGTCCCTGTATGTGTCCTCAAAGTGGAAAAGTCTCTGCCCACCAGAGAAAACTCCCTTCTAGGAATGAAAGTTAGAGGGAGTCTGAGTCTGGTGTGTTCATGAGAGTGCTCACCTGGATTCACCACTGAGTGGAAGTAGGAAAATGCAACTATGAAAAGAAGGCCTATTTTGGAAAAGTTCCTTTGTTACCTGTTGACGTGGTCCCCAGAGACTACAGGTGAGAGAGGCACAAGGTGATAGATAAGAGGAGGACTGGCTGGTTGGAAGCTTAAAAAGTATCCTCCACATTTATAGATATATTTGTAACAATGGTAAATGCACTTACATGCATATCTGTGTCAAATCTGTAAGTATTCATGGTACACGCCAAGACTCCTAGACATCTCAACAAGCACCCATATTTCACTACTACTTCGGAAGATAATTTTGAGAAAGGATGAAAAGATTTTAGTAGTATTCCTGGTAACTAAACATGCTTTGTTGATATAACAGCCAAACTTGGCAAATGGTAGTTTTGGCAATATTTTTAAAATACTCTTCCATTAAAATCAATTAGCAATGGAATTTTACTTAACCATCTTTGGAAAATATTTACTTAACCATCTTTGGAAAATATTGGCTCACCAGTAATGCAATACCCATTTCTTTTAAATGTTGGCTTATGATATTGTTCAAAATGTATCATGTGTTCATGTCACCATCTATTTCAACTGAAGAGAAGATGGTGGCAGGAAAATTTTCTGCATAACCTTAATTTCTGCATAATATCTTACTTTAAAATTTTTTAATCTTCAAATAATTTTATTGGGGGTAGTTACAGCTCTTATCACAATACAAATATCTATCCATTGTGTCGAGCACATCTGTACACATGTTGCCATCATCATTTTCGAAATATGTTCTTTCTACTTGAGCCCTTGCTGTCAGCTCCTCATTCCCCACCTCACTCCTTCATGAACACTTGATAATTTATAAGTCCCCCCCCCCCATGTCTTACACGGGCCATGTCTCCCTTCGCCCACTTTTCTGTTATCCATCCCCCTAGGGAGAAGTTATAAGTAGATTATTGGGAAGGGATTCCCTCTTTCTCTCCCACCTTCCCCTTACTCTCTTGGTATCACTATTTTCATAATCTCACTACTTGAACCTCGATGTCAGCTCCTCTTTTCACCTTCCCTATCCCCTCTAACCCTTGAGACCCCTTGATAAATAATAAATTATTATTATGTTTGTATCCTACACCAACACCGTTTCCCTGCCTCCACACTGTCATTTCACTTCCTCTCCCCACTTTCCCCCTACTCTCTTGGCAGCCCTACTCCCATTTCTGTTCCCAAGGTGTTTATCTGACCTGTATACCACGTGTCCCAAACTCTTATCTGTACCTGTGAACATGCTCTGGACTAGCCCACAGGGAAAGGCAGGATTTAGGTGAAGATAATGGGGAGTGAGGAAGCTTCATGGAATATTGTGTGTCCCATTGGTGTTATACTTCACCCTGGTTGACTCATCCCTTCCTTGCGACCCATCTGTCCCAAAGGGGATATCCCATTTTCTACAGATGTGTATTGGGTCTCTGCTCAGACCCCCCCTCGTTCTCAACAATGTTTATTTGTTTGTTTGGCTTGGGTGTTCTGATCCCTGTTCCTTAGCTTGTCTACACGTCATGATTGCACAGGCTGCTGTACTGCTTTCATGTAGGCTGATGAGCTGCTGGTCATTTTGAAATACTTGTCTTGAAGATCACAACCCAATGTGGAAGCACTATGTCACTAGGTCTCCTAACACGGTAAAAATACACTGTGGAATCTGTGTGGGGTTACATGTTATCTGATACATTTCATAAAATGCTGGCATCCTGGTGAATTTTGTCTCGCTCTGTCCTTTAGGTCTTTGAAGTAGGAAATGCACCACCCTAGAACACCCAGTGTGAGTTGCCCTGCATTCTAGAAACACACTGAAATAGGGGGTCATCACCTCTGGGGAAGATGGAGCCCAATGGGAGAGAAGGTGCCAACTGTCTCTCAAGGGTCACAGGGAAATATTTTTTCTCTTAGCTCCAGAGAAATATATTTCTCAGGGGGTATAAGACAAAAGAATACAGCCTTAAGGGGGTACATGGGAATTTATACTTTAAATTGTATATATTTCCACTAATTAACTCAAATCTACTTGTCTAATTTCAGATGAAGAGAAAATGTGATTGGATTTTCCAGAGGTGTCATGAGTGGTTCCATCTCCCTGCCCTTCCTGTGGGATCAGAATGTCACTGTCTCAGCAGTAGAAGGAAGACATAGTATTAGTGACTTTAGACTGTTGCCAGATAACTTCTGGATGAACTGTAGCAGCATCACAGGTGTGGGGTGATTGGTGAAGAGTGAAGGCCCTTTGTAGTTGATAGTATATGTAGATGCAATAACAAGAATAACAAATAAAGGTAAATTTCATGATAAAGGTGGTGCTATGTTGTGGGATACAGAAAGATTTCTTGCAAGTTGCCCCTCCCCGCCCCCTCTCCGCCTCCCGCCAAATATGTGCCAAATCTAGCTGCTTGCTCCACACAGCAAATGGTTATACACTTGGAAGGTCAAGAAAAGCAGTTCGGAGGTTATTCTCCCTAAGAGTTGTCAGCATCTAGCCCAATCAGATGGTATAGTCTGTCCCACGCTAAATAGGTAAGGATAGTAGATTGTTTTTCTGAAGGATATCCCAGGGGGGTCAAGCCCACACAAGGATGAAGAACATTAGGCTGTCATATTGAGTCTAGGATCCGCTGATCTGGTTATATGTGTACCCCTAATCCCTCCTCTTCCTACTACATGTATACCCTTAGCTCATCCCCTTCCTGTCATGCTTATGCCTATTGTACTGCACCTTCCTGTGACATGTGTGGTTACCTGTTATCACACCCCTAAGTATATATGGGCTTTGGCCAGAAATAAAAGGGAACTCCTACTGCCCTCTCTGCCCACACTGTATGCAGACCTTGCTGGTGAGATCATGGACGTCCAGGGGTGAGTATGCTACCATGAAATTTCTCTTCTCACACATTTACTGTAAAAACAGAAGGTAGCAGTAATGATAAAAAGATGCAAGATTTTCTAAAAATAGTAAAAAGATATAGTCCATGGTTCACAGGGGAATAAACTTTCAATCTAGAGACCTGGGAGGAAATCACTGTAAACGTAAAGAAAGCGTACAGAGATGGGGAGAATATCCCCGTGTAGACAGGGTCTCTGTGGGTTCAGGTTAAGATAGTTTTAGAACCTTTGCAGGAGAAAGAGAATTATCAGTCGAGTGAGAAGTCCTGTGTCTGTCCAAATCTAGAAAAGCAAGTTAAATTCTCTGTGAATAAGTATGAATTAGGTGATGAAACTTAAGTAAGAACTGAAGAAGTAGTGACTGATTCTAAATAAAACCTCATGGCAAAAGCCTCTGTGTCCTAATGGGACTTCAGCATCAGAAGGTCCAAAGGTGATAAAGCACTAGAGGAAGCGAATTCCAAGATCCAAAATGAGGCTATTAAACAATGCTACGAAGCTCCCTTGCTTTCAAAGTTATGTAAAACTAAGGAAACAAAACCAACAGAGTAGTAAGAAGCTTATGAGCTACCCAAACTTAAATCTGGTGAGAGACAGGCAGAATGGGTATCAGGTCGATGAGAAGATTTTGGACAGAACTGAGAAAACGAATCCTGAATCAGAAGGAGACATCAGATGAGAAGCATCTACCCCGCTGCCAGAATATAGTGTAGAGAAGCCTAGGAATCACAAAACAATCAAGCAAGTCAGTGCTGGAGGGAGAGAAGAGATTAGATCCAAAGAAATGCAAACTGAGATAGTTAACACAGAAGATGAAGTTTGGGAAGTAGAATTTCAAGAAATACCAGTCAAGAAGACCAGCACAGAAAATAGAAGCAAAGAAGTATAGAAAAGTACCTGTACTTTCAAGGGTGGAAAGAGGGATTACAGAAAGACACTTAGAGATTAGAATGTCTTATGCTGTCCGAGTTATTAACAGACAGCCCGGGAAACACCCACAAGTAATTCACAGTGCCTTATCCTTTCAGCTCCTAAAAGTTATCTAGCAGGTGGTCATTGATTATGGCCCAGACTCTCATTTTGTAATTAGCATGATAATATCTCTGGCAGATTCTGAGAACTGGATCCTTGCTGACTGGAGAGCTTTGGAAAAAGTAGGTCTTTCTCCTTCAGAATTTTTACAATATCATATCTCATGGGATGGGACAGCACACGGAGAAGCTCATAAAATTCTAAAAATGGGTTAGACACAGGAATTCATCAGTTGCTAGGGGATGAGAATTATTTCACAGTTGAGTCACAACTATAGTTTATTAAACAGGCAATAAGACAGGTATGTGAGGGTTGTCTAAGGGCCTGGGGAAAAGACAATAACAAGAGGAGAGAGAAGGCAGAGCTCCACAGGTAAAAAACAGTGGAATAATGAACCCTCTGTTGTCTTTGTGTCCCAATTAGAAAATTTTCTGGTCAAATGTGTCAGAAATGTGCAGGCCGTGAAAGTTATCGTTCACAAGGTGTCCTACAATTTCACTAATGAACAATGGAGAATTGCCTTGGGTCCTTACAAGGAACTGGACATACTGTTAGATTATCTCGGAATGTGCAGGAATGTAGGAGCAGGTGAGTACAGGGCAGACTTACTAATGCTGCTGTAGGACATCACAGCAGGCATAGAGGTTGCGGGAATACAGGTCATCTTCAAAGAGATGCAGGCAGCACAGGCCAGTCTGCCTGGATGCACAAAGTGAGCTGAGGCCTGCTTCAGAGCATGGGCCAGGACCACTGAGCTCCAGTTTAAAAGTACCTGGAATTTTTCCCCTGGCGGAGAAAAAGAAGTCATTGGCTGAGTCAGTGTTGTTCAAGATTCAGCAGTAAGGGATTTCTGTTAGCGAATGCTTCCAGACTGGGAAATAGAGAAAGGAGCTTGAACCAAGCCCTGACAAACAGAGTGCAGAGGCAAGGCCTCTGTCTAACCCAGCAAATGAATCTCTGAAAGGTAGCAATCACTGGTATCCTCCAACCTCACAGCAGGAGACCAGACCTGGCCAAACATGCAAAACCTCAGCCTCTGTTCTCTCTACAGAGAATTTGACTAACCAAAAAGAGGCTCAGAAGCCCTTGTAGCAGCCTGTTGATTCCAAAAGGCAGAGGCCTCTTATTGAAAGAGGAATACAGTTTTTATCAGGAAGATTCAACCTAAGTCCTCAAGGATTTCAAACTGATACTGGAGCTATTCAAAGTTAGGAGCTAACGTCAAAAGCTGTAATTGAACCAGAAATCATTAAGAGTGATACTTGGGGTCCACTACCTAAAGGAACTATAGGAGGTTTATTAGGAATATCTAACCTAAATTCTCAAAGTGTTCAGATTGTTGCTGGAGTTAATGATCAGGACAATGATGAAGAAATCAAGGCAGTGATTAAATCTGATATACCAGGGTTTATAAAGAAGGAAAATGCTTCAGCAAATTTTTGTTTCCTTGCATTTCTAAAGCAAAAATTAATACCTACCAGGAAAGAGTACTTGAGAAGTCTGACCACCCTATAAATCGATGGTCTTTTGGAATGCTGTTGTGGGGAAACAATAGCACTCCAAAATGGAATTAGGAAAAAGGGTTTTCAAATGTGGATATGGGGTCTTTTACATAGGGCGTTTCCTTATGGAGGGCCTAAGACCTGCCCATTAATTTCCTCTGAATCTGGCGTGGAAGGAATGAAGGAAGTTAACCAAGACAGAACATTGTAAGGTGGTAAAATCGTACAGTGTAAAAAACCTGAAGGGCAATACGGCTTAATTGAACTTCTAACCTTTTTGGCAAACTTAGAGAAAGAATGTCTGTTTGGTAAGTTAGTTCAAAAACAGCTGGACAATTTTATTAAGGATTGTTTTCAGTCCTTCATGTTATCCTGAATGTGTTAAGAGGCTCACTCTAAATCCAATGGGCTCTCCTAATTCTCTGAAAGCTAGGAACCAACGAACCATGAGTGTGAGGGGCTGGTTCCCACACACTATGTTCAAGTTCCTGTTTCCAGACAGTGATTCTAAATACATGAAAATGGTTTCTCTAACCTGTCTTCTCTGGTGCTGGCTCACATACAAGCATTCTTCTTCTGTCCACAGCTCTCTCCTTGTTTGACTGCATAGCCTTTCCACACCATTGATGGAGTGTCTGTTACTCTCATTAAACTCTTTGTACACATAGCAACTCAGAAAACCCTGTTTTAGCATTAAATTATAATCTGGAAATGAAGAAATGAGTATACTATTCCCCCCTTCTTAGAAGTATCTTACATTCTACACAGTGTAACACATGATAAGTAGATGCTGTATAAGATGGTACTGCACTCCTTCTGCAATGGATCGTATTGTTGTTTTCCTTCCTGGGGAGTTTTCGTCGAGGTTCACAGAGAAGCTTATGGTCACACTGAGCTTTGAAGGAGGACGCCGGCATGGACTAATGTGGGGATTCTTAAAAGCATAAGGTTTGCTTAGGAGATCGCACATTATAGTTCATAGCTGATGAACAATGAAAGCAAGGAATGGAGAGTGAAGTTTGGGTGTGGCCAGGTAGGCAGCAGCCGGATAACAGAGATTCTTATAGTGAGCCTGCAGGATGGGCAATTCTGAAATTAGCGGAGAGTCAATGCAGAGTGTATGACAGAGGATGTCTACCCTCAGACTTGCCCTGTGGAGACCTTGCCCCGGTGAAAGTGAAGAACACACTATTGCTCTTGTGAAAACCACAGAGAGATGAAGAGTGGGAAAAGCACACTAAAATTTGGGGGTGAACCTGTGAGGTTTTGAATTATAAAACCTCTAATAATTCATGGAATACAGCTTGACATCTTAATTTCATTATTTAAGGTTTTAACTCTCCTTTAAAATGGGTATCAGCATTTTGGTTTAGGAGATGAAGAACATGATGGTTAAAGCTGTGGTTTTTCTTATCCAAGGCAGGTAGTGAACTCTGGATGAAGCTCACAGCTCGCTGTTTTCAAGGTTTTTTTTTGTTTTTTATATAAGTAAAATGTTGCTTGACTGAATTTTGTTGTTTGAATAATTGTTGTTGTTGTTATAGAAAAATTATAAATGCAGTAATGAATTTTCCCATAAACCCCAAACTTAGATGCCTATCATCATCTCTATCGAGATTTGAAAATTACCCATTTACACCACTTTGCAGCTCAGTAGAATACCATATGATTGATGTGGTGTGGTGTAGCATGGTGTGTTATAACAGTACATGCAAAAATAGTAAACCAGCTCCCATACCATAAGGTCTACTGCAACCCAACAATAGTGTGGTCTCTGTGCTTACTTTAAACTACCTCAATCCAGTTATCTTTTGACACTTTACTTAAGCCATTCGCCTTTGTTGTGTCAGATGGTATGAGGAATGCTCCTGTCTCAGGGACTTTGCACTGTTGTATCTCTTCCTAAAATGTTCTTCTCACGACAATCATCTTAACTGTCCTCAGACTCCCTGAAAAAAGGCTTCTTCTCAGAAGTGATTATGCAAAGAAGCATTTCTGTTTTACTCTAACTTACTGTCTTCTTACTGTGAATTAGGTGAAAATAAGGACCTGTCTAAATACTATGATTCACACACATTGTGATGTTACTTATCCATCACAATCAGCCTATTGTTGCAGCAACTCAGCCAACCCATCTTGCCATTGTCCCCCTACTTTACCAAGTTTGATGTCTTTTTCCAGAAACTGGTCTTCCCTGCTAACATGTTCAAAGTACACGAGATGAATATAAGTGAGCCTATCAGGTTGTGGTTGAAGAGGTGAATGAGCTCACAGTCAGTAAGTCAGATGACATGTCATAGAGCAGGCCACTGATGGCACCCAGGATCAGCAGGCAATATGGCAAACTATTGCCTTAGGTCCAAAGAACCAGAGGCTGATGAACCAGATGTGTGATGCAGGACCAGAAAGAAGCAACCAAGCTTCTCCTTTGGGTCAATTTATATAGAAATTAAATTAAAACATGAGGAAATTGTCTTTCAATTACATCAGACCCCTCTCAGTCTCTTCCACCACATTCCTGTCAGTTTGTCATATTTGGGTGGTTTGCTAGGACTACAGATTCCAGAGGAATGATGTTACATCCATTCTATGAATAAATGTATAGAAGAACATTTCCACTATCTTGAAGTACAGTGTTGCATATGTACTAATGTCTATATGCCTGGATGGAACTCCAGTTAATACAAATAATATCCAAATATATATACCAACCACGGAAACTAGTGATGAAAAAGTTGAAGAGCTCTACAAATTTCTTTAGTCTGAAATTGATTGATCATGCAATCAAGATGCATGATAACTTTGGGTATATGGATGCTAAAGTCAGAAACAAAGAGGAAGGAACATTAGTCATATAATATGGCCTTGGTGATAGAAGTGAAGTCAGAATGCATAAAAGAGTTTTGGGAAACTAATAATTTATTCATTTAAAATGTCTTTATATCAACAAAATAAACAACAGTGGCACACATCATTCTAGCAAATATAATACACAGGAATCACATTGACTCTATCCTCCAGACCAGATAATGGAGAAACTCAATACTAGCATCCAAAATGAATTCTGGGGCTGACCATGGAATAGGTCAATTGCTAACATGTAACTTCAGAATGAAACTGAACAAAATTTAAACAAGCCCACAAAAGCCAAAATACAACCCTGAACTTGTATATACCACATGATTTAGAGAACATCTCAAAAACAGTTTTGACAGTGAATACTCATGACAGAGATCTGGTAAGCTGTAGGATAAAATCAACAGTTTCATACATGAAGAAATTAAACAGTCATTGAAAAGCAAGTGTTTTAAACATGGCTCCTTACAGAAACAAAACCAGGGGACATATGATTTATATACAGATAAGAGAATAGGTTTAAACAGCACAAAGGAACATAATACCTAATTAGTGTACACAGCAGTACAGAGTACTCAGTTCAACTCTTTTCCATACAACAGTTAATATACTGGAAGTCCTTCAACTCAGGAGGGCTGCTGAGTCAGCGATCAAGGAAGCCGACAGCTGAGTCTTCTCTCGGGCAATGCAGGCAGAGTCCGTCCACATGCAGGAAACAGTAGGGTGGGTCACCAACAGGCAGCATCTCATAAGCTTAGCAAAACATGCCTGGATGGGATATAGAATTCAAACAATTCAAGATGACAGTATGCCTCAAGCTCAAGCAAAGTATGCATAAGCAGTGTGATGAAGCAGAACTCAAAGGAAACTCAAGGTCTAGCAATACAATCCATGTGTTGGCTTCTCCCACAAGTAGTGTGGCTCACAAGTTGATCAGGCTTGTGCAATAACACGACAGCAAGAGAGAGAGGGGCGGTGCTTGCTGAACCTTTTATCTCCTTCCCCTCCAATCAAACTCTGACCTGATTAATCCCACATGATTCGATTGGCCACGTTCACACAATAAACCTATCACAGCAAGAAATAAAGAAAAGTTAAAATTTGTGTCAATGTAGATTATTAAACTTGCTCTTTTATATGGAATTGCTGATATAAATGAAAGAAATGAAATAAAAGAGCTGAAAAGGAAATTTTAAAGAATTAAAAAAAACATAATAATACAAGGAAATGTACACAGACCTGGTGCTAAACACCAAAAATGGTGAGCTAAGTATTTCTTAAGATGAAAGGACCGAAGAGAAAAATCCAGGCCCCAAGTTGCAATATCGAAGATTCTATTGGCAAAATATTGAGTGATGCGGAAAGCTTCAGAAGTTTGAAGAAATACAGAGTCAAAATACCTAACAGCATTGATTGGCATGCTACCATTTCAACCGGTAACATATGATCAAGAACTGATGCCTTGGTCAAGTAAACTGGAAGACAGCTCCCATACACCTACTATAACAGTTCAATTTTTAAAATGCTGTAGAGTGTGGAGAAATTGGTACCCTTATACACTGATGGTGGGCTTGTAAATGTGTCCAACTATTGTGAAAACTGATGTAGTAATATCCAAAATAAACGGGAGTAGAAATACCAGACAACCCAGCAACACCTCTGCTGAGTAGACACCCCAAAGAAGTAACAACACAAACAGATATATGCTTTCCTATGTTTATCACAGCCAGTTCATAATAACAATAAGCTGGAAATAGCTCAAAGGTCCATCAGTGGAAGAATTGAAAACGAAAATCTGGTACATAAACACAATGGAATACTGTGGATCCCTAAAAAACAGTGATGAAACCACGAGTGTCCTGATGACATGGATGAACCAGAAAACCATGATGCTGAGTGGTTAGTCAATCACTAAAAAAGAACTCCTGTATGGGCCACCACTGTAAGGATAAAGGCCATGACACAGGAAACCGTCTGTTCTCAAGTCACTTAATCTTCTAATGTTTTGTAACAGGTAAGGAGGAAGCGTGTCTGCTAATGCTCATGATCTGTACCTCATGCAATTATTTTTCCATCTCAGTAACCACTTTGACAGAGGCCTCCCTCAGCTGTGGTTAGTTTCTATGTTGAGGAGAGAAGGAGAAGACAAGTCATCTCCTACTATATGGCATGGTTCTGTGATCACCCCAGATCAACAGACACCCCTACCAGGCTGCTCAGTGAACCTCAGTGGAAATTCAAGTAGAGAAGGGCATGTAGGTCTGTGTTGGTGAAGGGAATCACACATCTGTTGGTGAGTAGCCTAGATGGGCAATCTGCCATTGGAAAAAGTGGTTAACATCACTCGGAGAGATTCACCACCACCACCACCACCACCACCACCACCACCACCACCACCACCACCACCACCACCACCACCCAAGGTGAGGGTATGCCTGGTATTATGTTTCTCATTGACCACTGTTGAACCAGTTTGTGTCCAGCCTTTGATAATGGAGTACTTTAGGCTCTGACCTTTTAAGGTGCACAGCATGACGACCTTCTCAGGTCACAACAAGGCTCTGATTTGGAACACCCACTAAGCACACTGAACTTTGTCTTAAACTCCCCTGTAGTACGTTTAAGAAAGTGAATGAGTCTCCTGGAGTAAGGCTGAAGTGCCCTAGTGTGAGGAGAAGCAGGTGGGTGGGTGGCAAGTCAGGAATGCCATATGTTATTCAACATCTCTTTATTTTAGTGACATATCTTAATCAAGCAGGCATGGTTATTTTTTGAATGAGCGTTATTGTTTGATTTTTGTCCAACCCTAATTTTTAAAAAAAATATTGTCAAATCACTTGAATATTTGATCTGTACGGGTCAACAATGTATAAAACTATGTAGTTTGGTCTAAAAGCTGGCCTGTACATGTATACTTTCGTTTCTTTTTTTCTATTCTTTTTTCAAAATCATTTTATTAGGGGCTCATACAACTCTTATCACAATCCATAAATACATCAGTTATGTAAAACACATTTGTACATTCATTGCCCTCATCATTCTCAAGACATTGGCTCTCCACCTAAGCCCCTGGTATCAACTCATTTCCCCCCTCCATCCCTGCTCCCCCCTCCCTAATGAACCCTTGATAATTTATAAATTATTATTTTATCATGTCCTGCCCTGTCCGACGTCTCCCTTCACCCACTTTTCTGTTGTCCATCCCCCAGGGAGGAGGTCACATGTAAATCCTTGTAATCGGTCCACCCTCCCAGTATCGCCACTCACACCACTAGTCCTGGAGGGATCATCCGCCCTGGATTCCCTGTGTTTCCAGTTCCTATCTGTACAAGTGTACATCCTCTGGTCTAGCCAGATTTGTAAGGTAGAACTGGGATCAAGGTACTGAGGGGAGGAGGAAACATTTAGTAATTTAGAGGAAATGTTGTATGTTTCATCGTTGGTACGTCGCACCTTGACTGGCTCATCTCCTCCCTGAGACTCTTCTGTAAGGGGCTGTCCAGTGTCCTACAAATAGGCTTTGGGTCTCCACTCCACACCCTTCCATCCACATTTGAAATTTTACTACATTATCTATATTTATATATTATCAAATACTTAGCACATACCCTAGGTGGGTGATTTATAATGTTTCCAATAAAAGGCTAATGATGTCTTTCAAATGGACTACACCACTTGTTTACCATACTGTGGTGGCTTGTGTGTTGCTGGAAGACGTGTGACTAAAATTTCAAAAGCCAACAGGGTCACCCACACTAAACAAGTTTCTTTCAGGGGAGCTTCCAAACTGAGAATAGAACACAAGGAAGGAAGCAGCTGTCCACTTCAGAGGAACTGACCACTAAATCCCTTATGCACAGCATCAGGACATGGTCAGACACTGAAGGCCTAGTGAACAGAAGGAGAGCTTTGTCAGACAGAGTGTCAGAAGATGAGCCCCTCAGGTCAGAGGGCACTCAGAACGTGACAGAGGAAGAGCTGCCTTCTCCAAGTAGAGTCATCTCCATTGCCAGGGACGGTGTCAATGCTGCAGAGCAGAGCCTTCCCGTGCTTCATTTGCTGATGGGGCATGGCTCAAAATTAGGCAAACAATGATTACAAACATCACCTAATAATCAAATTTGGAATGTATGAACTAGGAGACTAGGAAAATTGGAAGCCATAAAAAATAAAATGGAACGCAGAAAGATTGAGATCCTAGATGTTAGTGAGCTGAAATGGGACATCTTAAATATTAGTGAGCTGAAACAGACATATTGAATCAGAAAATAATATGGTTTACTATACCAAGAAAGACATAATCAAGAGGAAAGGTCATTCGTTGTGAGAAAGAATATTTCAAGATCTATCTTGAAGTGCAATGCCATCAGTGATAGGATTATATTTCTCTCTCTTTAAGGAAATTGAACAATACAACTAATATTCCAATTTATACACCAACCATGAGAGCTACTGAGGAAGAAATTTAAAAATTGAAATTGAAAAATTCTGCCAATGCTTTCATTGTGAAATGGATCGACCATGCCATTAAGAAGCATTGATACAAGAAAACTTCGTTCTGTGGTGCTCACCTTCCCAATATGATTGCTGAAGTCAAAGGATGTGTATAAGCAAATGTGGTGAAATAAGCTGATGGTGCCTGGCTATGGAAAGATATAGTGTCTGGAGTCTTAAAGGCTTAAAGCTTCACAAGTAGCCATTGAGCAGGGAAGCAACAAATCCCACATGGAAGAAGCACACCAGGTTGTGTCATCTCAAGGTGTCAGCAGGATAACGTATTAGGCATCAAAAGACCCAAAACAAACAAATTAAATGATGGGGGTCAGAGTGGAGACCCAAAGGCCATCTGTACATAATTGGACATTCTCTGACAAAAGGGCTACAAGGAAAGAATGAGAGAGCAAAAGTGCAACACAGCTCCAACAAACACATGGCATTCCTCTAGTTCTTTAATTCGTCCTCCTCCCCACTATCATGACCCCAGTTCTAATTTCAAAATTGGGCTAGACCAGAGCATGGACAGTGGTACAGAAGAGATCTCGATGCATGGAATCCAGGACAGATAACACCCTCAAGAACAGCAATAGGAGTATCAATATCATGAGGGTAGGGGGACGATGGGGGGAGAAGGGGGAGAAACAGGGAACCGACTACAATGATGCACAACATACCCCTCCCCAGGGGGATGAGTAACAATACCATGGACATAGAAAAACAGAGGGTGGGTAAGGTATGAGAAGAATAGTACTTTTTCATTTATGAGAGGTCCATGAGGGTGGGAGGGTAGGGGGGAAAACAGGAGCTGATACCAAGGGCTCAAACAGAAAGAAAATATTTTTAAAATGATGAAGGCAACATATGTACAAATGTGCTAGTAACAATTGATATATGGATTGTTATAAGAGCTGTGAGAGCCCTCAATAAAATAATTTATTTATAATAAAAAAGGATTGATCATTATTGGCAATTGGCATATTTTATATAAATGGGAGCATATGATATATGACTTCTTGTGTCCTCCGCCCCCCTTCTATGCTAGAATGTATTCTCAGTGCCAACAAGACCCATGATATCTTGATATCTCTATCTAGCTATTTAGCTACCTATCTATCTATCAATCATTTTATGCATCAGTTATAAAACAGTGTGACAAATTCCTTTGATACATATTTCTCTTCCTATATATACCTCTATTTATCTATATATAGCTATATCTCCAGATAGATAGATAGATAGATAGATAGATAGATAGATAGATAGATAGATATCAAGGTAATGACTCCCATTGTTGTAGGAGGGAGGAAATTCAATCTGACTCAAATCTATGGATCAGATATTAAATTGTAGACATAACATGTCCCTGTAACTGCTGTTGTTAGCCAACCAGGAAGTAAGAAGACCATCCCTGAAGCAAGAAGCCCACAGGCTGGTGGAGGTAGAGGCATAAAAATTAAAGGTCAACAGGCCAGGCTTCTGCCTGCAGAATAAAAAATCTAAGATTGGCAGTCATTATGGCAGGCCAATGATAGCTCCCAGATTGTGAGGCAATATAGCAGGCTGTTGGCTCAAGGCCATAACATCAGTACTAACTGGTAGAAACAATCCAAATATTGTTATGTAACTAAGAATCCTGGCCCAACCACATTGACACAAAACCACATTAACACAGTTGCTAACCTAAATTTCAGAGGTTTGAGGTCTCAAGTCACCAGCTACTCTATGGGAGAAAGATTTGTCAGTTTGTTTTAAAAAGATTCCAGCCTGGGGAACCTCTGTGGAGTTTTGCTGTACCCTCCAGGGTCACTCTGAGTCAGAACTGATCCACGGCAGTGAGTTGGATGCGCTTTCTTCCCACTAGGTGTAAGTTTCCAAGAATCACCCATTCTGTGTCATGTAATCCTGCTTCATGGTTTTTCACTAACTGAACAATCATCTATTGCATGTCAAGGCCATATTTTTTTTCATGTGTTGATGGACATTTGGGTTGTTTCTCCTAGTTAGTACTTTTGAATCTTGCTTCTATCAGAATTCATATACCAGAGTTTGTAAAATTACCTCTTTTTAATTTGGCGGTGGGGGCGGGGGACAGTACCTAGCAGTTAAATTGCTGGTCACTTGCTAAACCTAGGGTTAGCATTTGGAGGAACCAACGATCTATTCTTCACAATACTTGCATCCTTTCTCCCCATCAGCAATACGTGAGGGCTCTAAGTGAGTGGTGGAAAAGTTTGTGGCAAAGTTCCATTACTATTAATTCAAATATTCCACATACTTTTTGAAACCTCCTAATAATTACTAATGTATCAAATTATGCAAACCATATAAAATGAATTGCAGAATAGAAAGCAACACAGGATGCAATGCACTGGGTATTCACATACAAATACGGAATATCCTTTAATATTAGATCTTCTGTTCAGCCTCTGTGGGGGGATCCACTCACTTGTATTTATCATCCCGTGCACTGATCAGGTAGGTATGACTTTCATTGATGCTAACAGGCCAAACCAGAACAGTGAATACGAATCAGGCCAGAGGAGCCTCTTCCCTGGGGCACTTCTTCCACTTCCCGTCCTCCATCTATTGCCTTAAGTGGCTCCTCTTCAGAAAGATGTCCCCCTTCTCTCCTCACATCTTCAACTAGAGTGGATCTTTCTGCAATACGCATGCAAACCTCTTTACATTTTCTTATTTAAAAAATAATATTGGTGTCTCTTACATTTGTTATTATCATTTTCAAACATTTTCTATCTACTCGAGCTCTTGATATCAGCTACTCATTTCCCACCTCCCTACTCTCCCTCATGAAACCTTGATAATTTATTTTTAAAATTTTTCCCCATGTAAAAGAAAATAGAGGAAAGAAGTAGGTGACAAAGGGTATTTACAGAGGTCTAAAGACTGGAATGTACATATGTAAATATATTTCTATAAGAGTGTGGGGAAACAGATCTATGTGCATTTATTTATAGAGTTAGTATTAAGACAGCAGATGGACATTGGGCCGCCACTCAGGCACTTACTCAAAGAAAGAATATATTGTTCTATTAAAGGGGCATTCCAAGACACACACCTTCCCCACACGATAGCTGAAGAAAAATGTGTGCATAAGCAAATGTGGTGAAGAAAGCTGATGGTCCCCAGTTATCAAAAGATATAGCATCTGGGGTCTTAAAGGCTTAAAGATAAATAAGCAGCCATCTAGCTGAGAAGTATCAATGGCCACATGGAAGAAGCACACCAGCCTGTCTAACCATGAGCTGTAGAAGGGACCAGTTATCAGACATTAAAGAACTAAAAATCATATCAGTGAGTGTCCATCTTCCTGATACCATCAATGAAGACAAATGTGTGCATAAGCAAATGTGGTGAAGAAAGCTGATGGTTCCCGACTATCAAAAGATATAGCAGCTGGGGTCTTGGAGGCTCAAAGATAAAAAAGTGGCCATTTAGTTCAGAAGCAACAAAGCCCCAATGGAAAAAAAAAAACACACCAGCTTGTGTGACCACGAGCTGATGAAGGGATCAGGTATCAAGCATGAAGGAACTAAAATATCATATCATTGTAAATGTGGGTGAGTGCAGAGTGGAGACTCAAAGCCCATCAGTAGCCAACCGGACACCCCCTTACTGAAGGGTTGTGGGAGGAGATGAACCAGTCAGGGTGCAGGATAACAACGATGAAACATATAACTTTGCTTCCCCTACCCCTCTATCATGATCCCAATTCTACCTTACAAATCTGGCTATACCAGAGGATGTACGTTGGTAAAGATAGCAACTGGAAACACAGGGAATCCAGGACAGATTACTCCTTCAGGATCAGTGGTGAGAGTGGCAATGCCTGGCGGGTGGAAAAAATGTGGGGTAGAAAGGGAGACTGATTGCAAGAATCTACGTATAGCCTCCTCCCTGGGGGATGGACAGCAGAGAAGAGAGCAGGGGGAGATGTGGGACAGTGTAACATATGACAAAATAATAACAATTTATGAATTATGAAGGGTTCATAATGTAGGGAATGGAGAGGGAGGGGGAAAATGAGTAGCTGATATTAAGGGCTCTAGTAGAAGGCAAATGTTTTGAGAATGACGATGGCAACAGATGTACATATGTGCTTGACACAATGGATAGAGATAAAAAATGTATGAGCCCACAATAAAATACTTAAAATAAAATTCCCTCATGTCTTACCCCAACTGCTGACTCCTTTCAACCACTTTTCCATGTCTACTGTGTTAGACAGGATTCTCTAGAGATACAAAACCAGATTGCTAATAATTTTATCTATTTATTTTAAAGATAGATATATAACACAAGAAATAAACAGTTAAATTATAAAGCACTACAAATGGCTCAGTGCAACCCACTTCGGTGAAAGAGTTGTGAGACACTGGCAGCCCTTCAAGTCTTGAGGTAGTCAGGTAGTCCTCCTTAGAGAGATTCAGGCTATCCCTACACAGGCAGCAAACAGCAAGGCAGGTCAACAACAGTCAGCCAGGTCACCAACAATCAGACCCCAGCTCAAGAGATGTAAAGTCCAATTGTGTGGTGAGGCAGGTCTTAAAAGGACCTCAAATTACAGAGACATAGTTCACAGGTTAGGTACCCAACAGGTAATGTAGCATGCAAATTGAGGCACAGAACAAGCAAGGCAGCCACACACTAGTCGATGATCTAAGAGCTAGAGATAACCAAGGCGAGGCTCTCTGAGCCATTTAGCTCTCTGCCCTTCAATTAATCCCACATGTGTTTATTGGCTAGGTTGGCACAATAAACTAACTATCTCATCTACCCACCTATGAAGGAGCTATATGCAGATCATTGTGATCCATTCACTCTTTCTTCCCCCACCTTCCCCTGCTGGTATCTCTATTGCTCTTTGGACTTTCCATTCATAGAGTAGAAAGCAACCAAATGAACAGATTCCCTTTCAGATAAAACATAGCATATCACAGGTGTCATTGATTTGAATTAGCAAATAATTCTCATAAGTAATTTTTAACACTTTGAATATATTGGTATTCTATGAGAAGCACTATAATGCTTTATTATTTATTGTTATATGATATGAAATAGAAATTGAGTATTATCTATGAGCAATATTATAGACATCAAATATTTAAGATTTTGATCTATTATGACCTGTAGATGTGTAGACACTCACTGACAATATCCTATCATCCCATCTCCCAATACCCTACCAACAGGGATGGCATTCCATTTCTTCCAGGTATATTGTCAATTAATTGAAATAAAACACACGGTAAAAATACACTAGTGAGATTGGTGGGGCTCTATGTGATCAGAAGTGCCTCACAAAAGCTTGGCATCTTGGTAAATGATGTGTTCCTTAGAATTTTGGAGAAGGAAATGCATCTCAGAGTGATCATTAGACATTGCCCTGCATGCTGGAGACACAGCACAATAGAGATGACCACCTTCTGGGAAGAAGCAGTCCGGTGGGAGAAAGCTGTACATGGAGCTCCACGTTCTCTCCCAAAGGACAAAGCAGCACAAATTTTGTTCTCTTAGCCCCAGAGCAATAAAATTCTCAGGGAATGAAGACAAAAGAATACTTCATTAATGAGGCATAAGGGATTTATTCTGCTAGAGCCAAAGGACTGTAAATACGTCCTCTACACTGACCCAGATCTACTCGATTCATGTAAGGGGATGAGAAAACACAGCTGTACCTTCCAGAAGCCTCATGAGTGGGTCCATCTCTACATTCTTCCTGAGGGCAGAACCTCTAACTTTAGCAGTGGCACTTGGGAGAACCAGCACTGGTGAAATCTTCTCTGATGATACCTGGATGAGCTACAACACAATCGCAGGAGCCTGGAGATTGGTGATGCGTGATGGCCCTCTCTTATTGGCACTATCTGTAGGAGGATCAACAGGTATAATAAATGAAAGCAAGTTTAATAGATAACTTTCTGATAAGTTAGAGTCCCTGGCCCTAGAGACTGATTCTGGCTACAGGACAATGTCTTCTTTCTCTGATCTGTCTTCCCCGGTGCTGGCTCTCATTCCTGCAACCTCCTTCTCTCAACAGCCTTCCTTGCTTCACTGCATTAACGTGTCTGTTAACCTCATTCAACTATTTGTTCACACTATAACTCACAAAACTCTTCTTTACATTAAATTATAGGCTGGACACAAAGAAATGTGTAGACATTTTCCCTTCTTGTAAGTATCACACATTCTTCGTAAGGCAACAGACAGTAAATGCGTGCTTATCCCGGCTCTGCAATCCTACTGAAATGGATCATATAGTGTTGCCCGTCCATGGTAATTTTAGTGAAGGTTTCACAGGAAAAATGATGGTCACCTGGGCCTTGAAGGAGGAGGCAGGAGGGGAGTAACATTGGTATTCTTAAAAACGTAAGGTGTACCTTGGAAATTGCACATAATTATTAATAACTGATGAACAACAGGAGCAGGGAACATAAAGTGAAGCATGAGTGTGGACAGGTAGGCAGCAGCCATGTAACACAGAGCTGTATATTTTGCCTAAAGAAGGACAACTCTGAAATTAGCGAGAGTCAAGGCAGAACTAGCAACAAAGTATGTCTGCAGTCAGACTTGCCTTTGGAGACATTGCTCTGGTCCATGTGCAGAGCAGACTCCTGCTCCTCTGAAAACCTTAGAGAGATGAAGAGTGGAGAAAGCACAGTAGAAGTGGGAGATAAATCTGTGAGCTTTTCAATTATAATACATCCCAAAATCCACCAATTAATATGACACAACATGACATTTAAATTATTTATTTTCGAACTGTTCTATAAAATTGGCATATGAATTTGGGTTTAAGAGATGACGAATATAAAAAAGAGATCAAGAATATGTGAGTTAAAACTTATTTTTCTTCTCTGAGGCAGGTAGTGAACACTGGGTGAAATTCACAGCTTGTTTTTTCAATGTATTTGCATATCACTAATTTTTTAAATATCATTTTGTTGGGGGCTAAAACAGTTCTTACCATAATCCATACATACATCCATATGTCAAGCACATTTGTACATTTATTGCCATTATCATCCTCAAAACATTATTTGCTTTCTACTTGAGCCTTTGATATCAGCTCATTCCAACCCCTGTGTCCCCCCATCTTCCTCCCTCATTAACCCTTGATAATTTATAAATTATTATTCTATTGTCATATCTTACATTGTCTTATGTTAAAATTTTACTTTACTGTTTCAATAGTTTGTCCTTTATCAGGGACTCTTCAGACTCACAACAATCTGATCTCGTATTCCTGTCATTTTAACTACAACTTCAACCCAGATTTCTTTTTGAACATCAGTTACACCATCCACCATGGTGTCAGAGGGGTGAGGAATACTCCTGTGTCGGGGGGAGCAGAGGCACTATCTCTGTACAATGTGTTCTTCTCGTGACTAGCACCCAAACTGCATTCAGGTTTCCTGCTCTAAGCCTCTTTATCAGAAGTAATTGTATAAAATGCATTTATTTTTCCTATATACCTTCCTTCCTTCCTACTGTGAATTAAGAGGTTTACAAACCCAACCAGCACTGAAAAAATCACACACATTGGGATTTGACTTGTCCACTGCAATTCCCTGATGTACCATAACTTAACCCGCTGTCTCTTTTTTGTTTCCTGTTTCCATTCCTCCTTCCTCCATAACACTCTGAATGTTGTTCTTGGGCATGTGTTGCCCTCTTGAACTTACATAGATGAGTATTGGCACAGGGGGGAGGGTCCTGTTCCAGGCATGACTGATGCTTGAATGCTCCATGAGTCCATTGGACCAATTGTTTCCATGTGTCTTTCAACTTCCTTCACTCTTCCTACCTCTGTAAGGGAAGAGCCCAATAGTTGCACCTTCTGTTGTTCATATCAAATAAGGGAGAGGATTTTTATCTTTTCACGGAGGTTCCCACAACTATCAAGAACACTTGGCAAAAAATAATTGGTCAAACACATGTGCTGAATGAATGTCTTAATGAATTTGTAGAGAAATATACTTCTTTAGGAAAAAGATATTATTAGAAAACTTAACAGGAAAACTGTTAGAGCATAAATTACAAAATTGAGCACATGGGATTGAAGAACGTGAAATATATAGATATAAATAGGGATTAATTAATTAGCTATTTAAAATATAAACAACTATATATTCCTCAAACTGTTGTTATCAGCTCATAGTAGAGTTTGAAAAATGCTTTTTCTCATTCCTAGTAGATTCATCAGCTACATGGATCCAGGAAACCACACTCAGATTCCAGAATTCATCCTTCTGGGGCTTTCTGAAGAGGCAGAGCTTCAGCCCCTCCTCTTTGGACTGTTCCTCTCCATGTACCTGGTCACCTTCACTGGGAATCTGCTCATCATCCTGGCCATCACCACAGACTCCCACCTCCACACACCCATGTACTTCTTCCTCTCCAACCTCTCCTTTGCTGACATCTGTTCTACCTCCACCACTGTCCCAAAGATGCTACTGAACATCCAGATGCAGACCAAAGTAATTACATATGAAGACTGCATCATTCAGATGTATTTTTTCATGCTTTTTGGGGGCTTAGACAATTTCCTATTGACAGTGATGGCCTATGATCGGTTTGTGGCCATCTGTCACCCACTGCACTACACAGTCATCATGAACCCAAGATTCTGTGGTCTCCTGCTTCTGGCCTCCTGGGTACTGTCATTTCTGGTCTCTCTATTAAATGGTTTAATAGTTTTACGACTGTCATTTTGTACAGAACTGGAAATCTCCCATTTCTTCTGTGAACTTGATCAGGTCGTCCAACTTGCTTGTTCTGACACATTCCTCAATGACTTAGTCATGTATTTAACAACTGGACTTTTTGGTGCTATTCCGCTCACTGGGATCCTTTTCTCTTACACGAAGATTGTGTCCTCCATTTTGAAAATTGCATCATCTGCGGGCAAATATAAAGCCTTTTCCACGTGTGTGTCTCACCTGTCTATTGTTTCCTTGTTCTATGGCACAGCTTTTGGGGTTTATTTTAGTTCTGCGGTTATTGAAAACTCCAGGTCCACTGCAATAGCCTCAGTGATGTACACTGTAGCCACACCCATGCTGAATCCTTTTATCTATAGCCTTAGAAATAAAGACATAAAACAAGCCCTAAGAACATTTTTCAGCTGAGAAACAATCCTATATCACAAAAATTCATCATGATGTGTAGAGAACTACTTGTGAAAAACAAAATTCAAAATAATAAATATCTGTATTATACTTTCCTCGTTCATAAATGTGATTATGTACATAATTCAATCTCATTAATTTTAAGACATAATATTAAAAATTTAAGACATAATATAAAATTACTTCATTGTATTTCATTAAAAATACATTTTCTTTAACCCAATTTTCCTTTAACAGGCAATTTTAAGAACTAGAAGAGAATTGTGTTTCATAGTTGCTACACTTAACCCGGACCGGCTTGTCTCCTCCCCGTAATCCTTCTGTAAGGGACTAGCCACTTGCCTACAAATGGACTTTAGGTTCCCAATCTGCATTTCTCTTCCTTTACAATGATATTTTTTTGATGGCTGCTACCTGATCCCTTCGACACCTCGAAATCACACAGGCTGGGGTACTTCTGCCAGGTGGGCTTTGTTGCTTCTCATCCAGATAGCCGCTTGTTTACCTTAAAGCCTTTAAAACCCCAGATGCTATATCTTCTGATAGGTGGGCACTATCAACTTTCTTCACCACATTTGCTTATGCACCCATCTGTCTTCAGCAATTATGTCAGGAAGGTGAGCATCACGGAATGCCAGTTTAATTGAACAAAGTGTTCTTGCATTGAGGGGGTGCTTGAGTGGAGGCCCAATGTCCATCTGCTACCTTAATACCAATCCTATAAATATATGCACATAGTTCTATTTCCTCATCACCATATAAATGCCCTTTGCCTCCTAGTGCTTTCCTCTATTTCCTTTTACTTTCCTCTTGTCCCACTATCATGCTCAGCCTTCATTTGGGTTTCAGTAATTCCTCTCGGTTACATTACCCTTGATCAAGCCCTACCAGGCCTCTTGTACCCTCCTTGCCACAGACTGTGGATCACTTATTGTTCCCTTTTCTCTGCGTTTGTTAACACCACTCCCTTTCCCCCACCCCCCCCTCTCCCTTGTGGCCCCAGAACCCTTGATCAAGCTGTTTTCTCCTCAAGATTGTTTATCTAGCCTATCTTATCTCGATAGACCTGCAAATGTTATAATATGCACAAAAACAAGGCAGAGAAAAACAAAGCAACAAAAGAAACAAAACAACAACAAAAAGTCAATGACAAGAAAAGAAAAGTCTGTAATAGTTCAAGGTCTGTTTGTTGATCTTTAGGAATGTTTTCTGGTCATGTCTGATGGGGTGCCAAGGCCTGGCCCCAAAGTCTACTTTTGGTATTCCTTTGGGACTTCCTTGCTCTGCCCCCTTGCTGTTCTGTTGCATGTGTTTTGACTTTCTGTGGTGGGGGTAGGGTCAGATCAGACACAATTCCCACACTGTGTCTCCAGTGTTGTCCCCTGTAGGGCTATGGGTTAGAGAGGGATGTACTGTCTCATAGTGGATGCGGCCACATGGTCCTCTCTGTGTATTGGCTGCTCTGAGCAGGGATATTGTCCTCAAGGTTTGGTGGGCCAGGATGTGTTCCTCTCTCTTTTCCTCCCTCCTCAGTAACTCCCTTGTGCTCTGATCAGACATGTCCCTCTCCCTGAGCTGTAGCTTCAGTACTGTCCTCTGAAGTAAATTCTTCTGGGGGAAGGGGCAGCTGTCCATGTAGTTGGGATTGGGGCTGGCCCCTCAGACCATTATACTGGTTCCCTGCTTCATACCCAAACATTGCATTCACATCTTGGAAAGCTGGGTTGAAGTCTGGTCCCTCTTTCCCTGTGGAGATGTAAACTATACTCTCCCCTTGGGTGGGTTAGTATCCTGTTCGCCCCCTACCCACTTATCTTCTTTTTTTTTCAATCACTGAAAACAAATAGGTGCATAAGCAAATGTGGTGAAGAAAGCTAACGGTGCCCAGCTGTCAAAATATATAGCATCTGGGATCTTAAAGGCTCTAAGGTAAACAAGCAGCCATCTAGTTGAGAAGCAAGAAAGCCCACTTGGAAGAAGCACACCAGCCTGTATGATCATGGAGTGTTGAAGAGATCAGGTATCAGGAATCAAAAACAAAAAATCATATCATTGTGAATGAGGGGCAGTGCAGAGTGGGGATCCAAAGCCCATCCGTACGCAAGTGGACATTCCCTTACAGAAGGGTTGTGGGGAGGAGATAAGCCAGTCTGGTGCAGTATAGTAGCACTACATGATCATAATTTTACTTTACAAATCCAGCTAGACCACTGGTAGAGATAGGAACTTGAAACACAGGTTATCCAGGACAGATGATTCCTTCAGGACCAGTGGTGAGAATGACGGTATCAGGAGGGTCAAAGGAAGATGGGTGAAAAGGGGGAGCCGATTATAAGGCTCTACAGATAACCCTCCTCCATGGGGGATGGACAACAGTAAAGTGGGTGAAGGGAGATGTCAGACAGTGGAAGATATGACAAAATAATAATAATTTATAAATTATCAAGGGTTGATGAGGGAGGGTAGGGAGGGGGGGACAATGAGAACCTGATGCCATGGGTTCAGGTAGAAAGCAAATGTTTTGGGAATGATGAGGGCAGCAAATGTAAAAATGTGTTTCACACAATGAATGTATGTATAGATTGTGATAAGTTATATGAGCCCCCATAAAATGATTTTTTTTAATTATGAAAATCTCTTAGGCAGAAGGAAACAGCTTAAGGAAAAGGCTCCCTGAGCCTGGGGGATCAGAACCATCATCTTGCTTTACCATAGTAGGTCCCAGTGAGGGGCTACAATGCTACTTTCAAGTGAGGAAGTCTCTATGAACCAAGTATCAGATTCCTGTTTTTCAGCCAACCAATCATAAGCAGCTCTTCACGAGGCCGTAGGTGTAAACCGGGAGAAAGAAGGTAGTCTGACAGAAGTGGAGACCATAAGACCTTGAGCCACTTCTTCATACAGCTCACTTTTACCTGCACATCTCGCTCATGCCAAGTTGTATATTCAACCTCTATTTATTTAAGCAATGCTGCTGTGTCTGTAACACTTTATGAGCCAGTGATTCAGACAACGCTTATTTCATGATGGGATCTCAGGCCCAATGGTGATGTAATCGCCCTGAGTGAGGTAATCACATCTTTTTTAAAAGCAATATATTTTTGTAAAAATACTTGAAATTTTGTTTCGTTCATTCAACTAATGCATTTGATCAATTATTGCATGACAAGTCTTGTTGACAACACTGAAAACAGCAATCAAATTTTAATACTCTTGCCTTTCTTTGATGAGTAGTAATTGTAGCCTCTCAAAGCTAATGAGAAGTCAGCTGAGCTCTATGAATTGATGTCTCCTCATCCAGAAGAAAGAGGAATGATGAAAATTGAAGGCACAGGAAAAGGATGAGTCTAAGACACTGATGGAGTCTGCCAGCATCAGCCTCCACAACTCTGGATCTGGAGAACTGGATGGTGCTGGTCTACATATACCACCTGCTCTGGAAAAGTTCATACAACACGGTAGATGTTATGGTATGGCATCGTAGATTGGCTTTTCTACTTTTGTATGCTTCATTATATCTCACCACACCACATCACATCAATCATATGGTATTATACTGAGCAGGAAAGTGGTGTAAATGGTTAATATGCAAATCTGGATAGAGGTGATAATGATACACAACTAAGTGTGTGGTTTGTGGGAAAAATTTTTACTGTATTTGTAATTTTTCTATAACAACAACAATAAGAATTATTCAAACACCAACGTTCAGTAAAATGACATTTTTAATTAGTTATTTGAAATCACCGAGCTGTGAACTTCACTCAGATTTCACTAGCTGCCTTGGATAAGAAAAATCATCGTTTTCACTATCATATTCTTTATCTCTTAAACCCAAACTCTGATGCTCATTTTATTTTTTAAATATAATTTTAAAATACTCGTATACCTCTTATAATTCACACATTCCTCCAGTGAGTCAAGCACATTTGCACACATGCTAGGACCATCATTTTCAAAGCCTTCTCTTCCCATTGAGCCCCTGATATCTGCTCCGCATTTCTTCCCCATCCCCTCCTTCCTCCCTCACTAACTCTTGATAAGTTATGGATCATTTTTCCATATCTTACATTGTCCTCCGTCGCCCCTCATCCAATTTCCATTAATCATCCCCCTGGGAGGATTTTCTACATTAATCCTTGTGATCAATTAATCCTTTCTTTCCCTACCCTCCTTTGATCCTCCTGGTATTTCTACTTTCATTGTTGGCTATGAAGGGTTTATCTATCCTGGATTCCCTGTGTCATGAACTCTTATCTGTAGCAGTGTGCATGTTCTTGTCTGATCTGATTTGTAAGGTACAATTGAGATCATGATTATGGTGAAGGAAGCACCAAAGGACTAGAGGAAAGTTGTGTGTTTCATCGGTGCTATGCTGCACCCTGACTGACTCATCTCTTTCCTTTGACCCCTCTGTGAGGGGATGTCTAATTGTCTACAAATGAATATTGGGTTTCCACTTCATGTCCATGCCCCCCCACCCCCAATTCAACTTGGGTATGATTTTATTCTGGGTCTTAGATGCCTTATACCTGATCCCATCGACAGCACAAGATCACATATGCTTGTGTGCTTCTTCCGTGTGGGCTTTGTTACTTCTGAGCTAGATGGATTTATCTTCAAGCATTTAAGATCCCAGATGCTATATATTTTTATAGACGGACACCATCAACTTTTTTCACCACATTTGCTTATGCACCCATTTTGTCTTCAGCAATCATGTTGGGAAGATGAGATCACAGAATACAGGATTGTTAGAACAAACTGTTCTAGTGTTAAAGGAATACTTGAGTGGAGGCCCAATGTGCATCTGCAACCTTAATTTTTAACAGTTAGATATGAGCACATAGTTCTATTCCCACAAAGCTATAATCTTAATGGGAGGATATTATCTCATGTTTTGCCCTCTGAGCAGTGAATAGGCCTGAAATTACAGCCGTTGAAGTAGGTCAAAACTTAACAGAGCTACTTCCTGTGCTCCAGAGGAAATATAGGGCACTGTATTTTCCAGGATCATGAAAGCCATGAGTTTCAAATGTAATTATGTGAGATGCTGATCAGATTGCAGTGAGAAACTCAAGGACAAACGTGAGGCAGAGGCTTTGGTGGAGATAATTTTGTGGTCAAGCATAACTGGAGAGCACCGGGTTCTTTTGAAACAAAAAGACAAATGTCCAGTAGTGTCATTGAAGCCAAGAAGGGGTATGCATATCTGTGCTAAACAAATTGAGGTGTAGAGAAGTCTTAAAACTAATGATCTTCAACTAACCACTACAACAAAAATTCCTACTATGTAGATGGCAGAAGATTAGTCATGAACAGGAAGACAATAATTAAGTCTTCTTGATTCTACCATCTTTCAGATGATAGAAGAGATATCAGTGTGCTTAGCTGAAATGGTTTTCAGTGTGGTTCTGAAAGACATTTCCAATCCTTGAATATACCAACAGTTCTTTTCACAATGTAATAAGAGCAAGTTTACAAAATTTATGCTCAAAATTTTTAACAAGATTTCAGTATAAAGAAAATAATCCAAGATAGGCTGAAAGCTTCATGCCAAATGTAATAACAAAAAAAGTTTTCAAAAATAGGAAAATGTTGACTTGATGTCTCAGATTTTATGGTTCAGGCTAACAATGAGCATGGGTCCTTTGGGCTAATTGTATGCTATTACGCTATGGCTAGATATGAAAATTCTGTCTCATAAGGAAACCTGCATTCACACAGAAAGAATTGCTTATTGAAGGGAAGACTTGGTTTAAGTAAATATATTTTTAACAAGCAATACAGGAAGTAATATCATATTTTGTCTTATATTTTTTCATATGCTGTCTTAAATGTTAAGAAGATTGAATTATGTACATAAGCACATTTAGGACTGAGAAAAGTATAATACAGATTTTTATTATGCTGAATTTTGTTTTTCACAAGTAGATATCTAAACTTAAGGATGAGTTTCAGTAATATAGGATGTTTCTCAGCTGAAAAGTTTCCTTAGGGCTTGCTTTATGTCTTTATTTCTAAGACTGTAGATAAAAGGATTCAGCATGGGTGTGGCTACAGTGTACATCACTGAGGCTACTGCAGTGGCCCTGGAGTTTTCTGTAGGAGAGGAACTAAGAAAAACCCCAAGACCTGTACCATAGAACATGGAAACAACAGAAAGATGAGATCCACATGTGGAAAAGGCTTTATATTTGGCCCCAACTGATGAAATTTGCAAAATGGAGGACACAATCTTTGTGTAAGAGAAAAGGATCCCAGTGAGTGGAATAGCGCCGAAAAGTCCAGTTGCTAGATACATGACTAAGACATTGAGGAAGGTGTCAGAACAAGCAAGTTGGATGACCTGCTTAGGTTCACAGAAAAAATGGGAGATTTCCAATTCTGTACAGAAAGACAGTCGCAAAACCATTAAAGCATGTACTAAAGCATCCAGAAGAGTCAATACCCAGGCGGCCAGAAGCAGGAGGCCACAGAATCTTGTGTTCATGATGACAGTGTAGTGCAGTGGGTGACAGATGGCTACAAACCGGTCATAGGCCATCACTGTCAGGAGTAAGTTGTCTAAGCCCCCAAAAAGCATGAAAAAATATACCTGGGTGATGCAGTCTTCATATGTAATTCCTTTGGTCTTCATGCGGATATTCATCAGCATCTTTGGGACGGTGGTGGAGGTGAAACAGATGTCAGCGAAGGAGAGGTTGGAGAGGAAGAAGTACATGGGTGTGTGGAGATGGGAGTCTGTGGTGATGGCCAGGATGATGAGCAGGTTCCCAGTGAAGGTGACCAGGTACATGGAGAGGAACAGTGCAAAGAGGAAGGGCTGCAACTCTGCCTCTTCAGAAAGCCCCAGAAGGATGAACTCTGGAACCTGAGTGTGGTTTTTGGGCTCCATATAGCTGGTGAAACTATTTGGAAAGAGAAAAGAACATTGCAAACTCTGCCATAAGCTGTTAACAGCAGTTTAAGTGATATACTGTCATTTATAATTCATACAATTAATGAATTTATCCCTAGTCACATCTCTTTATTTCAGCTTCTTGGATCTGATGTGCTCAATATTCTCTCTGATGCAGAAGCTGTCTATTTGTCCTATCTTCTAATACCACCTTTTCCCTAAAGCATTATATTTCTCTCCAAATTCCCTAATACTTTGATTGCTCATTCAACAAATGTGTTTGACCAATTATTCTTAAAGTATTCTTAAAAGTTGTGGGAACCTCAGTGGAAAAATTTAAGTTCTTACCCTTATTTGATGTGAACAGCTTAAGATGTAACTATTGGTTTGTTTGTTTTTTCCTCACATAGTGATGCAATTTGAAAGACACAGGGAAACAATTGGCCCAATGAACTCATGAAGCGTACAAACAGCCATCATGTCTGGATCAGAACTCTCCTGTATGTCCCCATAATCAACTCTGTAAGTCCAAGAGGGAAGCACTGGCTCAGGAATAAATTCAGAGGGTTTGGAAGGAAGAGGAAAGGAAACAGGAAACACAAGAGGGAGGGGGTAAGCATTGGGGGATTCAATGGATGAGCTATATCAGAATGAGTGTCATTTCTTGAATATTGGTTCAAATCTGTAAATTACTTAATTCACAGTAAAAATTAGCCAGTTTTAGAGTAAAAAGAAATGCTTCTTTTAATATAATCACTTCTGATAAAGAGGCTTACAGCAGGAAATCTGAATGCACTTAGGATGCTCGTCATGAGAACAGTTTAAGCAGAGTTAGAGGTCGTGCTACACCTGTAACACAAGAGCATTCATCACACCCTCTGACCATGAGGTACATGGTGTAAGTGATGTGCAAAGAGGAATCTGGATTGAAGTTGTAGTTAAAAGTGATGGGAATATGAGATCAGATGGTTATGATATTGTAAGAGACTCCATAGTAAAGAACGAAAACATCATTTATTATTTTATATATATTATTGTAAGACACCACATTATATCATATCCTATTGAATTATACTTAGCAGCTAGTGGTGTAAATGCAGAAGCACTTGAACTCTAGATAAAAACTTGGCACTTACTTCTAAAGGCAAGTCTGGTGATCTGCTTCCCAAAGATCTCAGCCTTGAAAATCCTAAAGCACAGTTCTACTCCTCATATGTGGGTTCATCCAGGGTTGGAATTGACTTGGTGACAGCTGACAACATCAAACTACAATGTAGTGTTATTTGTATATACTAGTATAATGTACATGTATGGTATGTAATTCAGCTTTCACAAAATTGCTCTTCCCTCATTTTCTACATGGTGGTATAGTAATTCCCTTTTTGATTGTAAATGGCAGCTTAAGGTATCTGCTCATCTTGTGTCTCATTTATTGATAACTGCTCCTGCTCTCTACATATTAATCCATGAACGTGTATTATGTCCTGAGGCTGAGCCAATTCAACAACATAAAGGACTAACAAAAAATTATGTTTTTCTCTCGCCTATGAGAACTGAGTTTTGTGAGTCAATAATCCAAAACCAGGTCTTTGGGTATTTCGAAAACCAGTAATCCCTTGAGCTGAGATTTTATTTGCGACAATCTTCTGTCATGTGGTAGAAAGCCAGTCTACTCAGAGGAAGTAAGGAATGAAGGAGACAGAAGTGGAGGAAAGGAGATTATTATAAGCTATGTAAGAATCAGAGAAAGGAATGTTATATTACTTAGTTCTAAATCCCACAATACCTAGAAAAGTAAAAAGAGTGGACTTAACCAACTAGATAAATATTTTTAATATATATGATTTTAATTAATTCCAATGTTCATATTATAAGTATAAGATTAAAATATTAGTAATCAATAGAATATTCACATATAGAAAAATAGAAGAGAATTTTTTAATGAACTTCATTTAATTCCTTTTCCAAAGTTCAGTACATTTA
Source organism: Tenrec ecaudatus (assembly GCF_050624435.1). NCBI lineage: Eukaryota > Metazoa > Chordata > Mammalia > Afrosoricida > Tenrecidae > Tenrec > Tenrec ecaudatus. The sequence goes on from NC_134530.1 coordinate 19,647,491, forward strand.
GGAGTCATTTAGACATTAAATGCAGTGATTATTTGATACATTAGTGAAATTCTAGTGGATTCTACAAGTTTTAAAACAATAGTAATGACATAAATTCTCTATAATCTCTTCCAAAAAACAAGAGCAGAGGGAATATTTCCTAACTCATTCTGTGAAGCCAGCTGTATCCTATTATCAAATCCAGGAGTCCTGGTGGGGGAGTGGATTACTCATAAGGTGCAACAGCAAGATCAGCACTTTGAAATCACCAGCCACTGCATGGGAGAAAGATGAGATTTTCTGCTCCATCAACAGTAAAATCTTAGAAATTCATGGGAACAGTAATACTCTGTCCTATAATGTCTCCATAGATTCAAAGGCAGTGAGTAATATCAAAACCAGATACGAATATATAACAAAGGAAGACTATCACAATATTACTCATCAACATAAATGCAAAAGTCTTCAATAAAATACAAGCTAATTAAATCCAACAATGTATGACAAGAATAGCATATTACAACTCAGTGATATTTATTCCAGCCATAAGCAAGTTGTCCAAAATTTGGAAATGTGTTCATGTAATAACCTACATCAACTAGATAAAGAAAAATGAAATATAGAAAAACTAAACATCGACTAAAGAGAAATCATCGTCAAATCACAATAAGCATTTGATAACATTCTAAATTATTACATATATTTAAATTTCACCCCAAAAAAGTTGAAGAAAGTTGGCTTCAGAGAGTACATCTATAAATCTTAAAGCTAGGGTTGTGTTTACTGGTGAAAAATGAGATAATTTCCCCTTGGATTCATACATGGGCAAAGATAGGCCCTCTTACCACTCATTTAGCTGGAAGTTCTAACAAACACAATAACACAAATTTAAAAAATGAAACCATACACACTGGGAAGGAGGAAATGAAGCTGTCTTTGTTCAAAGAAGACATCACTGTCCATGTAGAAAACCCAAAGAAACAGCCTGAAATAGAAAAATACTAAAACTAATAGAGCAAAATGGTAGCTTCCACAAAAAAGATATAACCACAAACACATTTCCACATAACAATAATCAACAGTAACATATCAAAATGAAATTCTTAGGCCATGGCAATAATAGATCCAAATGCAAACAAAATTCATAGGCTAAAAACTATATAATACTGGTGAGAGAAATGAAAGGACCAAATACATAGATATTGACTGTTCATGAATTGGAAGGATCAGTAATACTGTGAAATGTAAAATCTTCCCAATATATCCATATAATTAATGCACTTCTAATAAAGATATAAACCAGTCTACAGCTATTGACAAAATGATGGATCAAGTTGATACTTAACTTTGTGGTCTTCTTCCCAAAAACAAGAAATCAAAATTTAAAAAATTTTAAACTTTATAACTCCACTCTATTCATGAGGCAAACATCAGACAAATACCAAGTGGGAGACATTTTACAAAACAGTTAAACAACACACTCAGCAGATATCAGGGTCCCTGTCACAGCCACAGGAGTTCAAGGAAGTATGACAAATAAAGGATTCTGGATAGAGATGATTATAGGTCTCTAAATGAAAAGCTTATGGGAAATTTCTTTCCTATATTTGTATTTTTTCTATTAAAAAACAAACAAATAAACCTGGTACCTCTAGAGCTTCACCCATTGTGGGTGTGGTAGTTATACAGTTGTCAATTTGAGAGGATTATGAATGAACGGGTGGAGTCTAGTCTGTCAATTGGATCGTAGACAATGAGGCTTCTGTGTGGGCATGGCCTTCTGAGAATTCTGGGAAAACTGGCACTTCCTCCTTGGAGGTGGGTGTCTCTGCCCACACCCTGGGAGACATAGCAGCTGAAAAGACACTTGAACCTGATGCAGCCCTGTGAAGCCATGCAGAAACCACTGCCAGTGCTGAGATGTTTCCAATGACACTTAACCCAAAGATTTTTTACCCACTGACCTGTGATCTTCTACATTCGATGTCATTACATGTGTTTTGTGAGATGAAGAGAACTTTGTAGATTTCTATTGGACATATGGGCTAGTATCGGACTTATGGACATGATCTGGATAGGGGTGGGATGTTTTCTCAATGTTCAATTGTTCCTGTATATAAATCTCTTTCTTATACATATATGTGTGTTCATGGATTTCTTTCTCAAGTCTATCCAGACTAACACATTGGGTTTCATGTCACAAAGAACACAAGAAAACACATAACTGAGGGTCAAGGGGTTATCAACAATGACGAAATACACAGAGATAAACCCCAATATGAAAAAAAGAGAAAATATTAAAATATATTAACAACCAGATCAAGCACAAAGCAGAGAACTGAAATGGCAAGGTTTTTAATATTCAAGTCAAATGTATCTTTTTAATATACTATGGTCATCTCTACAACACTCTGATAACCAGGTTGATCCTATATCTCCATTGTGATTAGAGACAATACCTAAAATAAGAGTTCCTGCTGGGGATGGCAGGGGACATAGATGGGGTGGCAGGGAGAGGGTAAGAGGGAGCTGATATCAAGAAGTACATGAAGAATAAAAATATTTTGAAATTGATAATGCACAACATTGCTTGATATGATTGAACTATGCAATGGTATGATGTCTGGATTGGGTCCTAACACAATTGTATGAAAGAAAGAAAACTACATTAAAATAAATCAGTATTAGAAAAACTTAAATGGGAAAGATAAGTAAATATTTTAATATTAGTCATATACAAGTACATTGAAAACAGCAACCTATGAACTTGAACTAAAGCCCACTCACTACCTGCATTGGACTAGAAAAATCAAGGCTTTAACTTGCATATCCTGTGTCTCTTAGACACAAATTCTGCTACCAACTTCAAAAATCAGTTGAAAAATAAATAATTTTAAATGACAAGCTACCTCATATTACTCGGTCAATTTTTAGTTACATTATGATTGAAAACCTCACAGATACATCTCCCACTTCTACTGTGCTTTTTCCACTCTTCATCTCTCTACAGTTTTCACAGAGCAATGTCTTCAAAGGCAAGTCCGACTGCAGACCTACTCTGCTATTAACTCTGCCATGACTCTCCGCTAATTTCAGAGTTGTCCATCCTTAGACAAAATATACAACTGTGTGTTACATGGCTGCTGCCTACCTGTCCACACTCATGCTTCACTTTCAATTCCTTGCTTTCATTATCAACAGTTATTAATTATTAATTGCAATTTCCAATGCACACCGTATTTTTTTAATCCCAACATCATTCCCCTCCAGTGTTCTCCTCCGTCAAAGCTCAGTGTGACCATCATCTCTCTGTGAAACTTTCCCTAAATGTCCCCAGGAAGGACAACGACATTATGATCAATTTCAGTAGGATTGCAGTGCCGGGATAAGCTCTTACTTACCGTCTGTTACCTTACATAGAGTGTAAGATACTTGGATGAAGGGAAAATGTCTACTCATTTCCTTCTTTCCATAGTATTATGTAGTGTTAATAAAAGTTTTGTGAGTGACTATGTCAACAAATAGTTGAAAGAGATTAACAGACACGTTAATGCAGTGAAGCAAGGAAGGCTGTTGAGAGAAGGAGGTTGCAGGAATGAGAGCCAGCACCGGGGAAGACAGATCAGAGAAAGAAAATATTGTCATGTAACCAGAATCCATCTCTAGAACCAGAGACTAGCTCATCAGGACTTTATCCATTAAATTTGCTCTTATTTGATATACCTGTTGATCCTCCTACATATACTGCCAATAAGAGAGGGTCATCATGCATCACCAATCTCCAGGCACCCACGATGATATTGTACCTCATCCAGAGCTGAGTTCACCAGTGCTGTTTCTCCCATGAACCAATGCTAAAGTTAGAGGTTGTGCCCCCAGGAAGAGCATCGAGATGAACTCACTCCTGAGGCTTCTAGAAGGTACAATGGTGTTTTCTCATCACCTTAGATGACTCAATGATATCTTGGTCAGTGTAGAGGAAGCATTTATAATCCTTTGGCTCTAGTGGATGAAATCCCTTGTGCCTCATTAATGAAGTATTCTTTTGTCTTAAATTTCCTGAGAATTTTATTTCTCTGGAGCTAACAGAACAAAATTCAACTTGTGCCACTTTGTCCTTTGGGAGGCAACGTGGAGCTCCGTGTACAGCTTTCTCCCATTGGACTGCTTCTTCCCAGAAGGTGGTCATCTCTATTGTGCTGTGTCTCCAGCATGCAGGGGAATGTCTAATGATCACTCTGAGATGCACTTCCTTCTCCAAAGACCTCAAGATCACAGCTGGACATCATTTACCAAGATTCTAGCATTTTGTGAAGCAATTCAGATCACCTACAGCCTCACCAGTCTCATTACTGTATCTTTACCATGTTTTTTTTATTTAATGTAATTGACAATAGACCCTGAGTAAATGGAATGCCATCCCTGTAGGGAGCATATTTAGAGATAGGATGACAGGATATTCTCAGTGAATGTCTATACACCAAAAGGTCATAATAGATAAAATGCCTAAATGTTACAATGTCCATAAGATCGTTCATCCATAATACTCAAATTTTGTTTCATAATATCATATAATATAATGAAAAATAATATAACATAATAGCATTTCACATACTTAATCAATATATACATAGGGTCATGTTATTATTTATGAGAGTGATTTGCTAATTCAAATCAATGACACCTGTGACATGCTAAGTGTTATCTAAAAGTGAATCTATTAATTTGATAGCATTTTTTGTGTGAATGGAAAGTCCAAAGAGGAATAGAAATACCAGGATGGTAAAGGGAATATTGGGTGAGAAAGACGGACTGGATCACAATGATCTGCATATAACCCCTTACTAGGGAAGTGAACTAAGGAAAAGTGGTGGAAGGGAGTCAGCAGTTGGGGTAAGACATGGGGAGAATTTTTAAAAATAAGCTATCAAAGATTCTTGAGGGAGGGAGGGAAGGGGGAGGGAGGGAGGAAGGGAGGAGAGGGAAAATGAGGAGCTGATATTAAGTGCTCAAGTAGAAAGAAAATGTTTTTAAAATGTTGATGGCAGCATAAGTACAAATGTGCTTGACACATAAATGTATATATGACTAGTGATAAGACTTGTAAGAACCCCCAATAAAAGGTTTAAAACAAAGAAAATGAAAAGAATTTTACATGCGTATTGCAGAAGGATCCACTCTAGTTGAAGACGTGAGGAGAAATCTTTCTGAGGAGGAGCCATTTAAGGCACTAGATGGAGGACGGGGAGTCTAAGAAGTGCCTCAGGAAAGAGGCTCCTCTGGCCAGATTGGTATCTGTTTCAGGGGCTTTTAACTTTTGACAGCTGAACTGCACCACTCACTCTTCTGGTTTGGCCAAGTAGCATCAATGAAAGTCATACTTACTGATCAGTCCATGGGATGATAAACAAACATCTGTGGATTGTCCCATCACAGAGCCCTGAATAAAAGGTCTAATATTAAACGATGCTCAGGATTTGTACATGAATACCCAGTGCATCGCATCCTATGTTGCTTTCTATTCTGCAATTCAGTCTTTTTGTTTTTCATTATATTGTACATTAGTTATTACGAGGATGCTTCAAAAAATCTGTGGCACATTTGAGTTAATAATTAATCAGACTTTGCCACAAATTTTTCAATCACTCACATATAGCCCTCACATGCTTGTGGGGGGAAAGGGTGCAAGTATTGTGAAGAACAGATCATTGATTCCTCCAAATGCTAACTCTAGGTTCAGCAAGTGACCAGCAATTCCACTGCTAGGTACTACCCAGAAAGAACTTAAAAGGTATTTAAACAAATACTGGTACTTGAATGTTGACAGAAGCAGTAGTCACAAGTACTATCTGGGAGAAACAATTCAAATGTCCATCAACAGATGAACAAAATATGTCGTTTACATAAAATAGATGATTTTTCAGTCATTGAAAAACCACAAAGCAGGAATACATGATACAAAATGGATGTGTCTTGAAATCATAGGCTCAGTGGGAATCAAGCACAATCCAGCATACTGCCTGCAGTCATTGCTTACTCAGAATGACCCCGTAGGGTAGACAAGAACTCCACGGAGGTTTCCAAGGCTTTTATCTTCATAAAACTAACTGCCAAATCTTTCTCTCATAGAGTAGTTGGTGACTTTATACCAGTGGTTCTCAACCTTCCTAAAGCTGAGACCCTTTCATACAGTTCCTCACCTTATGGTGATCCCTAAACCCCAAAATTATTTTCATTGCTACTTCATAATTGTCATTATGCTACTGTGATAGGGCCGTTCAACCCCTAAAGTTGTCATGACCCACAGGTTGAGAACTGCTGCTTTAGACCCAAACCATTGAAACTAAGGTCATCAACTCTGTTCATTTGGTTTTGTGTCAATGTGGTTGAGGCAAGAGTATTAGTGTAGCAACACCAACAATCAGGTGTTTCCCCCTGATGTGACTTACATCTACAATTCCATGATGGAATTTATTGTGAGCAGCAAAGCAGAAGTAAGAGGATTAGGGAGGAGACAGCCTCATCACCCAGGTCATAGCAATGCTGCAATTGAAGGAACGTTTTCTCAGGGGTGTGATCTACTCATATTTAAGCAGACTTGGTGGGCAGACTTGCCACTTCTTCCTTATTAGATCTGGATCGTATATCTGTCTCTGACCCTGGTGTATGAGCCAACAACTTGCCATATTGCCTGACGATCTGGGTGCTTTGATTGGCCTACCATAATGACTGCCTACTTGGATTTTTTTACTCTATGACTGGAAGCCTGACTTGTTTCCCTTAAGTTTTTTCTGCCTCTACCTCTACCAGCCTGTGGTCTTCCTGCTTCCTGGGCGGTCTTCTTGCTTCCCGGTTTGACAAGCATAGCAGTTACTGGGTCATGTAAAGACGCCAGTTTAACATCTGACCCACGGATTTGAGCCAGATTGTGCTTACTCACTTCTCCATCTATCCATGTGGCTATAGAGATACAGAGCTGTAGATAGGTAAAATGATACATATCAAGGGAATTGCTCAAACATGTACTAGTGTCATATACATAAATAAATAGATAGATGGATAAATATATAGATATAGAAATCAAGATATCTTGTTTCCACTGAGAAGGAATTCTAGCATATTAGAGGAGAGCTTAACGTCTGTATCACCATGGTTTTATTGGCCGATGTGGGATTGTTGAGGAGGGACACCTCCATATATCAAATGCTCCCACTTTATGAAATATCCCAATTTCCAACGATTATAAATGCTTCTTAGTAGCATGTTTATCCATTTCAGACTGGAAGCACTGGCAGAATTCTTCAATTTCTTCATCACTCGCTCTCCTGGTTGGTGTATAAATTGGAATATTAGTTGTATTGTTTGATTTTTTTGAAGTGGGATAAATATAATCCTATGACAGCACTGCACTTCAAGATAGCTCTTGAAATATACTTTCTGAGGGGAAACCAATGACAATAATCAACATACACCCCACCTCCAGGGGAACAACCACAGAGATGTTGGTGATGGGACAAGGCAGATGGTCAGATTTATGAAAATAATAATAATTTATAATTATTAAGGGGGTCATATGAAAGTAGGAAATAGAGGAGCTGATACTAGGACTCAAGTAAAAACAAAATATTTTCAAAAGGATACTGGTGACATGTACACAAATGTGCTTGACATAATTGACAGATGGATTTTTGTAAGAGTTGTAAGAGCCCTCCAAAAATGATTTATATTAAAAAGAAAGAAAGTGAGATCCTCTCTGATAATGAATTCATCAGCTTTGCTCTTGGGTGTGTCATTCCTGACATAGTGAAACAGAATTTTCTGATTTTAAATGACCCATTTTCCTCTAGGATCTTGAGATTTGGGTACTACATTTCATGTTTTACGACCTCCAGTTTTCCTTGATTCCTTCTTCATACATTGCAGGTTCTGATTATTAAAGGATTATTGCAGGCATTTACTTTCTCATTTTGAGTCACACCCCAGCAGCAAATGAAGATCTGGAAGGCTCTAGTCTGCAGCGTTGACACTGTCCCTGGCAATGGAGATGACTCTACTTGGAGAAGGCAGCTCTTCCTCTGTCACGTTCTGAGTGCCCTCTGACCTGAGGGGCTCATCTTCTGACACTCTGTCTGACCAAGTTCCCCTTCTGTTCATTAGGCCTTCAGTATCTGACAGTATCCTGATGCTGTGCGTAAGGGGTTTAGTGGTCAGTTCCTCTGAACTGGACAGCTACGTACTTCCTTGTATTCTGTTCTTGGTTTGGAAGCTCACTTAAAAGAAACCTGTTCAGTTTGGGTGACCAGGCTAGATTTGCAATTTCAGTCACATGTCTTCCAGCAACACCCAAGCCACCACAGTATGGTAAAGAAGTAGGAGTGGTCCATTTTAGAAACAAGATTAACCTTCTATTAGGATCATTATAAATTACCTTCTTAAGGAGACAAGCCAGTCAGGGTGCAGGGTAGCAATGATGAAACATACAACTTTCCTGTAGTTCCTAAATGCTTCTCTCCCCATCCCCACCATCATGATCCCAATTCTACTTTACAAATCTGGCTAGACCAGAGGATGTACATTGGTACAGATAGGAACTGGAAACACAGGGAATCTAGGACAGATGATCCCTTCAGGACAAGTGCTGAGAGTGGTGATACCGGGAGGGTGGAAGGAGGGTGGTGTCGAAAGGGGGAACCAATTACAAGGATCTTCATATAACCTCCTCCCTGGATATGACAAATAATAATTAATAAATTATCAAGGGTTCATAAGGGAGAGGAGAGCGGAGAGGAAGGGGAAAATGAGGAACTGCACCTTCCCAACAATATCAATGAAGACAAATTGAGTGAATAAGCAAATGTGGTGAAGAAAGCTGATGGTTCCTGGCAATCAAAAGATATAGTACCAGGGGTCTTATTGGTTTAGGGTAAAAAAGTAGCCATCTAGCTCAGAAACAACAAAGTCTACATGGAAGAAGCACACCAGACTGCATGATCACCAGGTCCCGAAGTTATCATGTATCAGGCATCAAAGAACAAAAAACCATATCATCTGTGCTCACCTCCATGATATGATTGATGAAGACAAATGGATGCATAAGCATATGTGGTGAAGGAAGCTGATGGTGCCCAGCTATCAAAAGATATAACATCTGGGGTCTTAAAGGCTTGAGGGTAAACAAGAGGCCATCTAGCTAGGAAGCAACAAAGCCCATATGAAAGAAGCACACCAGCCTGTGCAATCATGAAGTGTTGAAGGGATCAGGTATCAGGCATCATCAGAACAAAAAATCATATCATTGTGAATGAGGAGGGGAGTGCAGAGTGGAGACCCAAAACCCATTTGTAGGCTACTGGACATCCCTTACAGAAGGGTCTCAATGAGGACAGGAGCCAGTCCGGGTGTGATGTAGCATGAAGGAAACATACAATATTCCTCTAGTTCCTAAATGCTTCCCCCCACACCCCCTCCCCATCATGATCCCAATTCTACCTTAGAATTGGTAGAATTCCAGAGCAGAGGATGTACACTGGTACAGATAAGAAAAGAAAGCACAGGGAATCCAGGTTGGGTGATCCCTTCCGGACTAGTGGTAGGAGTGGCAATACTGGGAGGGTGGAGGGAGGGTGGGTTGGAAAGGTGGAGCAATTACAAGGATGTACATATAACCTCCTCCCTGGGGGATGGACAACAGAAAAGTGGGTGAAGGGAGATGTCGGACAAGGAAAAATATGACAAAATAATAATTTATAAATTATCAAGTGTTCACGAGGGAGGGAGGATTGGGGAAGGAGCAGGAGAAAAGAGAAGCTGATGTCCACGGCTTAAGTGGAGAGCAAATATTTTGAGAATGCTGAGGGCAATGAATGTATAAATGTGCTAAAAAGGAAAAAAGAAAAAAACCCACAGAGTGAAAGAACAGATTTTTTTTTTAAAGAAGCATCATCATCGAGAGCAAATGTTTTGAGAATTATGAGGGTACCAATGCACAAATGTGCTTTATACAATTGATATATGTATGGATTTTGATAAGAGTTTTATGGGCCCCCAATAAAATGATTATAAATAAATAGCCTATCTACCTAGGGTATGTGATAATCATATTGATAATCGATTAATTTAGCTAATGTAGTATAATTTCAAATACTCTTTAGAAAAAGAAAGTATACATCTACAAGACAGATTTTGGACCAAAATGCACAGTTTGAAAGACTGTTGACATGTCCAGATCAAGTATTCAAGTGATTGGACAATATTTTTGCAAAACTTAGGGTTGAACAAAGGTCCAACAAAATGCTCATTCACCAAAGAAGAACCATGCCTGCTAGATGATTCAGAGATGTCATTAAAGTAAAGAGAGTTTGAAATACTATATAGCCTTGCTGAACTGCCATTCATCTGCTTCTTCTCACAGTCGGGCACTTCAGCCTTAATCCAGGAGAGTCCTTCAGTTTCTTAAATGCATTGCAGGTGAGTTTAAGACACAGTCCAGTTTACTGAGTGGGAGTTTCTAATCAGAACCGTGTGACCTGTGAAGGATGTTGTGTTTGTGCATCTTAAAATGACAGAGCTTGTACTCTTGGTTTACCAAAAGCTGGATACAAACTGGTTCAACAGTGGCCAAATAAAAAAAAAATAGCTGGCATATCCTCACCTTGCGTGGTGGTGGGGAGATCTCTATGACTAATGTTGACCACTTTTCCCAATGGCAGATTGGCACATCTAGGTCACTCACCAACAGATGTATGATTCCCTTTACTAACACAGACCTACCTGACCTTCTCTACTTGAATTTCCATTGAGGTTCATTGAGCACCTTGGTAGGAGTGTCCATTGGTTTGGGGTGATCACAGAACCATGTCATATGACAGGAGATGACTTGTCTTCTCCTCCTCTCCTCAACATAGAAACTGACCACAGCTGAAGGAGGCCTTCTCTGTCAAAGTGGTCACTAAGATGGACAAATAATTACATGATACATACATCATGAGCATTAGCAGGCACACTTCCTCATTACCTGACAGAATAGATTAGAAGATTACGTGACCTGAGAACAGAAGTCTGCCTGCATCTTGGCATTTATCCTTATAGTAGTGGCCCATACAATAGTTCTATTTTAATGATTGACTAACTGCACAGCATCATGCTTTTCTGGTTCATCCATGTCATCAAGAATTTTGTGGTTTCATCACTGTCTTTTAGGGATGCACATTATCAATTGTGTTTATATACCAGAGTTTCTTTATCAATTCTTCCACTGATGGCATTTGACCTATTTCCAGCTTATTGTTATTATGCACTCGCTGTGATAAACATAGGAAAGCACAGATCTGTTTGTGTTGTTACTTCTTTCAGGTATCTACTCAGCAGAGGTGTTGCTGGTTGTCTGGTATTTCTATTCCCAGCTATTTTAGCTATTACCATATCCGTTTTCACAATGGTTACACATGTTTACAAGCCCGCCATCAGAGTATAAGGGTTCCAATTTCTCCACACTCTCCCCAGGATTTTCTTTTGTTTGTTTATTTTTAATTTTACTTCTGCTGTAGGTGTATGGGAGCTGTCTTCCAAGTTACTTGACCGAGACATCAGTCCTTGATCATGCGTTACCCCTTGAAATGGTAGCATACCAATCAATGTTTTTTGGTATTATGGCTCTGTATTCCTTCCAAATTCTGAAGCTTTCTGCATCATTGAAGATTTTTGCCAATAGAATATTTCTTTTTTTTTAAATCATTTTATTGGCGTCTCATACAATTCTTATCACTATCCATATATACATCCATTGTGTCAAGCACATATGTACATTTGTTGCCATCATCATTCTCAAAACATTTGCCTTCTGCTTGAGTCCTTCATATCAGCTGCTCATTTTCCCCTCACTGCCCACTCCCCCTACCTCAGGAACTATTCATATTTAATAAATTGTTATTGTTTTGTCATGTTACACTGTCTGACATCTCCCTCTGACTTCTTCTCTGCTGTCCATCCCCCAGGGAGGAGGCTACACGTAGATTCTTATAATCAGTTCCCCTTTCTATCCCACGTTCTCTACACCCTTCAGGCATCGCCATTCTCACCACAGGTCCTGGAGGATTCATCGGCCCTGGATTCCCTGTGTTTCCAGTTGCTATCTGTACCAATGTACATCATCTGGTCTAGCCAGATTTGTAAGGTAGAATTGGGATCATGATACTGGTGGGAGGGGGGAAGTAAGTAATTAAAAACTAGAGGAAAAATATGTTTCTTTGTTGCTACCCTGAACCCTGACTGGCTCATCTCCTCCTCACAACCCTTCAGTAAGGGAGTATTCGGTTGGCTGCCGATGGGCTTTGAGTCTCCACTCTGCACTCACACATTTACAATGATATGATTTTTTGTTCCGTGATGCTTGATACCTGGTCCTTTCGACAGCTCGTGGTCACACCAGCTGGTGTGTTTCTTCCATGAGGGCTTTGTTGCTTCTGAACTAGATGACCACTTGCTTATTTTTGAGGCCCCAAGACCCCAGATGCTATATCTTTTGGTAGCCGGGAACCATTGCTTTCTTCACCACATTTGCTTATGCATATGATTGTCTTCATTGATTCTACCAGGAAGGTGGGCACCCACTGATATGATTTTCAGTTCTTTGATGTCTGATAACTGGTCCCTTCTACACCTCGTGGTCAGACAGGCTGGGGTACTTCTTCCATGTGACCTTTGATGCTTCTCAGCTATCTGGCTGTTTGCTTTTTATTGTTATTTTCAGGCCTTTAAGACACAATATCTTTTGATAGCCGGGCACCATCATCTTTCTTTACCACATTTAGTTATGCACACATTTTTCTTCACCAATCATGTCGGGAAGGCATGCATCCTGGAATGCCAATTTAATAGAACAGCGTGTTCTTGCATTGAGTATGTGCTTGAATAGAGGCCCACTGTCCATCTGCTGCCTTAATGCTAAGCCTATAAATATGCACATAGATCTGTTTCCCCACACTCTTATATAAATATATTTATATATGTACGTTCCAGTCTTTAGACTCCTGTAAATACTCTTTGTCACCTAGTTCTTTCCTCTATTTCCTTACACTTTCCTCTTGTTCCACTATCATGCTCAGCCTTCATTTGGGTTTCAGTAATTTCTCTCAGTTACCTTGCCCTTGCTGAATCCCTCTCAGACCTCTCACATCCTCCCTGTCACTGATTTTGCATCACTTATTGCTCCCCTGTCCCTGGGTTGGTCAGCACCACTTCTGTACCCCTTCCTCCCCCTCTCCCTTATCCCCCCGGAACCATTGGACCCTTTGTTTTATCCTCCAGACTATACATCCAGACTATCTTATCTGGATAGATCTGTAGAAATAATAATGTGCACCAAAAATCAAGTCATAGCAAGATAGGCGATGGGTGAGAACACAGCGATCACAACAAAGAAGGAAAGCAATTACCCAAAGAAGAATAAATTAATTAAAAGAAACAAATTAGAAAGACAGAAAAACCTGTAAATAGATCAAGGTTTGATTTTTGATCTCTAGGCGTGTCTTTCAGTCAGGTCCCATGCGGTACCATGATTTGGCCCCAGAGTCTGTCCTTTGCATTCCCTCAGAGGCTGTCTGCTCTCTCCCACGGTTGCTCAGCCACACACTTTTAGTGGTTTGATTTGGTGTCACAAGGTCAGTCTTGTCCAGTCCTGACACTGAGTCTCCAGTGCTGTCCCCCTTAGGGTCCTGGGCCATCAAGAGATGGCGTGTCTCCTAGTGGGATCAGCCATATTGCCCACTCTGTCCATTGGCTGTTCAAAGCGGGGATATTGTCCTCCATGCCTGATGGGCCAGGATGTGCTCCACTCTCTCTTCCTCCCCCTTCATTTGTTCTGATCAGACATGCCCCTCTCCCCTAGCTGCAACTTCAGTGCCGTCCTCTCCAGTAAATTCGTCTGGGGTAAGGAGCAGTTGTCCACGTACCCGGTATGGGGGCCAAGCCCTCAGACCCCTCCACTGTCTCCCCGTTCCTTGCTGGAGCACTACATTCATCTGGCGCTGGCTTTATATCTGGTCTCTTTTTCCCTGTGGAGACACAAACAATACCCTCCCCTTGGGTGGGTCAGCACCCTATTTCCCCATCACACATCTTTTTTTTCCCTTTCCCTTTCCTTCCTCCACCCCCTTTTTAGTTGGCTACCATATGTATCCCTGGATTTGGTCTGGCCCCTGCCATACTACCTGGACCTCACCCCTGAAGTGTGTGTAATACAGTATCTTTTTCCCTGTGCCCCCTTTGCACGTACTTTTCTGTTCTCTCTTTTAAATATATATATAAACTTACCTCAGCGAACTCATGTTATACTTGTCCTTTTGTGCTTGCCTTACTTCACTTAGCATAATTTCCTCCAGTTCTTCCCATGTAGGGATATGCTTCATGTGTTCATCACTGCTTTTTAGTGATTCATAGTCCTCCATTGTATGTATGTACCATAGTTTTTAATCCATTCATCTATTGATGGGAGTTTAGGTTGTTTCCAACTCCTTGCGATTGTGAACTGTGCCGCAATGAACATTGGAGCACAGATGTCTGGCCTTGGTTTTTTTTTTTTTTTTTAACTCTTCTGGGTATATGCCCAGTGTGAGATTGCTGGCTCATATGAATAACTCAATTTCCATTTATTTGAGAAATTGCCAAATTGATTTCCATAGTGGCTGTACATGTCTGCAGGTCCACCAGCAGTGGATGAGAGTTCCTCTCCACGACAGCCCCTGAAACACTTGTTGCTTTCTGATTTTTAAATTTGGCCACTTTGGGGGTGTTAGGTGGTATTTCATCGTAGTTTTGATTTGCATTTCTCTTATGGCTAATGATTGGGAATATTTTCTTATATGTTTATTGGCCATTCGGATTTCAGAGTCTGTGAAAATTCTGTTCAGGTCCTTTGCTCACCTTCTCAGTGGGCAATTAGTTTTTCTCTTATTGTAAGCTTGCAAAGTATTGTAGATTTTGGTAATAAAGCCTTTGTCTGATGTGTCATTGCTAAAGATGTTTTCCCAGTTGGTAGACTCTCTTGTTACTCTCTTGGTGAATTCTTTTGATGTGCACAGGTGTCTTATCTTCAGTATATCCCACTTATCTATTTGTGACTTCTCTGTATTTGTATCCTTCCGTATTTCTGATAGCCTATGTATTCCCTGTGCCAAGGTTATCAGGTTTGTCCCAATTCCCTCATTAATTGTCCTAATTGTTTGGGGTTTTATCTCAAAGTCTGTGATCTACCTTGAGTTTATTCTTGTGCATGGAGTGAGGTAAGGGTCTTGCTTCATTTTTCTCCAGGTAGATATCCATTTTTCCAGCACCATTTATTGAAGATGGCATCTGCTTTGCATTTAATATTTTGGGGGCCCTTATCAAAGATCAGTTGCCTGTATGCTGATGTTTTTATTTCTGGGTCTTCAGCTCTTTTCCATTGGTCTGAATATCTGTCATTATGCCAGTACCACACTGTTTTGACTACTGTGGCCTTATAGTATGTGCTAAAATCAGGTAGAGCAAGCCTTCCCACTTTGTCCTTCTTCTTGAGGAGTTCCCTGCTAATCCTGGACTTCTACCCCTTCCATGTGAAGTTGGTAGTTTGTTTATCCAATTCTTTGAAGAAGGATGGTGGTATTCATATCAGGATAGCATTGAACTTACATAGTGCCTTGAGAAGAAGTGACATCTTTGCTATATTCAGTCTGCCAATCCATGAGCATGAAATATTCTTCCTTTTGTTGTGGTCACTCTTGATTTCTTATAGTACTGTTTTATAATTTTCCTCATACAAATCTTTTGGTTTTTTTATGTCAGGTATATCCCTAGGAATTTCAATTTGTGCTTGGCTATTGCAAAGAGTACTACCTTTTAAATTTTCTCTTCTGTGGTCTTGTCTGATGTGTAGAGCAGTCCAATAGGCTTCTGTTTGTTGATTTTGTATCCTGCCAATCTGCTATATTCCTCTATTGCTTCCAGCACTCCACTTGTGGAGCTTAAGGGATCTTCAATATATAGAATCATATCGTCTGCAAATAATGATAATTTTGCTTCTTCCTTCCCCAGCTGAATACCTTTAATATTTTCCCTTTGTCTTATGTTGTTAGCTAGGACTCCAGTATGATGCTAAATAGGAGTGGGGAAAGGGGGCATCCTTGTTTTGTCACCTCTATAAGTGGAATTGTTTTTGTCTTTTCTCCATTAACTACCACATTAGCTGTTGGTTTTTCATATTTGGCTTGTATAATATTGAGGAATTTTCCTTCTATTCCTATCTTCTTAAGTGTCTTAAACAGGAATGCATGTTGGATGTTGTCAAATGCTTTTTCCACGTCTATCAATATTATCATGTGGATCTTATCATTTTTCCTGCAAATGCAGTGAATAATGCTGATGGCCTTTCATATGCTGAACCATCTCTGCATCCCTGGTATGAATCCCACTTGGTCATGGTGAATTATTTTTAACATGCTTTTGTATTCTATTGGCCAGTATTTAGTTAAGGATTTTTGCATTGATGTTCATTAGGGATATTGATCTATAGTTCTCGATTCTTGTGGCATCTTTGCCTGCCTTAGGTATCAAAGTTATACTAGCGTCATAGAAAGAGTTTGGAAGTTTTCCATCCTTTTCTATGTTCTGGAAGAGTTTGTATAAGATTGGTGTCCATTCTTCCCTGAATGCTTGGTAGAATTCTCCTGTAAAGCTATCTGCCCTGGGGGATTTTATGGTTGGTAATCCCTTGATTATGTTGTCGATTTTTTCCATTGCTATGGGTCTGCTTAGGTTGTTGACATCCATCTGGGATAGTCAAGCGAGGGATTGTGTTTCCAAATATTTGTCCATATCTTTCTCGTTGTTGAATTTGTTGGATTATAGTACTGGGTAATTATCCTTTTGGTTTTATTGGCAGGAACAGAAATGGGAGTAGAGATACCAAGAGAGTAAGGGTATGGTGGGGAGAAGAGGGGGGTGACACTGTGGGAGAGGGAGACAGCGATGGTGTAAGATATAAACATAATAATAATTTATAATTTATCAAGGGGTTGCAGTGCTCAGAGGCGAGAGGGAAAATAAAAAGGAGCTGATATTGAGGGCCCAAGTAGTGAGATAATGAGAATAGAGATATTAATAGAGGAAAGGTGGGGAGAGAAGGGGGGAATCCCTTCACAATCATCTACTTATGACCTCTTCCTAAGGGGATGGATAACATAAAAGTGAGTTAAGGAAGACAGTGCTTGGTGTAACACATGGGGGTACTTAGAAAGTATCAAGGGTTCATGAAGGAGAGAGGTGGGGAGTTAGGAGTTGATATCAAGGGCTCAAGTTGAAAGAAAATGTTAAAAAAAATTATGATGGCAACATATGTACAGATGTGCTTGACACAATGGATGGATGGATGGATGGATGGATTGTGATAAGAGTTGTAAGCACCCCCAATAAAATAATTTGAAGAATTTTTTAATCTTTAAAAAATAAGTTATTATGCAGAAATTAAGATTATGGAGAAAACTTTGCGGTCACCATCTTGTCTTCTGTTGAGATAGATGGTGACATGAACACATGATACTTTTGAATAATAACATAGGACAACATTTAGAAGAAATGGGTAATGCATTACTGATGAGCCAATATTTTCCAAAGATGGTTAACTAAAAATCCATTATAAGTGAAAAAGTCCAAATGATTTTAATGGAATAGTATTTTTAAAAGTATTGACGAAATTACCATTTGTCAAGTTTCACTGTTATATTGATGAAGCATGTTTAGTTACCTGGAATAATACTAAAATCTTTTTCTCCTTTACTCACAAATACCCTCTGAAGTAGTAATGAAATATGGGTGCTTCTTGAAAGGTCTAGGAGTCTTTGTGTGTACCATGAATACTTACAGATTTGACACAGATATGCATATAAGTGTATTTACCATTATTAAAAACAACATAACAATAAATGTGGAATATACTTTTATAATTTCTGAATAGTCAGTCCTCCTCTTATCTCCAACCTTTAGCCTCTCTTCTGTAGTCTCTGTGGAGCACGTCAACAGGCAACAATGGAACATATCCAAATTAGCCCTTCTTTTCATTGTTCATTTTCCTCTACTTCCACTCAGTAAGTGAATCCAGGAGACCACTATCATGAGCACACCCAGCTTAGACTCCCTTCAACTTTCATTCCAAGAAGGGGGGTTTCTCTGGTGGGCAAAGACTTTCCTACTTTGATGAAACATATAGGGACATGAGAGGAGTAACTTATGAAAAGCTCTTAGACATAAACAAACACCTTGAGAAAGTAGTCCCTGAACCTGGGGAGGTCAGAACTATCGTCTTGGACTCACCAAGGTCAACTGCAGAGCAGAGTTAGTAAGGAAAATGCTCTGTGTTCAATTTGTACGTAGCAGCTTGAATCTTAAGTGCTCATAAGCAGCATATCATGTACACATAGTTGTCTCTTTCATTCTGGAGAAAATAAAAGTGATGAAAACTGAAAAGCACATAGAAACAGACCAGTGGACCAAGAGACCATGAAAATATTAGTCTTCATTATCTCGAGAGCAGGATGGTTTCCTGATGAAAACACAAACTCCTATGAATATTCCCACCCTAGAAGGTATTTGCATAAATTATACATTATGTAAATCACTATAGAACTGGGAGAAGGATGTGGAACAGAACTCAAAATTATAAGACCTATTGGTTGGATAGAGACTGGTGATAACACCAAGATTATAGCCCTTAGTGACCCATAGAACTGGAATTAAACTCACCCCATATTAGAGATCCTAAAGTAAAAGAGGCCCACAGAGAAGAATGAATATAAATGGGAACACAGGAGGAAATGGCCTAAGTGACAGCAGGTATGTTAAGAATAGGTTAGAAATGAATGAGTAAAAATAACTCATTTATTTTTTAAATAAATAAATTTTAAAATTGTAAAATTTTAAAAATAAACTGATGATACACGCTGTAAGACATGATGTAATCACAAAGAGTAGTTTTCACAATGTTTTAAATGGTTAATTTTATATTGTATATTTCACCACAGTATTATTTGTTCTTAAAAAGGGTGTATCTAAGAGTACATGGCAGTGTTGGACTGTGCTCCTGAAGGTGAACCGTTCGAAACCGCCAGCTGCTCCACAGAAGAAAGCTGGGACTTTCTACTTCTGTAGAGAATTCCAGGTCTGAGAAGCTATAAAGGCTATTTCATCCTGTCCTTTGGAGCTGCTGAGCTGGTATGGACTCCATGGCAGTGAGGTTTTTTTGTTTTTATTCACTACTCACTTCACACTCCACAAAACATCCATTCTAAAGAAATCATGAACTAACTGTATATATTACAATGGAAACATGAAAATGAGGGGGAACATGGAGATGAGAACCAAAGACAATCTGTAGATCATTGGACAACGGCTTACAGAAAAGTGCTGTGTAGCACAAATGAAACATACAACTTTCCTCTAGTTCTTTAATGCTTCCTCCCACCCCACTATCACGACCCCAATTCTTCCATACAAATCCGGCAAGAACAGAGCATATACACTAGTACAGATAAGAGCTTGAAATACAGGAAATCTAGACAGATAAACCCCTCAGGACCAATAATGAGAGTAGCGATACCCGAAGGGTAAGGGTAAGGTGGTGAGAAATAGGAGGAACTGATCTCAATGAGCTACATATAACCCCCATGCAGGGGAATGAATAACAAAAAGTGAGTGAAGGGAGACAGCAGTTGATGTAAGACATTTTTTTTAAAAGGTGATAAATTATAAAGATTTCAGAAGGATGTGAGGGTAGGAGGAAATAAACTGATACCAAGGACTCAGGTAGAGAGATATGTTTTGAAAATGATGATGGCAACATAGGTACAAATGTGATTGACACAATGGATGCATGTATGAATTGTGATAAAAGCTGTAAGAGTCCCCAATAAAGTGATTTTTAAAAAAACAAGAAACATCTTAAGGACATTTGAAAACAATCAACTTGTTCACTCACGATATAAGGAAGCTTGGCAGTCTCCTGATTAAAGTGCTAGGCTGCTAACTGAAAGTGGAGATTCAAATCTACTACCTGCTCCCAGGTTTAAAAATGTGACAGTCTCCCTCTCTGTAGAGATGTGAAGCTTCAGACATGCTCTGAAGCAGTTAATCGTCACTGTGTGTGTGCTGTGAGGTGGCCTCCATGACTGGAGGAATAGAGTGAGTGAAATCACTGGAGGAATAGAGTGAGTGACATTCAGCACTCCTGTATGACCAACTCACTTCCCCTTCTATCAAGTGAGTCTGACTCATTGGACTGAACTGTGTGATAGGGTTTACAAAGCTGTAATTTTTACATATATATACATCACTTTATTGGGGTCCCATACAATTCTTACCATAATCCATACATACATGCATTGTGTCGAGCACATTTGTACATTTGTTCTCATCATCATTCTCAAAACATTTTCTTTCTACTTGAGCCCTTGATACCACCTTCTCAATTTTCCCTGTCTCCCCCCAACCCTCCCTCTCTAGGAGACAAAGGGAATTATAGATGTCTAAATACAAGCATGTACATATGTAAATATGTTTATACATGATGATCAGGAAATAGATCTATGTGCATATATTTATAGGTTTAGTATTAAGGTAGCAGATGAACATTGGGCCTCTCCTCAGGTACTCCCTCAATGCAATAATACTTTGTTCTATTAACCTGGCATTCCATGATGCTCACCTGCCCGACATGATTGCTAAAAACAAGGTGGGTGTATAAGCAAATGTGGTGAAGAAAGCTGATGGTGCCTGGCTATCAAAAGATATAGTGCCTGGAGTCTTAAAGGCATGAAGATAAACAAGTAGCCATGTAGCTGAGAAGAAAGAAAGCCCACATGGAAGAAGCACACCCGCCTGTGTGATCACAAGGTTTCAATAGGATCAGGTATCAGGCATCAAAGAATGAAAAATCATATCATTGTGAATGGGGGGAGTGCGGAGTGGGGACCCAAAGCTCATCTGTAGGCAAATGGACATCCCTTTACAGAAGGGAGAAGACAAGCCAGTCAGGATGCAGTATAGCACCGATGAAACATACAACTTTCCTCTAGTTCTTTAATGCTTCTTCCCCACACTATAACGCTCCCAATTCTACCTTACACTGGTACGCCTAAGAGCTGGAAACACAGGGAATCCAGGACAGATAAACCCTTCAGGACCAATAATGAGATTATAGACACCAGGAGAGGAAGGGGAAGGTGGGAGAGAAAGGGGGAGCCAATTACGATTATCTACATATAACCCCCTCCCTGGGAGACAGACAACACAAAGGTGGATGAAGGGAGACATTGGACAGAGTGTAAGACATGGAAAAAAACAAAGCCATATCTTAATGGGAGCATATTGTCTTCTCATCTTTCTCTGAGGAGTGAACTGGTTTGAAATGCCAACCTTTCAAGTAGAACAAAACTTAACAGAGCTGCTTCCTGTATGTAGAGAAAATATAGGAGACTGTATTTTCCAGGATCATGTAAACCAACAGTTTAACATGTAATTATTTGAGCTGCTGATAAGATTGCAGGGAGAGACTCATGGGCAAAAGTGAGGCAGGTGCTTTGGTGAAGCTAATTTTGTGGTCAAGCATCATTGGAGAGCACTATGTTCTTTTGAAACAATGAAGGCCAATTTCCAGTAGTATCATTGAAGCCAGGAAGGGATATGTGTAACTTTGTTAAACAAATGGAGGTCTAGGGAGGTCTTGAAACCAATAGTCTTCTATTAACAATTACAACAGAAATTCTTACTATCTGGATTGCAGAAGATTAATCATGTACAGGAAGTCAATAACTTGTCTTCCTGATTCTACCATCTTTCCTTATAGATTTATAAAAGCTTAGTAATATTTAAAGATTGTAAAAGCTGTACATGGTCATGACAATTAAAAAATCACATTCCTTTTACATATCCATAAAAACAATAACTCTTTTTTTGTATTTCCAAACTTAGGTAGCAATTAAACTGTTTTTTTAAAATCGTTTTATTGTGGCTCATACAACGCTTTTCACAATCCATCCATCCATTGTGTCAAGCACATTTGTACATTTATTGTCATCATCATTCTCAAAACATTTGCTTCCTTTTTAAGGCCTTGGTATCAGCTGTTCACTTTTTCCCCTTCCTCCCCACTTCATCCTCCCTCATGAACCTTCAACAATTTATATTATTATTCTTACATCATGTTTTACACTTTCTGATGTCTCCCTTCACCCACCCTTCTGCTATTCGTCCCCCAGAGAGGAGGCCATACATAGATCCTAGAAATCAGTTCCCCTTTCTATCCCAGGTATGAACATGCTTAGCTGGTCTGGTTTTCAGTGTGTTTTGTAAGTCATTTCCATTACTTGAACATACCACCAGTGATTTTCCAGTTTTTAAAAAGACAAGTTTATAAACTTGATGCTCAAAATATTCAACAGGATTAT